>NC_136431.1:184146869-185346869 GCF_052849685.1 Lactuca virosa
ACACACACACATACACACACATATATATATATATATATATATATATATATATATATATATATATATATATATATATATATATATATATATATATATAAAGACAATAAATAAAATGAAAATATGAAGACACTACTTTTATATTGTTATTTTGCTATGAGGTTTGTGTATGTATAGTATTGCAGTAATTATAATGTGAATATTAACATATGACTTTTTATATATGTAGTATTGTAGTAATTATAATGTGAATATTCACAAATGATTATCGATAAATTTGTTGTTAAATAATAACATAAAACAATATATTCAAAATCTATAGCAGGATAATAACATACAAGTTGTGTCTTCACGTGTTTATTTTATTTATTGTGTTTATTTGAACCTATTCTTATATATATATATATATATATATATATATATATATATATATATATATATATATATATATATATATATATATATATATATATATAACAAAAGTTAAAAAAAACAAAAACAAACGTGCAACAAAACAAACAGCAGAGACCTTACACGTCAAAAAATAAGTTAGAAACCAAACGTACATATTACCCTAAACCATAGGGACCATTCGTGTAATTTACTCCAATAGAATTTAATATATATATATATATATATATATATATATATATATATATATATATATATATATATATATATATATATAACAAAAGTTAAAAAAAACAAAAACAAACGTGCAACAAAACAAACAGCAGGGACCTTACACGTTAAAAAATAAGTTAGAAACCAAACGTACATATTACCCCAAACCATAGGGACCATTCGTGTAATTTACTCCAATAGAATTTAATATATATATATATATATATATATATATATATATATATATATATATATAACAAAAGTTTATATAGTTTTTGGAACGATAAAACTACTCTATTTTTAAACAAGTTTTAATTTCACTCATGTCTCGGAGTAGACTCGAACTCTCGACATCATAAAAAAAAAAAGGAAAGAGGACAGTTGTAACAAGTAGTCTAGAAGACTTTTGGTATATATGTAATCTTTTATTTAATATTATAGAAAATATGAAAACTTAAAGCATAAATGTTTAATAATAAGTTCCAATAGGGATGAGCATTGTGCGGTTCGGTGCGTTTTTTGGCCAAAATCGAACCGAAAACTGCAACTTCGGTTTTTTGAAGTTTAGAAACCGCACCGTTCGGTTTTTATGCGGTTTTTTTGCCGATTTTTGCGGTTCGGTTTTTTTTGCGGTTTTTTCCCAGATTTTTTTTGCCTTTATACTAAAACTCAGGTAACTCAGCGAGTTACTTTTACTCGGATGAGGAGTGCTAATCAATTGTTGAGAAACTTTATATAGAGACGAAGAGCACCAGATTTTTAATCCCCAACAATGTGAGACTAATGAAATATGTGGGTTAAAAGTCATAGACTTAACTCTCTTATATGAAAGACGATAATGTTGAAGAGCTTTATCTCAAAGACGATGTAAGATGCTCTTATAATGTTGGTAAAATTAAAGCCCAAATGATATCTTGGAGATGAACCGATACCTTCGCCTATTGGTTTGAAATTAAATGACATAACCACTCATCCAACATACTCCTAATGCTTAAATAATACGAATTAAATATAATATTTATTTTAAAGATAAATGCAATAATATCAATTAATGTATTCAGAAAAATGATATTATCATCGGTAGTACTCTTCATATTTAAATGTTAAAAAATGTCATAAACATTATTTGTTCTAGTAAATATCACTGAATATATGCTTAAAAATATACAATCATCATCTGATAAGATAAATATTTATATTTATAGAAATTTTAATTGTCACGAGTTCTTCGTTCTTACAAATATCAACACCTAATATATATATATATATATATATATATATATATATATATATATATATATATATATATATCGGTTTTTTGCGGTTTTTGCAAGACTAGAAACCGCACCGCACCGAATTTTCAGTTGTTGCAAAACTAAAAACCGCACCATCGGTTTTTATTTCGGTTTCGATTTATACGGGTTTTTTTGTTTTTTTCGATTTGCGGTTCGGTTTTTGCTCACCCCTAAGCTTCAATATCATTAGTACAATTAAAAGATTATAATTAACTATATATTAAAACCTAACGTCGGTGGTAGTTTCTTTCAAAATAAGGCACTCTTCTACCTTTATAAGTTGACATTTTCTAATTTTTTACTTTTTAAAAATACTTTCTAAAATAATATTTTCTACTTCTCTGCTTTTTGAAATGTCATTTTGCAAACTAATATTTTTTACCATTGTACTTTGAACTTTGTAAAATATCACTTTCAACCGCTCAATTCTGTAAACTTTCCAGTTTATCCGCCGTATTATAAAAAATCTGATTTTTTAATAACTTTCGTTCGTTAACTTAAACAAAACATTTTTTTTTCGCACTTATTTTTCTGTACGTGTCGTTATAATTCGAGATTGGTCAACGTTTCGACGTATATTTAGAATTTTCGTTCATTAATTAAAAAAAATTCATTGCTTTTATTTATTTATGCATTGCTATAAATTCGAGTTTATCAACGTTTTGACGTAATTTTTGTTGACGTTTTTGTTACTTATTTGTTGGTATGTTTCCTACGTATGAGTCGGGTTACATATAATATGTTTTTGATCATTTGAAGTTACGTTCACACTGGCGGAACCATAAATTTTCATTAGGGGTAGCACCATAATATCATTCTTATTTTTAAATTTTTTGAATTTTATAGCTTTCAACTTTCAGTTTTTTCTTTTATTATTATTATTATTATTATTATTATTATTATTATTATTATAGCAACGTACTTTCAGTTTTTCAGCCATTCATGATCAAAATACCATGCAACACCTAATTATCTCGAAAAAGATGATTTATGTTCCACTAAAGTTAAAATTAAAAGAGAATTATACGACAAAATTTTACAAATAGATGGAGTCAACTTACAATGAAATGTGTTTGAAATTTCTATCTTAAACAATTATACTTTACATTCACTTCATATTTGGATTTGCAAGTCCAACAACTAATTCTGCTCATAGACAAACATATTAGTAAACAATTTATTCAGTGTAATGAAGTCATTTACATTTTCCAAGAAATTCATGTGTTTTCTTGTATTGAAATTTTTAAACGAAAGACTCAACTGCTACAAGTTCTTTTTATAATTAAATTAATGTAATATTTGTTAGGACTGCTTAATGTTCAAGGAGAATCTTAGCCCACATGGATGGCAAAAAAATCAACAATAAGTTCATTTATGCACAAATTTTGTAAAAATCAAAGTTACTTGTTATTAATATTGGAAATTGGATGGCAAAGAAAATGAGGAAAAAAATAAGTACATACCTTTCAATTAATTTTCGATTCAGCTTTTTGTTGCCATTTGTATGGATTGATTTAAGATTATTAGGTTTCGCTTGCCAATTTCTCAATCGACACATTATTGAATCGTTGTTTCTGAATTGACATTCATAGATGCCAATTTCTCCAAATTCAGATTAGAAGTAGCATCATACATCAGGAGTAGCAAATGGTATTAACTTCAACATCATCTAAAAAAATTACTGTTCTAGAACAAATCCAAGGGGTAGCACGAGCTGCCCCTGACTCTATGATAGTTCTGCCATTGTACGTTCGTTAACTTAAAATAATCATATTTGCTTAATTTTATATATGTGTCAGTATAAATCTCAGTTTCTTTATATTTCCGTGCTTATTTATTATTATTTTTTTTTTTTGTGTTTCCTACGTACGAATTTGATCATATATAATACACTTTCATTTTACGGTATATACTGAAGTTAGTCAGTGGTAACGAATTTGTATATTTATCTATCAACAAATACAATGATACCTAACTTTTATCGATACAATCATCAAAATTCAAATTACAAAACAAATTGACAACGCCGCATGATAAGGTAAACAAAATCCTAGTTAAAAATAATTTCTCTATCTATTAAAATTTTATTATACATTGTTATTGTAACTCGTATTTTTTTATTATTTTTTTTGTCAAAAATATGTAACAATATTTCATATTGGCTTTTTTATTTATATTGTTGATATGTTATAATGTTCGGGTTTCACTCGTGACCATAATAATACTTTTTAATTGCATATCATATATAATGACTTTTAAAGAACATAAATTTAAAGCATATTGGTAAAACTAAGTAACAAACCATTGTGGACAATGCTTTCAACAAAATTGAAGTTATTTTAATTTTTGTAAAATAATCAGTTTTTTCGAATGGGGTATTTTGGAGTATCATTTTGAATTCCAGAAATCGAATAGATTTTCGAGTAAAATAACATTTTTTTAATCTAATCATGAACTTCTAACACTATTTTTTCTATAAACATATCTAACAAGAGAGTTTATAAATGCATCATCACATATCTAACAATGTTATCAATTAAAATAACAAACTTCCAACCAAGTGATCCTTACCTACCATTTTATTATCACCAGGGACGGACGCATAATTTCGTAGTAGGTGTTGTTGGTGACATATTTTTTTACGTAGTGACACAATAGAAAAAAAACAGGGGTTACCGGTGCCACTATAGACACCATAGTGGAATCGTACCTAATTATCACACCAACATCTACCTAATTATTTATGAATTCATTAGATTCTCCACATACCATCATATTAGACCTCTCAAAAAGACAAATTTTGAATCTGATTCGGTCCAAACCCGTAAAATTTTACAGATTTGGAATTTTACTTTTGATTTGTTTACCCCTTTCACGACCCATACTCGTTTATCATTTTTATTAGATGGATTGGGTATGAATCATTGTCGATTCGGTCCACTTATAACATGTATATATATATATATATATATATATATATATATATATATATATATATATATATATATATATATATATAGGGTGATGTTCAATAGAGAACCATAATTAATCAAGGAACCAATCTTTTTTTCAACTTTTAGAACTTATTTTTTATAAAAAAAAAACTAAAAATACAAAAATTCATAACTTTTTATCCTTTTTCCAATGATATCAAAATCGATAAAAGGAAATTATTTTTTTTCGTCAAATTCACTGTAACACCCCGATTTTCAACTATCGATTAAATGACAAATAATCGTTCCAACATCTCCCATGATCAATTCTAAACTTACGTATAGACTAAACTACAGCGGAAGCAAAATAAAATAAAATAAAATCTTCAATTGAAGAACTTCGGGTGTTACGTCTTTGCGGAACTCCTTTATCGTCTTGTTGTAAAATTCTTCTCCTTGCCTTCTTACTGCCACTTGCTAAATAGTTTTCTGGGTTGCACACATTTAAAGTTTCTAAATGGGTAAGCCTAAGGCCTAGTGAGTTCGTGTTGCACATACATGTCCATCACTTAAAAAAAACAAATAGTTTTATCATATAGTTTCAATAAATCATACAACAAACATATCACCTGATGACGTAATTTAGGGGAACGATTAATTATCCAGAGAAAGAAGCAAATGTTCATTTCCCTTCTCCTTGAGACAACTCATCATCCATTGTACTCAAGTATTTTAAATATCCAAGGAAATGAGTATGACTCTCAATTCCTATCCCCGCCGATCACACACATCCGTCATGCTCATGGCGAATAAACACTCATCCGTTCCCGCTAAACATGTCATCCAAAAACACACCCAGTAGATAACAAATCCAAAATAACATTTTTACGCAACCATATTTATTATAAAACATACTGTCAATAAATAAATAAAAACCACATAATAAACGCATGATAAACATTTATGTGCGAGCAACCACAGAACACGAAAAAAAACTCACCTTGTAACCGACAAATCCTATCTGAAGCTTTGTTGCTAACCTGCACCTTAATTGTTCAAACTACGAAAAATAACTTCACAACTTCCTTCAACGAATTCTCCCTTGTTTCTCCACCTTTCTTCACAATTTTTGTGGCATTCCACTCTATTTCTCATGTCTTTTATAATGCCCATGTTTGTAACCTTTCTAGTTAACCCAAAAGTCCAAATTTATGACTCTAATCAAGTGATGGGTTTTGGAATTAAAATTCCATAATTTCTCTATTTACTCCTAATTAATTCATTAATCATAATTATAATAATATATTTATACCATATGCTTATATATTTATTTTAATTTGAGTTATCACAAACTTCCCCCCTTCGAAAAATTCCGTCCTCGGAATTTGAATTCAGTAAACCAATATGGATATTTGGTCTTCATATCGCATTCGCTTTCTAATGATGCATTCGATCCTTTGGTATCTCCAATCAATAAGCCACCCCCGACTCGATCCTTAAGAAGGTCTAGTAGGTCAGAGACTCAACCTACCTTTACAAAACCGCACCATGTCTTTCCATGAGAATCCGTTCAATATTACTTTATCTCCACCTGAAGCACTTTTGGCTTCCTACGTTTAACCACCTAACCTTTTGGTTGTTCTTGTGCATCATCTAGTTATCAGTAATTTACTAAATTTTACCAGTAGTTTGTTGGACAAGCTCGAGTCCAACCATTCGTTTCTTTCTTAAATCATACCAACATAGTGGTACACTTCATACCATACAACTTAACCAAATTTTCATCAAGTATATTTCACCCAATGACACAATTTAAAGGAACATTTTAGATATCCAGAGAAAGAACCAATGGTCCACTTCCCTTCCCACTTGGCACAACACATCCATTATGCTCAAGCATTTAAATATCTAAGGAAATGAGTAACATCTCAAATCCTATCTCCGTCGGTCTCAACACACCTGTTATGTTCCCGACTATCATACACCCATGTCTCCATTAAATGTGTCATCATATATTAGGCAAACAATTCTAAAAACTTTCCACTTCTCCTCTACCGAGGGTTCTTTCCGACTCTTCTTTTGTCCACCTAATAAATCGAAGGTTACATCAATCCTCGTCAACTAAATCTTAATTGGTTCCTTCCTTACATACGACTTAGTGAATAAGTGACAACGTTAAACTTCCATAATTAGTAACGATCTTACACCTTCTTTGACTCTTGGTAATCCATGCGCATCTATATCGTCCCCCTTTTTTTTCGCGACGAACACTACTAGTGCACCCCATGGTGATGTACTATGTCGAATAAAAACCTTATCAAGAAGATCCTGCAACTGCTATTAAATTCTTTCATCTTGTTGTTGTACTATCTCACTGTCACATTTCCTTGTTCCAGTATCAAGAATTCTTCCTCCAACTGCTTGATCATCATTCGAGGAAAATACATATCACTAAAGATTCTTGAAAACTCATCCCATGACAACCTATTGGTTGTATCCAACACCCTAACTACTTTTACCCTCCCCATTAGTATAAAGCCTCATTTTTAAACATCATCACGATATAAACCGCATTGTCCTTATTTGCACACTTACCGATATCAAATTTTTCCTCTATCTCCATGATCCACATTGATGATACGATAAGATCAACGTCCTCGCAACACGTTCATGGTTTACAAGTCATGAACGTCTTGTAACAATTACCTCATCATTTGTCGTTTACATCTTGCCTTGATCGTACTGCAACACTAGGGTCACAAACTTGAAGTGACATACTATATCCATAGCCTTGCTCTTCATCAACCATGTTGCCACAATTCACATTCTATTGTGCATCTCGGTCCTGAACATTTACATTCGACAATGTAGCTTGCATATCCTGAGCAATCTCGTCAATTAATTATTCTCGAGTAACCATATTTGTTGTACAACCTTGTCCGTAATCCCGACCCCGACCATGACCTCGATTGGAGTTAGAGCTCAGTTGCACCAATTGTGCTTGTACTGGTGCTATGACGATTCCTAGAACTCTTCCCCTACACCTACCTCCACCTCGACCTTGACCACGCCAACAACTGGAAGTAGGGTTTACGGGAGTCTCTAGTACTTCTCCGAGTGCAGCAACTTCGGATTCAACTAGAATGTCTTCCCGCTCTAGTGTTACCTCTCGCTCCTTCCGTCTAAGCTTAAGTGTTTACGGAAACACCTAATCTGCTTAAAGAACGCTCTGATACCAACTTGTAACACCCCGATTTTCAACTATCGATTAAATGACAAATAATCGTTCCAATATCTCCCATGATCAATTCTAAACTTACGTATAGACTAAACTACAGCGGAAGCAAAATAAAATAAAATAAAATCTTCAATTGAAGAACTTCGGGTGTTACGTCTTTGCGGAACTCCTTTATCGTCTTGTTGTAAAATCCTTCTCCTTGCCTTCTTACTGCCACTTGCTAAATAGTTTTCTGGGTTGCACACATTTAAAGTTTCTAAATGGGTAAGCCTAGGGCCTAGTGAGTTCGTGTTGCACATACATGTCCATCACTTAAAAAAAACAAATAGTTTTATCATATAGTTTCAATAAATCATACAACAAACATATCACCTGATGACGTAATTTAGGGGAACGATTAATTATCCAGAGAAAGAAGCAAATGTTCATTTCCCTTCTCCTTGAGACAACTCATCATCCATTGTACTCAAGTATTTTAAATATCCAAGGAAATGAGTATGACTCTCAATTCCTATCCCCGCCGATCACACACATCCGTCATGCTCATGGCGAATAAACACTCATCCGTTCCCGCTAAACATGTCATCCAAAAACACACCCAGTAGATAACAAATCCAAAATAACATTTTTACGCAACCATATTTATCATAAAACATACTGTCAATAAATAAATAAAAACCACATAATAAACGCATGATAAACATTTATGTGCGAGCAACCACAGAACACGAAAAAAAAACTCACCTTGTAACCGACAAATCCTATCTGAAGCTTTGTTGCTAACCTGCACCTTAATTGTTCAAACTACGAAAAATAACTTCACAACTTCCTTCAACGAATTCTCCCTTGTTTCTCCACCTTTCTTCACAATTTTTGTGGCATTCCACTCTATTTCTCATGTCTTTTATAATGCCCATGTTTGTAACCTTTCTAGTTAACCCAAAAGTCCAAATTTATGACTCTAATCAAGTGATGGGTTTTGGAATTAAAATTCCATAATTTCTCTATTTACTCCTAATTAATTCATTAATCATAATTATAATAATATATTTATACCATATGCTTATATATTTATTTTAATTTGAGTTATCACATTCACAATGTGAATATTTGAAGATTCACAATGTGAATCTAAATTCATACGGTGAATCCGAAAAATATATTTAACATTCACAATGTTAAGTTATGAATTTAGGTATTTTTAGTTTTTTTTTCCAATAAAGAATAAGCTCTAGAACTTAAAAAAAAGATTTGGTTCCTTGGAAAACCAATAATTATGGTTCTCTATTGAACTTTTCCATATATATATATATATATATATATATATATATATATATATATATATATATATATATATATATATATATATATGTTATACTATATTATAAAACGTAATAGTCATATATTGAATTTTAAGAGGTGTAAGTTACAAAACTTTTGGTACAAATCAATTATGAATAAATAAATCATTAATATGTGCCAAAAGTTTGAAGACTTATATTAAAGAATGTTATTAAGAAATTCAATTTGGAGCAAAATAACAATTTTAAAATATTTAATTCATGTATATAAATTAATTTATATTTCTTAAACTAGACACCGATATTAATTAATTTACATCAATAGGATAAACAGACAAAAGAGCTATTTATCATCGTTGCTTTGCACGGACACACATCTCTCTTTCTCTCTTTGTATGTATATATATATATATATATATATATATATATATATATATATATATATATATATATATTCTCTAAGTAAAATGTAATTTTTATTGTATTGGATTTTAAGTATTTAGTAATGTAATTCTGTTATTGTAGACATTTACATTTTTTGATAAAATTTTCTTTGTGGAACACATTAAAATTGTATCATTTTAATATTATAAAATGGTCGGGTATTAATTGATTCAACGGATACAATTATGAATTCGATTAGTCAAAAAGCTGAGGGTTATTGATGCGGGGCTTTGAAAAAGGTTTAGATCAAGGAGTGATTCGCTTCAAGCTCTGCCCATTGACAAGTCTACATCATATTCACCATCTGTTAAAACATGTTTAAATCACAACATATTTCATGGCAAAAACCATTACCCACCTATAAAACTTCCATTCAACACTGTTAGAGATATTCAACATACTCCCAAAGCATGACTATCGGAAAAGAGCATTGCATGATGAATGAGGTTTAACTTCAAAATATTCATCGCACCGAGTTTAGGTTTTCATGACATGGTCACACAAGCGTCGTCCATATCGTTGTGTTGAAATAAAATTTATCAAAGTTAGTTCAATTGAATATGTGTATTTGTGGCACCAATTTGGAGTACGACATTCCAAACTGTTTGTTTAAGTTCTAGACAGTTTTTCATATTACGAAGTGTTCGACGCATTCCATACATGACATACCAATTATATAGTCCAAAATTGGGTTTGATAGAATAGATAAATGTTTTCTAAGACATTTTAAGGCTAACTAATTACCTATAATAACATTATCTGTCTTCTAATTAAAAAAAAAGAGATGATTTGGACTAGTTCATCGTATTCTAGACTATTTTTACTAATTATAGAGTGTGTTTCTTTAGTATTTAACACCATAATAATAAAAGAAATGAGTAAAGGAAGCAAGAACATATCTATAAAACAACAAAAAATTCCAAATCGACTGTCATTTTTTTGCAAACATAGAGAATCTGGAATGTTATTCTGGGAAGGTGATGGATAACACATTCCGGAAGTTCTTTAAGTACAAGGCCACTTATCTGTTCAGGTAATCATACTGAATTCGGATTCGAAATGACCCGTTTCAGAATAATAGGTTCGGATTCGAAATGACCCGTTTCAGAATAATAGGTTATCTTACCGATTAATAATGTTAATTATTTTGATTAATATTAATGTAAATTGTGTTCATTTTTTTTATTTATCAAAATTCTTCAATTTCATTTTTAGCATACATACCAAATGAACCATATATATAATGAACCATATATATGGGTAAAAAATAATCCTTCCGACAATTCAATAAAATTAAATGGGAGATTGATTGTAAAAGTAATCGTATTCTTAATTTTCTCAGACGAGTCGTTAAGTTTATTTATTTAATTTTTTGTTAAACAAAAAAGTCCATAAACTTGTTGAACTATATTTAAATAGGTATATTTTACTATTAATATTAGTTGTTTGCACATATAACACAATTTATGGTTTTTTTTTTCTGGATGTGTACCATACAAAATCTGTTGACAACTTATCACAAACATATAGAAATATAAATATGAGGATCCTTTCTCTTTTAAGATATGGTTTAAAAGTGCTTGATTTAGGGTGTGTTTGGAACAAAAAGAAGTTTGCTTTCCAAAGAAGAACTCCATTATTTGGGGCAGCTTTGAACAATACCATCAAGAAACAAACACAGGAAATGAGGGTGAAGACCATATTTCAACCTTATAATAATTAAAATATCAATAAAATAATAATAGCATGCCAAAAAGAAGGCTTTACAAGCATCAATACCATGAAAGGCAATAAAATACTAAAAAAATCCCCAAAAAATCGTACAAGAATAATTTTCCACCTCTTCTTTTTGCACTAGCAAATAAAGTAATAAACTATGGAATTATTATCCAATATAGAAAATAATTCAAAATAAGCAACATTTACCCACTTTTCTCAAATCAATAATTAAATTATTGTTTAAACATAGAAGAAGTACATTTTAGATTATAATTGTAAAAAATTGAAAACATGATTTCACTAGTTTCAAAATACGTTTCTATTAAATTTATTAAAAAACAAATCCATCCTTAAAGCTCAAAGTCAATAAAAAGGGTTTATGTTTCATGTTTCTAATTAGATAGGAAACATAGTTATCAAAAATCAAATATTGTTTTACTTGAGTAGGTCTTTCATTTAATTAACAAATTAAACAAAATATATTATTAAAAATAAAAATAATCCATTTGAGTTGTGGTGACCTGGTAAGATATAAAAAATATATAGTGAATAACTTGTGCATAAATCCTGACACTATCCATTGACCTATATTCAAATTCAGACACTATCCATCCAATGTGGCTATGAAGGTTCGTCTACAATAACTCCAGAACATTAGATATAGCTTATGTTTGTAGCAAAAGATTAATCGGTACCTAAAAACTAGCCCCCATTGTTATGGAAGTTCCTTTCCACAATTAAATAAATAAATAAACTTAACATCGACATGCAAGTACCTGAATTTTCTTACCATTTTGATGCAACAATAATTCAAAGAAACAAAATTAAATAACTTTATATTTGGAAAAAATGGTATGAAAAAGGAATAGGAAAAAGGAAAGAAGTAGGTCGGTTCCTTGCGCCTGACGTTCACCTAGGTTCGGGCTCGGAGTTAGGTTCGGAGTTAGGTTCGGGGTTTGTCTACTTCAATATTATACAACACAAACTGACTTTGTGTGAGCGGATAAGAACGACCCACTCCTCTCTCTCAATTCTCCACCCCGCCGCCCCTATTTCCTCCGGCCACCACTCTCCTCAGCCGTCAAACTGGCGATTGAAAACCAAGAAGTCTCCGTCGTCCGTGAAATCAAGCCTAAGAACCGCCGTATCATGGTATGTTGTTACATATATTCATCATAAGTTTGTTTTCTATGTGTTGAGCTCTTCGTTTCATTTTATTTGTGGGATTGATGTATAATGTAGGGTGCTGGAGGACCTGATGAAGAAGAGAACAAATGGCCTCCATGGTTGAAGCCATTGCTTCGTGAAAGCTTCTTTGTTCACTGCAAATTACATGTGGATTCGCATAAGTCTGAATGTAATATGTACTGCTTGGATTGCATGAATGGTCCTCTCTGTTCTCTCTGTCTTAATCACCATAAGGACCACCGCGCCATTCAGGTTTGTATTCCTCTTTTCGCATTGATTCTTCCACTTTTATCGATTCTCGCTCTTTTCACCTAATTTGAAGTTTGAACATCCGAGTTTCGTGTACTAACAGCTTATTTCAACTAATTTGAATTTGAAAACCGATCATTGATTATCGAATTGGGTATTTTGTTGAATAATCTACAGATTCGAAGGTCATCATATCACGATGTGATTAGGGTAAATGAGATTCAGAAACACTTGGACATAACTTCAGTACAGACCTACGTAATCAACAGTGCGAAGGTGGTGTTCTTGAATGAACGGCCGCAGCCGCGGCCGGGAAAAGGCGTTACGAATACTTGTGAAGTATGTGAGCGTAGTCTTCTCGATTCCTTCCGTTTCTGCTCACTTGGGTGTAAGGTAAATACGATCAACCCAAAAGAAATTCAATCGGTTTAATATTTTTTCTCTACAAATCGATGATTAATTTCGTTACTTTGATCTGTGCAGATTACAGGGACATCGAGTAATTTCGAGAGGAAGAGGAAGATTTCGCCGGAGAATAAGCATTTGATAACGGCAATGTCGGATTCGGAGGATTCATACAGCAGTAGCAACCTTGGACGGCGGAGGAGTAACTATAATGGCAGAATTCATATTCACAGCTTTACTCCGTCAACGCCACCGCCGACGGCGGCCAGCTTCAGGACGGCAAAGAGAAGAAAGGGTATTCCTCACAGAGCACCAATGGGAGGACTAATCATAGAATACTAAACAGCCCCCCTAGACTTTTGATAAATTACTCTAAAGTCCATATAGTCTCCACATTCTACAGAATGCACCCCTCACCCACTTTCTCGTAGGAAATACCTGTATTACCCTTTACCTCCTCCATTTGTACAAAGAAGCAGCCCCTATAATTTAGTGGAAATATCTCTAGTCTCGAAAGGGCAAAAAGGAAATAATGATAAAAAAGAAGTTTAGAAAGTGTCTACAACAAAGTAGTAAGTAGTTATGGAAGTAGGAAAAAGTAAAGGGTGTAAAACTGTCAAAAATAATATTGGAGTGTGTTTATACGTTTTTTTTATGAATGTAAACATGTAATTATAGTTTTTGTGGTAGATGAATAGTGGTATTGTACTTTTATACAATAGAAAAAAACTGTGCTACCTTTATAATTAAATGAAATAAATGTTTGTATATTTGTTTGGTGATATATAAGATATTAAGTGGCATTTTAAATGTTTTTGTTCATATCACATATGTGGGTCTTTGTAGGTGGCTTTTATTAAATTTAAAAAAATTGGAGTTTGAGTTTGACCATATGTTATTTTTGAAATATCTTTATTCATTCGTACTTCGTGGCGACCCTTTCTAGCCTCATGGGCTACTCGTTTGTGGCCCTAGGGGCCTTCACAAGTGACAAGTCTGAAGGGGGTTTAAATAATTTTGATTTTTTATGATGTAGATAGGAGTTGAAAAAGAATTTATGTTTTTTGTATTTTTAGTAGTACGTGTATTGTTGTGAATGCATAAAGGCTATGCCGTAATTCGAGCTTGGAAATTATAGAACTTATGCTGAATATACGATATGTTCAATGCTGTCCATCAATATTACAATATTATAATAACGAGAAACAAATTTGTAACATTGATTATATTTACTCTAGTGTTGTACTACATGTTAAGTTTTCGATGAGTTAGAAAGATTGGTTTGGATATGTAACATAAGGCAACTTCATTGATGAGTAATAGGAATGTAGTGGGTAGTGGAGAGCAACACACGTATAATGAGTGTTTCTACACAAAAAATGAAAGTCAAGTGCATAGAGCATTAAGAAGGGTGTGAGGGATTAAGTCGTATGTTCTAACTAGATGCTTGCCATTCCGTGGTAGTGCTTGGAGGAGAAGAGAGTTTAGTGGATGGTGATTCTCTTTAACATAATTTTAAAGACAACCAAGAGAAAACAATATGTTTAAAGTTGCAATAACTATCGAGGTATTAAGATACATAGTCATATCGTTACAATGTGTGCGGGTCGGGGAATGATGGGAACAGGATCCGACGGTAAACAAAAGTTTTAAAAATCAATTTGACTTTATGTCAGGAATTTCAAGGATTGAGGCAATCGAACTCCTCAATCGCCTTATGGTTGAACTATAGAGAAAGAAAATAAAAAAAATGGTAAACTGTACCATTTGCATGACTCACACCGAACCCGCCATATGATAATAGAGTAGTTTAGAAAAAAGCCCTAGTTTCTTTTTCAAAGTTTGTGGATGTTGGACGGTTCTTAGAAAATCATTTTGGTTTTATGTTAGGAAGTTCGGGGAATGAGGCGATTCAACTCCTCAAACGCCTTATGGAGAATCATAGTGAAAGAAAAAACAATAAAAGTACCATTTGTAATGCCCACACTAACCTTCCCTAGGATAATAAAGTAAGAAATAAATCCCTAGTTTTTGTTTATGATGTTTGTGGGGGTTTAGATCGTTATTACACTCTTAGGCTGGTGGTGTCATGTTGTATTGTCACATCATTATTTTGCATGCCACCTAAGTTTTGCCACAAATCAATGTTCATTTTGCCATTTAGAAAGGATGATTTGTCATAACGTTTTCTAAATTATTGGTAAATTAATAGGTAAATATTTAATTTTGATTTTCTCTCTTATCTACAAGAGATTGTCCAGTTGCTTGCCATGCAACAGTCATGGCACGGTGTTCCTATGGTGCCAAGTTGTCCACCTAAGCTTATCGAGGGGTGGTGCCGAACCACTCCCTCTAGCCTTATGTGTGCCTCTTCACTTATTTTCAGTCAGTATTGTTAGTATATGCTTTCTATTTTATTCCCCTCATGTTCATCATTGTGCGTTAATATTTCTTAGGTCAATCTTCTTTGAAATAGTCTTTGTCATATATACATTTATTTAAATCTTACCTCACATGTTACCTCCAATTATATGGGACATGACCGTCTAATTTTTTTTTGGTGTTGTTAGTTTGTTAGTTTACTTTTTAATGATATAAAATTTTTCTATATTATATATGTGGTCTATAAGTTTTTATTTTTTTATTTTTTTTATTTTTTTTTATTTTTTACCATTGCCATGTAAGTGACACTTTAGTTATTTAAGTCTAGATTTTTTTTCAATAAATGACTTAGTAGAATTTTTAAGTGATTAATGTTGATGTTCTAATTTCCACTTGTTTAAACTAGATCCACTTTTATATACGCACTAAAACAAAAAAGTCTTCTAGAAAAAATTTGGTTTTGCCCATAACAACAATAAACCAAATATTCAAACATGAGGGTCTAATTCGAAAATAACCTTGCTTATAATTGTAAATTGTATGTTACCTTTCAGAACACTTTTTCTTCCTCTTGTTATTATTATTCTTTTAATTGTTTCCTAGTAATTATCGACATTGTAGAGTGTTTAAAACGTGGGTTCTTTTTGCGTCGCTCTTTTTGTTCTCATTCGTGTTCACTTGCACATTAAGTAATTGCACATTAACTCATTAAGTAATGCAAAGATGGTGCAGGTCATTTTAGGGATCTGAGTTTTTATGAGTGTTGTATTTTAGTTATTATATTTTGTTTAATGATCATTGATCATGAATAGAACGGGTCCAAAGATATAGTGGGCCCAGCGAAAAGAGAAAATGGACCCCAAAATCATAATATAATAAAAATTAATAAAAAATAAACATGCCGTTATAAAATTGTCAATTAATATTAAAAAACACAAATATCGTGAAAACATTACAAAAACAACTAATTTAAAGAAAAAACTTCTCATAACATTTTTAGATAAGTTAGATTTTTCTTTATATAATTATACCATATACTCTATGAATTTTGGGCCCCTTAGAGACATGAGTCATGGACGACTGCACAGGTTGCCCACCTTCAGGGTCGAGCCTAGTTATAAAATTTGTTTTTCATTCATTTTCGCCATCATTACCGGTAATAATTGGTTCTTCATGACCTGGTTGTTGACGTAACTATGAACGGCGTCTTTAGGTCATTTTTAGTGAATGAATTTTTCTAAGTGTTTTAATTTAGTAATTATACTTTGTTTAATAGTATATCATTCGTCGTTGAACTTGGTTTTTATTCATTTTAGCCATTATAGCCGGTGATAGCTCAGCTCATAACCCGGTAAGGTGACTTTTTTTTTTCTTTTCATATTGACGTTACTGTTGAACATCATTGTTTGCATTATTGTTTGCATTACATGTCAACATTAAGTTAGGTCACCCTTATTATATAATTTACGATGAAAGGCGCTCAGAGCTTTAAACTTACCGTCATATTTGCGTCTTCTTTGGCAATTGTTTATTATCGGAACTATGTCTAGAACTGTCAACATGTTCTTGATTTCTTTCCCTATATGTTTTTATTTATTTATTTATTTTTAGACCTCAGAAGAAGCTATGATTATTTTGATTTGGAACTATTTGCGTCTTCTTTGGCAATTGCGTCTCCTATATGTTTTTATTTAAATATTAAAAAACTGTATTACTTTAATTTTTTTTTAATTTATTTATATTCAATCTTTTAAAAGAAATTTGTTTTATAGAATATGTGGGTCTCACCATCCCACCTTCACCCCCCTTATCCCTTCCCACTAGCATCGTCACAAGTAACCTTCACCTTCTCCCCATTGATGGGCTCCATCTTGATCATCTTTGCTCTTGTTGGAAACTGTCATTGTCACGTTCTCTACTATTACTCTATCTACCATACCATGCCATCGAACAACATCCACCACCACCTCTCCCTTCAAAAAAAACCATCCACCACCCTGGTAAAGGAATTACATAATGACAATTGAAAAAGCACAATTTAAAACTCCAACTATATATCAATATGATTTAGGAATAGATTTAGTAATATGAAATAATTTTCTTAAATTATATCAACCATTTATAAAAACAAATGATCATATAAGTCTTAATCACCCGACAAAAGGTATTATAAAAACTACAATTATCAAACATTTTGATCTTATTAAAATAATCAAACAAGAAGTTGGTTTTCAACTACGTATATTACTAACGTTCGCTAAAGAAATTGCTGAAAAACAACTTGAAGAAGTATGTAGTGAAAACCCGCTAGATCATTTAAAAAATAGAAATAATCAAGAAATAATAATATTATTAAAAAATTCTAATGATGAAGTTAATATTCCAAATAAAATTCCATATAGTATAAAAGATGTTTCTGAATTTAAACAAGAATGCACTAAACTACTAGAAAAAAGAATCATTCGACCTAGCACAAGTCCCCATTCTGCACCTGCATTCTATGTAGAAAATAATAATGAAATAAAACGGGGAAAACGAAGAATGGTAATTAATTATAAAAAAATGAACGATGCTACTATAGGAGACTCATATAAATTACCACGAAAAGAATATATTTTAGAAAAATAAAAGGAAACACACATTTTAGTACATTTGATGCAAAATCTGGATATTGGCAATTACGCTTACATGAAAATACGAAACCACTAACCGCTTTTTCATGTCCTCCTCAGAAGCACTATGAATGGAATGTCCTTCCATTCGATTTAAAACAGGCACCGGCAATATATCAGCGATTCATGGATGAAACTTTAAATGGTTTAAATCATATTTGTCTTGTATATATTGATGATATAATTGTTTTTACAAAAGGAAATGAACAAACACACATTGATGCAGTCATCAAGGTTTTACAAAGAATTAAAGAAAAAGGTTTAGTTTTATCAAAAAAGAAATCAAAACTTTTTCAATCTACAGTTGAATATCTCGGTTTAAAAATTGGAGAAAATGGTCAATTATCGTTAACAGACAATATACGAGAAAAATTAAATATGTTTCCTGATAAACTTGAAAATAGAAAACAAATACGACGATTCCTTGGTTGTTTAAATTATATTGCAGAACAAGGGTTTTTGAAAAACTTAGCAAAAGAAAGAAAAGTTTTACAAAAGAAAATATCAGAAAAAATACCTTGGTCTTGGACCAATACAGATACTATTTTGGTACAAAGTATAAAACAAAAAATTCAAGTTCTCCCCACTTTATATAATGCAAAAATCGACGATTTTCTAATTGTGGAGACCGATACATCACAAGACACTTGGGCAGGATGCCTAAAAGCAATTATACGTGGAAAAGTATTATTGGGATTAGATAGTGAGGGAAACCTCATATCTAACTCATCAAAAGTATACAATGATAAAACATACATTGGTATGAAAATACCAACCGAAGTAAACAATGATAAAGTATACAGTGATATGAAAATATCACCAAAAGCATACACTGATACAGATGTATCATCTGAAGTATTAAAAACAGATAAATATGAGCAAAAACTATGCAAGTATATATCGGGAACATTTTCCCAAACGGAGCAAAATTACAGCACACATGAACGAGAAACACTAGCATGTCTCAGAACATTGAAAAAATGGAAAATCGAGCTACCTCAAACCAGATTTGAATTACGCACAGATTCCAAGTATCTACTTGGCTTTTGGCGATATAAATTACAAGAAGATTATTGTCGAGGACAATTGATTCGTTGGCAATTACAATTACATCAATTTCATCCATACCTCAAGTATATCAAAAGCGCCAACAATCATATAGCAGACACATTGACAAGAGAATGAAAGCCATCATAGAGCAACAACTAAAAACATCCCTACTCGAATATGGAAGAAACACCGTTCATGGAAGACTAACGTCAGCCATTACCAAAGCACACATCATTCAAAAATATCTGTCTTTTCGGTGGCGAGAGGAATGACGAAAGCAATGACGTATTGAAGACATTATTGAAGACACGCGTCCTTTGAAGACATTATTGAAGACGCGCGTCCTTTTATTGTAGAAGGAATTGTAATTATTTGTCATTATAATTATTTGTCATTTGTCTTTGTATGATTATTATTGTCGGTAGAAAATGTGATATAAAGTAGTGTCTAGGATATGAAATAAAGTGTGTAACCCTCAATAGTCTAGGGGGCTATATTGTAAATATGTATGTCGTATTGCAATCAAACGATTACAACTCAATTATGTAACCGGCTCTCTTGAGCCTATAAATAGAGTCTTTGCCCGTATGAAATAAACAAGTTAAGTTTGAGTGTCTAAGACTTGAGTTGATCTCAAAGTTCTTCCTCTGTTGAGAAAATATTCAAGAGCACGAAGGTTTCATCATGGCAAACTACACTTTGAGAACCAACAAAAAAAATTAAGATTTCTTGATAAATCTGATACGTTGAAACAACCAACCAATAGTAAAAACGTTGAAACAACCAATCAATAGTAAAAATGTTCTGTCTATTGAGAATTATTCATGTAAACTTGGATGAAAACTCTTTGATAAATGTGGTTTGTTGAAGCATCGACAGATAGGGGGAGAATGACAATCATTGGTGGACCTTCCCTTGAACGAGTCACAGAGCTCTCAATGGAGTGGTTTTTCAAGAATCCGGAAGAAAATCTAAATTTTGGGAAGATTTTGCTTCTAGGGTTATTGCAATTTATGTTATGATTTGATTGTTTTTGGAAGCTTGGCTTTTGAGGTTTATGAATGTTCACTTGATTTTGAATCAGATGGCTCTTTACTATAATATGTTTAATCGATTTTGCTACTGGTGTGGAACAAATTTGTAAAAGTCACTAGGCGGTACTAAGTTGGTCGACTAATGACTAAAGATTAGTTAATCTAGTCAAGGATTAGTCGGCAACTCCTCGGGAACCTAAGTTCTATATCAATTATTTAAAAAAAATATATTTTTAATATCATAACAAAGTAATTAAATATGACTAATATTATAACAAAATAATTAAATACGACTATACAACACTAATACTTCATCAAATAGGTTTTATTGAGATAAAAATTCTTCATTGTGTTCGACAACTTCACCAATTATTTAGACAAATATTAATTGATAGATGCGTCTAGTCGGTAGCGTAACTCCTAGAAATTAATTGGGGGTTAGTCGAGATTTTGACAACACTGATTTGAATCAATAATTTTGTTTAAACTGATTTGAATCAATAATTTTGTTTACTCGATTTCTTGCATCTGGTTAAGATCGATACTTTGCAACCGGTTTGGAGTATTTTTTGCATCAGTGTTTTTCTACATTTGATGGGTTATTTTACAAATTCCCAGATGGAGTTCGTTTTGTAGATCTTCAGTTTCATCATAAAGGTTAATTGTGATTGGTTTGGATTCGAGTTTGAAGCAAGAAATCAAAGAAAAATCCTTTATCTACATGTTTGGCGAAGAGGTGGAAATCTAACCGGAGAAGACAAGGGATGGGATCGGGTGAGACTATTTAAATTTCATTAAAGAAAATATGATAATTGTATAAATGAAAATTATAAATAATCTAAGGGCAAAATATTTATTTTAACTCGATCCATGACAAACAAATATAAACCACAAGGACCGCAATAGGGACAAAATGCACAATTAACGCCAAACTACATGGACGATGTATATAACATGCTCTAAATATTGACATATGTAAAAAGTTGTATAGTTATTATTATCTTTATTTAAAATGACCATGTTGTCATATTATTTTGATTTTTAAACATGCAATAATCAATTTTAAATACACATGTAACCACTCTTCAGATTGATAAATTATTGTGTCTTTGGTTATCATATATTTGTCATTTTTTATTAAAAAGATTCTGAGTAATTGTAACTAAGAATTACTAATCCTTAAGACAAACTATTTAGAAGATAATTTTGAATAATCACAAAATCTAAGATGTTAGGACACATTTCCACAGGGAATTAATATAAAATAACTATTTATTTTGCAAGAGGCATGTTGTGAAGTTATTTTATTTATGAAATTACCTTATTTTTAGGTTTTGCATAATTGTTTTATATTTTGTAAAATAAACAATCACTTTAAGAAATATGGTTGTCATTGTGGAAAATAATTTCGCAAATCAAACGAAATTTGTAGATTTCTTTAAGATTTAATAATTATTTTGTGATAAATTAAAATTATGACGGTTTTGCTCTGGAACAATTTTTTTCTTCAAACTTACAGTGACGTGTAATACCCCGATCCGTCTAGAAAAATTCGATAAGGACCTTAGACACATAACATTAACTACTAAGTAAATCTTTTGTCAAGTTGTTCACCCTTATCTTTTGTGGAACTATTTATATTACAAAATAGATAAAGACAATGTACAGTTCATCTATCATTTTTGGTCATTTATCATTTTTGTCAATAAATAATGGTGTAGCCGAGTAGGGATAAGAGGTTATTTATTATTTTCTAATAATTTACAGTGACGTGTACTGCCTCGTGACAAAGATTACACTCCCATTCCACACGTCTACATATTTGATTAATGATAAAAGAAAATATACAGAACTCTATAGAAGCTACATGCATTTTTGAATTATGATAAAAACAAATTGAAAATGGCAACTTTAGGTGTTAAGTGTGTTATAGACTTGTTTTAAATGAGTTGCAAATTTATTTTTATTTTGATATTTCGTGGACAAAATAATTAGATACTGGAAAACAAGTAAGATATAACAATAAAAATATATATTTCTTTTAAAAATAAAAAATTGAATTACCTACTATGAAGGTGTCTTTTAACAAAAACTAGTTGCAGTGGCGGCCTCACGAGTGTGTGGGTGGTGTAGTCGTACAGTTGCAATAGTACAGGCCTTCAACTTTATGGACAAATCTATAACTATGGTATATGTTTCATAAAAACATTTGTGTGATTTATTATAAAAAACATTTAGCCACGAAAAATAATCATACACAATATAACCTTTGAAGTCATCTTAATTATAAAGAACAAACAAAAACAAAATATTAAACTCTTTTGTTTGGGGTTAACAATAATTTAAGGAGTTTTAAAGTATCGACATCCAAAACAAATACAAATTCTATTCCTAAGAATAATTTTTTTTAAGAAAAAGACATTTTGATTGGAGTGAAGTCGAGCCATCTCAATGAGTAAATGAATATTCACCTCAAGAATCATTTACAACAGAAAAGTTGAAGTCACTGAATACTAATGAACTAAAGTCAAGTTGTAAATTTTTTGAAAAAAAGGTTACCAAATGGTCATATATCAGACAATGATGACGATTTTTAACAAATTAGAATTGTTACAAAAAAAAATGTCAATTGAAAGTAATATAACTAACACAATACTAAATTTATTATAAATGATAAACATTTATATAATTTTTTTATTTAACATACAAAATATTGTTGACTATTCTCGTTATAATTGCATCGACGTAAAGATGTGTTTCAAAAGTAAAACTTTTAAAAACTTATTTCCAATCATCTTGACTTTAAAAAGATTACACACTTTGGATTTGATTTTGATTGAAAATATTAATTATGAAAATTGAATGGATGAATTTGCTTAAAAAAAATTCTAGAAGGTCAACTTTTTAAAAATAGTAATGTGTTGTGTTAGGGGCAGGATCTCAGAACCATATTCAAGATCCTTGATGTTAACGAAGCCTGAACTTTGACAATGCATGATCCTCAGGAAACCGTCGGGAAATAGAATCCTCAACACCAACACCTGTTCCCACTTGGGGTGCAACTCCAAATGAGCAAGCCCATGTGATCCAGGATCTCGACGAAATCTTCATCACTCCCAATAACAAGGATCCTGGTAACTTCGCGAATAATAATACTTTTAATACTAACTCTGTAGACCTTGATACAAGAATGAGCCCAATCATGGCCAAGGAAATTCAGCAGTTAAGGCAAATGATCTCAAGTGTATCTGGAGCGGTCCAACCTATACCAGAGGTATCCCTACGAGCCACAAGATCTCAAGATTTTCTCCTACGATAGCTGGTACTAAAATCCCAAAGCGCTTCCAAACTCCCAGCATGAAGCCTTATGATGTAACTATGGATCCTGAAGAACATGTGGCACAATACAAGGAAAGAATGGAGATCATCCCTATTCCCACCCATTTGAAGGAAGCTTGCCTATGCAAGGGTTTCAGTTCGACCCTCACATGATCAGCCTTAAAATGGCTCCTTAACGTTCCTCATTACTCTATTACCTCATTTGCTTATTTAGTTAATCTTTTTAACAATCAATTTTATTGTAGCAGAACATTCGAAAAGATCACTAGTGATATTTATCGAGTAGTTCAGGATCCTAAGGAATCCCTTAGGGACTTTCTGAATAGATTTGGCAGGGAAGCTTTAACTATACCCAACATTAACATGACAACTGCCACAGAAGCCTTCAAAATGGGCTTAAAGAAGGACTCTCCTTTCTACGAAGACATTGTAATGACTCCATGCAAAAGAATGGATGAAGTAAGAAACAAAGCATTGAGGTTCATAAGGCTCGAAGAAGACAAGGAGATCCAAAAGAGGAGAAACCCACCAAACTCATACGATAACCCTAATAGGAAGGCCGAATCCTCGGTCCAAAGATCTTATAAGTCAAAACCGTATTCCAAACCTGATCATCATATGGTTAATGCCCTCGAAGATGAAGGAGATGAAGAAGAAATTCCCAAGATCACTGACTATTGCTTTTCTGTGGATGTTTCAGGTTCAATATTTGTTATGCAGGATCTTGGCAATAAAGCGAGATGGCCAAGAAATGGAGAAAAGTCCATCGGCTGGAAAGCTAAGTCTAAGTGGTGTGCATACCACGAAGACTTTGGTCACGTTATAGAAGATTGCATAGCCCTCAGGAAGGAGATCAGTTATCTCCTAGGCAAGGGATACCTCAAAGAGATCCTTGGGAAAAGAAAGGAAAGATCCAAAGAAAGGATCATGATCCTCATAAGATCCTAGAAAAAACAGGATCCCCTCCTACAAACGCCAAGGTAATCAATGTTATCTCTGGAGGTTCTGACATTTGTGGTATCTCTTATTCTGCAGCAAAAAGGCGTGCCAAAGTGTCAAAAATAGAAAAAGAAGAAAGACTACGGAAGAACACATCAATAAAAAACGAGAAGGAGATCACCTTCGACGAAACAAATAGAGCATACATCTAGGATCTTCACCACGACAGATTGGTGATCACTCTTTACATCGCCAACCATTTTGTCAGAAGGATCCTTGGCGAAGGAGGATCCTCAGTCAACATTATACTATTGGATGCTTTAAAAAGAATGAACATCCCAGAGTCCGAAATAGTCAAAAGATCATCAGTGCTAATAGGATTCAGTGGCGAAACAAAACATACATTCGATGAAATAAATCTGCCTATCTACATAGAGGGGGTAAACTCTATGCAACGCTTTTGCGTAATTGATACATTATCATCATATATAGTTATATTAGGTAGACTATGAATCCACGGCAGAAGGAAATCCTATCAACATACCATCAATGTGTGAAGATACCCACTCCATGGGTGACAGTGAAGATCACAGGTGATTAATAAGAATCCAAGGAGTGCTACAAGACCTCGATGAAGACTTCCATAGTCCTACCACAAGCATACAAATTAAATCAAAGTGAACGAAATGTACTAGAAGCCGAAGAACAAGATACAAAAGAAGTGCCCCTAGACCTTAAGGATCCCGATGCGAAAGTGCTCATAGGATCCTCAATGCCAGAAAACATTGAAGAATATATAATAAAGTTCCTAAAAGAAAGAAGGAAAACCTTCGCCTGGAAACATGAAGACATGATAGGTATAGAAAAAAAATATTATAACTCACAAACTTAATATTGATCCTTCTTTCAGACCCATACATCAAAAAAGAAGGAAGTTTGCACCCGAGAGGAATCAGATCATCGAAGAGGAAGTGGAATTTTTTTTAAGACATGGATGATCAAGGAGGTTAAGTTCCCAAGGTGGCTAGCCAACACGGTCTTCGTACAGAAGAAGAATGGTAAATGGCGAGTATATGTGAACTATACGGATCTTAACAAGGCTTTCCCTAAGGATCCTTTCCCCCTGCTACACATAGATTTCATGATAGATGCTACAGCTGGTCATGAATTATTAACATTCATATATGCATCAACAGGGTTCAAACAAATTCAAATGGAACCACCTGACCAAGAGGATACTGCATTTATAACACCAATATATATATATATATATATATATATATATATATATATATATATATATATATATATATATATATATATATATATATATATATATATATATACTACTATGCCCTTTGGTCTTAAAAATGCAGGTGCACATACCAAAGGATAGTTAACCGGATGTTCAAGGACAAACTGGGGGACACCATGGAAGTCTGCATCGATGACTTGGTGGTCAAGACAAAGAAAGATGAAGATCACCTCAAGGATCTTGAAGAAGCGTTAAATATACTAGACGAATACAACATGAAGCTGAATCCTTCCAAATGCCATTTTAGAATAAGATCAAGCAAGTTCCTTGGATACATGGTAACTAAAAGAGGAATTACACCAAGTCCAGAGCAAATAAAGGCCATCATTGATTTAAGATCCCCATCCTCGATAAAGGATATTCAAAGACTAACAGGAAGAGTAGCAACTCTAAACAAGTTCATCTAAAGATCCTCAGAGAGGTGTGAACCTTTCTATAACATCTTGAATAAGAACAAAAGGTTTGAATGGACTAAAGAGTACGAAGTTGCTTTTTAGGAACTTAAAAATTATTTAAGTTCAACGCCCTTGTTGGTGAAACAATTAATGGGGAACCACTCCCGCTCTACCTTTTGGAATCCTCTGATGTTGTAAGTGCAGTTTAGGCCAAAGATCTTAATGGGACCAACATCCCATCTACTATGTAAGTAAAAGTCTCTTGGATCATGAGACCATGTACCCCCACCTTGAAAAACTAATACTTGCATTAGTAACCGTTTCCACGAAATTAGTCAAAGTACTTACTTGAATAAAGTGCTAATGTGTTTTAGCATGGAGAATTCCAAGAAAGGAGAATTGCCTATCCAGAGCAATACCAAGCTGAGTAAGACTCAGAGTCCGAGTACCGATGCAGAGATAGCAGAAATGAGTCGAGTACCATATGCTTCTACCGTCGGCTCGATCATGTACGCTATGACTTGTACTCACCCTGATGTGGCTTTTGCCCTGAGCGTGGTTAGTCGATATCAAGGGAACCCGGTTAAAGCTCACTGGATAGCTGTTAAGAACATTCTTAAGTATCTACGAAGGAATAAGGACTGGGTCCTAGTACTTGGTGGCAGTGATGACTTGAGAGTTACTGGTTATAGTAACGCCAGTCTTCAAACAGACCGATACAACTTCCATTCTCAGTCTGGTTGGGTGTTTACACTCAATGGAGGAGTAGTAACTTGGAAAAGTTCCAAGCAGGAGACCGTGGATGATTCAACGTGTGAGTCAGAGTATATAGCCACGAGCGAAGCGTCAAAGGAGGCTATATGGTTGAAGAAATTCATTGGAGACCTTGGAGTTGTGCTAGCCTCAAAGGTGCCCATGGAAATTTTCTGCGATAATAAAGGGGTGGTTGCCTTGACCAAGGAACCAAGGGATCATGGCAGATCCAGACATATCGATAGAAAATACCACTTCATCAGACATTGGGTAGAAGAAGGACTCCTCGTCGTCAAGAGGGTATCATCAGAAGAGAATCTTGCAGATCCCCTCACAAAGGGTCTGAGTAGGATTAAGCACGTTTAGCATGCGAGGAGCGTTGGTCTGAAGGATGATATTAGTTTTAGTGATTAGATATATATTTTAGAAACTTGTAATAGATAAACGTAATTGACATTTGATGATTGAGCGATGGAGATTTATTTATGAGTATTGTTTACTATCTTTTGTCAATTTTTTTTATCTTTGTGTTTCAACTTTTGCATGTTTTACTTCCTGACTAATTGGATTATTCAAACATCCACAGTCGATCATACTTTGGAAGTAAGTATTGAATTAAGACTGTCATGAATTGGCTTGTAGATTGTCTAAGTGTTTAGACATAGCAAATGTTTGTTGCAACGTTCATGAGTACTCCTGAAATGGGGATTTGAGTATTGTATTAAACCCACGCTCATAGAATTACTTCATGGAATTTATCACGAGTAATTATGAGACGATAATATCGTATAATCTTTAAACCGAGATATATGAGTTGTTGTTTGCGAGTTGGTTGTGCATTGATAATGCGTAAACGCATCAGTAACCTGATGTTATAAAACGTATCGTTGTGTACAATTTGATGAGTAAATAATACAAGCATATCAATCAAAGTTTATTTGTTCCTTTTATCCCAAGGGGTAAAAGTGATATCTTAGGCCCCTCGATGATTTTGTGTTGACTTATGTGTCGGGCCCGATCAGGACTGAATTGATGTGTTCAATTAGGTTCCTTGTCATACAAATCAGAAATCGGGAAACAAATTGTTGGACATTGAGAATGATTCTATTCCATGTCTTTGTCCACATGATATCTTGCAGAACGGAGGATTATATGACCCCTTATCTAAGGACACACAACTGACTAGGTCAGAGTTCGACAACGACTTTTGAGAGCTACGATTGCTAGTCAAATTTTGAGGTCATACTTGCAACTATAGTTATTAGATTATCCAAGTGGGAGACTATTGGATTAGGTGTCTAAGACCATAACTATAATTGGTATGTACTTGATTTGATAGTAGCATGATCCTTTTGGGCTGCCTTTACTCTAGCAACTCGACAGTATGAATTTTGGAGAGAGAGGTTGAATTTATTATTTGGAATAATAAATTGATTTATTAATGTATTATGAAATCATGTTATTAATTGGTATTTAATCATAAATTAATTTGGAATTAATTTTGGGATTAAAGGAACTGATTAAAAGAATAAGGGCTGTTTTGCAAATCATTGATAGTTGTGAAACTGGGCTGATGGACTCTTTAATTAGGAGTGGAAGAAATCCTATAGGTAGGCCCTATAGATTTCGTCTAAGGCTTCCTAACTAAGGGTCCATGGGTTGCTTAAGCCTTAAGCAGGAAATTAGGGTTTCCTCCAGAAACCCTAGCAACCCTCAAGTATATAAGGAACCTCTAGGCTTAGGATTTTTGGCCAATGCTTGGTACGAAGAAACCCTAGACGAAATTCTAAGTGCTTCCATCCTCTCTCCTCTCATCTTTTCTACCGGTGTTTGTAATCCATTAGAGGTGCAACATTTGAGGCACTAAGCTTTCAAGAGTCAAGGATCTACAAGGAGTTCTTGTTATTACTACATAACAAGTAAGGTAATCATCAAAACCCTTTTTGATTTGTAATTTTCGAAATTATATATGCTGGATCTAGGGTTTTGCTTTGGTATTCAATTTGCATGTTCAACTAGTGAAAAACTTAGATCCAAATCATTTATGGTTGCATGATCACATAGGATGTAGTTATGCTCAAAACCCATCAGAATGACCATCTCCAATAGTTCCGGAGATGGTTTGAGCATTTGTGTCAAAGGTACATAAGTAATAGAACTCACATACTTGTTTTGGGAAGAAGGGTTTTGGAATGTCACCGAGGGCATAGTGTAGAGGACAACATTTCAAGTATTCAACGAAGTGTTCAATGCCTAAATTTTGATGTTACGGTGGAATTTTATCTGTGAAAGCAACATTATTTGCTTGAATAACAACAGGAGTATCGAGGGTATTCAATGCCTTTAGAACATTTGCAGCAGGAACGAATGTGAAGAGAACTGGAGCCATTGTGAATTCCTGAGAATAACTAGAATAGAGTTGAGAGGTTTCGCTTAGAAAGGGAAGTAAAGTGACCTAGGAGAGAGAAAAATTCTATTTAAATTCAAAAATCCCCCACCTTTTCACGTAATCATTATCGGAGAAAAAGGTGTCATAGAAATCTCGAATCCCAAGGTAACGGTTTGCATTCACATCTTCATCTGAAAGTTACAGTTAAGGAGTTACTGTTAGGGTCAATGTTTCACGTATTGCAGAACAAGATATCAGAGTATCACAAGTTACATTACAAGTTATCAATGTGTTACGAGTTACAGCGGAATGATGGATGGGATGGTGATGCCTTTTGATAGTATGTTGTGATACTATAGATCATAGACATAGTATTGTGAAGTTTCATCAGCGTATGCTTTTATATGCTGAATCATTAACTTCTTTTATTAAAAGCAAAAAAGAGAGAGAGTGGGTAGGTGCCTGTTATATACCGTGGAACATGATATACCCATCGACATAGATTTTTTGAAATCCTTATCATTGTCTGGTTTCATACCCTGAATCATAAGGCTTTAAAGAAGAAAAATAGGATAAGAAGGGGTTGGTGCGTGTGATAAACTATGGTACATAACTTAACCATCAACATAGAGTTCCAAATTTTTATCAGTGTAGGGTATCATACATTGAATCATTAAGTTCTATATTAGAAGACTTGTAGGGAGGATTAGTTAAAATCTTGGAATTATTCCGTCGTCGATTCATAATGGTACCATGTCATACCTCAGTCTAGGAGGTTAGGGACATGAATAACCCTTTATCATTGAAGGACCTGACAAGTATCTATTACACCGATAACAATGCAATCAGGGTAAGCCACTTGGTAATGCTCGATGTTTCTACAGAACATGAGATTTGATGCATACAACAATCATGCTTCCAGGGACAAGACTAGGGATGAGCATTTGGACTGGGGAACCGGACGGAACCGGTACCGGAACCGAAACTGGTATCAGAACCGATACCGGAATCGGAACCGGATAGAACCGATCGGGCCGGGACCGAGACGATATTCTTGTGGATTTTTGGAACCAGGAACCGGTAGAACCGGAACCATATGTTGCTATTTCTCGAGGACCGGTTCCAACATTGAAGACATAACAAGAACCGGTAGGAACCAGAACCGATAGAACCGGCGGTCCGGTTCGGTTCCTATTTTCCACCAAGTTTGGTTCCCGGGTCGGTTTGGGCCGGGTTGGTTCCGATGCTCATCGCTAGAAAAGAATTGGATAAAGACAATTAATCGTAAAATAAATAACCAAGCCTTATAATAATTTTCTGATCAGGACTAAGCAATCACACGCTGAAGGATATGTCAGTACATAAGAATCAGTGTGAATGGATGACTCAATGTCATCTTAAAAGATGTTATCGACGATGAGATACTTAGAGAGATTTAGTCATATACATTAGCATGATTCTATGGACAAAGGATTGTCAATAGTTTCATGCTGTCAATTAATTGGTACAAGAAACAAGAGAGAAAATATGTTGAAAACACAAAAAGAAGTATTTTGCAAACAAGAGAATGGAGTTTATTTGATTGTTAGCATGCCCAGTTCATCGATCAACTTGTTCAGGGTCTTCTCATCTAGGGACATGGTAAAAATATCTGCCAATTGATTAGTGGTTGGAATATAGAACAGTTCCACTTTGCCTTTCTGAATGATATCACAGATGAAGTGATGATAAATACCGATGTGTTTGGTCTTAGAATGTTGAACTGGATTCTGTATCATCAAAATTGCGTTGGTGTTGTCACAACAGATAGGAGTCTCAGAGAATGTAAATCCATAATCTAGAAGCAGATTCTGAATCCAAAGAATTTGAGCGCAACACTTTGCGGAGTCTCGGAGAATGTTGTTACTACCATCTGCTTTTTTCTTGACCAACTTAAAAGTCTATTTCTCATTAATTGAGCTCATCCTAAAGTACTCTTTCGATCGATACCACATCCACCATGATGAGAGTCATTGAAACCAACCAGATTGAATTCTAAATCATGTGGATACCATAACCCAAGATTGGGTGTATGCTTCAGATAACGAACAATTCTCTTTACAACATGAAGATGCGATTCTTTGGGATTGGCTTGATAGCGAGCACACAATATGGTGGAGAACATGATATCTGGATGACTGGTAGTGAGATAGAGAAGAGAGCCTATCATTCCTGTATACATTGTCACATTAACTTCATTGCCAGACGGATCATCAGTTATTATCACAAACGTTGACATTAGGGTCTTAGCTGGTTTACAATCAGTGAAACCAAACTTCTTCAGTAGGTCGGTGATGTACTTGGCTTGAAAAATAAAGATACCAACAACGAATTGCTTAACTTGTAGACCTAAGAAAAAGTTAGTTCAAACATAATGCTCATTTTGAATTTGTTAGACATTACTTCAACAGATTTAGTACTCAGTGTCTCATCAGTAGATCCAAAAAATGATATCATCTACATACACCTGAGCAAGAATAATATGAGACCATGATTGCTTTATAAATAGAGTGTTATCAATAACCCCTCGCTTGTATCCATTCTCTAGGAGATAATTGGCCAATGTGTCATACCAAGTCCTAGGAGCTTGTTTCAGACCGTATACAACTTGGACTAGATAATACACATAATCTGGATATTCAACACTTTCAAATCCTGGTGGTTGTTTCAGAAAGACTTCTTCTTGGAGTTCCCCATGCAGAAAAGCAGTCTTGACATCTATTTGATAGACATTGAAGTTCATGAAGGATGCATATGCAAGAAACAACCTTATTGCCCCAAGTCTTGCTACAGGGAGAATGGTTTCATCAAAGTCTAAACCTTCCAATTAACAAAAACCTGAGCAACTAGTCTTGCATTGTTTATTATGACAATCCCATCTTTATCCATCTCGTTTCTTAAAATTAAGCAAGTGCCAATGGTTGTCTTCCCCTGAGGACATGGAGCCAGCGTCCAAACGTTGTGTCAGTTAAACACATTCAACTCTTCCAGTATTGATTTGATCTAGTCAGAATCTTTTAATGCTTCAACCACTGTCTTGGGTTCAATCATTAACACAAAATTGACGAACATGCAGAAGTTATTGGTGGCCTTGCTACGAGTAAGGATCCCTGAGTGGACGCTTCCGATGATCTGAGATTCGGGGTGATCATGATGAAATCTTTGATTTGCATCACTATTATTAATTGGTTCATTACGATAGAATGGTTCTAAATGATTGGGAGTTACACCAGGGTTTGGGACAATTCGTTCAGAGAGAGTGATAGATGGACTGTGAACAAGCTCGTTAATAATGTTGGAAAAATGATCCGTTCGATCTTGAATGAATGAATCTTTATCAAATATAACATGGATAGATTCCTCAACAATCTGTATTGAAAGATTGAATCCTCTAAAAGCTTTGGATTCATTTGAATATCCCAAGAAGAAACCTTTATCAGGCTTTCTACCAAAAACATGAAAGTAGGAGATATAAAGCTTTGTCCCTTTCAGCAGCTCATAAACAGTCTTCCCATGGCGCTTTACGATGATGGACCTGTTTTGTGTGTTACATGTTGTATTAACTGTTTTAGCCTAGAAGGGTAGAGGAAGACCAACTTCTACAACCATAGTTCGACCAACTTCAATGAGAGTTCGATTTCGTCTTTCAATGAAAATTTGGTTGTGATGTCCAGACAACAGAAAATTTCTGAGAAATCCATGTAGGGTCAAATATTTCCTCTAAAGTTGAATTTCGGAACTCAGTTCCATGATCGCTTCGTAGTTTCCTAACTTTATGGTCATACAAAACTTTGCATTGCTTTATAAGAGAAATGATTTCATCAACGACATGATTTTTCTTCTTTCAGAAAGACAACCCACGTAAATCTTGAGTACTCATCAATAATGACCAGTATGAACCTCTTCCCAGATCTAGATTTGATAAGAACAGGTCCAAAAAAATCCATATGAAGAAGATGAAAGGGTTCAGTGATAGAAGAACAAGACTTGTGCTTGAATGAAGATTTTTTCCGCTTCCTTTTGTCACACGCTGAACACAACTTATCTTTTTCGAACTTCATATTAGGCATCCCTCTCAAAAGCTGATTTCTAGAGATCTTAGAAATGTTCTTGAAGTTTAAGTGAGAGAGTTTCTTGTGCCATAACCATTTTATATGAGATTGTAAACGAGAGAAGAAGCAACGCCTAAGAGAGTTATCAGCTGAAAACATGTCCAGGACATAGATGTCATTTTGACGACTTGCAACGAGTATTGTGAATTTCTTTTGATCAATCACCTTGCCTTCCTTTTTTTGAAGTGAAATTCATAATCAACATCACACAGTTGGCTAATGATACGATATTGTGTTGAAGACCTTTGACATAAGACACATTATTGAGCTCGACTAATTTGCACTTGATTGTACCATAACCTTTTGTTACTTCCTTTCTGTTGTTTCCATAGGTTATTGTAGGGCCATCTTTCTTGACATAATCATCAAGGAGAGACTTGAGTCTTATCATATGCTGAGAGCATCTACTGTCTGAGTACCAGATATGCTCTTGACCCTGCAGTGCTAAAAGATACATTAACACACACTGACCAATTTTGCAATGGGTATCTTAGGAAGGAAAATGTTATAGCACTCATTAGGAAAAGAATTTAGAGAATTTTTCTTTTTTATACATTTTTTATTTCGTGCAATGATATTGTCAGCACGTTTAGTGTTCTCTTCAAATTTTCACTCACTAACTTTGTGTGAAGTGTCTCCACATCGATAACATACCCTGATTCCCATATTTTCCTTTTAAATATTGAATTTTGATTTTTGTTAAAATTTGTCTTCCAGTGAGTGGAATGCTATTCATTTAGTTTAAAAACCCTTTCTTTTGTTTTGGAACCAGATACACTGTACTGTGAGGAAACACTATCATTACACGTTGACGAGTTGGAAGACTCATCAGTGTCAGATGTCTTTGAAAGACAATCATTGTAAATGTCACTAACAGTGCATTGAGGAAATTCACTAAGAATTTCACCCAATGAGTGAAATTCACCATTTGAAATGGGATATTTTAGCAAGATTTCTATTGCAGGCAATACATATTCCCGATTTAGAGGTTGTTGTGTCGGATCAAGAGTGAACAAGTGAGATTTACATTTAGTGTGTCAATTTGATTTAGTAATGCAATGTTTGTCAATTAAGCTTTGATTTATGAAGGTGGTACTTAGAAATCTAGTTTTAAAATCTTTTTCAAGATCACAAACAGCGTCAAAATTTTGTTCAGATTCAATATGTTTGAATATTTTTACAGCGTCATTAATATTACCACCAAGAATTTTCTCACACTGATTAGGAATTTGAGCGTTTATTATTTTGTTTAATTTGAAATGTGAATGTGCCCAATTTTTAATGATAAGCTGTAAGTTTTTGGCAAGTTCATCAACATTTTCTTTTTTCAGTGAAGAAAAATTTGTTTGATAAAGAAAGATTTATATTTTCTTTATTCAAATGTGTGAAAGAATTTTTAGTGGCAATCAATTTTTCTTTTAAACTATTAATCTTTGATTTAAGTATAAACCTTTTTGAGTTAGATTTTTGCAAGATCAAAACGAAAATAATCAAACATCTAGAATTTTTCATTAGAAGAGTAATTAACACATTTCTTAACTTGATAGATGGAAGAAGAGTCCCAGTCTTGCATCTTTGAATCCTTTGCAGCTTGAGTGATATAAGTTTCGAATGTGCTAGAACTGCTACCAGACTCCTCAGTGTGAAATTCATCTATGCGAGCTATTAGACACTTCCCTTTTGGCTCCTCATCTTTAGAAGACTCTTTTTCGTCTACCATTCCTCGAGTTTCTCTTGTTTGGCAACTAGAGCCATTGGAAGAGGAATGTTTTCTTTCTTCATATGGGCCAACCGCTTCTTGTACATAGCCTCATATCTTTCTGATTTTTGAGGTTCTTTCTATAACTTGCACTTCCTGGTAAAGTGATCAGTGCTTTCATAATTGAAGCACTTCCCATCATCCTTTCTATCAACTACATTCTTTCTTGCTGATGAGCTACTTCCTTTTGACTGAAACCTCTTACATCCACTTGTCCTGCTTTTTCGTAGCGTTTAACAATAAGTGCAATGCTAGCAACTAACTCTTATGAGTATTCATCATCAGGAATTTCATCCTGGTATGACGCTTCAAAGTTACTGACACAAACACGCGTCTCCTTTATCGAGAACAAGACCACAAATTTTTCCTTGTTAGAGTCCTTCATGATGTCTTTACGAAGAGCCTTTTTTTTTTCATAATTGCCCAGATTTCCAAACAATGAGTTAAGGTCCATGGTGTTGATCTTTTTGCTATTCTTGAGGATATCAGCGTGATATTCCCAGTTTTTTTCCCAAGGAGTCCATGAACTTTAGCACCAACTGAGATGAGTGTTTAATGGTGCCCAATTTGCACATACCATTCACTAAACAGTTAAACTTGTTAAAGGTTTGATTCAATGTATCACATTGCTGAGAAAATAAGTGCTCATATCTCCAATTCAAGTTGTTGATAGTTGTTGCTTGAACTTTTACAATGCCTTTGTATGTCGCTGTCAGCGTTTCCATCATTTCTTGTGAAGAGTCACAATTTTAAACCAAGTGATAAATGTGGTAAGGAATAAAATTTCGTATGGAAGCCCTTTCCTTCACATTTAGACTTATGAGTCTTTTATCTTCTTCATTGTAGCTTGACTTCGGTTGCCGCTTCAATCTGCCAGCGGAAGCATTATCAATCATAGGTTGTTAGATAGGAACGTGCGGACTATGATTGTCGATTTTGAGCATGTCATAGTCCATGGTTTCAAGAACAACCATGGATTTTGTCTTCCATATGGAAAAATTATTTTCATCGAACAACAGAATTTTGTTCGCTGTAGAGGATTTTGGATTGTATTGGGATGAAGAAGACATGATATCTTGAATGCATCAGATGACTTGCTCTAATACCACTTGAAGGTTTGTAAATCAGATACCAACAATTAAAATAACAATAACAAATAACACAGAGTTATCACAAATGAAGAGTGTTTGAATTAATGTTTGAATCAATCGAATATATGAAAGCAATAACGAACACAAAGATCTAAATAAGATCTCTTTAGCTCCGATTATATGTGGAAATAATACATAGGTTTTGAGTGTAAAAAGTAATCAGAGAATATTCGTTACTGTAGACCTAAGTACTTACCCAATTTATTAGGTACATCAGACATACAAAAAATACAAGGACTTGACCATAAGTATCGATACTAGAAAGTGCATTGTAAATAGATAAGATAACGAAAGGGCATAACTCTCGTTATTTATAGACAAAAAACCTAATGATATAGCTTTTGACTACTCACTACTACTTTTGAATCTACAATCTCCTCCTTAGTAAGCATAATCGAAACTTCAAGCTATAATATTTTCTGCCTGTAACAACTCCGTTCTAACCTCTATGTACCAAAGAATAATTTTTCGAATCTACGCTTTATCTTCGTTTTCATTCTTCTTACAGTTATTGATGTGGATTAAAATATTCGAAAAATGAGAGTTTGTGTATCTCTCAATGTCATTCACTTGGAACAAAAATTTCGTCAACTTTCCCTTCTTGTTCTTTCCTTGGAAAACAACTCCAAAAGGTTGATGTATAATCTCACCATCTTCAAATTCTTAAATGTTCATCTTCCCCTTCAACAGTGATTGTGGCACCTTTGAAGTTCTATTGACTGTCATAGCAAGATCAATATATGTTATCGCCAAATACTCGTTATAGCTATCAAGAAACGTCTTTATATAAGCAAATCCAATAATGAAGGCATCTATATTCTCCTCTGCCACTTTCGATACATCAACATAGCATAAGATTTTTGTTACTGTGATGAGATCATTCAGATTCATTAAAGGAAAGTCTGCAATTGTGAACTCGAATTCCACATTATTTACCCTTACAACAAAATAACGAATGTTCTGCAGCAATCCTTTAAATAACACATCAGGCACAATCGACATGACTTTGGCAATGTTTACCAACGACCATACCTCCTGTTCGCTTTTTTCCAAGATTGCATGGAAGCAAATCTTCAATCTTCTGAATTCATCTTTGTCATTGAAATTCTAAGCAATTTTGAACTAAGTGGTTGTAAACAATAGATGATTGATTGAGAAATCAAGCTGATTGAATTCTGAGTTCTCGGTGTCATAGCTTTTCTTTGGTCTTTTCAAGAATTCATTATTCTTACCAAGTACTGCTATCTCGATTGTTTCATAACAATAATTCTTGTTAGGATCACCTTTGTTCAAGCCTGGTGGATCATTTACCCTTTGACTCAATATGTAGTTAATTTCCCTTTGTCTTTCGATCTTAATTTCTTGCAGTCTCTTATTCTCTTTTATTGATTGCTCAACTTGAATGCTTTTACCTTTAACTTTGGGATTAACATTAGAGGTTGTTTTGAGAAAATTAGAACTCGAACCTCCAACTCCTTCATTCATCAAAATCCATTTTGTTTGGACTTTCGAATGATCAAGATTCCCTGTTGTAGTGGTTGTTGTTGATGATGTGATTACTGGCTTGATTGGGATTGTTGTTGGAATTTGAGTAGGCATTACTTTCCCCACAACTACTCCTATGTATTCACCATATCCCTTACACGAACCAACTCCTCTTTCTCCTCCTTGCGAGACGTGTGCAGGACATGGAGCATTTATTGGTAAACGAAGTACCAAATTAAGGATTGGAGCCAACTCAACTTTGATTCTTGACTCAATGTTCGAAACCATTATAGAAATGGAATCTTGAGAAATGGAATATTGAGTCGAAAGATCTACTTTCGATAATGTTTCTTTAAAGCTGGATAAAAACTATTTAACTTTCTCAAACACTTTATCATCCTTCTCACTTTTGACTTTGAGATCTTTTGAATAATCCTTATTGAAATCTACCAAGCAAGTTGTTGCATTGGCGATGACATCAAGTTTTTCATGAAACAAGTTGTAGTTGTCATCTAACTTATTAAACTCTTTAGACATCAAGGTTTGAAGCTTATTAACCTTGAGTTCAAGAGAAGATTTCATTTCAGACACCTTTTTCTCAAATAGTTCATGACGCTCTTTAGCAACTGCACGAAGATTAGTGATCACGTAGTCAAAATTTCTAGACTAATTAGCCATCCTATCTTCATGTTTCTTAGCAACATCCTCAATCACAGTTCTCAGTCAAGACTCTTGAGCTTTCAAAAGATATTCAACTTCAACCCCACTAACAGAATTCTTGCCTCCAGTATCAGCCAAAATTTGAAGAAGAGAATTCATTTTAGAATTGAGGATCTTGAATTATTTACCTGGCATGATTAACTCATCAAGTATGTCTTCTTCTTCTTCAGGGTTGACCTGTAAGTCAGCAAACGAAACCATAACATCATCATTATCTGCATCAGTTTTAGTAATGGTATTCTCAGGTTCAGTTGATTGAGAAGAGAACAAAGTAGAAATTGGTTCTTGCATAACACGAACAAATATTGGAGAAATAACTGTAGAAGAAATTGGTGGAAAAGATGTAAGTGGTGGTGAAGATGGTTGTGTTGGAGGAACAATAGTTGTTTCAGCTGTAGTGATAGTATTGGTTTCAACAGTCTTCATCCCTTCACCCATATTGACATTTGTGTCCTTATTAGATAAGTTCACAGTGATGCCCGAAGTTTCGACATCCTCCAAATTGGACTCAGTATTCGAACCCCTGAGTGGTATGACTTTCATCTGCTTAGGGATTGTTGTAGTTTGTTGTGCACCAGAATTGATGTTTACATCTGTATTAGATACGTTTGCATTGAAATCAGGATTACTTGTGTCCTTGAAAGTCGACTTGACAGAGGTATCCCGTTGTGGTGACACATGAAATGGACCTCCCGTTTATGTATCAGTGCCATCACTGTCATGATATGATTCGACAACTACATCCGCTTTCTTATCCTCAACATGAGTTTTCTTTCGCTTCTTCAATTTGTGAACCACATCCAAAGCACTTCTCTTTCATGAGGCAGGAGAATTAGGAGGCGAAATCTCTCTAACCACAACTCCTTTCCTTGTGAAGTGTAAGTTCTTTACCCTCTTGGAAACTCCCTTTTTCATAGCACGTTCTCCTTGAGTAGCAATCTCCAGAGCAATTGTCTCAGACTGAGTCACAACATTTTCGACTACATGCTCATCAGTGGGTTTCGTGGGTTCAAATTCTTATGGTTTCTTTGTTCTTTTAAGTACCCCTTTGCTAGTCTTTGTGGGTACAGTCTCCTTAATAAACTCTTCTTCTACTTCCTTTGGCTTCTCATCTTGTTTCTTTTTCTTATGACCCTTAGATGCTTTCGATGAACCTTTAGCACCTTTAGATGGAACCTTTGGTGGTAGAATACCAGTTTGTGTAGGGTCCATTGAAGCTCGATACTGAACCAACAACTTATGAGTAGGATTCACCAAATTGAGCATCGAATATGAAATTCGAGCAACCACCGGAAAAGTTGTAGTATCATCTACAAAAATCTTAGGAACAGTCATTCTCAAAAACCCATTTTTTATTTCCTACATTCCTTTGTCCATTGTTCAAATTGCTTTAAGAGAAATGTTTTGATGTATGAGAATTTGATGTTTGTGAAAACTTCTTTTCATAATTTTGTTTATTTTTGAATCTCAAAAACTTTTCTTTATGATTTTCCTTTTGTTGTTTCCAATAAGCCTTATTTCGTGCTTTCTTTCCAGAAATTTCATTTTTCAAATCAGATTTTTCAACCTTTTCATTTTGATTTTGAAAATTTCCATTTTGATTTTTAACAGGATCGTTTTAAGTAACTAGTTTTTCTTTCTTTTTGAAATCTTGATCTTTTACCTTTTGATTACTATAATCATTAGGAATAGATTTCTCAATGTTTTCTTCAGTATTACTTTTGACTTTTGGTTTTTCTGTTTTCACAACCCAAACTTTGTTAATTTTCTTTTCATTTTCTTTGGGAGAAGATTGTTGACTCTTTTGACATTGAAAAACATGTGATATTTTGTTTAACTTGTTTTCCTCCATGTTTTTATTTGAGTAAAAACCTTCATTTGTCACATTTTTATTATCTTCTTTCAGCAATTCATTTATTTTAGGATCGATTTTATCAGCATTGCCTTTCGTCGCAAACACTTGATTTGGAAGACCCTTGATGCACTTAGGATAAAGAACAATATTCGTTTCCAAATAATGTTTTCCCTTTTCTTTCAAAATCTTTGAGAATTCCTCTGTATCATCATACACTTAAGTTTCCATAACTCGAGGAATTTCTTTCTTACATGAATCATCATCACTATCACTTTCGTTATTTGTAACATCCTTAGCATCAACTTTTTCTTTTTGAAAGTGACAAGTTTTTGTTTTTGAAGAGGGCTTATCATTTAATTTCACATTAGCATCAACACTATCTTTGTCCTTGGCTAACGAAGTGACATTAATGATAGACAATTTCGAGCAATTAACACATTCCTCATCCGCAATTTCACTAATATTGTCATAATCATCTTCACTATCTTTGTGTCGATTTCTCAGTTTTGTTCAAAATTTTGATTTGTTCACTTTTTGTCAAGGTATCGTCCATAATTTTAACAAGATCATCAACATTTAAAAATTCATTTATGTTAACTACACCATAAGCATATGAATCATTAGGCACGGTGTCATAGTCAACTACTGTACTCTCACAATCGAAAGTAGTCTCATCAATTAGCTCTCATCTGAAAGTAATGAAGGGAAGCAACTTCCTATGTTGTTCAACACAAATGCCAGCTGAATGGTAAAGATCAGTTAACATGCCATATAAACGTTTAGCCGAAGTACAATAGATATTACATTGTGTGACTAACATTTTAATATCCATTCGTAGAGAATCCCTATCACACATAAGATTTGTAATATAAAGCTCTAAACTCTCTATCTTAGAATTCTTCTCGTCCAATCTATTATGAGATTCATATAAGGATGCCTTAGATATCTCTGCATCACTACTCATCAAAATAAGCATGTCATTTAAGTAAGAGCAGGTTTCGTCAAATTCACACAAAATAGCATGATAAGACTGGAAAGGAATATTAAGAGATATGAAAAGATTATGAACCTTAGCATCTTCCAATATTCTAGATACCCTTTTCATCTCTTTCATCAGATTTCACATCATTCTTCATTTCCTCTTCACTATCTCCTTTACTCCCCATAAACATGCTCTTCTCATCAGACATTCCTTCTTCAAACTTTGCGAATAACACTCCATGCGTTGGGTGACACATTTCTTCGTCATCCGATCCAGACGACCAGATTTGATACGTTCCATCATTTTTAATACTTCCTCTAGCCATTAATGAGCGATTCTTTGTTTGGGTTCAAACTTCCTCCAGTCTTTTTGCGTAATAAGCCTCATCTTTCACTTTCTCTTTCTTTTCTTCCATCTTCCTGAACATACAATGCCTATCCAAATGGTTATGATTTCACTAAGAAATGATTCTCACAAAGAGAGAATCAGCAGAAAGCGGCAATTGGGGTTGCAATGAGAACAACCAAATTACACGAATATCTAATGAACTATTAACTATCAGTCCCGACATTAAGAGGATTGATTCTAATCTAAATATACAGACTAATCCTAATCACTAAGATTAAGGATCAGATAAATGATAACTATCATTATTATATGTTCATAGTATAAAGAAAAACAATAGTATAAAAGATTACACGCTGACAATGATTAAATTAAGTACATGCACCAGAGCTGATGATGGCGCTGACGTTGGCACCGATGGTTAGCATGTGTTAGTAGTTGACTCATCAGATTATAAGGTTCGAAATTAGACAATCCCAAACAAACCATCCTTCATAACCCACCCCAAATCTCGCTACAAGCCCTTGACAAAACTGGACTTCTCAAGAACAACTCGACCCTTCTCAACCAAATCTTTCTCAACACTCTCCAATTGGATATTTAGGCCCAATTTTTCTTGTTTCAATTGACCAATAGTATCCCTAAGAGAAACCTTATCACACTTAATCCTAACAACCTTCTCATTCCCATAAAATATGAAGTAACATTGACCATTGTTTTCAAAATTCATAACATTAACATTTTACTTCAAACATCAGAGTGTCCCATCAAATCAAATACCGGAGAGTGCATGTCGCGCCATCAAGCCTTGCCCTTGCCCTTAGGCTCAGAAGTACCTGAAACAAATCAACAAACTGTAATCTAACGCTTAGTGAGTTCCCTAGAGCATACCCCACACAAACCACATAATCGCATAATCCATACTAGCTATAAAAGCTACACAAACCATATAAACCATGCATACAAACATATAAGGATGCCGTGGGCTCCTCCCAGGGTCTTACTCCAGGATGCCATGGGCTCCCCCACATGGTCTTACACCTAAGTGCCATGGGCTCCCCCATGGTCTTTAGCTGGAAAGCCATGGGCTCCCCCACATGGTCTTACATCCAAGTGCCATGGGCTCCCCATGTTCTTTACTTGTAAATCCATGGGCTCCCCCACATTGTCTTACATCCAAGTGCCATGGGATCCCCCCATGGTCTTCCCTGCAAGTATCACATACATAACTAGAATACCACTTAGCATATAACTAACTATCATACCACATATCACTACATCAACTAGTGTACCACATATAACCAAAATGGGCCGGCCTTGGTGCCTTCGACCCATTGGTATGGTGAGGAGACTCACCTCTCAAGAATGCTGAACTCATAAGGTAGGATCAGATAAGTCCCAATGCGCAGCTCCAACTCAACTGCCTATAACCATCATGTGATTAACTTTTCACAATCTCGAAATATCATAAATACCCTCAAAGTCAAACTTGGTCAACCCTGGTCAATGTCCAAGTCAACAGTCAAGGTCAATAGTCCATGTTGACCCCAACTCATTGTGACAACCGTCAAATTTCGGTCAAGTCAAAGTCAAACAAAGTCAACAAGTCAAACCGGTCAACTCCAATAACCCTTGTATGTTAGGGTTTACGTTATGTAATCACTATACAATTCGCTATTTTAATGAGAAATCATCATTTGGAAAGTTCATGTGTTTGATTTTCCTTAGCCTTAACAGTGCTAAACAACGAACCAAAGCGATAAAACACTATTGCACAATCATCGGGATTGTGTACGACACTAAAACACGGTTTAACGGGGTTTACGAACCTTGCGTTGTGAAGCCGGACACTCAAATTAATCACAAACAAAACCTCTCTAAATCATTTTCACTCTATCTCTTTCTATTTGAAATCTCTCCCAAATCTCTCCCAAAGACGGCCCCTTTTTACCGGTTTTTCGACTACGACTTCGTTTTAACTCCGTTTTTCATTATTTTAACGTGGGATTTTCACCCAAAACTTTATTTTATAAACTAAGGCCCCAAAATATATAAATCTCCAGGGTTTTTATAAAAATGTATTAAAAGAATTGGTGGTTGGACTAATTATTGAGGAAATATTTGCTTTTCCTTATTTTATGACAAAAGCAAGCCACCACCACCTCACTCTATGATCATCCACTCTTTTCCACTACTCCTTGTCACCTTAGTGGACCTTTACACCCAATCTCCAGCTCTTCCCACGTTCTAAGAGCTGGAGGATTGATCCTCTCTCCTCATTCTCCATAAAGTTCTTTCATTCTACACTTAGCAACCAAAGGACACTCTCCAACATTCTCTCATCTTTTCTCTCAACTTCAAGAACTTCAAGGCTTTCTCCAGGGATTTATTCCTTCAATTAGTAAGTATCTTCATCATTCACATAATTATTAAACTCCATTCTACTCAAATCATTGATATCTTACACAAATTCCATCTTATTCGGTGTTAGATTCTCGAATCATCAAGACATCTTCTTAGTGTTCTTGGGTTGAACACTTCCTCTATCTCACTTTCATCTACTGAAATCACATAAGGTGAGTTCATACCCCTACATTTACATGTTTTCTTAAGTTTTAAGGGGGGAATACAAGTAAAATCATCAAGAACACAATTAAACTTTTTCTAACAGATTACATCAGAAAAGATGGACTTTAATCACGGACTGTTTTGGTCAACTTAAATATTTTAGTTTTCAAAACTGTTCCAGGTGCAAGTAGTTCAAACTCTTAGCTTTAAAATGGCTACTTGAACATCTCCATATGATGTTTCTACAATTTATGGTGATTTTTACAAAACTGCCTATCGTTTCAGAGGCAAACCTGGACCAGCCTGTGATTATGGACATTTTGACCTCTGTTAGAGATCACTAAAAATCATGATAAAATTTATGAACAAACTAGACTCATATTACAAACTCTCATAACTTGTGGATTTGTATTTGGAGCTTTGATGATTTTTCTATAAATTTTCTAAGAACAGTAACAGAAACTGTATTCAACGAAAAGTTGCTGTCAATTTCATTTCACCTTGTAACATGTTGAGCAAGGTGTATATCTTTATGTGATTATATGTTATTGCAATATATGACATTTTATCTTAATATTTTGACACACATCAGTTTACAAATGGATTTGGACATATAAAATATAAAGAATAACAAGTGATTATAATCAAAGTACAACCGATACATTCAAACATTTAATAAACTATATTGAATATAGTTTGCATACATTACTACGTACTACCCTTGGTTGATAAACTATAATAGGTATAGTTTATGATACATTACATAACACATACATTTAAAAAGGGTACATTTATACAAAGGATATTTTCATTAAGCAAGGTACGGCCATACGGTACCAAGTTTTCATAACACGTAATTCCATTAATGACTTTGTGAGACATTTACTTCAAATTACCATTAAGTCCTGTATTGTAACCAGAGTCTCCTTGAGGGAGAGCGTGATAGTTGTGTATAGATCTATATTGGGTTTGACAAACCCACACGTAAACTGCATGCAACAGTTAGACCGATAGGTCTGGGGTGACAAATGTCATAACATTTCCGACGCCTGAAGAACGTCGTTTTAGGCAACCTTGGTCATAGTATGGTTATAATAAACTCACATAAAGTATTAATAAACATTGGAATTTACGGGAACTTCATTAAAATTTAACGAGTTTATGTCGATTTAAACTTGTATTGTTTTACTATAAATATGACAAATTACTTGTACATTTCGGTCTTTGGGTTTTAAGACTACATTTACACATTAAGGAAAATATTGGATTTTCTAACACAAATACTACTTTTACAAACGAAAGGATTTTAATAATACCAAACAAAAACTTATGAACTCACCAACCTTTGTGTTGACACTTTTTCAAACAACTTGTATTCTCAGGAAATCATTAAACAGGTAACCAAGTGCTTTTGAGGATGGGGCGCTAAGGCGTCTACTATTTCATATTTTGTCAACATATTGTAATTGATTCGTAAACATGTAATTCATACAATGATGTCACTTTTTCAATTATATATATGTTGGTTGTGTTTGCTTCAATTACTATTACAATTGTTGTTATGATACTATACATGAAGTCCTCCACCCCCGGACGTTTCCGCCATCCTTGGTTTGGGGGTGTGACAGATTGGTATCAGAGCACAGTTTATAGTAAATTAAGTATATCAAACCACATAAGATATACAAACTATAAACACAATTGGGACTAATAGTCTCTGATTTGTGCATTTTTCAAATAAATATACTCTTAGAAAATAAATGATTTTCTTGATTAAAGTATACATACATACATTACATGCTCGCATGGTATCATAACTAGCGAAAACATAAAGCAAAAGAAGAAGAGTTGAACATTTTGAGTATGCCTTAGTATATGTGGATTAAATCTGGGAAGGATATAGCCTGATCAACTATATCTGTCCGGGAATTGACTTGCATATACCGGGGGATGGTCAGGATGGACAACAAATCTAACAAACCTAATAACACACTACAAAAGGATACTTTAAGAACTCAAAACTAAACATTTACAAATACTATAGGAGTATTTTGTGTTACTATAATAAATTATCTGAGAATTAAATAGGTCTTTATTTATAGATCAATAGCTGCTAAGTGGATGCGCTAAGGTCATATGTAACTAAGATGCTATAGACTTAGAATTTATGTATCTTTGTTTCACTTCCTATCCTTGTTTGGTTGTGGTCTTGGAGTTAGGGTCATCTATTCGAAGGACTATTATATCTTAATCACATATGACTGGTATGCACTTTGCAACTAATTAAGTAACCGATAAAGATCATTTTAAAATATAATATATTAATTATGTCCCGACTAAATTAGTATATGTAAAACTTTTACAAACAGTCATATACTTGGAAACAAGGAAACTCAAATAAAATATTTTATACTTTCATTTTACCTCATAACCCAATGTATTGGGTCAATTAAAAGTATAAAATCGTATGTATCGTAAACATACCGGAAAACAACGTAATAATATACTTTATGTATAAAATATTTCTCTTCCTATAAATATACTTTTACTAAAAGTACATTGGTTTACGACTTATGACAGAACCATGCCGCCAAGGAGAAGACCAAGACCTTCCGGCAACACAGCAACACCTCCTCCGCCGCTGCCTCCACAGTTTGATCCTGCGATGTTCCAGGCTGCAGTAACAGCAGCCGTAGCGGCCGCAATATCGCAGATAGGGACAAACGGAGCTGGTGGTTCTAGATCGGGTGCTACAAACTCTAACCACGGAGACAGTACGTGGCGTACAAGAGAGTGTTCCTACAAAGACTTCACCAATGGCAAACCCGACAACTTCAATGGGAGCGGGGGAGTCATCACTTTAATGCAATGGTTTGAAAAGACTGAAGTAGTCTTTCAAGTGTGCTCTTGCTCCGAAGCGAGCAAAGTTAAGTTCGCAGCCTTCACTTTCACCGGCCGGGCCCTTACTTGGTGGAACTGTCGGATTAATTCACTTACTCTCGAAGTGGCTAGCTCCATATCCTGGGCAGAACTAAAAACCTTGATGATGAAGGAGTATTGCCCGAGAGGTGAAATTCAAAAGCTGGAACAAGAACTTTGGAACCTCAGGATGACGGGCTCCGACCTTGAAACCTACACCACCCGATTCAATGAATTGGCTCTCCTCTGCCCAACAATGGTTACTCCGGAGGAGAAAAAGGTGGAGCGATACCTTTGGGGACTGTCTCCCCAAGTGCAAAGTAGTGTCTTGGCTTCAAGGCCAACTACTTTTGATAGTGCCAGGGAGCTGGCACAACAACTTGTTGACCACCGAGCCGGTCATAATACTACAACCATCACCACTGATCAATCAAAAGGGGGAAACAACAAAAGGAAGTTCTGGAACCAAAAGAAGAGCCAACCAGCACAGGACCCCGCTAAGAAGCAACAAACTGTTGCTGTCCATGCTGCCACTAATGCTGCCACTACTGCTACCACTCCAGCACCACCGAAGCCATATGCTGGAACCCTACCTAAGTGCAACAAGTGCAACTTTCACCACAATGGTGCTTGTAGGGAGATGCACTGTAACAACTGCGACAGGAAGGGGAACACTGCTCGTTTCTGTAAAGCGCCGGCTCGACCAATCAACCAAGTCGCCAGTACGGGGGCAACCCGAACCTGCTACAACTGTGGAGACGCCGGTCATTTCAAAAGAAACTGCCCCAAAGCACAAGCCCCTAATGCTGGTGGAGTAGGAAGAATTCTGGCAATAGGACATGGGGAAGCAGTTGAGGATCCCGCGGTGGTTACCGGTACGTTTCTCCTCAATAACTCTTATGCATGCGTACTATTCGATAGTGGAGCGGAGAGGAGTTTCGTGAGCCACCAATATAAACAATTACTTGAACAAAATCCCCAAGCACTAAAGGATACTTATGTAGTAGAAATGGCAAATGGGAAAGTAGAACGCACTAGCGATATATACTCAGAGTGTACTCTCACTCTAGACAACCATACATTTAAAATTGACCTGATGCCGGTCACCATAAAAAGCTTCGACGTAATCATCGGGATGGATTGGTTAGTTCCTCACCGTGCCAACATTCTATGTTACGAAAGGGCCGTTCGCCTCAATCTACCAAATGACGAAACCCTTCTCATCTATGGTGACAAACCTAGTGCGAATTTACAAATCATCTCATGCATCAAAGCCCAAAAGTATCTCCGGAAGGAGTACCACGCCTTCTTGGCCCACGTAGTAGACAAGAAACAAGACGTGAAAGACATCAAAGACATCCCCGAAGTGTGTAACTTCCCGGATGTGTTCCCAAAAGACCTTCCTGGTGTACCACTCGCACGACAAGTCGATTTCAGAATTGACTTAATACCCGGAGCTACCCCCGTAGCCAGAGCTCCATACCGCCTCGCACCAACAGAAATGCAAGAGTTGTCCAGTCAGTTGAACGAGCTTTTGAGCAAAGGGTTCATCAGACCAAGCTTCTCACCCTGGGGAGCACCAGTCCTTTTTGTAAAGAAGAAGGACGGATCCTTTCGCATGTGCATCGACTATCGGGAACTAAACAAACTCACCATCAAGAACCGATATCCTCTACCCCGAATCGACGACCTTTTCGACCAACTCCAAGGAGCAAATTTCTTCTCAAAGATCGACCTAAGGTCAGGTTACCATCAGCTACGAGTTCAAGAAGAAGATATTCCCAAAACTGCATTCAGAACTCGCTATGGGCACTACGAGTTTGTGGTGATGTCCTTCGGTTTAACAAACGCACCTGCGGTATTCATGGACCTAATGAATAGAGTGTGTCGACCCTACCTAGACAAGTTTGTAATCGTATTCATCGACGATATCTTGATCTACTCGCGAAGCGAAGAAGAGCATCGCCTACATCTACGCCAAGTGCTAGAGACACTAAGAGCGGAGAAGCTTTATGCTAAGTTCTCTAAGTGTGAATTCTGGATTAGAGAAGTGGATTTCCTTGGCCATGTGGTAAGTGAGAAAGGCATACATGTGGATCCCTCCAAGATCAAGGCAATCGAGAATTGGTCAGCACCCAAGACGCCAACCGAAATTCGACAATTCCTTGGGCTTGCTGGCTACTACCGAAGATTTATACAAAACTTCTCCAAGATTGCGAAACCACTCACCACCTTGACGCAGAAAGGTGTGATATTCAAGTGGGAAAATAAACAAGAAACTGCTTTCCAAACGTTAAAACAAGCCCTATGCAGCGCACCGATCTTGTCTTTCCCAGAGGGAACCGAAGACTTCGTAGTGTACTGTGATGCTTCGAATCAAGGCCTCGGATGTGTGCTCATGCAGAGAGGGAAAGTTATCGCGTATGCATCAAGACAGCTTAAGACGCACGAGGTTAATTATACTACCCACGACCTGGAATTAGGAGCAGTAGTATTCGCTTTGAAGATCTGGAGACACTACCTCTACGACACGAAATGCACTATCTTCACTGATCACAAAAGTCTTCAACATATCCTCAATCAGAAAGAGCTCAACATGCGACAGAGGAGATGGGTAGAGTTGCTGAATGACTACGAGTGCAAAATTCGTTATCATCCGGGCAAGGCCAATGTAGTGGCCGATGCTCTAAGCAGGAAGGAGTACTCGGGCCGCCGAGTAAAATCCTTAACAATGACAATCCATTCCCACCTGACCATACAAATCAAGGAAGCTCAACTGGAAGTTTTGAAACCAGAAAAGGTGGCAGGAGAGACATTAAGGGAATGGATAAAAACTTAGAAGTCAAGGATGATGGAGCACGTTATATCATGAACCGGATTTGGACACCGAAGTTCGGTGGACTCCGAGACGTCGTCATGAATGAAGCACACAAGACTCGATACTCCATCCATCCCGGGTCGGATAAGATGTATCTGGACCTCAAGAAATTATACTGGTGGCCGAACATGAAAGCTGAGATTGCTACCTATGTGAGCAAGTGTCTGACTTGCGCCAAGGTCAAAATCGAATACCAGAAACCATCCGGGCTATTACAACAGCCGGATATACCTCAGTGGAAGTGGGAACGAATAACCATGGACTTCATAACCAAGCTGCCTAAGACATCGGGCGGGCTTGACACCATATGGGTAATCGTAGACAGATTGACCAAATCAGCACACTTCCTACCGATAAAAGAAACCGACAACATGGAGAAGCTGACTAGAACGTACATCAAAGAGATTGTACGACTCCATGGTGTGCCGATATCCATTATCTCCGATAGAGATAGTAGATTTACCTCACGGTTTTGGCAGTCTCTACAAAAATCATTGGGAACTAGGCTTGACATGAGTACGACCTACCACCCACAAACCGACGGACAGAGCGAACGAACCATTCAAACGTTGGAAGACATGTTAAGAGCTTGTGTGATAGACTTCGGTAAAGCATGGGATACCCATCTACCGCTTATCGAATTCTCCTACAATAACAGCTATCATACTAGCATTAAAGTGGCTCCATTCGAAGCTCTTTACGGTCGCAAATGCAGATCACCCCTGTGTTGGGCTGAGGTGGGGGATACACAGCTAACTAGAGGGCAAGTCTCTAATAGCACCCTCACTGGCCCTGAAATCATAAGGGAAACCACAGAAAAGATCGTTCAAATTCGAGAAAGACTGAAAGCGTCTCGCGATCGGCAAAAGAGTTACGCAGACAAACGACGCAAACCCTTGGAATTCCAGGTGGGTGATCGTGTACTACTAAAAGTTTCCCCTTGGAAAGGAATGATACGATTCGGCAAACGCGGGAAACTAAATCCAAGGTACATCGGGCCATTCGAAATCCTTGCTAGGATTGGGCCAGTAGCATACAAACTTCGATTACCTCAGGAACTCGACAAAGTACATCCCACATTTCACGTGTCGAACCTAAAGAAGTGTTTGTCTGATGAGACACTCGTAATACCACTCGACGAAATCGAAGTTAATGAAAATCTCCACTTCGTGGAGGAACCAGTCGAAATCATGGATCGGGAAATCAAACGAACGAAACAAAGTCGTATTCCCATCGTGAAGGTCCGTTGCAACGCTAAATGAGGACCCGAATTCACCTGGGAACGCGAGGATCAGATGAAACAAAAGTATCCACATCTCTTCCCAAACTCTTGAAATCTCAGTCAAAATGAAAATTTCGGGACGAAATTCCTTCTAACGGGGGGATGATGTGACAACCGTCAAATTTCGGTCAAGTCAAAGTCAAACAAAGTCAACAAGTCAAACCGGTCAACTCCAATAACCCTTGTATGTTAGGGTTTACGTTATGTAATCACTATACAATTCGCTATTTTAATGAGAAATCATCATTTGGAAAGTTCATGTGTTTGATTTTCCTTAGCCTTAACAGTGCTAAACAACGAACCAAAGCGATAAAACACTATTGCACAATCATCGGGATTGTGTACGACACTAAAACACGGTTTAACGGGGTTTACGAACCTTGCGTTGTGAAGCCGGACACTCAAATTAATCACAAACAAAACCTCTCTAAATCGTTTTCACTCTATCTCTTTCTATTTGAAATCTCTCCCAAATCTCTCCCAAAGACGGCCCCTTTTTACCGGTTTTTCGACTACGACTTCGTTTTAACTTCGTTTTTCATTATTTTAACGTGGGATTTTCACCCAAAACTTTATTTTATAAACTAAGGCCCCAAAATATATAAATCTCCAGGGTTTTTATAAAAATTTATTAAAAGAATTGGTGGTTGGACTAATTATTGAGGAAATATTTGCTTTTCCTTATTTTATGACAAAAGCAAGCCACCACCACCTCACTCTATGATCATCCACTCTTTTCCACTACTCCTTGTCACCTTAGTGGACCTTTACACCCAATCTCCAGCTCTTCCCACGTTCTAAGAGCTGGAGGATTGATCCTCTCTCCTCATTCTCCATAAAGTTCTTTCATTCTACACTTAGCAACCAAAGGACACTCTCCAACATTCTCTCATCTTTTCTCTCAACTTCAAGAACTTCAAGGCTTTCTCCAGGGATTTCTTCCTTCAATTAGTAAGTATCTTCATCATTCACATAATTATTAAACTCCATTCTACTCAAATCATTGATATCTTACACAAATTCCATCTTATTCGGTGTTAGATTCTCGAATCATCAAGACATCTTCTTAGTGTTCTTGGGTTGAACACTTCCTCTATCTCACTTTCATCTACTGAAATCACATAAGGTGAGTTCATACCCCTACATTTACATGTTTTCTTAAGTTTTAAGGGGGGAATACAAGTAAAATCATCAAGAACACAATTAAACTTTTTCTAACAGATTACATCAGAAAAGATGGACTTTAATCACGGACTGTTTTGGTCAACTTAAATATTTTAGTTTTCAAAACTGTTCCAGGTGCAAGTAGTTAAAACTCTTAGCTTTAAAATGGCTACTTGAACATCTCCATATGATGTTTCTACAATTTATGGTGATTTTTACAAAACTGCCTATCGTTTCAGAGGCAAACCTGGACCAGCCTGTGATTATGGACATTTTGACCTCTGTTAGAGATCACTAAAAATCATGATAAAATTTATGAACAAACTAGACTCATATTACAAACTCTCATAACTTGTGGATTTGTATTTGGAGCTTTGATGATTTTTCTATAAATTTTCTAAGAACAGTAACAGAAACTGTATTCAACGAAAAGTTGCTGTCAATTTCATTTCACCTTGTAACATGTTGAGCAAGGTGTATATCTTTATGTGATTATATGTTATTGCAATATATGACATTTTATCTTAATATTTTGACACACATCAGTTTACAAATGGATTTGGACATATAAAATATAAAGAATAACAAGTGATTATAATCAAAGTACAACCGATACATTCAAACATTTAATAAACTATATTGAATATAGTTTGCATACATTACTACGTACTACCCTTGGTTGATAAACTATAATAGGTATAGTTTATGATACATTACATAACACATACATTTAAAAAGGGTACATTTATACAAAGGATATTTTCATTAAGCAAGGTACGGCCATACGGTACCAAGTTTTCATAACACGTAATTCCGTTAATGACTTTGTGAGACATTTACTTCAAATTACCATTAAGTCCTGTATTGTAACCAGAGTCTCCTTGAGGGAGAGCGTGATAGTTGTGTATAGATCTATATTGGGTTTGACAAACCCACACCTAAACTGCATGCAACAGTTAGACCGATAGGTCTGGGGTGACAAATGTCATAACATTTCCGACGCCTGAAGAACGTCGTTTTAGGCAACCTTGGTCATAGTATGGTTATAATAAACTCACATAAAGTATTAATAAACATTGGAATTTACGGGAACTTCATTAAAATTTAACGAGTTTATGTCGATTTAAACTTGTATTGTTTTACTATAAATATGACAAATTACTTGTACATTTCGGTCTTTGGGTTTTAAGACTACATTTACACATTAAGGAAAATATTGGATTTTCTAACACAAATACTACTTTTACAAACGGAAGGCTTTTAATAATACCAAACAAAAACTTATGAACTCACCAACCTTTGTGTTGACACTTTTTCAAACAACTTGTATTCTCAGGAAATCATTAAACAGGTAACCAAGTGCTTTTGAGGATGGGGCGCTAAGGCGTCTACTATTTCATATTTTGTCAACATATTGTAATTGATTCGTAAACATGTAATTCATACAATGATGTCACTTTTTCAATTATATATATGTTGGTTGTGTTTGCCTCAATTACTATTACAATTGTTGTTATGATACTATACATGAAGTCCTCCACCCCCGGACGTTTCCGCCATCCTTGGTTTGGGGGTGTGACACTCATCGAGTGCATCTAGCAACTCGTCGAGTTCCTTCAGAGTCCAGAAAGCTGGGACAAACCCTAGCCAACTCGTCGAGTTGTCTCATCAACTTGGCGAGCTCACTTAATATCCAGTAGACTGGGAAACCCGATCCAACTCGTCGAGTTGCCAGAGCAACTCGTCGAGTCCCCCCTGTTTGCTTATTCCCATGATACGTCGATTGCAGGGACTCTAGGGCTTAGATCTGAAACCTAAAGGTGTCTAGAAGGATAAAGTTTCCAACTTTATCCTCTATAACCACTCCGAATGCTCTAAAGCCCTTAAGAAAGGTTGGAAAGCTCAAAAGCTTATCCATGTGGTTTAAGACTCTAGGGATCTGGAATCCCTCCTTTCCAGAAGAGGTTCTAATCCTCAAAATGTCCAAAGATGGAGGCTTTATGGACATGCATGTCCAATGCATGTCTTGAAGTCAAAATGGCCAAAAAGGGAAAATATACCCTAAAACCCATGCATGTCATCCATGCTTGAACAAAAGCTAGATCTAGCCCACCATGGGACCATTTTGCCCTGGAGATTCATAAAGTTGCAAACTTTATGAACCCCATGCATGCAATCAACAAGAATGATGGGAAATGAAGAGTAAACTCAAGATCTAGTCAAATTCTAAGATAAAAATCAAATCTTGAATGCTTACAATAGTCCACAAGATGGTCAAGCTCAAGAGTGAACGTTTTCTTTGCTGGATCTCCTCCTTCTTGTCACTATCTTCTTCTTCTTAAGCTCCAAAAGTCACTCTAGCTCACAATATGAAAGAAAATGGGGATTAGGGTTTAGCACTGACGTTCTTAGGGTTTGGAGGTTGATGGAAGGTCAGCCTCAAGGTTTTAAGGAGATTATATAGGGTGCAAACCCTAAGATTTAGGGTTTTCCTTTACAGCGCCGACTCGTCAAGTTGGGCCTTCCAACTCGTCGAGTAGGTCCTAAATCCCACGTCCCACAATGATCTCTACTTGACGAGTTGGAGCTCCCCAACTCGTCGAGCTCAAGTCTAAAACCCTAAAATTCTAAAAAGAAATAGATACATGAAATGAGCTTTATAAATCTCCCCCACTTGAACTAGACTCCGTCCTCGAAGTCTACTGATGCGAACAAATTCGGGTAGTGCTCTTGCATCTCATCCTCCGACTCCCATGTTTATTCGGGGCCTCTTCGGTGCTGCCATTGCACCTTTACTAACTTCACCTCCTTGTTCTGAAGAACCTTGGTCTTCCTATCCAAAATCGCAATGGGCCTTTCAATGTAGTTTAGGCTCTCGTCCACCTGAATGTCGTCCAGCGAAACAACCGTGGCCTCGTCTGTGACAAACTTCCGAAGCTGGGACACTTGGAAGGTGTTGTGTATCTGGATAAGCTTGTCCGGCAGATCCAAGGGATAGGCCATCTTGCCCACATGGGCAGTAATCCTGAATGGTCCAATATATCGGGGCCCTAGCTTGCCCCTCTTCCGGAATCTAATGACACCCTTCCATGGTGACACTTTCAGCAAGACGAAATCCCCCAACTGAAACTCAAGATCCGATCGACGCCGATTAGCATAGCTTTTCTGAGGGCTCTGTGCGACTCATAGCTTGTCACGCACCTGCTAAATTAACTCAGTCGTCTTGAGCACCACCTCGGTGCTCCTCATGACACGGTACCCTACCTCACCCCAACAAAACAGGGGCCCTACACCTCGGACCATACATCATCTCAAACGATGGTCGGTCGATACTAGCATGATAACTATTGTTATATGAAAACTCTGCTAGTGGGAGGTATGTATCCCAACTCCATCCGAAATCCAATACACATGCCTGAAGCATATCCTCTAGTGTCTGGATCGTCCTCTCACTCTGGCCATCTGTCTGGGGGTGGTAAGTCGTGATGAAATATAACTGAGTGCCCAGTTCCTCATGGAACTTCCTCCAGAATCTAGATGTAAATCAGACATCCCGGTCAGAGACCACTGACACTGGCACTCCATGCCTAGCCACCACATCTCGCGCGTAAATATCTGCTAATTTCTCAGCGGAGATGCTCTCGGAGATCGGAATAAAGTGGGTACTCTTCGTCAGCCTATCCACAATAACCCATATGGCGTCCACATCCCTCGCTGTCCTCGATAACTTCATGATGAAGTCCATAGTGATCTCCTCCCACTTCCACATAGGAATGGGTAGCGGCTGAACCTTTCCATGTGCCACTGATGTTCGACCTTGACTTTCCTGCAGGTCAAACACCACTCCACGAACCAAGCGATCTCCCTCTTCATGCAGGGCCACCAGTAGCTCAGTCTCAAATCTCTTTACATTTTTGTAGCTCCCAGATGTATAGAGAACTTGGACTTGTGTGCCTCCTCCAATATCTTCTGTCCCACTCCCCCGGTCACCGGTACCCACACCTGGTCACACTGTGTCAAGAGCCCCCGACCATCCCGTACAAATAAGGGAAACTGCCCCCGAATCCGCTCTATCTTCCAGTTCTCTTTCTTCAAACCCTGCACTTGAGCCTTCTTGATCATATATAGTAGTGGAGAGACCACTGTCATCCTCAGACAAACGTTCCCGATCGAAGAATCTACCGTCTTGCGGCTCAAAGCATCAACCACCACGTTCGCCTTCCCTAGATGGTATAAGATCTCATAGTCATAATCTTTCAGCACATCCAACCACCTTCTCTGTTGTATGTTGAGGTTCTGTTGATCTATCAAATACTTCAAACTCTTGTGATCAGTATAAATAGTGCACCGTACTCCATACAAGTAGTGTCTCCAAATCTTGAGGGCAAACACCACTGCCCCTAATTCCAGGTCGTGAGTGGGGTAATTCGCCTCATGAGGCTTCAACTGCCTCAAGGCGTAAGCAATCACATGCCCCCTCTGCATTAGTACCGTCCCTAACCCTGAGATCGATGCATCACCATAAACTACCAAATCATCCAGCCCCTCCGGCAGCATTAGAATCGGGGCCTCGCATAACTTCTGCCTCAAGAACTCGAAAGCCAACTGCTGGTCCGGGCCCCACCGGAAGGTCACATTCTTCTTGGTCAAATGGGTCAATGGCACGATGATCTTGGAGAATGTAACGCCCGTAGATCCGGGTTAGTCACTCTGGAGATAATAGGGGTCGAAAACGACTTTTCGACAAAATATTATTTAGAATAAATAATCTTAACCAAGTTGTAGAATATGTCTCAAGGGTTCTGTACATATAAAGAACGCCGAAATCCGAGTTATAACGAAGAAGTTATGACCCGTCGAAGTTTCGCGACGGAACCGACACGACACCGGGAAGCGTAAATAGTGAATTTACGACAGCGCGACTTTTAGCCTTAGCGACCTAAATGAAAGTCGTAGAATACGTTAAACCGAGAGCGTCCATAAAAAGAACACCCAAATCTGACTTTGTATGAGGAAGTTATGATTTTTCGAAGTTTCGGCTTAGCAGTGTACAGCCTGAAATTCGAATATAAGATCGAGCGGTTTTTAGCCGAAACAACCTAAACGAGAATCGAAGATCTCGTTAATAGTAGCGTAAGATAAAAAGACAGACGAAAACGGACATCGGATGTAGAAGTTATGAATTTTTAAACGGACCAATCCTGTCCCGGCCTGTTAATAATATAACTTTTAAAATAAAGTCAAAATTAGCCGACGGAGTCTAAATGAAAGTTGTAGAGTACGTTCCCGTCTACGTGTGGATATAAAGAACGTCAAAAACAGAGATCGTACGCGAGAGTTACGAATTTTTAAAAATTTCACTTGAATTTGCGAAGGTGATGATAGAAGTGCTGACGTGGCGCATTTCCAGCCGTCGATTGCTGATCGCAGATAGCCTTCGGATGAAGGACACGTCGCCTCGCCATTACGCCCCGCGTCTGAGGCCAGGTACACCCAACGTACTTCGGACCTTATCCATTCCGATGCAAGTGCGAGCCAGCTGGTGCGAGCTGGCACCCTCATCCGAACTACGCCCAACGTAGTGCTGCTGAACGCGTAGCGTAGTCCGAAGGTGTTGAGCCTATAAATAGGTGCGAAGGGTTCCGAGGAAAATGCACCAAAATCACTTCTCTCTCTAGTTTCTTTCTCTCTCTAGGATCCCAAACCCCTCCTAAACCCTAGGTAAAACCCCTAGCTCCCGAAGGATGCCCTGAGGTTCCCCGAGTCCCGAGAAAAAGGGTCTTTCGGTTTGGAAACGCTGCTCGAAGCGAAGCCCGGTTTTCTATAAAACCCGCTGTAAGTGAGCTACGCCTAGGCTATTTTTAATATAACTTTTATTTAATTATAGAAACATTATTAGGACTTTAAAATAATTATTTGGGCTATTATTATGAGTTATATAGGGTGTTGTTTAACGCTTATATAATAATAATAATAGCTAGACTATTAATTAGTCACGGTTAACGTTAGTCTAAACCCTAGTGGTATTGATACTAGGTTTTGTCAAGGGAAAATTGTTTTGAGATAACGAAGCGCTGTCCGAGTTCTGAGTCACCACCTTTCAAGTGAGTGCATAGTTACTTTCATCTTACACATAGATATGAAGTATTTTATATAAATTACGTGCTATGTGTGCATGTTGTCTATTTACTTGCTATCTATGCTGGATGAATGATTTTATACATGTTTTAAATGATTTAAACTGTATACGTATTTTATATCTACAAATATGTTGGGTGAAACATGGGTAGATGAATGATGAGAGATGAAAGATGATGTGAGTGAACATTGGCAGCTATAGACTTAGTGCCTAAATAATATCGGCAATTATGAACTTAGTACCTGATAGATAAACGTTGGTAGCTATGGACTTAGTACCTGATAAACGTTTGTAGCTATGGACTTAGTACCTATTAGATGAACACCGGTAGCTATGGATTTAGTACCCGATGAATGAACTTTTGCAGCTATGGAATTAGTGCATTGGCAGCTATGGACTTAGTGCCGGCCTTATAACCCTAAAAGCAAGGGACTTCAGAATAAACGAATAGATGACTCTTGGGGTAGACCCTTGAGAGTAAGGAAGATAATGGGGATGGGTAAATGGGGTTGATTGTTTGTTGTTTGAACATAATAATTATATTATTGTGGGTTGAAAACCCTATGTACTCACCAGGTTTCCCAACCTGACCCACTCAAGCTTATTTGTATCACAGGTGTCGATACGAAGCTACTTTACACTGAGAGATTTAAAAGAAATGTAGATCACTAGTGTAAATAATGTAAGTTCTGTTTATGCTTATGTTTCTGTATTGACAATGACATCCCAATGTTTTGAAAATGAATAAAAATACATTTCCTCGGAAATGCTTTGATAACCTATTTATCATGTTTTCTGGGAACAAATTCCGCAACATTTTTATTAAAAGAGGTACTTTGATTTTTATAAAGCATAAACAAAATCGGTCTTTTCTGGCCGTGAAAATGGGGATGTCACAGTTGGTATCAGAGCATTAGTTTAAGCGAACTAGGAATTTGTAGGAAATTTCTAGACTTAAACTTAGAATGCTAAGTGATGATCGTGAGGAGTGTTTCTAATAAAATTTAGGTAATACACCTGAATAGACACAAGCACTAGCTTATTTTAGGAAAGGTGCCTAAAATGCTTTTACGTGCTATATACTATTATTTGTTCGGATCTATGGTCTGTTGCCGACCGGATCTAGAAACCTTATGTGTTTAGGATTCTAAACGTACGACTACGATATTAGAACTAGCATATAAACGTTTTGGAGTGATAAGGATTATTTAAAATTCAATCCTAAATTAAGATCTAGATTCACCTTATTCGGTGTATAGAACAAAATGGCAAGAACCCGTAGTGGAGCTGGGGATGCAAATGGGAATAGGAATCAACCCCCGGTGATTCAACAAATACCTGTTGTAGTAGAAGTTGCACCCGAGCCAATCACAATGGCTGGAGTACAAGCCATGATTCAAGCTATATTAGCTGAACAAAGGGAAGAAATGAGGCGGATGTTGAATAGGGACGAACCTACCATGCCCATGGAGCAACCTGAGTTGATTCCCGAGCAATCGGAGGAAGGGAACTATAGCCGCCAAACGAGTCAAGTTGAGACTCAAGGAGACCGAAGGAATGGCCCGGAAAAGGGAAACAACAAGGATGGGCGAATGTATAAGAATTTCTTGGGTGCCAAGCCACCATGTCTTTCTGGAAGCCCAAAGCCGGTTGAGATTATGGATAGGATCTCCGAGATGGAGATGGTGTTTGAGAGCTGCAGCTGTAGCGAGAAACATAAGACTGTCTTCGCAGTAAGACAGCTGAAAACTGGAGTCTTGAGCTGGTGGAAGCTATTGGCAGATACGATGCCACGAGGAGAAGCCCTAAAGATGTCATGGGAAGAGTTCTTGGAACAGTTAAAAATGCAGTACTGCTCAGAGATAGATCTGATAGACCTAAACAATGAGTTTCAGAACCTGAAGAAAGGGAAGATGAGTGTTGATGAGTATGCCACCGCATTCACCGAGAGGATGAAGCTATTTCCCTACTTGGTTCCTACTGAACTCTCCAAGATTGATAGGTTTGCTAACGGTCTGCCCACAGACTTTGGCCCAATGGTCAAAATGGCAACTACTTTGAAAACAGCCGTTAGAGCAGCTAAGAACATAGAGACCCAGATAAGAGAAAAAGGTCTAGAAAAAGATAAGGCAGGAGAAAAGCGGAAGTTTGAAGGATCTTCAAGGTCCAATAAGGAGAGCAAATTCTCAAAGCCTGGAGAAGGAGAAAGAGGTGAAGCAAGATGGTGTGATAAATGCAAGAAGAAGCATTGTGGGAAATGCAACGAAGAAGTGACCTGTTACAAGTGTGGAAGGACTGGTCACTATTCCAAGGATTGTACACATAATGATAAGGTATGCTACGGATGTGGAGGCAAGGGGCACCTGTCTCGAAATTGGCCAAAGAAAAACGAAGCAGTAAGGCCAGAAGCACCACCAAGGCCAAGGGCATTCCACATGATCCTCGACGAAGCAGAAAACAACGCGAGTAATCAAGGATGAGGACTCATATATGAAAATAAAGTTATGCAGTAGCCATAGTATCGTATGATGTAACCTGTTAGAGGCATAGTCTAGGGTGAACTTGAACACCTATGTAATAGTTTCAAGAAATAATAAAGCCTTCGTTTTGTTATCTGATGTGTTAAACTGTTATGTGATTTTCTTGGTGACTTGGGGACTGCGAGACAATACTTGGGACGAGTATGAGTAGGTGTGAAAGGTAGTAGATGCATATACTACCGGAAGCACAGGACTCACGCTTGGATCAGGGAAAGTCACAAGGTTACCAAGGCACTAGTAATTGATTATGTTTTATTCATGTGTGTCGTTACCATCGTTTCGGTAATGACTAAGAAGATGATTGTTATTCCGACCCTGGTGGTCATATCAAATCGAGTCCGACTAAGATGAATATGTTACGTGGTTCAAAATACCAAGATCGATGTAGCATCTGACTTAAGTCAGAGGATTGAAGCGAAAGATAATCGAAGCGATCAATAGGAGTATCGCAACCGTTGATAAGATAAGGAGCTTGTAGTTAGATGTGATACATGCTAAAATGTGATTATATCACATTAGAACATGAAGGAAGGTATAGTCTGTTCTGGAATTTGACTCTAAAAGACCTGAGTCTAAGCATTACACCATACGATGAGAGGTCAATAGAACATGACCCATTAGTCTATTGTGGAAATCAAAGGACTTGTCATAAGTGCATTAAGAAGAAGAAGGAGTCTCCAGTAAGGATCGATATTGTGACTTGAAGATCATAAATTGGAGTCCAACGTGAGATAGGGAGCGGGTCCAAGATCGGGCACCGCCTGCAGTCAGGAAGTCTTAGAGTTAGATACTCGTTCGAAGAAACAAAGAAGTTACGATTATTACTTAGGATGAAGAGATAACGTATGGAGTCATCATGTGAGCCCTGTTTCGTTGATGATTCCGGGACGTAGTCATCCTAAGGGGGAGATAATGATAACGCCCGTAGATCCGGGCTAGTCAATCTGGAGATAATAGGGGTCGAAAACGACTTTTCGACAAAATATTATTTAGAATAAATAATCTTAACCAAGTTGTAGAATATGTCTCAATGGTTCCGTACATATAAAGAAAGCCGAAATCGGAGTTATAACGAAGAAGTTATGACCCGTCGAAGTTTCGCGACGGAACCGGCACGGCACCGGGAAGCGTAAATAATGAATTTACGATAGAGCGACTTTTAGCCTTAGCGACCTAAACGAAAGTCGTAGAATACGTTAAACCGAGAGCGTCCATAAAAAGAACACCCAAATCTGACTTTGTATGAGGAAGTTATGATTTTTCGAAGTTTCGGCTTAGCAGTGTACAGCCCGAAATTCGAATATAAGATCGAGCGGTTTTTAGCCGAAACAACCTAAACAAGAATCGAAGATCTCGTTAATAGTAGCGTAAGATAAAAAGACAGACGAAAACGGACATCGGATGTAGAAGTTATGAATTTTTAAACGGACCAATCCTGTCCCGGCCTGTTAATAATATAACTTTTAAAATAAACTCAAAATTAGCCGACGGAGTCTAAATGAAAGTTGTAGAGTACGTTCCCGTCTACGCGTGGATATAAAGAACGTCAAAAACGGAGAACGTACGCGAGAGTTACGAATTTTTAAAGATTTCACTTGAATTTGCGAAGCTGATGATAGAAGTGCTGACGTGGCGCATTTCCAGCCGTCGATTGTTGATCGCAGATAGCCTTCGGATGAAGGACACGTCGCCTCGCCATTACGCCCCGCGTCCGAGGCCAGGTACACCCAACGTACTTCGGACCTTATCCATTCCGATGCAAGTGCGAGCCAGCTGGTGCGAGCTGGCACCCTCATCCGAACTACGCCCAGCGTAGTGCTGCTGAACGTGCAGCGTAGTCCGAAGGTGCTAAGCCTATAAATAGGTGCGAAGGGTTCCGAGGAAAATGCACCAAAATCACTTCTCTCTCTAGTTTCTTTCTCTCTCTAGAATCCCAAACCCCTCCTAAACCCTAGGTAAAACTCCTAGCTCCCGAAGGAAGCCCTGAGGTTCCCCGAGTCCCGAGAAAAAGGGTCTTTCGGTTTGGAAACGCTGCTCCAAGCGAAGCCCGGTTTTCTATAAAACCTGCTGTAAGTGAGTTACGCCTACGCTATTTTTAATATAGCTTTTATTTAGTTATAGAAACATTATTAGGACTTTAAAATAATTATTTGGGCTATTATTATGAGTTATATAGGGTGTTGTTTAACGCTTATATAATAATAATAATAGCTAGACTATTAATTAGTCACGGTTAACGTTAGTCTAAACCCTAGTGGTATTGATACTAGGTTTTGTCAAGGGAAAATTGTTTTGAGATAACGAAGCGCTGTCCGAGTTCTGAGTCACCACCTTTCAAGTGAGTGCATAGTTACTTTCATCTTACACATAGATATGAAGTATTTTATATAAATTACGTGCTATGTGTGCATGTTGTCTATTTACTTGCTATCTATGCTGGATGAATGATTTTATACATGTTTTAAATGATTTAAACTGTATACGTATTTTATATCTACAAATATGTTGGGTGAAACATGGGTAGATGAATGATTAGAGATGAAAGATGATGTGAGTGAACATTGGCAGCTATAGACTTAGTGCCTAAATAATATCGGCAATTATGAACTTAGTACCTGATAGATAAACGTTGGTAGCTATGGACTTAGTACCTGATAAACGTTTGTAGCTATGGACTTAGTACCTATTAGATGAACACCGGTAGCTATGGATTTAGTACCCGATGAATGAACTTTTGCAGCTATGGAATTAGTGCATTGGCAGCTATGGAGTTAGTGCCAGCCTTATAACCCTGGAAGCAAGGGACTTCGGAATAAACGAATAGATGACTCTTGGGGTAGACCCTTGAGAGTAAGGAAGATAATGGGGATGGGTAAATGGGGTTGATTGTTTGTTGTTTGAACATAATAATTATATTATTGTGGGTTGAAAACCATATGTACTCACCAGGTTTCCCAACCTGACCCACTCAAGCTTATTTGTATCACAGGTGTCGATACGAAGCTACTTTACACTGAGAGATTTAAAAGAGATGTAGATCACTAGTGTAAATAATGTAAGTTCTGTTTATGCTTATGTTTCTGTATTGACAATGACATCCCAATGTTTTGAAAATGAATAAAAATACATTTCCTCGGAAATGCTTTTGATAACCTATTTATCATGTTTTCTGGGAACAAATTCCGCAACATTTTTATTAAAAGAGGTACTCTGATTTTTATAAAGCATAAAAAAAATCGGTCTTTTCTGGCCGTGAAAATGGGGATGTCACAGAGAAATCCTAGATGAACGTCCGAATACCCTGGTAGAACCAAGAAGCTCCGAATCTCAGATGCGTTCTTCGGTACTTCCCACCTCATCACTACCTCAACCTTGGCTGGATCAACCGAAATATCCTTCTAGTTGATGATGTGCCGGAAAACAACATCTCTCTCAACCAGAAATCACACTTTGAGAACTTGGCATAAAGCCTTTCCGTTCTCAACAGTGTTGTAAATATCGGCCTAGGCGCTAGGCGGTATGCAACTGATTACGATTAGGGGTGCTTGGCGGAAATTGGTCAATATTGGTCAAACTCGGGCTAGGCGGTCCCTGGCGGCCCTCGGCGGTCCTTGGCGGGAGATTTTAAAAAATTCAAAATTTCAAAATTTCAAATATTACACCAAAATTTATAAAACTTCAAAATTTTAAATTTTTAAATATTCAAATTTTCAAATATTATACCAAATATTTCAAAATTTCAAAATTTAAAATTTTGAAAATTTCAAATGCTAATTTTTCTTAGGATATAAGTTTTAAAATAGTTTTATTAGTAATTTATGGTGCCCGATTAATCCTCCGATTAATCCCCGCCAAACCGATTAATCGCTTGACCCCAGTCGACCGCCGAGCTACCGCCGAGCGATTTTTACAACCTTGGTTCTCAGTGTCTCCAATACTTCCCTCAGATGCTGCTACTTGGTCTTAGAATAGACCAAAATATAATCGATAAACACGATCACCGACCGATCCAACATCGGCCTACACACCCTGTTCATGAGATCCATGAACGCTGTTGGGGCATTGGTAAGCCCGAATGGCATCACCACAAACTCATAGTGCTCGTACCGAGTCCTGAAGGTTGTCTTCGGTATATCCTTTTCCCGAATCCTCATCTGATGGTACCCCGACCGAAGATGAATCTTGGAAAACCAAGACGCACCCTGCAGCCGATCGAACAAATCATCGATCGTCGGTAGTGGATAGCGGGTTTTCACTGTTAGTTTGTTCAGCTCTCGATAATCAATACACATCCTATGTGACCCGTCCTTCTTTTTCACGAACAGGATCGGTGCTCCCCACGGGGAACTGCTCGGACGGATAAACCCTTGGTCTAGCAGCTCCTGAAGCTGCGTAGATAGCTCCTGCATCTCGGGCGGAGCTAGCTGGTATGATGCCTTGGCTATCAGAGCGGAACCCGAAACCAAATCAATGCGAAACTCCTCCCGCCTCTCCAGAGGCACCCCAGGTAACTCCTCGGGAAACACATCCCAGAACTCCTGTACAACCGGTACACTGCCCGCGTCCGTCGTGGTCTCGATCCTTGTATCTGAGATATAAGCCAAAAATTCCGAACAACAATGTAGTCTCCTAGCCCTCGCAGCTGAAAAGAGGGTTGGCCCCTGCGAGGCCTTCTCTCCATTAATAACCAGTTCTCCCCCACTTGGGGTTCGAACCCTCACCAACTGGCGCTCGCAATCGACCATGGCCCCATTGGCCCCCAACCAGTCAATCCTGACGATCACCTTCAGTCCTCATAACGGTATCGGTACTAGGTCAACACGAAACCTCTCCCCAACCACATTCATGACACAGTCCCGATACACCCTCTCAGCAATCACAGTGCGGTCGTCCGAAATCTCAACCTCAAGCGGGGAACCCAAAGTCCTCGACGCATCCTGGAACTTCTTGCTAAGCGCAAGAGATACAAACGATCGGGTAGCACCCGAATCGAATAGAACGTGGGCCGACATACCATTGACCAAAAAGGTCCCTATACATGAGCACATATATACACATAATCAATACAAATCAATATTAAGCAGGAAATATATACCACGTACCAGCCATGACGTCTGGCGCTGCCCGAGCCTCCTCGGTAGTCAACTGAAATGTGCGGCTCTTCACCGCTGGAGCATCCGCCTTAGCATGGCGGACATCTGTGATCCTCAGTGTGGCGGGTGCAGGCACCGCCATTGCTCCTCCCCCTCCATGCAACCTCAGACAATCAGCCCGTTTGTGGCCAGTCTGGTTGCAGTGAAAACAAATCAAGCCCTTCTTGGGGCAATCCCTGCTCAAGTGACCCGGCTGACCACATGCGTAACATTCTGAGCCTGCTACCCGACAAGCCCTGCTGTGCGATTTACCGCACTTGGCACACCGGCCATGGCCCTGCTGGCCCTTGCTGGAAGAATCCAAGGTCTTAGGCTTTTTAGCCTGACCTACCGCTGCCTGTGCTTGCTCGGGTTTCCGCTTGGTGCGGATATCCAACTCCGTCTCTCGCTCACGGGCCTTCTGCACCATCTCATTCAGGGTCTTGCATCCTGTAAAGCTCACAAACTCACAGATATCATCCCTCAGCATGGAATGATACTCGTCCTCCTCATATCCTCATCCACATCATATTGCGGGATCAATAGTGCTCGTTCTCGAAACTTGGTGGTGATCTCCGCCACAGTCTCGATGGTCTGTTGAAGCTCCTGAAACTCCCTCACTAACCGTTGCACCTCAATAGGTGGTGCAAACTCCAAATCAAATCATCTGGAAAACTCGGCCCATGTCATCTCAGTCACATCGGCTGTCCCTACCTGGCTAGTCACCTCTCCCCACCAGTATCGGGCTCGATCTCTCAGCATACATGAAGCAAAACTCACCTGTGCCGTATCAGGGCAAGAATTCGTGTGCTGGGCGTTCTCTATGTCCGCCACCCAGTGTCGGCTAACTATGGGATCCGTGACGCCAAAGAACTCCGACACCCCGTATGCCTTGAACTCCCGGAATGAGGGATTTCGGGACGTGACCTTGCCCACAACAATCTCGGCTTTGAATGCCCTGAGCCTCTCCTCCATAATCTCCATCGTCCCTTCCTTGATCGTCCCAAAAATCACTGGGGTAGCGTCAAGGATGCCCCTCGTAACCTTGGCTGCAATGAGCTCGCACAACCTCTCATCAATGGGCTCGGTACCGTTGCCCGACCCAGATCCGGATCTTGATCCTGATCCCCCTGATCCAAATCGTGTCACCACCATACTGAACTGCAAGGTCATAAATCATAATGATCAAGATGTCCAAAAAGGGGGATCCTCCCACATCGGTTCTCCTTAGAGCTTCCAGATCTAACATCAGTTCGGGTACAGGTCCTGTGTTTTCAGTAGTACGCGCCCAATACTACCTTCCACACCTACCTGTACCTTCGCCAAGGTTCTACCTGATAACTCTAATTCGTCCCAGAACAAAACATATCTCACATGCTACAACATAACTCAAATCCTAGGTTATCCTAAGATTTGCTCTACCCACATCAAACCAGAAATCAGACTAATCATAACAGTTTGCCTTTATGCATGCAAATTATACATAGAAAAGGATCAAATACACTTTCTAATAATAGATTCTACCCAAGGACCACAACCAAACAAGGAACAAGAAATAAGGCCAAATCAATCATTCTAAGGCTATAAGCTCCTAACCATATACAATTTTAGAAGCATACACATAGCAAAATCCATCCGACTATCATAATCCAAATATCAGTATAACATGGCTAACATATTGGGAAGCTACTTACTTGGCTCAGCCGATCACGCGCATTGCACTCTCCTCCTTTCCATTTTAAGAAGTTTTTAACTTTTATTTTTGAAAACAATTTTACCATTTCCTTAGTTTGAGTCTTGACACACCCAGAGTGTGCCCGAATCCCTCAAACCAAGGCTCTGATACCAACTTGTAACGACCCAAATTTTCAATAAATTTTTCATTTTTAATTAACCAAACATTCCCATAAAATATGAAGTAACATTGACCATTGCTTTCAAAATTCATAACATTAACATTTTATTTCAAATATCAGAGTGTCCCATCAAATCAAATGCCGGAGAGTGCATGCCGCGCCGTCAAGCCTTGCCCTTGCCCTTAGGCTCAGAAGTACCTGAAACAAATCAACAAACTGTAATCTAACGCTTAGTGAGTTCCCTAGAGCATACCCCACACAAACCACATAATCACATAATCCATACTAGCTATAAAAGCTACACAACCATATAAGCCATGCATACAAACATATAAGGATGTCGTGGGCTCCTCCCAGGGTCTTACTCCAGGATGCCATGGGCTCCCCCATATGGTCTTACACCTAAGTGCCATGGGATCCCCCATGGTCTTTAGCTGGAAAGCCATGGGCTCCCCCACATGGTCTTACATCCAAGTGCCATGGGCTCCCCATGTTCTTTACTTGAAAAGCCATGGGCTCCCCCACATGGTCTTACATCCAAGTGCCATGGGCTCCCCCCATGGTCTTCCCTGCAAGTATCACATACATAACTAGAATACCACTTAGCATATAACTAACTATCATACCACATATCACTACATCAACTAGTGTACCACATATAACCAAAATGGGCCAGCCTTGGTGCCTTCGACGCATTGGTATGGTGAGGAGACTCACCTCTCAAGAATGCTGAACTGATAAGGTAGGATCAGATAAGTCCCAATGCGCAGCTCCAACTCAACTGCCTATAACCATCATGTGATTAACTTTTCACAATCTCGAAATACCATAAATACCCTCAAAGTCAAACTTGGTCAACCCTGGTCAATGTCCAAGTCAACAGTCAAGGTCAACAGTCCATGTTGACCCCAACTCATCGAGTGCATCTTGCAACTCGTCGAGTTCCTTCAGAGTCCAGAAAGCCGGGACAAACCCTAGCCAACTCGTCGAGTTATCTCATCAACTCGGCGAGCTCACTTAGTATCCAGTAGACAGGGAAACCCGAGCCAACTAGTCGGGTTGCCAGAGCAACTCGTCGAGTCCCCCTTGTTTGCTTATTCCCATGATACGTCGATTGTAGGGACTCTAGGGTATCACATACATAACTAGAATACCACTTAGCATATAACTAACTATCATACCACATATCACTACATCAACTAGTGTACCACATATAACCAAAATGGGCCAGCCTTGGTGCCTTCGACGCATTGGTATGGTGAGGAGACTCACCTCTCAAGAATGCTGAACTGATAAGGTAGGATCAGATAAGTCCCAATGCGCAGCTCCAACTCAACTGCCTATAACCATCATGTGATTAACTTTTCACAATCTCGAAATACCATAAATACTCTCAAAGTCAAACTTGGTCAACCCTGGTCAATGTCCAAGTCAACAGTCAAGGTCAACAGTCCATGTTGACCCCAACTCATCGAGTGCATCTTGCAACTCGTCGAGTTCCTTCAGAGTCCAGAAAGCCGGGACAAACCCTAGCCAACTCGTCGAGTTATCTCATCAACTCGGCGAGCTCACTTAGTATCCAGTAGACAGGGAAACCCGATCCAACTAGTCGGGTTGCCAGAGCAACTCGTCGAGTCCCCCTTGTTTGCTTATTCCCATGATACGTCGATTGTAGGGACTCTAGGGATTAGATCTGAAACCTAAAGGTTTCTAGAAGGATAAAGTTTCCAACTTTATCCTCTATAACCACTCTGAATGCTCCAAAGCCCTTAAGAAAGGTTGGAAAGCTCAAAAGCTTAGCCATGTGGTTTAAGACTCTAGGGATCTGGAATCCCTCCTTTCCAGAAGAGGTTCTAATCCTCAAAATGTCCAAAGATGGAGGCTTTATGGACATGCATGTCCAATGCATGTCTTGAAGTCAAAATGGCCAAAAAGGGAAAATATACCCTAAAACCCATGCATGTCATCCATGCTTGAACAAAAGCTAGATCTAGCCCACCATGGGACCATTTTGCCCTGGAGATTCATAAAGTTGCAAACTTTATGAACCCCATGCATGCAATCAACAAGAATGATGGGAAATGAAGAGTAAACTCAAGATCTAGTCAAATTCTAAGATAAAAATCAAATCCTGAATGCTTACAATAGTCCACAAGATGGTCAAGCTCAAGAGTGAACACTTTGTTTGCTGGATCTCCTCCTTCTTGTCACTATCTTTTTCTTCTTAAGCTCCAAAAGCCACTCTAGCTCACAATATGAAAGAAAATGAGGATTAGGGTTTAGCACTGATGTTCTTAGGGTTTGGAGGCTGATGGAAGGTCAGCCTCAAGGTTTTAAGGAGATTATATAGGGTGCAAACCCTAAAATTTAGGGTTTTACTTACAGCGCCTACTCGTCAAGTTGGGCCTTCCAACTCGTCGAGTATGTCCTAAATCCCGCGTCCCACAATGATCTCTACTCGACGAGTTGGAGCTCCCCAACTCGTCGAGTTCCAGTCTAAAACCCTAAAATTCTGCTAAGAAATAGATACCTAAAATGAGCGTTACAAACGACAACAAAGATAACAACATAGCATTCTCGAAATGAAGCGTATGCATCTCTATTCACATACGGGTCCGCTCCTCATCACTTGCAAGAAACTTCTCCAACCAATTAGCGCCCTATGTAAAAAAAAGCACTTCGGGCCACAACAAAATGAAGAGACAAAAGGAAATCAGATAGGGAATAGTTAACCATCTCATCCGCCATCCCTAGGGACGAAATCCCACAAAAATTGATCCTTGCTCCTCATCTCCATATGTAACCAAAAAACCACCATGACCAATACCAAGAAATCATCCATCATCAGAAACATTCTTACCAAGAGCAGCCCCCCCTCCAAACACTTGAAAATCTTAGGAGTAACAGGTTGATTAGCACCAACAAAATCCACATGAAAACATGAATCTGGAAAAACATTTTTCTGCACGTTCACATCATCAGAAATATCAATCACCTCAGTCTGAACATTTGCAACACGAGAAACCCCACCAGCTAAATTATGCGGATGCCAACGTCATACAAGAGCAAGACCTTCAACATCCACACTACTCACAGTCTGCCTAGCTGCTTTTCGCTTATTCACTATAGGAAGAAGTCCCTCTTTATTATCCCCCAATAACTCCTCCTCCAGAGTTCTGCTCCTCGAAGATTCAACACCAGCGTCCAGACCAACATGCTCGATTGAAGCAACCGATAAAGTTGCAGGACAACTCGACGTCGCTCGACATCTTAAACGATGTTAGCTTGAGCAATGAAGGATTCTTTACGAAAAGAGAACAAAGGTAAAACCATATTCACAAGGTCCACCTCACGATACTAGAGATTTTCCACCCTTTTTTATCCAACACATCCAAATAATCCACTCTCTTTTCAACACCTGTAAATCAAATGCAAAATACAATGATCTATTTTACTTTTCCAAAAAAAAAAGGGGGGGGGGGGGAAGGACAGGAGTGGAAGAAGAATAAGAACTAAATATGTTCTTTGTGACATAAAAACTCTAACATTTTCCCACAAATCCTCCACAACGTACTCATACCATCCCTGACAACCACATACTCTAGAAAATCATCAGCCACAACATGGAAATAACGAAGAACCCTAACCATTTTCTCCTTGTCAGAATAAAGTGATCCCATTGGCACGACACAACATTTCAAGATCAACTACTTTGTTCACCCTATTGGGGACCAACTGGTTGATGTGAACCTTATGATTATGCAAAACCTGTTGAAATAAGTCTGATGTCGGAAGACGATACCCAACGTCAAAATGCTTCACGTATATATCAGTTTTTCCTTCTGGGGGATTGATGAAACTACCGCTCTCACCAAGAAATGTCACGCCATCCTCCAACTGAAAACCGTATCTCTACTGAAGGGTATCAAATTGACCGGGAGTTAGAAGAACGCTGACTAGAGAATCCATAGCACAAAAAAAGACGAATGAAAGATAATAAGCAAGAGAAACAAAGTAAGGGATAAGGAAAAATAAAAATACGAAAACCATAAAAGGAACCTATGGGAATGAAATTCGAAACCATAATAATGGCGTCTAACGTCACAATTGGGAAACTGTTGCGACGTGCAGCCAAAAAGATGGCAACGAATCATAGTTGAACACGTCGTCTAAAGCTAGTCCCAACTGCTGCAGATAAGCAAGCCAACACCAAAACAAATAAGACTAAGGAGACCTGATAGCGTGCCTCCCCGACACGCCAAAGACACCGAAGGTGATAGCCGCATACCTTGCCAAAAAACATTTCAAGCCGCCCCATTCCGCTTCCAGAAAATGTTGGACTGCCCCTCGGTGTCCAACGTCCAACTTGGAATGACCGCAGGAAAGTCGTTTAATGACAAATTAGCACTTGCTAACTCCAATAAGGGTGCACGCACCACCACCATGGCTAAGCCAACCGTGGCTTATACATGGGAAAAAGGTACGATCCTCCAACCAGCGCCTCTATCCCGATGGGGGCCTGACGCCCCTGTCCCCACGAACGAGATCTATGCCCATATCATCTGCAACATTCCAAAAATCACAATGCATTTTACCTTTTCAAAACCAACCCAAACCCATAATTGTTTACGAAACCATTGTCTCAAAAGTGTATTTCAGTAATCAGAGTGTCCTAAAAATCCAAATAACATAAAACCGAAGGATGTGCACGATCACACCTTCACCTTGCCACGATCATCTCAAATACCTGAAACATTAAACTTAAATAGTAAGCCAAAGCTTAGTGAGTTCCCATAAAGTACCACTACATATCCAAATAATCAATAGATATCGGTTCCACAATCTCCTGGTTGGATTACCCCTGGCCCATAACGGGTCCACAACCTCCTAGTTGGATTGCCCCTGACCCATAACCTCCTGGTTGGAATGCCCCGGTCTATTGAATGGCAGCACAAAGCAGTACAGTCTCAAACCTACATACTATGTCGACATATAAATAACAAATAACATATACTTAGCAACAGATAATCATATAACCAGTCAACAAACTAACAAACAGATCTAAAGATCGCTACCGCATAGCAACATCCGATATACTAGGATACATAAACTAATGGGCCGGCATTGGTGCCTTCGACCTGCAAGAACAGTGAGGAAACCTCACCTCTCAGTCTTAAAAGATTACTGAACAAAACACTGCTCTGAATATCAGCTCTACTGGTCACCTATTCAACAAATAGTAACCAATCTCAAATACAACTCAAGATACCCAAAATACCCTTAGGTCAAACTTGGTCATACGCTGGTCAAAGTCAATATCAATCCACACTCGAAAGTCCCACAATCCACTAGTTATGTCGTGACCCCTAATGGTCATGTCGTAACCTAATAAATCAAAATAGTCGAGGAACATCATCCTCATGTCGTGACACCCATGTGCACACGTCATGAGAATACTCTGATCAGAAGTTCTTAATGAAACTCTTAATCTCTTTTTAGCCAAGCAACCAAATCCTCCACAGTGTCTTATTTACTCCAGAACATCATAAAAATCGTAACTTTTTGGACATGCATGTCCAATGCATGTCCCAAACACTAACTAGGGAACAAAAGGAGGAAATGATACCAAATATTATGCAAGAGTCATAAAACTCAACCATATTCCAGATTTAGCAACTATACTACTCAAGGGACACTAAGATCCATAAAGTTGGCAACTTTATGGATTCTAACCACTACATAATCTTGAATATGAAGGATTAAGTATAAAAACCTAGATCTGAGCCTATGGATTCATAAAGCAATGAACTTGAAACTCACAAAAGGTCTAGAAGATGTCAAAATGGTTGATGATGAGGCTTGAATGCAAAAATGATGGAGTAGATGCTCTTCCTCTTCTTCTCTTTGGCTAGAATCACCAAAAATATGCTCAAGATCAAATTAGGATTCTAGGGTTTGAAAGGGAAGTGCAAGGAGGTGATGGAGGTTGAGGGTGGGCTAACCCTATCCCTCACTTCCTTTAAATATTGATTAAAACCCCCAAAATTAGGATTTTCCTCCCATGTCGGCCTTACATCGTGAGCTATATGTGATCACGTCGTGAGCCCCAAAGGTAACACACATTTCATTATTCCCCTCACGACGTGACAAACATCCCTCACGGCGTGAGACAGGTTAAAACTTTTAAATTTAAACTTAACAATTTCTCACCTGGAATGAACGTTACAATTCTCCCCCACTTGAACTAGACTTCTTCCTCGAAGTCCGCTGCTGAGAAGAACTCAGGGTAATTCTACCGCATCTCTTACTCGGGTTCCTACGTCCATTCGGAACCCTTCCGATGCTGCCACAAAACCTTGACCAAAGACACCACCTTGATGTACAAGACCTTCGTCTTTCAATCCAAGATCACTACTGTTCTCTCAATATAATTCAGGTGATCATCAACCTGAACATCATCCAAAGGAACAACCGCTGAATCATCAGCCATACACTTCCGAAGCTGCGAAACATTGAAGGTGTTTTGAATTTGACTGAGCTCCTCAGGCAAATCCAGCATGTAAGAAACATTTCCAACAATGGAAATCACTCAAAATGGCCCAATATATTGGGTCCCCAACTTTCCCCTCTTCATGTAGCATATTACATCCTTCTAGGGTGATACCTTCAACAAAACCATGTCGCCAACCTGGAACTCCAACTCAGATCGACACTTATCGGCGTAACTCTTCTGCCGACTCTGAGCTATCTGTGATCTCTGTCTAATCTGTTGAATAAGATTTGTCATCTGAAGGACTACCTCAGTCGTGCCCATGACTCTATAACCAATCTCTCCCAAATAAACTAGGGTACGACACTTCCTCCCATAGAGAAGCTCAAATGGCGGCGCGCCAATGTTGGAGTGATAACTGTTGTTGTAAGAAAACGCAGCTAAGGGAAGGTAGGAGTCCAAAATCCCACCGAAGTATATGACATAGGCTGTCAACATGTACTCAAGTGTCTGAATGATCTGCTCAATCTGACCGTCAGTCTACGTATGATAAGCAATGCTAAGATGCAACCTCGTACCCAGTTCCTCATGGAACTTCTGCCAAAAATGAGATATGAACCGAACATCTCAATCAGATACAATGGAGACTGGAATACCATGTCGAGCAACAACATCGTGCACAGACAAATCGGCCAATTTCTCGGCCGAGGAACCCTCCCGAATGGCTAGAAAGTGAGCGCTCTTAGTCAGACAGACCACTATAACCCATATCGCATCGAATCCCTTAGCCGTCTGAGGTAAATTGGTGATACAATCCATAGTAATATGTTCCCATTTCCACATGGATCCTCCAATGGCTACAACTTGCCATGCGGCCTCTGGTGCTCGGCCTTGACCATCCGACAGGTCAAGCACCTCTCGACATGCCAGGCTATCTCTATCTTTTTGTGCACGACCACCAGTAACTAAGTCTCAAATCCCGATACATCTTGGTGGCTCCAGGGTGTATCAAAAACTTGGACTTGTGCGCCTCCTCCAACACATTCTACCTGACCCCACCAAAATCTGGCATCCAAACCTGTCCATATCGGTTCAATAATCCACGACTGTCAGTAGCAAACCTGTCAATCTTACCCCTGATTCTCTCATGTTTCCAGTTCTCTTTCTTGACTCGCTCGGCCTGAGCCTCCTTAATCAGATTAAGAAGCGGAGAATCAATCGATATCATCATATATAAACTCTCAGTAGTATAATTAGCTGTATTGTGGCTCAAAGCATCAGCGACCACATTCGCTTTTCCGGGATGATACAGAATCTCACAGTCATAATCCTTGACTACGTCAAGCCACCTAAGATGTCTCATATTCAGATTCGACTGATCCATGGGATATCTCAAACTCTTGTGATATATGTAGATAGTAAACCGGACCCCATACAAATAATGCCGCCAAATCTTGAGAGCAAATCCCACCATTCACAAATCCATATCATCAGTCGGATAATGAACTTCATGCGGCTTCAGTTGCCAAGAAGCATAAACAAGAACTCTCACGCTGCATAAGCACCTCTCCCAAACTAGTGATGGATGCATCACAAAATACCATAAAATCCTAACACCCTCAAGGAGGGTCAGCAGTGGGGCCTCACATAACTTCTGTTTCAAAGTCTCGAATGTCGCCTGCTGCTCAAGGCCCCAACGGAAATCCACGCCCTTCCTCGTCAGACGAATGAGGGGTACAACAATCTTGGAGAAGTCTTGAATGAATCTCCGATAATACCCTGCTAATCCTAAGAAACTATTGATCTCCGAGGGAGACTTTAGAACCTCCCACTGCATCATAGCCTCGATCTTGGTCGGATCGACCAAAATCCTATCCTGCTTAACAAGATTCCCTAAGAACTGGACCTCTCGTAACTAAAACTCACACTTCGAGAACTAGGCATACAACTGTTCTTGCCTCAAAATTCCCAGAAGCTCTCGAAGGTGCTCCTAATGTTGCTCCCTGGTCTTGGAATACACCAAGATATCATCAATGAAAACAACGACTGATCGATTGAGCATCGACCTGCATACCCGATTCATCAAATCCATAAATGCCGCAGGTGCATTAGTGAGCTTAATTGGAATCGCCACGAACTCGTAATGACCATAACGGGTCCGAAACGAGGTGTTATCCATGTTCTCCTCTCTAACCCTCATCTGATGATATCTTGACCTCAAATCGATCTTGGAAAACCAAGATGTACCCTACAACTGATCGAAGAGGTCATCAATCCGTGGAAGGGGATAACGGTTCTTTACCGTTAACTTGTTCAACTCCCGGTAATCAATGCACATCCGGTGTGAACCATCCTTCTTCTTGACAAACAAAATCGATGCTCCCCATGGCGAGTTTCTATTTCTAACAAACTACTTGCTCAACATCACTTGGAGCTGCGAGGACAACTCATGCATCTCAGGCGGTGCCAATCGGTATGGTGCCTTGGCAATCGGAGCCGCACCTGGAACCAAATAAATCCTGAACTCAACCTTACTATTGGGAGGAACGCCAAGTAACTCCTCCGGGAACACATCAACGAACTCTCTAACAACATACACATCTAAAATCGAAACCTGCTTCCCAGCTCGAGTATCAACTACATACGCAAGATAACCCATACAACCATGCTGATTATACTGTCGCGCCCTGACAGCATAACAAAAGGCTGACCCAATCCCGGTACCCTCTCCCTAGATAACCAGTTCTCCCCCCACTTAGGGTTTGAACTACCACCCGCTGACCCTCGCAGTCAATCATAGCCCCAAACCTGCCCAACCAATCTATCGCTACTATCACACACACATCCCCCATAGGGATAGGAATCAGATTAATCGGATACAACACCCCAAAAAATCTCCAAGACAAAACCCTGATAAACGCTCGATGTAGAAACCTCGTGTACGTTGGCGATAGAAACCTGCAACAAACACTCCAACACTCTAAGAGTCATATCAAAACCCCTACTAAAAGACTGAGATACAAAGGTCCGACTTGCACCCGAATCAAAAAGCACAAGAGCAGGCAAGGAATTCACTAAGAAGATACCTAGCAGAATCATAAATATAAGCATACCATAGAATAACTGACAAAATAATAAATAGAAACATACTAGTAATAATATCTGGCGCCACCCTGGCCACCTATGTAGTGAGATGGAAAGCACGACCTCAAGCCCTCAGGGGCCACCCTACCCTGGCGTCCATCTGTGATCCTCAAAGTGGCTGGCGATGGATCCTGTACCGGCCTAGCCGCAAGCAATGGACATTGGGCCTTCATATGGCCCACCTGATCACAATGATAACAAATCCTGACACTCGGTACTGGGGCCTGCTGATGAAAATCCTTGTCATAATGCCCCTCCTTGCCACATTCGTGGCATCCAGATAATGATCGAGAAGCACCCTCATGAACCTTGCCGCAGTTTCCATAAGTGTGGCCCCTCCGTCCCCCATATCTCAAATCAACAAGCTTGAACCGATTCGCTGCAGGCTGTGACTAAATAGGAGCCTGCCTCAACTACTTCTTTTGAATCTCTATCTCAATCTCCTACCTCCTCGTGACATACTGGAGCTCAGCGAGGGTAGCATAGCAATGGGTAGACACAAACTGTCGAATATCTGTCTTGAGCATGCTCAAGTACCGAGTCATCTAAGCCGGCTCAGAAGCAGCAAAATCATGGTAGAAAAGAGCCCTCTCAGTAAACATCTTGGTGATCTCCGTCACTCTCTCAATCTTATGTCTCACATCCACTTACTCCTGAGCCAACCTCTCCCTTTCCACCAAGGGAACGTATCTCGTACGGAACATGTGCGAGAACTACTCCCAAGTAACAACGGCTCTCTACTCAGGAGCGTAATCACTAGTCACCAATCTCCACCAATCCTTCGCCCCTAATTGAAGGAGGTTCAGGGCGTAATTGACCTTCTGGTCAGCAAGGCAAGAGCATGTGAAGAAACAATCCTCCATGTCATACAGACAGCTCATCGCCACAATCGGGTCCCTGACCCCATCAAACTGCGGGGGCTTCATATTGTTGAAGTCCCGATACTGGAAGGATATCTCTCCTCGAATCACGGCTACAGAAACAACTACGGTAACTGCAATAACATCAGCCTTTGAAAGAGCAGAATAACGATCACCAAAGAGCTCAATCATATCGGCCTTGATAGACCCAAATATCTCCAGCATAGACCTTCGGACAACAATAGCCAAATCAGTAGCAATGATCTCCCGAATCTGATCATCAGTCAAACCTGACCTATCCTGGCCACCCGCTCCAGATCCTGATCCTCTCGTTTCCACCATTCTGAAATTAAACCAAGACACATCATAAAAGCCACAATACACATTGCTACAAACACAAGACGAGACTAAAACCTTGGGGTTCGTGACTTCCTTGCTACGTGTATGGGTCATGTGCTTTCAGTAGTACGTGCTTATACTACCTTCCACACCTACCCGTATTTGTCTCAATGATCATCACAACCACCCACTCACAAATAAACCAATTAGGATACATATACATCCTATCCTCACTCTCTTGAGAGTGATTAAGCATTCCTCATCTGGCCAACTGCTCACACATCCACTCACCCATGAACTTAAACCAACCCTATAGCACTCGTGTATGCTAATCCTACATAACAATGGATCCTATAGATAGTCGAATACTTGATTCTACCTTAAGCCCACAACCAAACAAGGAACAGGAAGTAAAGCTAAACCAAACATTCTCAGGCTATAAAATCTTATTTATGTACAAATATGATGCATACACTAAGCAACTACAGTAATAATGTAAATTTCATAGAAGAAGTAACCCTAGGCTGTTAGACATCATACATCAGGCAATTCTGTCATGCCATTCTTGAACGTAACCATTCACTAGCATGTTGTCTATCATAAACATCATATAAAATAATAGTGGGGTAACTTGGGGTATACTTTCTTGCTCCGACTGATCGTACACATCGCATCCTTCCTTGGTTACTTTTGAAAACAATTTTTAAAACTTTTGCGGTTCCTTAGTTTGAGTTTGGATTCACACAAATGTTCATCCAGTTCTCTCAAACCAAGGCTTTGATACCAACTTGTAACATTCCAAAAATCACAATAAATTTTAACTTTTCAAGCACAACCCAAACCTATAATTGTTTACAAAACCATTGTTTTAACAGTGTATTTTAGTAATCAGAATGTCCCAAAAATCCAAATAACATAAAACCGAAGAATGTGCACGATCACGCCTTCACCTAGCCACGGTCATCTGAAGTACCTGAAAAAATAAACTTAAATTATAAGCCAAAGCTTAGTTAGTTCCCCAAAGTACCACCACACAAACAAATAATGAACAGATATATCGGGTCCACAACCTCCTGGTTGGATTACCCGTGGCCCACAACCTAACGGTTGGAATGCCCTAGCCAACAACCTTACGGTTGGCTTGACCAATATATAACGGGTCCACAACCTCCTGGTTGGAATGCCCCGGTCTGTTGACTGACAGCAAAAAGCAGTACAGTCTCAACCCCACATACTATGTCGACATATAAATAACAAATAACATATACTTAGCAACATATAATGATATAACCAATCAATAGTATAACAGACAGATATACAGATCACTACTACATAACAACATCCTATATACCAGGATACATAAACTAATGGATCGACATTGGTGCCTTTAACCCACAAGAACAGTGAGGAAAACTAACCTCTCAATCTAAAAAGATTGTTGAACAAGATACTGCTCCGAATATCAGCTCTACCGGTCACCTATTAAACAAATAGTGACCAATCTCAAATACAACTCAAAATACCCTTAGGTCAAACTTGGTCAAAGTCAAAATCAATCCAGACTCGAAAGTCCCACAATCCACTAGTCACTTTGTGACCAGTAATGGTCACGTCGTGACCTAACAAGTCAAAACAGTCTAGGAACACCATCCTCATGTCGTGACACCCATGTGCTCACATTGTGAGAATGCTCTAATTAGAAGTTCTTAATGAAACTCTTAATATATTTTTAGCCAAGCAACCAAATCCTCCATAGTGTCTTATTTACTCCAGAACATCATAAAAATCGTGGCTTTTTGGACATACGTGTCCAATGCATGTCCCAAACACTAACTAGGGCACAAAAGGAGGAAATGATACCAAATCTGATGCAAGAGTCATAAAACTCAACTATATTCCAGATTTAGCAACTATACTACTCAAGGGGCACTAGAGATCCATAAAGTTGGCAAATTTGTGGATTCCAACCACTACATCATCTTGAATCTGAAGGATTAAGCATAAAATCCTAGATATGAGCCTATGGATTCATAAAGCAATGAACTTGAAAGTCACAAAAGGTCCAAAAGATGTCAAAATGGCTGATGATGAGGCTTGAATGCAGAAATGATGGACTAGATGCTCTTCTTATTCTTCTCATTGGCTAGAATCACCATAAATATGCTCAATATCAAATATGGATGCAAGAGTTTCAAAGGGAAGTGCAAAGAGGCGATGGAGGTTGAGGGTGGGATAACCCTAGCCCTCACTTCCTTAAAATACAGAATAAAACCCCCAAAATTAGGATTTTTCTCCCAGTCCGACCTCACGTCGTGATCCATACGTGCTCACGTTATGAGCCCCAAAGGCAACACGAGTTTCATTATGCACATCATCACTATAAAAGGGCACACACCTCCAATGGTAATGAGATTTATCGATACTCACTCTCTAGGCCTTACGCTTTAACATACTCTAATCTCTCTCAGAGACTGACTTGACCATCAGAGTGTTCTCCCAGGATCACCTCCCGGAGACCTCCTACAACTTCTTTTCTCTTGTTGTGATATGAATCTCCACCAGAATCCGACCCAGTGAACACCAGAGGCACACCAGAGGTCTGATATCACATCACTAATGAAATATGCAGTTTGTTGGTTTCATTACAAGATCATAATAAATATACATTCAAATGAAAGCTACCTTCAAAGTTATGATATAAGTAATACCAAGAAAAAACATGTAAAATAACACAAAATAGTGGTTGTTTCATTGCAGGACCATAATAAATATGCATCAAAAGCTACAAACTTGTTTGAATGCTTTAAGTTATAGAAAGCATTAACAAGCATTAACAAAATCATGAAAAGACTACAAGTTTGTCTTTATATCATAAAAGTCAACAAAATATGTGCCCACCAAAATATATGCCCACTAGCACTAACAACCAACCTTAATTTACTCAATCACACCAGGGTTATCTTAATTGATGCCTTTTCTTTCTAATTTCTTCCTTAATCTAAGCTTTGTGATCCTTTCATAGTGTGGCCTCCTCCTCAAATCAGTTGTTTTTGTTCCATTTGAAGAACTTGGGGCTTCCATGGGTACTTTCCTTTTTGTTGCCTTCTAAGCGGTTGCCATATGTACCTTTCCTCTACTACCATTTGATGATCATGAAATTCAATAAGATGATTCAATTGCATGCTTTAGTTTATAGTATAAGAACATGGTGTTGATTTAAAATGTACCTGAGGTATTGCTTTACTGCTTTGATGTACATTTTGATTTGTTCCTGTCCTATTTCTTTGCAACTACTACACCTTTTCATAGTCCCTCTCCTTGTAAGAATATGTCTACTTGGTTTGCTCATGTCTCTTTCTACAACATCTCTCTTCCTTTTGATTTTGGGGCTACCAGGTAATCTTCGTTTTTTAGGAGGAAAAGACTTGTTGTAGTCAACTGGCCACATTACACTACCATTCAGAGGACTAAGGATGTATCTATAACAAGTAAGGTATGTGTATTTGGTGAAGCATGATTCCACATATGTCTTTGCATCTTGGTTTAGGTAAGAAATAGAAGCCATTGTATGCCACCATTGAACAATGTTGGGTTTTATAGTATTGTGTCATATATATGCATATTATAGTTTATTTTATTCTAGTTTGGGCCTGTTAATTCTCGGCTTAAATTTCTAGTCCAACTTATATATTGCATGCATGTATCATTAGGGTTAATGTTTTTCAACCCTAATTGCCGTTTGTACCCTCCTACAGAGGAGTTCTTGAGAAATCTTCTAGAGTCGATTAATCAAAGCATTAGGCACACTTTTGATATTCATTATTCTTGTCTTTAACTCATGTCATCATTATAGAATCTATCGATCATAATTATTGTTCTCACAATTGGTATCAGAGTAGGAGGTAGTGTAGTTAATTCGCTATTCTTTTGTCGAGTTTTGCTAGGGTTTTACGTTCAACTTAGATATGTTTTTATTGTCTCAATCGTCTCAATCGATTGTAGATTCTAAATCTAGATCTCAAGTTTTACCCTTGAACTCGATTCACGTTTTACACATCTGGTTCTATATTTGCTTCAGTGAATTCTTGATAAGATGGCTCATGAAGATCCTCACGCTCTTTCGTTCAATCTCTCAAGCAGCATTGGATCCACGACAAGTATTCCAATTCTATTTCCAGATGATTATGAAGTTTGGGCACTCAACTTTGAAGATTATGTTCTTGTAATAGAAGAACATGGTTCCACAATATGGCATGCGATTACGCAAGAGACGTACGCGCATACGGATACCAAAAAGGAAATTAAAACTCTGGCTGACTACAATACACTTATTGTTGAACACACCGTTCCACAAGATGAGAAGGATAAACTGATGAGTAATATAAAAGCAATGAGAATCATTCGATTTGCTCTTCCTCTAGACACTTTTCGTCTTGTGAGTGCATGTGATACTGCTAAAGGTATTTGGGATAGGTTGAAGGAGTTATATTCAAGTGAAGATATGGAACATTCCATGCAAACATTGCTCTTATCGTAGTTTGGAGCGTTTGTACAAAAACCTGATGAGAAGCTGGATCAGACGTTCAATCGCTTCAATCATTTGTTAAGCAGGATGCTCAAGAACAAACTCAAGCGTGAAGTAACTGAACAAAAGTCACTTTTATGAATGGACTTAGATCTGAATGGAAGGCTATTGTTTCCACTATTAAGGCACACGAACAATTTAAAAGCTATTCGTTGGCCATAATTGTGGGCATTCTAAGATCTCACGAAGAGGAAGTAACAAAGGAAGTGAAGCTTGTTTCAAGCATGGGATCCTTAGCGTTGGTTGCGAAGGGAAAGAAGACTGCAGAAGAAGATTCCGAATCAGACCTTTTGGAAAGCGAAATCTCAAAAGAAGACAAGGCTCTTTTGGTGTCCAATCCCAAGAAGTTATATAAGAAGAATTTCTCCCTTTACATAAACAAGTTCAGACAGAGTAATTATAGTCCAGAAAGGCCTAGAGATGAGATTTTTAAGAAATCTGGGAACGAAGACGAGAAGAAGGAAAATAAGTTGTTGGGTGATTCAGGTTATGATTGTAATTACTGTCATGGCAAGAATCATTTTTCATAGGAGTGTATGTTAAGGAAGCAAAATGAGAAGAGTGAAAATGAAAAGGACGAAGCCTATTATGTTCAGAAGATATAGGAGCTTAGGAAAAAGAATGCATAAAATGCGAAGTCGAATTTGATCGTACAGGAAGGCAGTGATGATGACGGACGAGTCGAGGTGTGATCTACAGACTCTGAGGATGATGAGGTCAGGAAACCCACACATGGCGGTTGCTTTGCGGCACAGTCAGAATTGCATGGTTATGAAGGCAAATACTTAATGGTTCAGAACGGAGTTTCGGAACAAAGAGGGTATGCTACTGACGGTCGTCAAGCTTCCGAAAGCTGTTTTGCTGCGAAGACGGTTTCAGAGCAAGTGAAAGAATGCGAGAAGGTTGTCGATAGGGTACATTCTATACTCAAATCTCTTAACATTCATGTCTCTCGTTATGATTTTGAACTAGACGATCTAAAATATACTATTTCTAATTTTAGTGATAGTTTAAAATGAACTCGTCTCAGTAACTCTAATCTGACTGATCAGTTTAACAGGGTAACATTTAAAAGTGAAGAGAGAAGATTAAAGATAGAGGCATTGGAATTAGAGCTTACTAGATCACGTGATGATGTTATTTATCTTAAAAGAGATAGTCTTGCACTTTTGAAATAGAGGAACATTTTTGGTTTAATTGCTAAGCGTTTATATTTCAATCTTACTCAATTGCATTTGGATTGTGAAATAGGAAAAGGTCTACGTAAAATGATTTTACCCTTCTTGAATTGAAAGAGGATGAAATCGATGTTGATTGTTATAAATGTGAATCGATTGTTTCTTCCGATGATGTTTCTGATGCTTATAGGGTTGGACTTGAGAAGATGGAGGAATACATTTAGTCCAAAGACCATAAAAATATGTTGGAAAATATGTTAAATGATAAAGACAAAGAAAAAATCAAATCAAGTACTATGCAGAAATATGACTCATTATGCAAGAAATTGAATTCAGAAAGTATCTTTGATTCCGAAAATGTTTCTGAATTTGATGAAAGTGAAATGAGTGAAATTTCTGTAGAGGACGAAATTGACTGTTCTGCATTTGTACAAAATCTTGATGAACCTAAGAAAATTTTGATTTCAGAAAACTCAATCGAATTCGTTTGAATTGTTGAAAACAAAGGTTCAAATGTTTTAAAAGAAAAAGCAACTGTTTTTCCGAAAGTCCAAACCGTTCCGAATCAAGTTTTTTTTGTTAAGACAAGACTGAACAAAAATGATACATCTGAACTAATGTTCCTGGTTGCTGATGATAATGTGAATAAATGCGATGAATTCTTTTGGTCGAAGCCAATAGATAACACCGACGATACAAAAGGTCTTTCAGAAATGACCTCTTGGAAAACAAAAGGGAAATACGTTTCGGAACCATAGAATCGTGTGGACCATTGTTACGATAAGGCAGGGCCTAGTGGCATGAAAGACGTTTCCAGTGAGACCTCTTCTGAACAACATGAAACGCCAGTCAGAAAAGAGAAACCGAAATGTAATATTCATAAGTCTGTTGAAGAACTTATTGCTAAGAAAAGACAATTGAATGCTAGATATAGGAAGAATTTGAAAGAAAGAAATAGTTTTTGGAAAAATAAGAATTCAAATCAAAGTTCTGTCAGTTCAGAACGATCTTCTAATCAAAAATTTGATTCCTCTCAAAATCCAAATTCAAAGTCAAATTTTTCTCCAAAACCACAGATTTCGAATCCAATTGAAAAGCCAAAATCAAAGTGTTCTTCAAAACCAATTGTCAAATCCCAAGATGTTAAGGGTAAAAGTAAAGTGGTTTCGGAACCAGAGATTACTCTCAAGGAATACGAAGCAAACTTGAAAAAGGAAGAAAAAGCATTTTCTAAATGAATGGAACCAAAAATCAAAGAATATATTCAACGAAAATCTAATTTTGTTGAAATTAATCTTTGTGATAACAAAGTGGAAGCTTTCAAAATCGAAAAAGGGAAGAATCATGTTTTGAAAAGAAAATCTTTTTGGATTGATAAAACTAAGATATTTGCTATTCAAAAGAAATCCTCACAAGGACCCAAGATGGTTTGGGTTCCTAAATCTCTCTAAACTTTGCAGGTTATGTGTGACGAACAGTACGATTCGGAATGGTATATCGACAACGGCTGTTCTCGTCACATGACTGGAAGAAGAGATGAATTACGAGAGTTTAGATCGTTATCAGACAACGGTAGAGTAAGTTTGGAAACAACGCCACATGGGAGATAAAAGGCTATGGAATGATTACGAATGGCGAATTCTCAATTAAGAAGGTAGCATGTGTCGAGGGCCTGCAACACAATCTAATAAGTGTTTCGCAATTGGTTGTAGGTACAGGATTAAAGGTATCTTTTGATGAAGAAGGTTCGTAGATAACCGAAAAGAAATCTAAAGCAGTGCTTCTGAAGTCCAAAAGGAAGGGAGAGATGTATCCTCTGAATCTGAATCCAATCAAAGGGAAGCCATCTATTTGCTATGGCACAAAAGGCTTTCCCATCTGAACTTCAAAGATGTTAACAAGCTCATCATTGGTTATCTTGTTCGTGGTCCGCCTCTTCTAAAATTCGAGAAGGAACATTTATGTGCTGCCTGTGAGCTCAGAAAACAAAGCAGGAAGAGTCACTCAACCATCATCAATACCAAAATCATTGAGCCACTAGAATTATTGTACATTGATCTTTGTAGTCCATCAACCATTGAAAGTATTGGTGGTAACAAATATATTCTGATTATCGTTGATGATTTTTCTGGATTTACCTGGGTGTTCTTTCTTAGACAAAAATCAGATGCAACTCCAAAGCTGATAGATTTCATCAAGCAGGTTGAGCTACAACTACGAAAGCATGTTCAAAAAATTCGCAGTGACAACGGTTCGGAATTCAAAAACCAAGCTTTTGAAAAATTCTTAACTGGCAAAGGGATTGCTCACAACTTTTCTCTGCCTTACACTCAACAACAGAACGTGGTAGTTGAAAGATGAAACCGCTCTCTTTACGAAGCTGTAAGGACGATGTTATCATTTGCGAATGTTCCTCTCTACTTCTGGGCTGATGCTATTGCAACTGATTCTTTCACACAAAACCGTTATAACATCAACAAATGATTTCTCATTACTCCTTACAAAATCTTGAACAATAGGAAACCTAACGTTAAATTCTTTCGTGTACTTGGTTCCAGGTGCTTTCTTTTCAACCCTAAAGAAAATCGAAATAAATTTGATGTGAAAGCAGACGAAGGAATTTTTCTAGGTTATTCTATAACTTCAAAGGCATATAGGGTTCTGAATAAAAAATCAAGATAGATTGAAGAAACCTACTATGTCACCTTTGATGACAACTATATGAAGAAATATCAGAAGGAAGATTGTCAGTCTGGGAAAATCTTTCCGTCGACAAATTCTATGACAATTCCTCTCATAAATTTATATAAGGAATTTCTATATTTGTTTGATGAGCCTGAAAAAGCCATTTCCTGAAAATCGAAGGCCAAGGACAACAAAGAAGATGAATTAAAGAAGATAGTTGATAAAGCTGCTAAAAACATCGAGACTTCTCAGGAACAACTGATTCCGAATGCTTCTAAATTCCCAAATCCACAACAACCTACTGATGCTCCATTCCAGGGGACGGTTCCACTTCGAACTCCAATACTGATACTTCTGTCCTGGGGGAGAATCTGATTCCGAACGAAGGGTCACATGCAACAAGGGGGAGAATGAAAATAATGATTCTGATGTACAATCAAAGTTTGAGGAAGTTTTTGCTGAAATCAATCTAGCCTATGATCAGAGACTCATCTTCAGGAGTTCTTACAAGGGCTCAACAAAAAGCGAAACAAACTGCATTATTTTCAAAACTGGAATTTTGCATGTTTAATTCTTTCATTTCTAAAATTGAGCCTAAAACCGTTAAAATTGCTCTTGATCATGCAAATTGGGTGCAAGCTATGCAGGAGGAACTAAATGAATTTGAGAGAAACAAAGTGCGGAGATTGGTTCCCACTCCGAATGATGCTTCTGTTGTCAGAATTAAATGGGTGTTTCGGAATAAGATAGACAAAGAAGGAAACGTAATCCGAAAAAAGGCACATCTGGTCGTTAAAGGCTACTGTCAAGAAGAAGGAATCGGGCTACGAAGAGACATTCGCACCGGTGGCTAGACTGGAATCTGTTCGGATTTTTCTTGCCTATGTAGCTCACAAAAACTTTGATGTATATCAAATGGATATGAAGTGTGCATTCCCGAATGGTGAACTGGAAGAAACCGTCTATGTTGAACAACCACCTGGCTTTGTGAATGAAAAATATCTGAATCATTGCTATGTTCTGGATAAAGCCGTATATGGTCTCAAACAAGCACCAAGGGCATGGTATGAAAGTCTGACTTGATTTCTTAAGAAATATAAATTTAAACAAGGTACTGTTGATACTAACTTCTTTCGTAAGAAGGAGGGTAACCATATGATGATTGTTCAAATTTACGTTGATGACATTATTTTCGGATCTACTAATCCCAGCTTAACAGCTGAATTCCGAAAGCTAATGGAAACTAAATTTTAAATGAGTTCAATGGATAAAATTAACTTTTTCCTTGGATTGGATATAAGAGAGAGTTAAGAAGGTATTTTCATCAATCAAGAAGCCTTTACAAAGACCTTATTGGCGAAATTCGGAATGGTGTGTGATTCTAAAGTAAAAGTTCCAATGACGTTCAGAACAAAACTCACACCTTCACTTGATAAACCAATAGCTGATATGACTTTGTATCGTTAAATGAATGGCTCTTTGTTATACTTAATTTCTAGTTGTCCCGATATCATGTTTGCTGTGTGTTATTGTGCCAGATTTCAAGCCAACCCAAGAGAACCACACATGTTAGCAGTCAAGAACATCTTTCGGTATCTAAAGCGGACTACTTCACTTGGTCTATGGTATCCATCGAATTCATGATTCTTTGTGCAAGCATATTCCGATGTTGACCTAGGTGGATGTGGACTTGATCGGAAAAGTACATCAGGGGGATGTCAGTTTCTGGATGGCAAACTTGTTAGTTGGCAATCTAAGAAGCAGACTTGTGTCTCCTTATCTACCAATGAAGCTGAATATATTGCTGCTGCATCATGTACATCAAAAGTAGTGTGATTCAGATCCAACTTAGGGATTATGGAATAAATATGAAGCAAATCCCAGTATATTGTGATTCCGAAAGCGCAATTAGAATCTGCCATAATCCAGTGCAACACTCAAAGACGAAGCATATTGCATTAAGATATCACTTAATAAAGGATCACGTTGAGGATGGTAATGTTGAAGTTCATTTCGTTAAATCCTCAGATCAGTTAGTTGACATCTTCACAAAGGCCTTACCTGAACCCATGTTCAATCAGATTTTATAAGGGCTAGGAATGATTGAAGTTGGCTCACTTCTGAAATCCTCTTCATAATCGGAATTTACTGTTCACGTTCTGAATGGTTCCGAGCTTCGGAACGTTTTAGAATCCATTTTTTTAATTCCGATTGGTTCTGAACTTCGGAATGCTTTGGATTCTACTGTGCATCCTCAGTTCGGAATGTTTTGTATCCTCTATACATTAGGTCTCTTCCGACTGGTTCCGAGCTTCAAAATTGCTCGGAAGTTACTGTTCATTTGTAATTCTGAATTCTTTTGTGTTAACTATTTTTCTTTATTTCTGTTTTATCTTTTTTAGAAAATCTAAAATCCCAAAAATCTTTTCTTCTATTTTATCTTTTTCATAAAATCAAAAATTACAAAAACATTTTTCTTTATTTCTATTTTATCTTCTTGTTTAGAAAATCAAAAATAAAAAAAATATTTTTCTTGCTTTTGGAAAGCTAATGTTTTCTTTTCAGATTAACATTCTTTATAATCTCAATTCAGAAAAATAGGGAAGGTATAATTCCGAATCTTTGTACTAGCTAAGTGTCCCTAGAAGCATGATGTTGTATGTTGTTCCAAGCCTCTGAGACTCTATGTTTGAAGCCTTAATGAAACTTTCATTCCGATCGTTTCTTCCCAATCAGGCTATTCTTTCACATAAGTCATTGAGCTACCTTACTCTTCTCACATTGAGTTAAGAGTTGACTGCTTTGTCATTCATTTATAGCAGAGGTACACTTTCTTCGGAACCAATCTACATTTTTCTCCATCAACTTCGTGTTCATAAATGTAACCCTTGAGACTTTCTGAAATTACCACTGAGGTTTATGGTTACACAACATCTGTGTTTATGATCTTGAAATGGTTATCACCACGATTTTGAGTGAGACCCAAAATCTGAAACCTATTTCTGAATGACAGTGAACATTTAAACGTTCTAGAAATTTTCACCAAGGAATTGATGAATAAAGCCTTTTTGGTTTGTACCCTTACAAGTTTGAATCTCATTTTTCTTTTTGAGTGATCTTAATGAAATGTTCTCGACCAAAAACATTTCTTCCCAAAAGATCTAGTTTTTTTTTAAGATTTCCTTCACATTCAGTCACTTAAAGAATATCCAATGCTTGCTTGTTCTATGGATACACTGGTCAAACAAGTACTTCCTTCAGATCTTCGGACTTATGTCAAGTTTTAGAATCTGGTTGAAGCTTAGCCACCCATGAAGCCTATTAAAAGAAGCCTTTCATAGTTTCTTAATAAACGGGTGATCGTAATTCAATGGGATACCACACAAGCACTTCGGAGTCTCTCTTGACTTAGAAGGAAGAGATCGTTGCCCGGGATCCATCTGGTTTTCATGTCAATCTTTTTTAACATCACAAAATCCCACAAATTTAATTTGCTTTATTTCTTTTTCTTTGGCACACTCTGGCACAAAAATCCTTGTGACTTTTCAATGTTTGGTTCTAATTCCAAATGGTTACCTTTATTCCGAGAATAGGTCTTGATTTAAAAGAAGGTGGTTTGGCTGATGATTCTGAATATGTCAAAACCAAAACGACGGTTTCCTGGAGATAAGATTTCAAATCAAGCACAATTTTTGAATTCCCTGACATCACGCGTGTCTGTTACATCATTATCTGACACAGTTGATGAGCTGTCACAATTTTCAAGGCTACTTTTACGGGGTACAGGAACGTTAAATGACGCTTTTCTCTCACCACTCATAACAAACCGTATAAAAGGGTTTTGGACGGTTCATTTTCTCTCACCGTTTACACAGTACTCAAAAACCTCAAGACAAAAACCCTAAAAGCTCTCTATTTTTCATCGTCTTCTTCACCACAACAATGGCTGGATCATCTGAACAGATCTCTTTTGTTGATCAATCTGCCTCAGTAATCATGCTCAACGTGAAGCACGGCCAGAACATGATCCTTGATATTGATTCCTCTCGCTACAACGAAGTTCTCCGGCCGATCATTGAATGCCTCAAGTTCTCGCCAATGGCTCAAGCATTAACAATGGCAGAATTCGTCTCTCTTGTTCATCTTTCCAAGGCTTACTCATCTTCCATCTACAACAAGGGAGACAAAATCATCCACTTAGAGGTTGCATCTCACAAGACCTTGATCACCAAGCCCCGCTTCTGCAAACTTTTAAGGATTACTTTTACTGAAGCTTCTGTGGATCCTGAATCAATTTCCACTTCTGCCCTGATTCACATGTTTTATCAGATGGGTTACACATGAGATCTCACTCTACTGTCGAAGTTCAGGAAACCCTTCCTTCTTCCAATGTGGAATGGGTTGTTCACCTTACTCTTCAAAAGCTTTTCGGAGAGGGTTGCAGGTTCAGACAGTGCTAGTAAGGTATTTTACAGTCTCATCTACAAATTATTTCGTGGAGTGAATCTCGACTATGGCTCAATCCTATGGACTCAACTTATTCAGAGTACAGTATCCTCTACTCGTCACACGGAGATCTCTTGTGCTCCATTTTGTTCGATTTTGGTCAATCGATCCCTAGGTCACTTCAAAGTTCCATTGATGACCGATTCTGTCATGGTTGTCATTCCGACTCTCCAAACATTGACATTTGTTATGTTTGACCCCAGGAATTTCACATTTATCAGGTCAATTCCGGAGGAAATTTTGGTGAAATTTCCTTCTGATAACGTGATCGCCAATGAATATTGGAAGCAACCATTGTCTAGTGTTCGCCCAATATCGGATGAGTTATGAAATTTGATCGATGATTGTACCAAACCAAAGAGGGGAGGCAAGAGAAAAGCGAAAGTTGGTCCTTCTGATGTTGTGAAAGCTCCCAAGAAAACCAGAAAGCAAGCTAAGAAATCGAGATCTCCATCTCCGGTTGTTCAGGAAGATTCGGAATCAAGGAATCTTACAGAACTTTGAGAGGAAGGTACAATTCACAATGAGGAAGAAGATACTGCAGCGACTTCGGAACCCACTCCTACCGAACCAATTCCAAAGGTATCATCTCCACCTCCTTCATTTATTCCTATTTCGGATGTCTTTCATACCTACACTCCACGATCTTCACCAATCACAACTACCATTCTGATCTCATCCATCCCTCCACTACGAACAAATATTTTTGTTGGAATTTCACTTCCTCATATCTCCATTCCATTAACCTCTACAAATTTTACTGATTCCACCCCTCCAACCACATCATTTATTACCACTCCACCAGAAGTTCCTATTGTCAAGTCTATTCCGGAGGAGACTAGGGCTTCGGACATTCATGTCAACGCATCTGATACAGGGGCAAATGTTCATACTGGTGCGACTTCAGAACATGATACCTCCACTATTCCTCCTTCAGGTGACTTTGATGATATTATGTATGGAGATGATCAAGAAGCCTTTACAGATTTCGTTTTTAGTCCCTTCACTGTCAATGTTAATAGTGATGATGATGATGCCCTGATGACGAAAGGGCAGTTTAAACAACTTAATGAAAAATTGGATACTCTCTTAGAGTCTTCCAAATCTTCATCTTCAACCAACTGGGATTACATGTTGACAACCCACAAGGATACTGTGGAGATGCTTACAAAAACAAATGCCAAAGTCCTTGAAGACACGTCTAAGGCAATTAAAGCTTCCGAACAGACTATTTCCGAAACGACCGCAAAAGTAGAAAAACTACACGAAGAGGTGACTAAGTTTATGGTTGAATTCAGAAGCTCATCTGATAACAATATCAAAGTCATGAACAAGGTGATTGCAGGATTTCGTACCTCTCTGCAAGCTGAGAAGGAGGTACTCTCAGTTGTTCGTTCAGCAATAAAAGTCGACAATGTTGAACTTAACGCCTTCGTTCTTACAAAGATTGAAAAGCTGCAGGCGGACTTGGCAATTAAAAACAACATTATGGATTAGTTGGCTGAAAAGCAGAGGGCTAAGGTCCTTTCAGTGAAACTTCAGTATACTAATAAGCATGTTGATGATCTGGAAACTGAGAAAAAAGTTGTTAAAAGCTGTATTTCTGAAATAAATCAATACCTGCTACGACTTATGGAGACTCGTGACTCCTTGTTCACAGTTTCAGTTCGACAACAACTATCAGACAAACTTCAACTATTCTTTGCAATGCTGAATCAGATTGAAGGTGTTTCGGGTAGTGGTGCTCTTCCGAAACAAGGGGGAGACAAACAACTGAAGAACATGAACAAAAACCGAAGACTGGTGATCAGAAGGATAATGAAGCTTCTGTATCAAACAAAGGAAAGAGGAAATTATTGATGATGATGAGGAAGAAGAAGAGCTTTCTGAATCTGAGAAGCTTATGTGAAAGAAGCGATACAAAGAACTTGATGATCTTCTGAATCTTCGAAAGGAGTTAGAAGCACAAGAAGCGGAGGCTAAGATTGCAAAGATTACTCTTGAAACTCAGAAGCCACTCTTTGCTCCATGGTCGATTTAAAGAATTTATAAAGAAGACATTGATGATCCGAGTGTCTATTGGCTTGAGCCTTCGGTATCTTTTGATCTGAATAACGAAGCGAAATCTCAATTTGATTTTCCCATTACTCCCTGGGCTTTTCTGTTTCGTTGTTTTGAGTTGATAGAAAAGACTTTGATTTCTGACAAAGCGGTGAATCAGAAACTCTTCAATTTCTACTTGAAGTATACCAAGCCTCAGTATCAGACTTGGAGCATAAAGAGGATTATGGGATTGAAGGTTTGCTCGCCTGTGCCGACTGAAGATTTTGTGAATATAAAGTTCAAGGGATTTCGAGGAACAAATAAAGTTTTGGATGAATTCACTTTGTCAGACTTGCCGTTTATGAATCCGTACGAATGGATCTCATTGCTGAACATTGTCATAAAATATGAAAAGAAATACGATCCTATCATTTCCCATCTGAAGAGGATGCTCATCTGCTATATCCTAGAGATTGCAAAGATGGATGTAGAGATAGCGTCGGTTTTACAGAAAAGGCCCATTCTGAAACCCGAAGAGCAGCCTAAGGACGTTTAGAAGCTGAAGTTGGGAGTTATTCAGAAAGATCATTGGAGTGTTGTGTTTAACCGAAAGGTTGGTGATACGGTTCAGAAGAGTATGTTCTTTTTGAGAGACAAACATCTCTACTCAACCGCCGCTCTGAAGACGATTCTCTCAATGTTTGAAACATGCAAGGCAAACAAAGCAGTGGATCTGAAATGCTTCTTAGATATGATCAAATGGTATCTTTGTGTCCGAAATGTGCTTCTGATTTTGATGCCCAAATTGTTCAACGTGCAGCGAAGACTACAATAAAGACTCTCATTCTGAATTTGACACAAAGGGGGAGATTGTTGGGTTTTATAGTATTGTGTCAAATATATGCATATTATAGTTTATTTTATTCTGGTTTGGGCCTGTCTATTCTCGGCTTAGCTTTCTAGTCTAACCTATATATATTGCATGCATATATCATTACGGTTAACGTTTTTCAAACCTAATTGCCGTTTGTACGCTCTTACAGAGAAGTTCTTGAGAACTCATCTAGAGTCGATTAATCAAAGCATTAGGCACACTTTTGATCTTCATTGTTCTTCTCTTTAATTCACGTCATTATTATAGAGTCTATCGATCATAATTAGTGTTCTCACAAACACCTATTAGTTCCCAACTTCTACATACATAACTCCTTCTATTGAAGTCCACACTATACGCTACATCACATAACCTCACTTGATACTATTGGTAACCACATGTAGTAACCCCTAAAAGTTTATTTTTCAAATTACAATGATAATTACAAATTATAAGATGAAAACAAGCAACTATAATGAAATAAGAAATTATACCTTTGTGATATCTTCAACTTTTCTAGTATCTTTCTCATTAATAGACAATTTGCTATTTTATAATCCATGCCAATGAGTCATTGATTATATATCTTGTTCATTACAAAGATCCTAATTTCCTCCAATATTGTGAAGATAAGCTTCCTCTAACCATCTATAAATGCAAAATTAAAATGCTTTGAAATCCTATTTTCCGTTGCATCACAGTTTCTACCTTCTTAAAAGAAAGCCTTTGACTAAGTTGTTGCATCCTTGTCTATAAGTTAATAATATTCATGGATATCTATTTCTTTGATTTCCTCTATATAAGTTTTAAACCTTTCCTATGTGGTAGAGTTTACCATTTTCCAAAACAAGGTCCTATAAAACTTACCAGTGAGCCTCTTTCTGAAATTAGCCAAGATGTGCCTTGCACATTGCATGTATTCAACTTCAAATGAAATTTCATTAACTACTTCTAGTAAAACATATGCATAATAACTTCAATTAAATTATTTCTAATAAAATCAAGTATAAAAGGGCATCATAAACATAAGACTTACCATATATCCATAAAAAAATGGTAATTCATGCACCATTCCCACCTTCAATGACATCCAACAGTAGGTCTAGAAACCACTTCCATGTTTCTTTGTTCTTAACACAAACCACAAACCAAGCTATAAGGTAGATGTCGTTGTTTGTGCCCCTCCCAATAGTTGAAAGAAGTTCTCATCTAACAATAATCTATATAAAAATCCATATACCACAATCACTTTCCTGAAACCCTGAATACACCCCTCCATTACAACCTTAAAACATACATAAAACTTCAAAAATTAAGTTGTTGAATCTAGCATGATATCCACATCCATCAACTTCGTTGACCTTGGATTTTCTCTTTTAATATCCTTACCACAGGACCACAATATTCCATAATCGTCAATCAAACTTCCCTCAATCTTTTATAATGAAAACTTCTTTGCATTTCTACATTGGCACACACTTACATTTATGTTGAATTTGTTTGACACACGTGCTTTCATCTTCATTAAACTCAATTTTGGCATTTCTATAATCTCACTCATGAAATGTTTACTTATCCACCTATAGGTCACTTTGAAACCAAGTTTAAAATCCATAAAGCAGTTTTGCTTACTAGTAAGGGATTTATCTGAAATTCTTTTACCTTACTTTGTTAAGAGGCCAAAAGCCTAAAAGGACATACATTTTCCTTGTTTTGTTTGCAACGCCTAACTAAATGTTTGGTGGCATCATTTTTTCATACTACATATCATATCCATGAGCTACTACATAGTTTCTCAAACTCATTTGGACTATAAAATTGCATACCTAACATGGTTTTCATCTTATTCCATTGTAGTTTTCATGTTGTATAGGGTATTGTGGCATATCGTTCACATCTTCTTTGATATTCTCCTTTATGGAGTCATTGCCCTTATTTTTTTTTGCAAGACAAAGAATGCTTAAAATTATATCACCAGTTGTTTTATTGGTTGGCATCACCATTTCATTTTATTCGTGATCAACAAAAGTGGTATCCGAATAGGTAGAATCAACACCATTTTCACAATGCTGATATTCATCCTCAATATCTTGTGGTTCTTCTTCCTCCTCAATCTAATAAAAAATTGATTCATTAAAGTGGTGAACATATACACTAATTCTCTAATGATTCCCATAAGCACAATTAAGAAACTCTTTGAAGTCTCAGTCCTTTTGTAAGATATGAATACCTTTATTTAGTGGTTCTCGTGGAAAGCAAAAATAAAGGGACTTACATATCTTTCTTGTGATCTTTTCAAAGAAGCTGGTGAACTCTAAGTATCCCATTACGCTAAAATATACATCATGCACTGATGCTCTTTTGCGGTTAAAGTATACGAATGGCTTGGGGATAAACATGCCACTTTAGTGGACGTCAACTATTAATAAGTTAGCTTCACCAGGAGTCAAACTCATAGAACGCAAGATTACTTACAAAAGTTGATTGGAACTAGAGGGAAGAAGGTGAAGAAGGTTCATTCCCTAATTGAGTTTATGAAGCAAATGTTATTCATTATGCCCAAATTTATTGATATCAAGATGTAAACAATGTGAGTTGGCCATATAATTTCATTAAATGAGGTGTACTGACCATAAAATTTACATACGATAAGATATTGCATGTTTATTATCACAATCAGCCTAAGAACTGGAAAACCCGTCCACTATTGGTCATAATGGTAATATTTGAACAATTTCAATAAGTTCATGGGTAAATCAAGCACCAAAAATAATTTCGTGACTAAACGTGTACAAATGTAGAAGTTGGTTGCCTTTTCAAGTCATCATCCATACTTTTATTTGCATAAGAGTGTTTATGAAAGTATCTCTAAGATTTTAAAGGTATAAATTGACATAAGACATAAAATCTCTTAAAAGATCTTAATATACTTGAAATAACTTTCTAATTAAAAATTTTTTACTTAAAAAAAGTTCAATTTCTTACTCCCAAACAAAACTTTTTTCTTTAATATGACTTTTTAAAAAAAACTAATAAAAGCTTGTTGTCAAATATATCCTAAGTTTACATCATTCCCTTTCACTTTTGAGGAGTTGGGTAAGTAATTTTATTCTAATTTAAGAATATCTCCACTATATTTTAGGTTTCACATATAAACTCTCATTTAGTTGACAAAATTCAAGTATACTATTACATATATTGAAATCATGCAAAGTTACGTGACATAAAAAAATAAGAGAAAACTATAAATATGGTCCCTATGTTTGTTATAAGAAGTATCAGAGCCAAGGGACCAAAGTACCATTGCTTAATGAGTTAAAAACATCATTTCTGTACATATGTAGGCTAAGCCTGAGCGAGCTTAGGGCTAGTGTATTTTAGCCTAGGCGGTTTGAGCTCTAATTCATTTCACAAAAAGTTGCAACTTGAGTTTGGATCACTATTAGATCTCTAGTTGCTTTCACAACTTCTATATATGCTTGAAAAAAGTAAAAAAAAAATGTAAAATAAGCTAAGCAACTTTGTAAGAGTATTTTGGTAATTTTGTAGCCTTAAATTGTATTATACAGGTGGAGTTTCGGAGGTCATAGTGAGTCAAAATGTACAAAAAGGCATAGCAACCACTTGAGGTGAGTAACTACCGAATACCACGAATACATGTCGCTTATATACTAAAGATAATTTTTATGATTTTGAATTATATTAATGATGTTGACACTTGTTATGTGTTATGTGAAATATGATTTGTAAATCTATATGCATTCATGTAAATGATATTTTAAAAAATATTTTGAATATAATGAAATAACTATGATGATTTGGAAACAATTTTCCTCATGAAGTTTGTATCTCTAGTTAGGTTGGGTAAAGACTTGATTGTCCAAAAAATACACGGTAAATCACGAAACTGGTGGTGGATGAATAAATATCATCATCTTAGTGATCGTATTCTAGGCATGCCTCACCTTTACATGAAGGATAACTTCCTCGTATATGGTACATAGGCTTCAATGAGCTATCAAATGAAGAATAATGAATGCCTAATTATAAACGACTAGTGGGAAATGGATACAAGATGACTTGGAAAAAGGGTTAGAATCACATTACATTGCATCTACTTATGTCATATTTATAAATGATGTTTTAATTAAATTCTACATGTTATATGCTTATGAATGATTAATATATTCGTGGATAACGTTTGAGGATGACTTAATAGGAGTATGGATGACGTATAAGGATGACTAAAAATGACTATATATGACATATAAGGATGATTAAAATGACGATGGATGATCAAATGATTAATGATGATGAACTACGACTAATGACTAACGAGTTTGAAATGTGTTTATAGATGTTCCTTATTCTTTGAAATTAAAGAATAAGTAATTATTTATAGACCGCTTATGATGATTTAAAAATGATTTTGGGAATTTCCACTAAGGAATATGAACATTCCTTAGACTATAAAGATGATGATCCTGATATTACTCACTAGGCATTTCCAATGCTTAAAATACATATTTTGACATGTATTCAGATTACAAGTGGATGAAAAGGACATTAGGAAAACTTAGACATTTAGAAAGTCATGTTGAATGTAGTCGTTTCTCATGAAACTAAGTTTCTCATGAAACTAATGTTGTGATATTATGTTGAACACCCTTATATTTTAAATCTTTTGAATCATAAATATTTTAAAAACTAAGAGTCTATGAACATATTTTCTACAGATGATGATTTCAAAAATAGCAAATGATTTTGAAAACAATTTAATTAACAAGCCATATGGAGGGTGTTTCCACTTGTTTCAAGTTGAGAAATGTCTGCGTATTTTTTATTTTATTTATTTACTAGGTGTGAGACCCGTATAGTAGGTGTGAGACCCGTATAGTACACGGGTTTATTAAAAATAAAAATTTAATAGAAAGTTGGAAGCATTACGTATTTTTTGAAGTTATAGTTTTACATAAATACAAAAGATATAATGAATAAAGCAGGTAATTCAATATATTTTAGAAGATTTGAAACAGAAAGGAAAGAATGCAAAACATTTATTCTGAAATTTAATAGAAATATCTAACTTACATATATAAACTCTTACTAAAATGTAAATTTTAAATTTAAGAAAATGGAAAACACAAGAAAATGACAAGTGGAAAAGAAAATTATTCAAAAAATCCTAGAAATTGACACGTGTCAAGTTTATTGAGAACATGACATTTGACAAAAATGATTTTCAATTATTAGGTTAGATTCTGTTTTTTTGTATGTTATTATTATTATTTCATATATGTTGTCGATTGTTTCATATAATATAAGGAATGTGATGCCAAATAACACACAAACAAATATAACCACCATACACATACACAACCTATAATTTTATTTATTCATAATAAACTTTCATACAAAATACCTTTTCCCAAATAATCTATATCGTTGTCCTAAAGTTTTGTCCCCCAAAACCAGGAAGGTATTTGTATCTCTTGCCTAAAAAAATAAATTCAACACCCTTCATTTCTAATCATTTGTATCTCTTTGCCTAAAGTTGAGAAGAATGTTGGCAAAAATTCCTCAAGCAACTCTAATTATTGTTGTTGGTGGCATTCATGCTAGATAAAGAAACTACACTAAACATGGACATTTCACACATTCACTTCATTTCTCATAATCACACCACACAAATAAGTTGAAATTTATTATTATACTCATAGACGACACAAATAAGTTGAAATTTGTTTTTATAAACAGAGGATTATAAAAAACTAAACATATATTATCATAAATAAAAGTTTAATAAGAGTTTCGAACATATTCAAGATTTTCGAATAAGATCATGATTTTCAAACAAGATCATTAATTTCGAAGTCATGAGTTTTGAACATTTTCAATATTTTCGAATAAAATCATGATTAAATCCTAATATGTTCATGTTTTTAAAACATGTTCATGATTTTCCAAGATAAAAATGGTTTCAAACTATCAAAAAGATAACATATACATTTAAAAATATCATACTTCTATTTGTGCAAACTGACTGAATAAAAACAATTTTCATAGACATTTATATGTTTATAAAAATCATATAACATATTTAGAGAAATTCCAAAGTGATGTTGGATAATGAAAACGTCATACTATCTACCAAAAGTTATTTTTATTACATTCTATCCTATATATCATCGGAGACATAAGGTTTGAACTTCCACTTTATATAGAGGTGATCATTTGAAAAATAACAATGTATTGTAAATTTGGATTTTGTGCAACGATGGTTATAATGGTTATATCTCGAAAATATGGATATTACATGATATTTTTATAGCAAAAAAGTTGAATCTCGATAATCTTAACTACTCGACGAGGATCAGCCTAAGGCCTTTTGCATGAAACATATATTAGGTGCCCAACGACCCACTGGTATTGGATAATTGATTTGTTAGCAAGGAACTCTAACAGATGATAAAAACTATGACCGAAGGCAAACTCTCAAATTATCATTGTCAAACATGGAATACAAATATTTTGTTTTATTATAAAGGGCTTTTGACATGAATGTCCTTAAGTTTGGCAAGTTTTGTCCATTTGCCCCTATAACGATTTTTTCTGTTCATTTACGCCTAATATTTGCAAATTTTTGTTCATATTTACCATTTAGCAGGTCACCCCTCCACCCTTACCCTTAAACCGACAACCACCACCGACACTGGAGTAACAAATATGGTTTTTCCTCCTCCGTTACAAAGATCCTTCTTTGGAAACCACCTCACCCCATCTCTCATCATCCTGAACCACCTATGCCTGCCTTTACCAAAACCACCGACTATCACCACCGGTGATAGAGAAGCAAATCTAAATTTCCCTCCACCATCACCAAGATTCTCTGTCGAAACCACCTCCCTCCTTCCACCATTGTAAACCAAATGTTAGGTCTATATTGGTTGTGATAATTCGAATTGTTAGTGTCGTTAGGCGAAGAGTCTGTAAATAGCGAAGGTCCACATGACTTTGCTATCTAATGTATTTACTAGGCATCAATGTGGTTCGTACTTTTATGTATACTCCTAGTATTTTTTGATTTTGTGAGTATCCTATAAATTGGGTAGGTACTTAGAGGGTAGAGTAACTTTCGCATTAGCCTTTCACTTATACTCAAACTCTTTGTGCTATTCCGGAATATATGTGCTGAAACCAGATCTTATTTAGATCATTGTGTTCTTACTTTTTTTTCTTAATCGATTGACTAAAACACATTTCTAAACAACTTATGCAAATCATTACATCATTTGAAAAATCCTTTCACATTTTTTATCTTACTGAGTCGATGTTTCCGATTCAGTATTTCCGCAAGATAGAAACATAATTCTTCATTTAATCGATTGTGTTTAATCGATCTGCGTCAGTTTTTGTCAGTCGATCTAGCATCTAGTTCATTTCTCTTCAAGAAATTCCTCTTTTCACTCGATCTAATGTCAAATCCCAACTTTAACACTATGATGAATTTTGCGAACTTGCTTGGATCTACAACCAAGGTTCCAATGTTGATCCCTGAGTACTACGATCAATGGGCGCATCGCATGGATGATTATCTCAATGGTATTGATGAGGGCCTTTGGAGATCTATCGAGACTGGACCTTATCGTGATGATTTGGTTCAATACATTATTAACGTTGGAGCTGCCGAGGATATGATCGCACAAGGAAACAAGAAGAAACTGAATGACAAAAGATGTCTCCATGAACTGCGAGGAGCTCTTCCACCTGTTGTTTACAGTTACGTTCGTGGTTGCAAGACAACGAAGGAGATCTGGAATACTTTAAAGGAAAAATATCAAGGAAATGAAAGAACGAAGAAGAGCTCGATGACGAAGTGTCCCTCAGAATTGGTTGATTTCAAACAGAAAGATAATGAGACTATTGAGGCATACTAAGACAGGTTGAATGAATTGATCTTCAAATGCAATAGATACGGAGTAGTTTGTACTACCTTGGAGTTATATCTTACCTTTGTTTTCGGACTTAGAAAGGAATGCAGAAACATTTGTTTAATGATTAAGACGCAGGAGAATTTTGACACATACTCATTGTCGAATCTCTACAATATTGTAAAAGCTCATGAATCGAAAGTGATGGAGATAGCTAAAGAAAACAAAACAAATTTTGGAGGTCCGGTGGCATTAGTCTCTAAGACAACTGTGAAGAAGTTTGAGTCTGATGAAGAAGCGAAAGAAAGTGAAGCAGGTTTTCTTTTCGACTCTGAAGATGAAGTTGTTACCTATTATTCCAATCATAGGGGAAAAAAGTTCTACAAGAAGCCGATAAGTGGGAATTCCAAGAATAACTTGGAGAAGAAGCCGATGACGAACACTGGTGCAACTCAGAAAGGAGTTGAGAAAGTGGAGAAGAAAGAAGAAGAGTAAAATCAATAAAATATAGGTGACTAAGCAAAAGTTTTCTAATGTTGCTATCATGTCGAATTTGAGAACCTTTGACATTTTTGGCTTTGAATTTTAGAATCGTCGACATTTTCTATTTCCAAAGAAAATGAAAAGAAAACTAATAAAGTTTGGGTTGTGAAAACTGGTGTAAAGACTGATGTCGAAGTAAAAATGAGAAGGGTTGTGATAAGTCCAATCCTAATGATTCCAAAAATCAAAAGGGAAAAACTCAAAATCATGACAAAGAAGTTGAGAAATCTGATTTGAAAGATGAAATATCCATAACAAAAGCACGAAAGAAAGTTTATTGGAAGAAACAAAAAGATTCTCAAAAGGCAATGATTTTAAAGCAAAATTTTTCACAAAATCCTGAAAAGAAGTTTTCTCAAACATCAAAAACTCATACTTAAAAAGGGTCTTCTAAAGATGATTCAAAAGATGTGAAAGAGAATGTTGTCAACAAAAGTGTTTTTAAAAAAAAAAGTGAATGTTGTTCAAAATTCGAATGAGAAAAGGAATGTTAAAGCTTCAAATCATGTTTAGAAAAATGTTCAAAAGATGAATGGTTTTAAAAATGATAAAAATAAAATCACAAAATCGTTTTCAGAACAATGGACAAAGGAGTTTCTCACAAAATCAGAAAGTTTTTCAAAAAGATTATCATTTTGGGTATCAACATCGATACCAAAACAATTTTCAACAACGACCACAAAAGCCGTCATCTCAAATGAAATTTACAAAAATGACAAATATTGAAGAGAAAAATGTATCATTCAAACCTAATGGTCCACGATTTCCAAATTCTAATTTAAAACATAAGTCAAATGTATCTTTTGTCAAAGGCAAAAAAGACATGATAAATCTTAATCATTGGTTGGAGGAAAAGGAAGACAATTTTAGTCGAAAAAGTATTCTCAAGAACAAGTCTAACAGGATTATGAGAATTACTTGAATGAATCCTTGAATGGAAGCACCTCTTCTCAAGAATTAGTGTCAGAAGTGTCAAAATGGTAAGAAGTTAAAACCAAGAAATTTGATGTTTCTCAAAGAAAGGTTGAAAAAGAGAAAAATGAAATTGAAATTTCGCCATTGAATGATTACATATCAAAGCCTAAAACTAACGAAGGTTACTTAATCGACAAAATTAAAACCAAAGTTCGTAGTTAGATCTTTAGTTATTCATTACACACCACATTCTATGCTAATGTCCACGGACCCAAAAGGTCTTGGGGGCCTAAATCTCTCTAATCGATTGTAAGTACTATGTGATGAGTGATATGAAGAAAACTAGTATATCGATAGTGGGTGCCCGCGTCACATGACTGGAAGAATGGAGAATTTTAGAGGATTTTGTAAGTTAGAGAATGTTGGAGTAGTGAAGTTTAGGAATAATCAGAAGTAAAAGGTCAAAGGATATGGGAAAGTTGACAATGAAAAGAGTCACTTATGTCGAAGGGTTAAAGCACAACCTAATAAGAGTATCTCAACTAGTAGTAGGAACTGGGAACCAAGTCCTTTTTGCTGAAGAATGAAGTGTAAATTCGAACAAAGAAACAAAGGAAGTCTTGTTGAAGTCGAAGAGGAAGGGTCATATGTTCACTATGGACATAAAACCTATAGTGGTCATTCCCTCAGTTTTCCTACTATCGAAGGCTTCATATGGCCTCTGTTGGCTTTGGCATCGAAGACTTTCTCATCTCATTTTCAAAAACTTAAACAAACTTTTTTCTTAAATGATCTTGTTCGTGGTTTACCTATTTTGGGTAGGTACTTAGAGGGTAGAGTAACTTTCACATTAGCCTTTCACTTATACTCAAACTCTTTGTGCTATTCCGGAATATATGTGCTGAAACCAGATCTTATTTAGATCATCGTGTTCTTACTTTTTTTCTTAATCGATTGACTAAAACACATTTCTAAACAACTTATGCAAATCATTACATAATTTGAAAAATCCTTTCACATTTTTTAGATCACTGAGTCGATCTTTCCGATTCAATATTTCCGCAAGATAGAAACATAATTCTTCATTTAATCGATTGTGTTTAATCGATATGCGTCAGTTTTTGTCAGTCGATCTAGCATCTAGTTCATTTCTCTTCAAGAAATTCCTCTTTTCACTCGATCTGATGTCAAATCCCAACGTTAACACTATGATGAATTTTGCGAACTTGCTTGGATCTACAACCAAGGTTCCAATGTTGATCCCTGAGTACTACGATCAATGGGCGCATCGTATGGATGATTATCTCAATGGTATTGATGAGGGCCTTTGGAGATCTATCGAGACTGGACCTTATCGTGATGATTTGGTTCAATACGTTGTTAACGTTGGAGCTGCCGAGGATATGATTGCACAAGGAAACAAGAAGAAACTGAACGACAAAAGATGTCTCCATGAACTGCGAGGAGCTCTTCCACCTGTTGTTTACAGTTACGTTCATGGTTGCAAGACAACGAAGGAGATCTGGAATACTTTAAAGGAAAAATATCAAGGAAATGAAAGAACGAAGAAGAGCTTGGTGACGAAGTGTCTCTCAGAATTGGCTGATTTCAAACAGAAAGAGAATGAGACTATTGAGGCATACTAAGACAGGTTGAATGAATTGATCTTCAAATGCAATAGATACGGAGTAGTTTGTAGTACCTTGGAGTTATATCTTACCTTTGTTTTCGGACTTAGAAAGGAATGGAGAAATATTTGTTTAATGATTAAGACGCAGGAGAATTTTGACACATACTCATTGTCGAATCTCTACAATATTCTAAAAGCTCATGAATCGAAAGTGATGGAGATAGCTAAAGAAACAAAACAAATTTTGGAGGTCCGGTGGCATTAGTCTCTAAGAAAACTGTGAAGAAGGTTGAGTCTGATGAAGAAGCGAAAGAAAGTGAAGAAGGTTTTCTTTTCGACTCTGAAGATGAAGTTGTTACCTATTATTCCAATCATAGGGGGAAAAAGTTCTACAAGAAGCCGATAAGTGGGAATTCCAAGAACAGCTTGGAGAAGAAGCCGATGACGAACACTGGTGCAACTCAGAAAGGAGTTGAGAAAGTGGAGAAGAAAGAAGAAGAGTAAAATCAATAAAATATAGGTGACTAAGCAAAAGTTTTCTAATGTTGCTATCATGTCGAATTTGAGAACCTTTGACATTTTTGGCTTTGAATTTGAGAACCTTCGACATTTTCTATTTCCAAAGAAAATGAAAAGAAAACTAATAAAGTTTGGGTTGTGAAAACTGGTGTAAAGACTGATGTCGAAGTAAAAATGAGAAGGGTTGTGATAAGTCCAATCCTAATGATTCCAAAAATCAAAAGGAAAAAACTCAAAATCATGACAAAGAAGTTGAGAAATCTGATTTGAAAGATGAAATATCCATAACAAAAGCACGAAAGAAAGTTTATTGGAAGAAACAAAAAGATTCTCAAAAGACAATGATTTTAAAGCAAAAATTTTCACAAAATCCTGAAGAGAAGTTTTCTCAAACATCAAAAACTCATACTTAAAAAGGGTCTTCTAAAGATGATTCAAAAGATATGAAAGAGAATGTTGTCAACAAAAGTGTTTTTTTTAAAAAAAGTGAATGTTGTTCAAAATTCGAATGAGAAAAGGAATGTTAAAGCTTCAAATCATGTTCAGAAAAATGTTCAAAAGATGAATGGTTTTAAAAATGATAAGAATAATATCACAAAATCGTTTTCAGAACAATGGACAAAGGAGTTTCTCACAAAATCAGAAAGTTTTTCAAAAAGATTCTCATTTTAGGTATCAACATCGATACCAAAACAATTTTCAACAACGACCACAAAAGCCGTCATCTCAAATGAAATTTACAAAAATGACAAATATTGAAGAGAAAAATGTATCATTCAAACCTAATGGTCCACGATTTCCAAATTCTAATTTAAAACCTAAGTCAAATGTATCTTTTGTCAAAGGCAAAAAAGACATGAAAAATCTTAATTATTGGTTGGAGGAAAAGGATGACATTTTCAGTCGAAAAAGTATTCTCAAGAACAAGTCTAACAGGATTATGAGAATTACTTGAATGAATCCTTGAATAGAAGCACCTCTTCTCAAGAATTAGTGTCAGAAGTGTCAAAATGGTAAGAAGTTAACACCAAGAAATTTGATGTTTCTCAAAGAAAGGTTGAAAAAGAGAAAAATGAAATTGAAATTTCGCCATTGAATGATTACACATCAAAGCCTAAAACTAACGAAGGTTACTTAATCGACAAAATTAAAACCAAAGTTCGTAGTTAGATCTTTAGTTCTTCATTACACACCACATTCTATGCTAATGTCCACGGACCTAAAAGGTATTGGGGACCTAAATCTCTCTAATCGATTGTATGTACTATGTGATGAGTGATATGAAGAAAACTGGTATATCGATAGTGGGTGCCCGCGTCACATGACTGGAAGAATGGATAATTTGAGAGGGTTTTGTAAGTTAGAGAATGCTGGAGTAGTGAAGTTTAGGAATAATCAGAAATAAAAGGTCAAGGTATATGGGAAAGTGACAAATGGAAAGTTGACAATGAAAAAAGTCACTTATATCGAAGGGTTAAAGCACAACTGTAACATCCCAATCTCCAAGCCCAATTTTTTTTTAATTAACTGACTCATAAAAACATTCATAAGAAAATACTGTGAAAACACATCATCTCATAAAACAATGTATCATGTCTGAAAACCCAAGTCATAAAATAATAAAATATCAGAGTACAATCCCAGAAAACTCCATGCGGAAATCATGTGTGTGTGTGATGCGCTGCTACACTGCCGACTCCTGCCCCTTAGACGAAGAGGTACCTGAAACCAAAACTAAAACTGTAAGCCCAAAGCTTAGTGAGTTCCCCCATCATACCACATACCATACAGACATATCGCATACATACTGCCGGGCAATTCTGGGGTGCCCGACCTACCCATGTCAAGCCATTCCGGGGTGCTGACCTACCATTCGGTCCTATCAACCGAACCTCGAGGACTATTCCACCCCCTACTGCTACTATCACATATATCATAACGTAAACATACTGTCAGACGTTTCTGGGGTGTCCGACCTACCCTTCGGTCCTGACGACCGAACTTGAGGACTATTCCCTCCCTACTACCACTATCACATATAACATATCATGCCAGCATATAATCATATCATCACATACTGTCAGACATATCTGGGGTGTCTGACCTACCCTCCGGTCCTAACAACCGGGCTCTACTACTGTCACATATACATATCATGCTAGCATATAACATATCAGGTAGTAGCAAACCTAGATGAATATCACAAAGACTAGGGATGTCAACGGGGCCAAACGGGAGCGGAAATAGCTGTCCCCGCCCCCGCTCCCGAAATCATTTGTTGCCCCCGCCCCCGCTGCGGCCCCCGGTTCCCCCGTTCAAACAGCCCCCGGTCCTGCTCCCGGTTACCTCCATCGCCCCCGGTCCGCCCCCGGTCCCCCCGGTCTATGGGCTTAAAAATGGATTTTTTTTGGTAAAAAGACTAAAAAGACTATTTTTAATAACTTAAAAAGCTTAAAACCTAATCCTTTAGAAACAAAAAAAAATAAAAATCCAACATTATGAATCCAACATTACAAAACACCAATTCCAACAATCTTACAAAGATAAATCGAATATTACAAATGCAAAATACGACAAATCCAAAATTACATATATAAAATACCAACATGTCCTACATCTTCAATATCCATTAATTTCCTTCAACCCTTCATTCATTGACATTTGAATATCCTCCCTAAATAAATAACAAAAATAATAATAAAATAAATTGTTATCTTAGTTTATTCAATACAAAACGACAAATTTAATAATTTTACCTCAATTCCCTCGTCGTCTTCATCGGAATGTAAATCATCACCATCAATAACACAACCTAACCAAGAAAAAAAATAAAGGTAATAAGAAAAATATATTAAAATGAAAAAAACAAATAATGGTTCAAGCAAATTCATATATACCTTTTTTACCCGCCCATAGCCAATTTTGAGTGCATATGATAGCTTCAATTGTTGACGGAAGAAGTCTACTCCTATGTGGACCAACGATTCTACCACTTGTAGAAAAAGAAGACTCTGAAGCAACAGTGGAGATAGGAATGGCTAATATGTCTTTTGCAATCAAACACAATGTAGGATACTTAACCCCATTTAACTTCCACCAACCTAACACATCAAACTCATGAATCCGGGGTAAAGTGCCTTCCTCTAAGTACCTTTCTAATTCCTTTTTTACAAAACTTCACTAGTAGAAGAATTCCATGAAAAGAAAGCATCTAATGAGTCCATGTCACTTCCAGGAGCTGCATCTCGACTAGAAGTGGGCTTACTAGTAATATCATCATTACTTGCTTGACTCATAACGCTTGACTCATATCGCATATATATATCTTCACAAATTTGACGCACTTTCTGAATTTCATCTTTTGCATTATCTACTAAATAGATAATGGGAAAAAAAATACTCTAGGAGCTTCATCTTAAACCTTGGATCCAATATCGTCGCCATAGCCAGCACCCCGTGACTTTCTTTCCAATACTCATCAAACTTTGTAATCATATTTTCGGACATTTCGCTTATTTCAATGAAACTAGATGTATCCCATTTCTTTAGAGCAATCTTTATTTCACATATTTTGGGGAAAAAAATGTTGGTTGTTGGATATTTTGTTCCCGAAAATAATTCTGTGACATTATAGAAGATTTTTAGTCTATCACAAAGCTCACTTGCCAAAGCCCATTCTTTCTCATCAGGCGCACTCTTATATTGGGGCTCACGTTGTTGTAACCGATAAAACACCTTCTTGTATTTCAAAGCCGTGGAAAGCATTAAATACGTAGAATTCCATCGTGTTTTACAGTCAACAACTAGGTTTTTTTCACAAGAAACATTCTCAAACTTTGCATTTTTTTGAAATGTATCAAGTCTTTTTGGTGTAGCTGTCCAAAAACTACAACTGTTACGCACTTTCTCAATCCCATGTCCAAAAACATCCAACCCACTTCTCACAATTAAATTTAAAATATGCGCAGCACATCGCATATGAAACAAGCTTCTACCCAAAATCAAGCTATCAAAAGGAAGTTTGTCTACCATCAAATCTATCATGCAATTATTTGTTGAACAATTATCAACAGTTAAAGTTGATAATTTTCTATCTATGTTCCAGTCCAACAAACTATCCATCAACACATTAGTTAGTTTCTCAGCAGTATGGGGACATGGCACATATATAAACCTACCAGTTAACAAAATAAATTCAATTTAATTAAAGAATGCATACTGATAGATTAAACAAATTAATATAAATTAAATATTACCTCAAAAGACGACTTTGTAATTGCCAAGAATTATCAATGAAATGGGCCGTCACTGTCATGTATCCTTTTTTTTGGTAGTTGGCAGTCCACATGTCGGTAGTTATTGCAATCCTACCTAGAATACTCTCCAAAAAATGCATCATCCTTGCCTTCTCCTCACTGTACAACTTCATGACATCAGATCTAGCTGTGTTTCTACAAATAGGCCTAAAAAGTGGTTGGAGCCCTTGACAAAAATCTCTAAAGCCTTCATGTTCAACAATTCTAAGTGGGTAATCATGTTTTGTGATCATTTTAGCAAGATCGGTTCGCGAATCGTCATAATTAAACCGATGTGTTGCTAAAATTGATCCCCCACTTTCATCCGTCTTAGATCTTTTTCTGGTTAACTGACTCTGAAAATCATCAATTTTCTTTTGCCCAATTCGTATTTTGCATGACTTATGGTGAGAATGCATCCCTTTGGTTCCATTTTTGGTTGTATAAGTAATTTCCTTTCTACAATACTTACAAACCGCCATTTTGGTTCCATTAACTTCTTCATAGGTGAAATGACGCCACATTGGAGATATAAATTTCATTTGTTTCTCGCTACAGTTAACTACAGAATTGGCGGTATCATTAACCGTGGTTGAATCATTGGGTTGATTCGGCTTTGCTGAAGACATAACTACAAAAATCTGAAAATGGTTCACACAAATATACTAATCAGCATTATTTTTTCATAGAAATAGCAAAATCTGTACACAACTACACTCTGTAAATAACTATAGTAAGATCCCATAATCTGTAAACAACCACTATAAAACCTGTACACAACTAAAATCTTTACACAACTACAATCTTTACACAACTACAATATGTAAACATGAGTATATCATGAAATATAGTGAACAACTACAATATGTAAACATGACTATATTACAGTGAGCAGTGAACAAATTCAGATTTGCAACCAATCAAAATAAACATGAGTATATCATGAAATATAGTGAACAACAAACTAGCAGTCAACAACAGTCAACAAAAAACCACAAAAAGTCAAAATACACATGACTATATTACTTATTTCCGATTTCTGGTGGAGAAGTCTACTGGGATGCGAGAAACAGAAATCTTGAAGTCACAGACTCACAGTCGCGTCTTAGGTGGAGTAGTCGCAGACTAGCAGTCGAACTGTGAAGACTCGACATTGAGATACAGAAATTGAGAGGCGAGAAACAGCAAACTGCAAACCTTAAATTCAGATTTTAAATAACTTACCTCCGATTTTTGGTGGAGAAGTCAACTGGGAGGCGAGAAATCGAAATCGTGAAGTCACAGTCGCCGGTCGCGTTTTTGGTGGAGAAATCGCCGATTGAGTAATTGACTGACTCGTCGACGTCGTCAATATCCACTCTCCAGTCGTCGTCGATTGAGTCGATGGTCGATTTCTACTGCCTGCTAGTAGAAATCAGTTTGGGAAGAGGAAGGGAAGACCGAATAAAACGTATGGCATCAGTGATTTGTGAATTGTGATGCCCTAATATTAAAATCAGTTTCCCCCATAACCCATTTCTATTTTATATTAAATAAATATATTTTTTATATAAATATAACGGGGCCCTCGCGGGAGTACGGGACGGAAATACTCACTCCCAACCCCGGTCCCGAAAATAACCGGGGGTTAATCTCGCCCCCGCTCCCGCTCCCGCTCCCGAATTTTTTTAAAAATTATCCCGTACGGTATTGGGGTCCCGCGGGGGTTTTTGACATCCCTAACAAAGACAATCATCCAACATACAACTCCTACTGGTGGGCCGGCATTGTGGCCGTAGACCCACCGCGACTGGAAGGTAACTCACCTCGAACGAGTAGCTGCTGATAATCTGTGCGGGAAATCTCTGTCTGCTGCTGCTTCGGAAATCCTCCGGCTATAATCCCCACAAAACACTTAATCAGAGTCTGAAATCTATTCTTAGGGTAAAATGACCATTTTACCCCTGGCCAAGTCCAAGTCAAAGTCAAAGTCAACTTCCAGTTGACCCGACTCGCCGAGTTGGGCCGCCAACTCGTCGAGTCCCTATCTCTTCAACTGTCCTCATCCACGACTCTACTTGTCGAGTTTAGCAACGACTCGACGAGTTCCTCTTCGATATGAACATCGAATGAACCTTCATCCGACTCGCCGAGTTGTATCAACAACTCGTCGAGTTCACCTTCATCTGATGAACAAGTTCTGACCTTGACTCGCCGAGTTGTATGAACAACTCGTCGAGTTCATCTTCAACCATAAGGAGATTGCCTTGGACTCTCCGAGTCTGTTCTAGCACTCGTCGAGTCCCATGAACTCCAGGTCTAAGGCTAAGTCCAATACATTGGGTCACTCCTTCAGACCTTCTACAACCTTTCTAACACCCAACTGAGTTCTTTTGACCCTCAATAGACGTGGGACTTTATGCCTTGGACTCGTCGAGTCCCAAGAACGGACTCGCCGAGTCGATAACGTCCACACCCTAAATCCTCGATTTCTGATGTACAACCTTTGACCAAAAGATAGATCCAATCCCCTAAGCTCGATCTAGCACGTAAAGTTTCGAACTTTACGTGCATGCATGGGACTTTTGAGCCTAAAAGGCTCTAAAATGGCTCTTATGTTGCATGGGGCCTTCCTTGAGTGCAAAAGCTACCCAATCTGCCTTGTGACCCCTCCCAAAACCTAGATCTGAAGTCTTGACCCCCAACCATGTTTGCAATCATGGTTGGCTACCTCATATGGCTTAAAAGCCCTAAATCTTCCCCAAAAAGGGATCTAACAAACAAACAAGCAAGGTACAAACTTTATACCTTTCAAAGACTGCAAATGATGAACCAAACTCGAATCCTTCAGTCTCCTCTTGATCCTTCTATGCTCTTCCTCCTTCCTTGAGGTCAAAACCCACAAAAATCACTCAAAAGCCTTAGATCTTGCAGCAAAAGACTTAGGGTTTGCTATGGAGGGTTTCTAGGAGCATAAAGGGGCGATGGAGGCTGTATAAGGTTGTTTAAATAGGGTGCAAACCCTCAGATTAGGGTTTTGTCCAGTCAGAGCCTACTCGTCGAGTCCGGGACCCGACTCGACGAGTCCATCACTTAAATCCTGCGTCTCATCCCGCTTCTACTCGACGAGTTGGTCCTTCAACTCGCCGAGTCCAAGGCCAAAAATGCAAAATACTTAAATAAAAATACATACCAAGAACCAGGTGCTACAAATCTCCCCCACTTATTTTAGACTTCGTCCTCGAAGTCTGCTGCTCGATCCTGGAATAGCTCTGGGTAATGCTCCATCATCTCATCCACCGGCTCCCAGGTCCATTCCGAGCCCTTCCGGTGCTGCCATTGCACCTTCACGAGCTCCACCCTCTTGTTCCTCAGATCCTTCGACTTCCGGTCGAGAATCGCTACAGGCCGTTCAATGTAGTTATGGCTGTCATCGACCTGAATATCCTCTAATGGTACCACTGCCGAGTCGTCCACCAAACATTTCCGTAACTGGGAGACATGAAAAGTGCTATGAATCTGACTGAGTTCAGCTGGCAAATCCAACCTATATGCTACCTTGACCACCCGGGCTATAACCCTGAAGGGTCCAATATACCTAGGACCCAACTTGCCCCGTTTCCTGAATCGGATGACGCCCTTCCATGGCGACACCTTCAGGAGAACCATATCCCCGACCTGAAACTCCAGGTCCGATCGGCGCTTGTCGGCATAACTTTTCTGCCGACTCTTAGCAGTCTGAAGTCTGCTCCGAACCTGTTGAATCCTCTCTGTCGTCTTGAGCACCACTTCGGTGCTCCCCATGACCCTCTGGCCAACCTCACCCCAACATATCGGGGTTCTGCACTTCCTCCCGTATAACATCTCGAAGGGAGGACGGTCAATACTCGCATGATAGCTATTATTATACGAGAACTCCGCCAACGGAAGGTAGGTATCCCAGCTACCTCCAAAGTCTAAAACACATGCCCGCAGCATATCCTCTAGCGTCTGGATGGTCCGCTCGCTCTGACCATCCGTCTGCGGTTGAAAGGCGGTGCTAAAATGCAGTCGAGTACCCAGCTCGTCATGAAACTTCTTCCAAAACCTGGAAGTGAACCGCACATCCCTGTCGGAAATCACTGAAACTGGCATTCCGTGCCGAGCTACCACATCTCGGATATAGATGTCGGCCAACTTCTCGGCCGAGATGCTCTCCTGGATCGGTATGAAATAGGCACTCTTGGTCAACTGATCCACGATTACCCAAATCGAATCCACTCCCCGTGCAGTCTTGGGAAGCTTGGTGATGAAATCCATGGTAATATCTTCCCATTTCCACATGGGAATATCTAACAGCTGCATCTTGCCGTGTGGCCTCTGGTGCTCGGCCTTGACCTTCCTGCAGGTCAAGCACCGCTCCACATACCATGCTACGTCCCGCTTCATGCAGGGCCACCAATAATCAAAACGAAGATCTCTATACATCTTCGTCGCTCCGGGATGGATAGAAAATCTGGATTTGTGTGCCTCCTCCATCAGGATCTGGCGCACGCCTCCATGATAAGGGACCCACACCCTACGGTGAAGAGTCAGTAACCCTCGGCTATCATAGTCGAAGGAGGAAACCTGCCCCACAATCCGCTCGCTCTTCCGATGTTCCTCCTTCATGGCCTCCTGCTGGGCCTCCCGAATCTGCTCCAACAGCGGAGTCACCACTGTTATCCTCAGACAGATATCCCTGATCGGCGCTGCCTTGCGGCTAAGCGCGTCGGCCACCATATTGGCTTTCCCCGGGTGGTAAAGGATCTCGTAATCGTAATCCTTCACCACGTCCAACCACCGACGCTGCCTCATGTTTAGATTCGGCTGATCCATGAGGTACCTCAAATTCTTATGGTCCGTGTAGATGGTACAACGAACACCATAGAGGTAATGAAGCCAAATCTTGAGGGCAAAAACAACAGCCCCCCAGCTCCAAATCATGCGTCGGGTAGTTCGCCTCGTGAGGCTTCAGCTGCCTCGAAGCGTAAGCAATAACATGTCCTCTCTGCATCAATACTGCGCCCAAACCCGAGATGGACGCATCGCAGTATACAACAAAATCCTCCATGCCCTCTGGCAGGGCTAAGATTGGCGCCTCGCACAATCTCTGTCTCAGTGTCTCGAATGTGGCCTGCTGCTCAGGCCCCCAGTGAAAGACCACGGCTTTCCTCGTCAGCCTGGTCAGGGGCACGGCTATCTTGGAGAAGTCCTGAATGAATCTCCGATAGTAGCCTTCCAATCCCAGAAAGCTCTGAATCTCAGATGGATACCTCGGGACTTCCCACCTCATCACGGCCTCAACCTTGGCCGGGTCCACCGATATCCCGTTCTGGTTGACAAGGTGCCCGAGAAACTGCACCTCGCGCAACCAGAACTCACACTTGGAGAACTTAGCATACAAGCTCTCCCTTCTCAAAGTCTCTAGAACCTCTCGCAGATGCTTCTCATGCTGCTCTCGCGTCTTGGAGTAAACCAAGATATCATCAATAAACACTATCACAGACCGGTCTAACATTGGTCTACACACGCGGTTCATGAGGTCCATGAACGCGGCAGGAGCATAGGTGAGCCCGAAAGGCATCACCACAAACTCATAGTGGCCATAGCGGGTCCGGAACGCAGTCTTCTGTACATCCTCCTCTCTGACCCTCATCTGATGATACCTTGATCGCAAATCAATCTTGGAGAACCAAGATGCTCCCTATAGCTGGTCAAAGAGGTCATCAATCCTCGGGAGTGGGTAACGGTTCTTCACCGTTGCCTTATTCAGCTCCCTATAATCTATACACATCCGATGTGACCCGTCTTTCTTCTTCACAAACAGAATCGGGGCTCCCCAGGGTGAACTGCTCGGTCTAATGAACCCCTTGTCTAACAGCTCCTGCAGCTGTGTAGACAACTCCTGCATCTTAGGAGGAGCCAACCGATACGGTGCCTTGGCTATCGGAGCCGCACCATGGACTAGTTTAATCCTGAACTCTACCTGCCTCTCCGGAGGTATCCCAGGCAACTCCTCGGGGAATACGTCCGCAAACTCTCGTACCAAGGGCACATCGCTCACCGTTACCTTACCCATCTCCTGGGTATCCATCACAAAGGCAACAAATCCTGTGCAACCCTGCTGAAGGTAACGCCTAGCTCTCGCTGCTGAACATAAAGCTGCTCCTTGTTGTGGCCTCTCGCCCTGAATCACCAACTCTCCCCCACTTGGGGTCCTGATCCGCACCAACTGCTGTGCACAGTCAATCACTGCCCCATTGGGGCTTAGCCAATCCATACCGATAATAACCTTGTTCCCCCGCAAAGGTATGGGAACCAGATCTACCAGATAACGCTCCTCAAACAGTCGCAGGATACAATCTCGGTAGACCTCTAACGCTCGCACTGACCGGTCGTCTGCAATCTCGACCTCTAGAGGGCAATCCAACATGCCCGAAGACTCAGGGAACTTCTTGCTAAGCGCAAGAGAGACAAATGATCGGGTAGCACCCGAATCAAACAATACCTGAACTGGAATACTGTTCACATGGAACGATCCTAAACAGAGCACATACATAACACATCAAAATCACAGCAGCATATCATAAAAGCATAAACAAGAAGTCATACCCGTCACCACATCGGGTGCAGCGCGTGCCTCCTCGGCTGCCAACTGAAATGCTCGGCTCCGCACCACTGGAGCCTCTGTCTTGGCCTTCCGGCCATCTGCAACCAGCGCTGTCGCTGAAACCGGCGCCGCTGCTGGCGCTGCTGCTGACGCTTCTGTCAATCTTGGGCAATTGGCCTTTTTGTGGCCCCTCTGATTGCAATGGAAGTAAATTAGGTCTTTCATATGTACTGTGGGGGCGGGGGCAGTACAATCCCTGCCAAAGTGCCCTGTCTTGCCGCACTTGTAGCAGCCTGACGATCCTGCTCTACAAACTCCCTCATGCGGCCTGGCGCACTTCCTGCAGCGGCTCTGGCCCGGCTGGCCCTTCGACCTAATGTCGGATCCCTTGGGTTTCTTCCCCGAAACCCCTGAAACCTGCTCATACTCAGCTTTCCTCTTCCTCACATGCTCCAAATCGAGCTCCCTCTCCCGCGCCCTGGCAATCATGGACTCCAGGGTCGGGCAGGCAGAGTAGCTGACATGCTCCCGAATATCAGCCCTCAACATATCATGGTAGCGGGTCTTCCGCATCTCCTCATCCCCCACATACTGGGGTACCAACAATGCTCTCTCCCGGAACTTGGCGGTGATCTCCGCCACAGTCTCCGTAGTCTACCTCATATCCAAAAACTCTCCGGCCAGCTGCTGAAGCTCTACAGCCGGCGTAAACTCAGCTCTGAATCTGGTCACGAAATCTGACCACGTCATAGCCTCGACGGCTGGGGCTCCCAATGAGTCACCAATCGACTCCCACCAGTCTCTAGCTCTATCCCTCAAACATCCCGCAGCAAAGCGGACCTTCGACCCTTCCGGGCAGAAGCTCGTCAACTGCGCAGACTCAATGTCTGCGATCCATCTCTTGGCAGCGATGGGGTCTTTCACCCCGTGAAAATCCGGCGCACCACTCCCACGGAAGTCCTTAAAGGACAGTGTGCGCGTACTCGTCTGGCTAGACGCCATATCACTCCTGAATGCCCGGAGGCGATCCTCCATCAGCTCAACAATCCCTTCCTTGATCGACCCGAGAATGACCGGGGTCGACTCAAGAATGCCTCTCGTGATCTCAGACGCGATGAACTCGCGCAGCCCGTCATCAACCTGCTCGGATCCTGCACCTGAGACTGATCCTGATCCTGATCCGTAACCTCCTGCTCCATGTCGCGTGGTCACCATGCTGAAAATACACGCATAAATGTCAGGATCATACATACTCTCGAGAGGTCTAACACACTCTCCAAGGTTCCCGGTTCTGTCTCAACCTTCCTTGATTCGAGTACGGATCCTCTGCTTCCAGTAGTACGGGACCATACTACCTTTCACATCTATCCGTACTTTCCTCAAGGACTGTCTCGACTTCACCAGGTCCCTTAACCAATATCCCTTTTCATCTAGTCTCATCCCAGGCTTTCCTGGGGCACTCTCTGACCTACTCTCCGCCATCAGCTGCACTAGGAGTCCCTACTTCCCTTCCCTAACTAGCTTGCGAGTACTGATAAATATCCACTCACTAATTAGTTAAAGTTAGTCGGGACCCCTTAAGCACAAAGCAAGCAGCATTCGTGCATCGAGTAACCGCATCAGGCATAACCTAATCAGGCTATCCTACTACTGACTAAACAGTCCTGACATACAGCTCGTACAACAGGCATATAAGGAATCCTTCCTAGATCGTTGGCCCTACTCTAGCATGTAGTTCTCAGAATCATGTACATCAGGCATACAAGGCATCCTCCTAGATCCTTAGCCCTAATCTAGCATGCAGTCCTCAGAATCATATATCATATAACTTATTATAACAGGTATGGGTATCTTGGGGAAAACTTACTTGAGCTCGGTTGGTCGCACGCACCACACACCTTGTTCTTTCTCAAAACCCTTTGACTCAGATTTTAGAAAACCATTTTCTTTGTAAAAATCTTTTAAATCCCTCGTTTTGAGTCCAGACACTCCCGAGGGTGTGTCCGAATCCCTCAAACCAGGGCTCTGATACCAACTTGTAACATCCCAATCTCCAAGCCCAATTTTTTTTTTAATTAACTGACTCATAAAAACATTCATAAGAAAATACTGTGAAAACACATCATCTCATAAAACAATATATCATGTCTGAAAACCCAAGTCATAAAATAATAACATATCAGAGTACAATCCCAGAAAACTCCATGCGGAAATCATGTGTGTGTGTGATGCGCTGCTACACTGCCGGCTCCTTCCCCTTAGACGAAGAGGTACCTGAAACCAAAACTAAAACTGTAAGCACAAAGCTTAGTGAGTTCCCCCATCATACCACATACCATACAGACATATCGCATACATACTGCGGGGCAATTCTGGGGTGCCCGACCTACCCAGTACGGCCATTCTAGGGTGCCGACCTACCCGTGTCAAGCAATTTTGGGGTGCTGACCTACCCATGTCAAGCCATTTTGGGGTGCTGACCTACCCTTCGGTCCTATCAACCGAACCTCGGGGACTATTCCACCCCCTACTGCTACTATCACATATATCATAACGTAAACATACTGTCAGACGTTTCTGGGGTGTCCGACCTACCCTTCGGTCCTGACGACCGAACTTAAGGACTATTCCCTCCCTACTACCACTATCACATATAACATATCATGACAGTATATAATCATATCATCACATACTGTCAGACATATCTGGGGTGTCTGACCTACCCTCCGGTCCTAACAACAGGGCTCTACTACTGTCACATATACATATCATGCTAGCATATAACATATCAGGTAATAGCAAACCTAGATAAATATCACAAAGACAATCATCCAACATACAACTCCTACTGGTGGGCCGGCATTATGGCCGTAGACCCACCGCTACTGGAAGGTAACTCACCTCGAACGAGTAGCTGCTGATAATCTGTGCGGGAAATCTCTGTCTGCTGCTGCTCCGGAAATCCTCCGGCTATAATCCCCACAAAACACTTAATCAGAGTCTGAAATCTATTCTTAGGGTAAAATGACCATTTTACCCCTAGCCAAGTCAAAGTCAAAGTCAAAGTCAACTTCCAGTTGACCCGACTCGCCGAGTTGGGCCGCCAACTCGTCGAGTCCCTTTCTCATCAACTGTCCTCATCCACGACTCTACTCATCGAGTTTAGCAACGACTCGACGAGTTCCTCTTCGATATGAACAACGAATGAACCTTCATCCGACTCGCCGAGTTGTATCATGTCGAGTTCACCTTCATCTGATGAACAAGTTCTGACCTTGACTCGCCGAGTTGTATGAACAACTCGTCGAGTTCATCTTCAACCATAAGGAGATTGCCTTGGACTCGCCAAGTCTGTTCTAGCACTCGTCGAGTCCCATGAACTCCAGGTCTAAGGCTAAGTCCAATACATTGGGTCACTCCTTCAGACCTTCTACAACCTTTCTAACACCCAACTGAGTTCTTTTGACCCTCAATAGACGTGGGACTTTATGCCTTGGACTCGTCGAGTCCCAAGAACGGACTCGCCGAGTCGATAACGTCCACACCCTAAATCCTCGATTTCTGATGTACAACCTTTGACCAAAAGATAGATCCAATCCCCTAAGCTCGATCTAGCACGTAAAGTTTCGAACTTTACGTGCATGCATGGGACTTTTGAGCCTAAAAGGCTCTAAAATGGCTCTTATGTTGCATGGGGCCTTCCTTGAGTGCAAAAGCTACCCAATCTGCCTTCTGACCCCTCCCAAAACCTAGATCCGAAGTCTTGACCCCCAACCATGTTTGCAATCATGGTTGGCTACCTCATATGGCTTAAAAGCCCTAAATCTTCCCCAAAAAGGGATCTAACAAACAAGCAAGCAAGGTACAGACTTTATACCTTTCAAAGACTGCAAATGATGAACCAAACTCGAATCCTTCAGTCTCCTCTTGATCCTTCTATGCTCTTCCTCCTTCCTTGAGGTCAAAACCCACAAAAATCACTCAAAAGCCTTAGATCTTGCACCAAAACACTTAGGGTTTGCTATGGAGGATTTCTGGGAGCATAAAGGGGCGATGGAGGTTGTATAAGGTTGTTTAAATAGGGTGCAAACCCTCATATTAGGGTTTTGTCCAGTCAGAGCCTACTCGTCGAGTCCGGGACCCGACTCGACGAGTTCATCACTTAAATCCCGCGTCTCATCCCGCTTCTACTCGACGAGTTGGTCCTTCAACTCGCCGAGTCCAAGGCCAAAAATGCAAAATACTTAAATAAAAATACATACCAAGAACCAGGTGCTACAACAACCTAATAAGAGTATCTCAACTAGTACTAGGAATTGGGAACCAAGTCCTTTTTGCTGAAGAATGAAGTGTAAATTCGAACAAAGAAACAAAGGAAGTATTGTTGAAGACGAAGAGGAAGGGTCATATGTTCACTATGGACATAAAACCTATAGTGGTCATTCCCTCAGTTCTCCTACTATCGAAGGCTTCATCTGGCCTCTGTTGGATTTGGCATCGAAGACTTTCTCATCTCATTTTCAAAAACTTAAATAAACTTTTCTTAAATGATCTTGTTCGTGGTTTACCTATTTTGAAATTTGACAACGATTCTTCGTGTGCATCGTGTGAACAGGGTAAACAACATTGTCAACGTCAACCACTCACAATTGATTCTGTCACACCCCCAAACCAAGGATGGCGGAAACGTCTGGGGGTGGAGGACTTCATGTATATTATCATAAAAACGAGTATATAATAGTGCTCAAAGTAAATACAACCATCATAAATATAATTGAAAAGGTTACACCATAGTATATGTTTACATGTTTCAAAATCAATTACATTATGATGAAAAAATGAACTGTTTGATGATTTAACGTCCCATCCTCAAAATGTTGTTGGTTTCCTGTTTCACTGATTTCCTGAGAATACAAGTAGTTTTCAAAAAGTGTCAACAATTAAGTTGGTGAGTTCATAAGAGTTTTGTTTGAGGAAAAAAAGCCCTTTTCCTTGTAAAAACGATAGAGTATGATTCCAGAAAATCCAATATTTTCTTTATAAAAGTCATGTAGTCCTAAATGTCAAGACCGAAATGTACAAGTATTTTTCCATACTTAAAGTAATTCATGCAAGCTTAAATCGACATAAACTCGTTTAATTTAGAAATAAAACCCGTAAATCTTATGTTTTGTTAATACCCCATGCGAGTTATTATAACCATGCTATGACTCAGTCGGCCTCGTAATACGACGTTCTTCAGGCGTCGCAAGTTAAATGACACTTGTCACCTCAGACCTGCCGGTCTAGCTGTTGCATGCAGCTCAGGTGTGGGTTTGTCAGACCCAATATAGATCTATACACAACTATCACGCTCTCTCTACAAGAGACTCTGGTTATAATTTACAAGACTTTTGACTTTGTTACTATGAAGGTAACACGAAGCGAATGTCTCACAAATTTATTCATTAACAGATTTACGTGAACTGAACTGAAAACCCCTTGGTAGTGAGTTTGACTGGTTAATGAAACATAAACTATACCTATTATAGTTTAACATAATTATTGGTGTTGTGTATGAAACATAAACTATACCTGTTATAGCTTATCAAAACGTTTTGTAATGGTAGAAATCCTCTTTGTATATGATGTAAACCTTTTCCATGTAGTATAAATCCATAAACTATGTCTATTATAGTTTATTATATGTGTTCGAAATGAATGAAGAATCCTTATCATGAATGACTAAATTTCAGTTTATGATGATAAACTAACAAGAAAATACATTCAATATTTAGAACTTATTGTTATACACTTTGCTCAACATACTACAAAGTGTTATGAAAGTTGTAAGCTGTTAACTAGTTTTTAACCTTTCTGCACTGTTTTAGAAAAATCATAGAAAAATCATGCGAAGTCGAAAGCTGAATCCGTAAATTCTGGGACTTTAGAAAATGTGTCTAGTTTATTCATAATTTTGATTATGATTTTTAGAAGTCTTTACCTTGTGGTAAAATGTTCATATTCACAGACTGGTCTGAATTCGTTTCTGAAATGATAGGCAGTTTTGTAAAAATCACCATAAATCGTAGAAAACTCATATGGAGATGTGAAAGTAGTCATTTTAAAGTTATAAACCTGAACTATTTGTATCTAATACAGTTTTGAAAACTAAAATGTTTAAGTTGACCAAAACAGTCCGTGAATGGAGTTAAACTTTTCTGATGAAAGCTGTTGGATGAGTTTAGTTGTGTTCTTGGTGTTTTAACTTGTATTCCCCCCCCCCCCCCTTAAAACTTAAGAAAAACATGAAAAGATAGAGGTATGAACTCACCTTGAGTGATTTCAGAAGATGGATGATGAAGAAAAGAAGTGTTCAACTCAAGAACACTTAGAAGATGCTTGATGATTCGAAAATCTAACAACAAATATGACGATATTTGTGTAAGGAACCCGTGATTTGAGTGAAGAAGTGTAAGGAAATCAAGTGTGGGAAGAGATTTACTTACCAAGGTGTGTGAAGAGCTCAAGATCAGCCTTGAATCTCGAATTCTTGGTGAGAGGAAGTGAGAGAGAATGTGTTTTGCTTTTTGGTGAAAAGTGAGTGAAATGGGAGGAGAGAGGAGATTTTCAGCTTTTGATGAACCTTTACAGCTGGAGGAGGGGTGTCAAAGGACCAATAGTTGACTAGGTAGGGGGAATAGTGACTGAGGGTTGTACTATGAAGGTATGGGGGAGGTTGCTTGTGTCATACTCTAGATAAAGTCAACACTCTACCCCAAAATCTAACTTAATAGATTTTATTTTTGGACAAGGATTTCCCCCAAAAATATGATTAAAAATGAATATTTAGGGTCTCTTATATTAAATTACGAGTTTTGGTAAAAATCCCGCGTTAAAATCACGAAAAACTGGCCTAAAACGAAGATTGGGTCAAAAACCGGGAAGAAAATGCTAATTTCCGAAGTCTGGCCGAAGGTTGGGTCTTGAGAGGGTTAGAACCGAAGGCAGGGTTCGGTTGGTGCATTGGAACCGAGAGTAAGAGGTTCGGTCCGAGCCTCGCAGGCGAACTCACCAGAAGGGACCGAAGGCGAGGGTTCGGTTCAGCAGATCGGATCAGTAGCTTCGGTTCGGTACTCCTAGTTCGGTTCTTAAGGCTGTTCGGTCGAGGAGGCTTCTTAGGGGTTTCGGTTCCTTAAGGGAGGTTCGGTTCCTAAGAGGGTTCAACTCCTTAAGAGGGTTCGGCTCCTTAAAGCTGTTTTTCGCTTAAACTTCCGTTTTCGAGCGGTTTTCAACTAAATTAAGGGTCGGGATGCCCCGAGTGATTATAAAAAGTTGGGAGAGATTTCGAGAGAGATTTGGGAGAGATTTTACACACTTGGAGAGATTTCTCATACAGAGAGAGATTTGGGAGAGATTTCACACACTTGGAGAGATTTGTCATACTTGGAGAGATTTGGGAGAGATTTCACACAGTTGGAGAGATTTCTCATACAGAGAGAGATTTGGGATAGATTTCACACACTTAGAGAGACTTGGGAGAGATTTCACATACTTGGAGAGATTTCTCATACTTGGAGAGATTTGGGAGAGATTTCACACACTTGGAGAGATTTCTCATAAAGAGAGAGATTTGGGAGAGATTTCACACACTTAGAGAGATTTGGGAGAGATTTCACATACTTAGAGAGATTTGGGAGAGATTTCATATACTTGGAGAGATTTCTCATACTTGGGGAGATTTGGGAGAGATTTCACATACTTAGAGAGATTTGGGAGAGATTTCACATACTTAGAGAGATTTGGGAGAGATAGAGTGAAAGAGGTTAAGAGAGACTTCGTTTGCGACCTTTTTAAGTGTTTGGCTTCGTAATACAAGGTTCTTACACTCTGTTAAGCCTTGTTATGAATGTTATACGCTCCCGAGGGGTATGGAATAATGTTTTATCGAGTAGATTCATCACTTACCCTGATTAGGGTTTAGAATTTCCGAACACGTGAAATCTCTAAGTGATACTTTGTATTAAGATTGCGAGTAGTACAATAAGAATCATAATGGAAACCCTAATATACAAGGGTTTGATAGGTTGACCGGTTTGACTTGTTGACTTTGGTTGACTTTGACTTGACCAAAAATTAACGGTTGTCACAGATTCAAAGATTGTCGAACCATTGGAACTTCTACACATTGACTTGTGTGGTCCTTCGACTGTGGAGTCTCTCAATAAGAATAAGTACATACTTGTTATTATTGATGAATTTTCACGATATACTTGGGTTTTCTTTCTTAGGCAGAGATCAGAAATAGCTCAAGTGATGATTGATTTTATCAAAAACATCGAATTAAATTTGAAGAAGAAAGTTCGCAAGATTACAGCGACAATGGAACTAAGTTTAAGAATCAAATTCTAGATTCATTTTTGATGAATTTGGGAGTTTCTCAAAACTTTTTGTCTTCTTACACACCGCAGCAAAACAATGTTGTTGAAAGCAAGAATCATTCGTTGTGCGAAGCGGCTAGGACAATGCTCACATTTGCGAATTTACCCTAATATTTTTAGGCAGAAGCGGTTTCGATAGCTTGTCTTATGTAAAATCGTTCATTCATTCATTGTTCTTTTAACATCACACCTTATGAAATCATTAACAAAAGGAAACCTAATGTGAAATTTTTCCATGTTTTTGGTTGAAGATGTTTCATAATGAATCTCAAAGATAATTTTTCCAAATTTCAGACGAAAGCCGATGAAGGAATTTTCTTGGGATATTCACATAACTCTATCGCATATATGGTGTTGAGCAAGTGAACACGAAAAGTTGAAGAAACATTAAATCTCACATTGGACGATTACTATTTCAATAGAATTGAACAAGAATTTTCAAAGAAATCCATTCTTTCAAAGAAAAATGAGGAATTTGAGCAGATGCTTACTTTTGATGTTGATTTTGATTTACTCTTTGGTAAACCTGACAGGGCAATTGATGATGAGGTCAATATCGAAGATAATCAAGTCTAGAAGCGTCAAAGCACTCAGACGATTTGACAATGACTAATGAAGAAAATGAAGCTCATTCGTCATCAACCTCAAGAGTCAATGTTCACGAAGAAAAAAAAACTGACACATGATCAAGTGGAGGGCGAACACTTGATTTCTCCAGCTCATGTCGAGGGGGAGAATTTGACTTCTTAATCTCAGGTCGAGGGGGAGTTGTTGACTTCATATGCAAATGTTGAAGGGGAATTATTGACTTTAAAAGTTGATACTAATGGGGAGCACCAAACAGAATATCCATTGGTTAAGGGGGCCAAGTGGAACTAATCATGCAGATGATAATGATGCTCTTGGTAATGATTTTCATGATATTAATGATAATATTTCTACTGCAGATGAATTTTCTGAAGCTGAAGAAACATTTCAGGATGCACATTTGGAGTTTGATCCTACATTCCCTCCTATGGATAAATGGACAAGGGATCATCCCAAATAACAAATTCTTGGTGATCCTAGTTTAGGTGTTTTAACACAAGCACAGGTTCGATCTAGGAATGAGGTCGTTAATTTCATCAAGAATATTGTATGTTTAATGTCTTTATTTCAAAAATCAAATCGAAAATAGTCAAAATGCATTAGAACATCCTGATTGGGTTGTTGCAATGGAATCCGAGTTGGCTAAATTCGAAAGAAACAAAGTTTGGAGGTTAATTTGCAAACCTGATAATGTTTTAATTATTGGTCTAAAATGGGGTTTTTTAAAATAAAATGGACAAAGAAGGAAATGTGGTTCACAACAAAGCTAGATTAGTCGTAAAAGGTTATTCTCAACAAGAGGGAATTCATTACGAATAAACATTTTCCCCTGTTGCAAGACTCGAGGTTGTACGAAATTTTCTTGCTTATACAGCTCACAAGAATTTTGACGCCCATCAAATGGTGTGAAGTGTGCATTTCTGAATGGGGTTCTTGAAGAAATGGTCTATGTTGAGCAGCCACCTAGATTCATAAACGATAAGTATCCTAATCATCGTTATATCCTTGACAAATTAGTTTATGGGTTAAAACAAGCACCTCGTGCTTGGTATGCTACATTAACCAATTTTCTAAAAATCGATAAATTTAATTAATGATCAATTGATCCCACTTTATTTCATAAGAAAGTAGGGGATCACCTAATGCTTGTTCTGAGAAAAATGGGGAAGATCAATCATTTATTGGGATTGAATATTCGTCAAAGAAAGGAAGGAATCTTTATAAATAAAGAAAGCTACATATGAAACTTCCTTGAACATTTTGGAATGACGAATTTTTCAAAAGCTAAGGTTCCTATGGCAGTCGGCACTCGCTTAGGTCCTTCGTTGGATAAGCCAGCTGTTGATCTCAAGACATATAGAAGCGTGATTGGTTTGTTATTGTACTTAACTGCAAGTTGACCTGATATTATGTTTTTCGTGTGCAATTGTGCCAAGTACCAAGTGAATCCCAGAGAACCACATCTTACAGTAGTGAAGAATATTTTTTGTTATCTTCATGGAACTCCGACTCTTGGATTGTGGTATCCATCAAACACAAGATTCTTTATTCAAGATTTCTCAGATGCTAATCTAGGCGGTTCTCAATTGGATCGAAAAAGCACTACAGGAGGATGCCAATTCTTAGATGGGAAGCTTGTGAGTTGGTAGTCGAAAAATCAGACTTGTGTGTCAATATCCACAGTTGAGGCTGAATACATTGTTGTTGCAGCCTGTACTTCCCAAGTGATCTGGATTCAAGTTCAATTACATGACTATGCGATTAACATGAAGAAAATTCCATTATATTGTGATTCTTAAAGCGCAATTTGCATGTCATAATCTAGTTCAATATTCAATAACTAAGCATATTGCACTTCAATACCACTTCATAAAAGATCATGTTGAAGATGGGAATATTGAAGTTCATTTCGATAAAATAATTTTTGAGAATTTTAAATGGGTTGGGAATGCTAGAAGCTTGTTATGTTCCTAATTCTAACTATTTTTTCTTAAATTTAATGTGAAGTTTTGGACTAACATTCATTGATTGATAAAATTTCATTTAGAGGTTACTATTCACGTTCAACACTTCATTTTTTAAAATTTTAAATGGGTTGGGAATGATAAGCTTGTTATGTTCCTCATTCTAACTATTTTGTCTTAAATTTGATTTGTGAAGTTTTGGACTAAAATTCGTTGATTGACAAAATTTCATTTAGAGTTTACTATTCATGTTCAACATCTCTACCCGCTTTGCTTTCGACATTGGCTCTGACTCGTTCAACACATGTTGACATCTAGCGAATGTGAAGTGTCTTTCACTTGGAAGCGCATATTTATGGGAAACACATATTTGTGGGAAGCGCATATTTATGGGAAACACATATTTGTGGGAAGCGCATATTTGTGGGAAACACTCGTTTATGGGAAACGTATGTTTCTGCGAAGTGTATGTTTCTAGGAAGCCTATTCTTTTGGGAAATGTTAGAAAATGGGAAGCATATTCTTTTGAGAAGCAATAGAAAGTGGTAAGCGTTGATTCTCTTGCCAAATATTCGTTATCATTAACGAATGACCAATGCTGGTGATATACTTGTTTTCTTATTTTCTAGAAAACTCAAAAATCGAAATTTTTATTTTTTATTTTTGTCCTTTCTTTATAACATTCTAAAATTCAAAAAGATTTTCTTTATTTTCTCTTTTCTTTATAAAATTTTAAAATCCAAAAAGATTTTCGTTATGTTTGAATTATATTTTCAAAAATAAAAAAATACAAAAATATTTTCCTTATTTTTTCTGAGATTGGGAAGTTCATTGTAACAATATATTGCTCTTTTGCATGCCTAAAGAGAAGCTCAACAGGGGACTGGTATCATTCATAACTCTTGTACTAGTTAAGTGTCCCCTAGAAGCATGTTGATGCATGTTTTCCAAAAGCCTCAATGACTCATTGTGTACGAAGCCCTAATGAAAGTCTTCTTACAAAAATTTCTTCCCAATAGGTTGTATTAACAATAGTCCTAGAGCTACCTTTTTCTTCTCATTTTGAGTAAAGAGATAACTACAAGGTCCTGTCATTCGTAGAGGTAAAATGGATTTTCTTAGCCAATCTTTTTCACCCTAAATTTATAACACCCTCAGACACGATGACGCATGCCTAAAATATCTCTGGTAAAAAACAACTTGGATGTAAGTATGTCACAATTTTGTGTTTATGATCCTAAATCATTTTTCCATGATTAGGGCAAGACCCAACAAACCTTAACTCTATGAATTGGTGGTGAACATTTATTGTTCAAGATTCTAACGAAACCTTATGTTTCATTGTACCCGTTTCGATGTTCAAAATCTCATTTTCATTTCTTTTAAGTGATCTTGATGAAATGTACTAATCCTAAGTCGTTTCTTCCCAATAGGTCTAGATCTTTATTTTTTTATGAAATGAGATTTTTGTATGAACATTTGTCTTACTTCGTTACTTCAAATTTTTCCAAAGCTTAGTTGTTCTTGGCTACACTGGTCATACAAGTATTTTCTTACAACGATTTACACTTATGTCAAGTTGCGAATTTGTATGAAAATGAAGCCACCTACGAAGCTTATTAAAAGAGGCCCTTCGTTACTCCTCAATGAGTATACGATTGTAACTCATGGGAAACCACACAAGCACTTCGCCATTTCTCTTGATGATGAAGGAAGAGTATCTTTGCTCGGGATCTTCTTGCTTTTATATCAAAGTTTCTTTGATATCACTATGTCCAAAATTTTCTTAATTTGATTCTCTCTTTTCTTTTGGCACACATAAGCACTGAAATCCTTGAGGTTGTGGGTATTACCAACTTCGACCAAGATTTTGCAAAGTCTGGCAAATGATTTTACTTAGAATTCCCATAAGTGAATGAGTCTTACCTCCATAACTACGAATGGTTCTTGGTTCACACTGAAGTGTATGAAGAGTCAATTTCTTGGGAAGGACGAAGTATCCTTTGGATGGGGCATTTTATGTAACTTTTTATGGCTCAAGAAAAGTGATCATCATTTTTTATACGTGGCGGTTCAGGGCATTGACGGCTCCATAAATCATGTTACATGTGGAATTGTCTAATTGGAACAACGTTTGAATTTGAATTTGACGCTGGTTATTTAAGGCCGACGTGATCATTCAGTTTCCTTTTTCACATTCCCGGTATTCACGCAAAAACCCTAATTTCACTTTGCAATCAAGTCTCAAATTCTATCTCGATCTTTCATCATGTCTACCAAAAACACTGTTGTTGATCAATTCAACACAAACAACAAAGAAATTTCTCAACCAACCATGAAGATTTAAAGCAACAATCTTTGGTTCAACCCATTGATTAAGGATTATCCAGACGAGTTGAAGATGCTCGTTCAAGTGATGAATACTTCAATTCTCACTCATGTGTTAACTGCTTCTTTTGCTATTCCCATGAAACGGTTATCTCTGATTGCTTCGACTGCTGTGTACAACAGAACCATAGAAATCGTCACATTTCAGTTGATATCGAACAAGAGAAAACAGTTGAATAAGAAGCAGTTTTCCCAAATCCTAAATTTACCATCAGATGGTCAGTTCGACGAGGTTACAAGTGAACAAGTTCTCCACATGTTCAACGAAATGGGGCATCAGCCAACTCTTTCAATTGTTATCCATTTCAAGAAGTTGAGTCTTCCTGGGGTATGGAGTTTTTTCTTTGGCATCATTCTTCGATGTTTAATAGGCAGGAGTTTTGGTTTAGATAAGGCTAAAATCAAGTTCTACACTATTATGGCTGGTTTGTATTATGGCCTTAATGTGGATTATGCCTCATTACTCTAGGCTGAGTTCGGTTCATCGATTTCACATTCGAAGATGACCACCAAAGCTTCTAATGTTCGTTTTTGGAGTTTGGTTTTACATGAGGTTTATACTCATGAAGGTATTCCAATACTTGATGATGATGAAGTTGCTAGATTTTCTCAATTGAGTATTCCCAAATCTGCCCTTGATGATCCGGTTGTCTTTCATGTGGTTGGTCGAATTTCGGATACAATGCTTAATTTGGTATCTCCTATCAATAAGCTTTTGATTAAATACAAAACTTCTATGGATCCAACACCTACTGGTGTTCTTCCTAAGAAGGTTACTTTGAAGATTCATAGGCATCTTCAAAAGAATCTAGGGTACGAAGAAGAAGAAGTCAACTACGAAACCTAAAGCAGTTGAGAAGGAAGTGTCTCAACAAAATATGTCTCAAAATTCAGGAAAGAGGGTTCTTAAGAAAACACTAAAATATGCTCATGAGAAATCTACAAGTGTTGGTTTAGAGAAGTAAACTGAGAAGTTTCCTAAGGCGGTTCCTACTTAAGAGGGTGAAAATCCTACTCAAGAGGTTGTCTCTACGAAGCCTAAAAAGATAAATTTGATGGTGAAAAAGTGAGGGGTTTTGATTAAAGGTGTTTCTACTCCTAATTCTCTGGATACAAAGAATAGAAACGCTTCAGAAGAGTTGCAGAGATTGAAGAAGTCTAATCCTTCTCCTGTCTAAACACTAATGGCGAATGTTACGATTGAGACAAACTATGAAATCGAAGCCACATAAGGTGGAATGGATGGTTCGTTTCATGTTTCACCTAGGAAGATACCTTTGTTAAATCTAACTTCAAGGAGACATGTATTCCTGATGTCAATGCAAACATTTCTGATATGGACACAAACATCAATTCTGGTTGATCAATAATCACTTCACTCCTAGAGAAGACAACTGTCACACCATCCAAGGTTTTTCATTCCAAGTCCACTATGGAGTAGGACATAACTTCAAACATCAATGCGGACTTATCTAATAAGGACGCAAATGCTAACATGGTTGATGGGAGTCCGACATCATCCATCAATACTACAACTATTTCACCATCACCACCACCTTCGTCACCACCACCAACATCTACCATTTCACCTACATCCATACCAGCTGTATCACCAACTTTTTAAGGGGTGATTAATGAACCTATTGCATCTTCATTTTCCTATCAATCCACAGAGGCTGAGAAAACTGTTAACAAAGAAGAAGATGAAGATGATATCATGGTTGCGTTTACAGATTTTGAATTTAATCTAGATGAAGACGATGTTCTTGATAATGTCATCATGTCTGGTAAGCTTCAAGATTCTAAATTATAAAATGAATTATATTCTTCAATTTCTAAATAATAGTGCTAGGAAGTCATCCGTTAGTGGGGTTGAGGTTGAATATTTGTTAAAATCTATAGTCTCGCACACAAGGACTCTAATTGAAGATGTCGATAAACGTATTGATGAAAGGTTGGCTACTCATTCTCGTAGTTTTGATTATGAACTTACAAAATTACAAGAAGCTACTCGTGAGCGTCATGTGTTACTTGAGAAGCTGGTGACTGATTCAAAGGATTCTATCGAGTTGAAGATAAAGGAGTTCAGTAAATTATTTTCAAAAGAGGTTCATAAACTTGGTAAGTTTTGTGATATTGTAACTTAGAAGGTTAATGTGTTGATTAGAGCTACAACTCATTTGGTGGAGGATATTTATGCTTTCAATAAATATTACTCTGGTGATTTGAAGTTAAAAAAAATGAAGCAGATGGGAATGTGTTTAATAGAATTGAGAATTCCCTTGTTGGTTTTTAAGAGACTCTATCAAAATTTGATTTCAAATCTACATCTTCGCTTTCCCAAGAATCTTTTTTGACTCTGGTCTCATTGTTGGATTTGGTGTCTAATCCCATAACTATAATTAGTATATACTTGAATTGATAGTAGCACAGTCCTTTTTGGTTGCCTTTAAACCTGACAATTGAATTAGATGATTGTTAGAAAGAGAAGAGTGATTTATTAATTTATTACTTGGTTAATAAATTAATTAGAAATCAAAATAAATTATTTATTAATGTATTATGGATATACTATATTAATTATAAATCATATTGTTTAATTAATATTTAATCAGAAATTAATTTGAAATTAATATTGGGGTTAAAGGAATTAATTAAAACTGCAGGGACTAAAGGTGACAATGTTCAATAGTTGAGCATTGGACAATTGTAGAACCCCCTAATGATGGGGGAACGAAATATAAAGCATCTCTAGGGTTTCCTTGGGCTCTAAGGGTGCCTTGGATGCGTTAGGGAGGAAGTTAAGGGATTAGGGTTATCTTGGATAAAACTTGTCATATCCAATACCTTCCTAACACCTATGTAAACCCTCCTTAGGGTTAAATTTAGGTAATGACTCCTCTAAGAGCCTAAGGGCCGAAATTTCTCTTCTATTACTCTCTCTCTCTCTCTATGGTAATCCTTGGTTGCTTGAGTTTGTTTGTGAACCATTAGAGGCGCGACACTTGTGGCGCTTGCTACCAAAGGTCTTTCAAGAAAGGATTCAAAATTGTTTACAATAACAATCTTAAAGGTATGTATTATAACCCTTTATTATGTGAATTTCGATTATACACTAGGGATCTAGGGTTTATACTTTGTTGTTCGTTATTGTATGTTCAATTAGAGAAAACGTAGATCTTCAATTAGGGTTGCACGCACACATAGGATTGTATGTTTTCCTCAAAACCCATCTGTGGTATCAGAGCCTAGGTTTAGTTTTCTATTGAATTGATACTAATATGAACTTGAACAAGGAAGAGAAAATAGAATCGTCATTCTGTTCTTCGAACTCGTCGAGTTGTTCTTCGAACTCGACGTGTTGGATTGCAACATGGCGCGTTGGTCCTCCAACACGGCGTGTTTGCGTGTCAGATCCTGATTTCGGATTTTCTTGCCTAACTTGATTTATTTGGTTAATATTTGGAAATTATCTTTTATTAAATCTGCCATAATCCGATTTTTGGTAATATTAGATAACTAAATAAGACCTAAATGTTAGGAGATAATTATGAATTGGATAATGTTGATTTTATTTAATTATAATTATCCTTATGGATATGATTAATAATTTAAGTAATTGTTTAATTAAAGGATAATTAATATATCCATTATTGGTTACTAAATAATTAATTTGATTATTAATTGGACTTAATAATTAATGTTAATTTTAGGGTTGTTTTAGATTTAAATTAAAAGTTTAATTTTTGAAATTTAAAATGTAAACCCTAAATTACATCTTTATGGATCTTATTATTAATTTAATTAATTGATTAACTAAAGGATAATTAATAAATCCATAACTTGTTTAAATTTAATTAAGTTAAAAAGTTTAATTTATTAAAGAATTAAACCCTTGATATTTTAAAATGTTTTACAATACACCCTCATATTATATGTAGCATTAAAGGTTTAATATTACTATATATATATAAGACAAATTAGTCGAACCACTAGTACGCCTCATTCACGAAGCCATACTATAAAGAGAGTTTGTGATATCCCCAATTTCACGGCCAGAGAAGACCGATTTGTTTATGCTTTATTTGAAAATCGGAATATACTTTTAAAGAAATATGTTGCGGAATTTGTTCCCAAAAATATGATAAAGAATTTATCAAAGCATTTCCGAAAGAAATGTATTCTCATTATATTAAAAACCTCGGGATGTCATTGTCAGTACAGATCAAAAGCATAAACTGAACAACATAGGCCTTACAACATCTATTTATTCTAATGGCCTATAATCCATTGATCTCTCATCAGATCATCACTCCTGTGCTCTCTTTCCACTACCTGTAATACAATAAACTGAGTGGGTCAGGCTTAGGAGTCTGGTGAGCACATAGGGTTTTCAACCCACAATAATTAAGTTCATTAATTTCGTCAAATCATTCAACCCGATTACCCATTCTCGTTATCCTCACCTTACGTCCCTAAAACATCTACTATAAGGGACCTAGCCTAAGGACTTTCATCGGGGTGACAACACTGCTTAGGGGATTCCTTAGCAATTTATGTCAAATAAGGCAACCATGAGGGGGATGGAGTACACCTGGTGAACATGTAGTTCAAATAAACACCTACAGGTTGCGAGCCTGCTAGCGTTCCACTCGACTGTCTAGAATAGTTTGTGGTCGTCATCTATACTCCGCTAGATGACTAGATCATCATAAACATCGAGGCCTCTCATCATTTTATTTCATCACACATCAACTATTTCATTACTCATGTTTTACCCAACATATTTGTAGATATAAAATACATATACAGTTTAAATCATTTCAAACATGTATAAAAATGTTCACCCAGCGTAGATATCAAAAACACTGATAATATGCACACATAGCACGTAATTTATATTAAATACTTCATATCTATGTGTAAGATGAAAGTCACTACGCAGTCACTTGTTAAAGTGGTGATTCCAACTTCGACAACGCTTCGCTTCTTAACAATATAATTTCCTTCGATGAAACCTATTATTATTACCACTAAATTTTAGTCTAATATTTATTGCGAATAATTACGAGCGTTATTATTTTATAAGTGTTCAACAATACTTTTTAACCACTATGTACAGACAGGAGCCACACATGTAACACTGGAGGGCAGGACCATTTTGGCATTATAACACTTATGAAATCCAACAACCCTATGTGGCCCTTCAAACTAGATTCCCCATACCGCGAGTAGTTAAAAGATATTATAATAACACTTTATATAATATATTTTATAATATATTTATTGTTTATAAGTTCATAATAACGATAATAAACTAAAACATAAGCTATACTTAAGGTAGGGTAAGCATAACTCAGTTACCGGGAGGTTTGGCTAGGAACCGGGCTCTGCGGGGGCAGAGTTTCCGAGCCGAAAAGCTCTTTTTCTTAGAGCCTTCGGGTGCTCCGGGGATTTCCTCTAGCACTTAGAAGTTACTAGGGCTTTGGGAGGCCTAGAGAGAAGTTAAAGAGAGAGAGAGAGAGAGAGAGAGAGAGAGAGAGATAATGGGTTTTTGGTGTGAGAAATGAAGGCACCCTCGCATGCTATTTATAGGCTAAATTTTGGACCAACTCATCGAGTTTTAGGGATCCAACTCGTCGAGTAGGTGCCACATGTCACCATCTAGTGGCAAGGCGTGGGGAGAAAGCAATGGTCCAAATTAAGCCAAGTCACCCATTTCGCAGCAGCACCCTTCCGACTTCTAAATTCCGTAACTTTCGCATACAAGCTCCGTTTTCAACTTATTTATATCCACACGTATGTATTGACAAGATATACAACTCTCCTTTGAATCCAGTGGCTATCTCGACCGATTTTATATTTAACAGTATGAGAAGATTACACTGTTTAACGACCGTGTAAAATTCATAAGTTCTACATACGGACTCTGTTTTCGACTGTCTTGTTATTGTTGAGCTCCTATTAATGAGATCTTCAATTATCATTTAGGTTGTTTCGGCTAAAAATCGATCGATCAAAAATTCGAATTCCGGACTGTGCACTACTATGCTAAATCTTAGAAAAATCATAACTTCCTCATATGAAGTCAGATTTGGACGTTCTTTTCATGTACGTTCTCGGTTTAACGTATACTACGACTTTCGTTTATATAGCTAAGGCTAAAAAATAATTTATCAAAAAATTTCTTTTTACGTTACGCGGTGTCGTGCCGGTTTAGCCGTAAAACTTCGATAGGTCATAACTTCTTCGTTATAATTTGGATTTCGGCGTTCTTTATATCTCCGGAATCCTTGTCACGACCACTACAACTTTATTCATAGATAGTGGGTTTATCTATTATTTTATTTTTGACGCTTATTTTCATTCTTAATTTAGTATATCTTATAAATAAGTATAATGCACATAAAATCACATAATTCACATAATATTCAAGTAATTCCTTTTTGTTAATTCAAATTAGGTTACACCTGTTGACCCCTAACTATTACATCATCATACTAATGCTTAGCCTAGAAACACGGTCGTTACAATTCTCTCCTCCTTATGATGATTCCATCCCGGAATCATGCATCAGCAAACAGATGTGGATAGCGACTCATCAAGTCACTCTCTGTTTCCCAGGTGAGGTTCAGCCCATTTGTATGTTTCCATCGCACAAGCACTAAGTCGACCATCTTGCATCGTAATTTCTTCGTCTTACTGTCAACAATTCTCTCAGGCTCTTCGATTAGCCTTTTATTTTCATCCATCCTTAACTCCAAAATTGGAATTATATCGGGAACTTCTCCCATGAACTTCCTCAAATAACACACATGGAAAGTGTTATGAATACTATCTAGTTCTTCTGGCAATTCCAGCTTGTAAGCTTGGTTCCCAATCCTCTGAAGAACTTTCAATGGTCCAATAAACCTTGGACTCAACTTTCCTCTTTTCCTAAATCTTATAAGTCCCTTCTAAGGTGAGACTTTAAGCAAAACCGAATCTCCAACTTCGAATGTCATCGATCGTTGCTTTTTGTCAGCATAGCTCTTTTGACGATCTTGAGCTGCTAACATCATTTCTCTAATCACTTTCAACTTTTCAGCAGTCTGATGGACTATCTCGGGGCCCATAAACTGCTTTTCTCCAGCCTTAAGCCAACAAGACGGCGTACGCCACTTCTGTCCGTACAAGGCTTGATAAGGTGACATCTTGATGCTCGAATCGTAACTATTGTTGTAGGAAAACTCTACCAGGGGTAAGTGTTCATCCCAGTTACCTTGGAATTCTAGGGTACATGCTCTTAGCATATCATCCAATGTTTGAATCATTCTTTCGCTCTGACCATCAGTCTGCGGATGGTAGGCAGTACTTAAACACAACTTCGTACCCATTTCCTCTTGGAGACTCTTCAAAAACCTTGATGTGAAACGACTATCACAATCTGATACAATCGCTAAAGGACCACCGTGAAGTCTTACTACTTCCTTCACGCAAGCATTTGCAAGCTTATCCATAGACCATCTCTCATTGGATGCTATGAAGTGTGCACTCTTTGTGAATCGATCCACGACTACCCAAATCATGTCGTGACCATTCTTCGTCCTGGGTAGTTGAGTCACAAAATCCATGGTGATGTCTTCCCATTTACCCATCGGTACAGGTAAAGGTTCTAAACTCACATACGGTTTCTGATGTTGTGCTTTAACTCTCGCACATGTCACACACTCCGCCACATACTTTGCAACATGGAGTTTCATCGTCGTCCACCAGTAGTAGGGTTTCAAATCCCTATACATCTTAGTGCTGCCGGGATGAATCAAGTACATGGTCTTGTGAGCTTCTTCCATCATAAGATCCCTTAGTCCTCCCTTCTTCGGCACACAAATTCTATCTTGGAATACCTTCAATCCTTGATTATTCATGCCGAATACCAACGTTTTGCCTAAACGTTCTTCCTTTCGGTCATTTTCCTCTAAAGCATCTTCCTGAGCTTTCTTGATGATTTCCACAATCGTCGAGACAACTTCAATTCTTAATGCTCTTGGACTTTTTCTTTCAAGGTTTACTTTACGACTTAGAGCATCAGCTACAACATTTGCTTCACCAGGGTGGTAAAGTATCTCATAGTCATAATATTTGAGTAACTCTAGCCAACGTCGTTGTCTCATATTCAATTCCTTCTGATTAAAGAGATACTAGAGACTCTTATGATCAGTGAAAAGTTTGCACTTTGTGCCGTAAAGATAATGCCTCCATATCTTTAATGCGAATTCTACCGCTTCCAACTCCAGATCATGAGTGGGGTAGTTCTTTTCGTGATTTTCAATTGTTGAGATGCATATGCTATCACCTTATCTCTCAGGGTCAGAACACAACGTAACCCAACTCTAGATGCATCGGTATAGACTGCAAAGTATTCAACTCCTTCAAGTAAAGAAAGAATCAATGCTTCACACAATTTCTTCTTTAGCTTCTCGAATGCTTCTTCATGTTTCTCACTCCATGTATATGTAGCTCTTTTACGGGTCAAAGCTGTCAATGGAGCAGCTATCGAAGAAAAGCCTTGGATAAATCTTCGGTAATATCCAGCTAATCCCAGAAAGCTTTGAATCTCTGTGGGACTTTTTGGTCGTTCCCACTTCATCGCAACTTCAATCTTTGCTGGGTCAACCATTATTCCCTCTTAGTTAACCACATGACCCAAGAATTAGACTTCTCGAATCCAAAAATCACATTTGGAGAACTTTTGCATACAACTTCTCCTTCTTCAAAACTTCTAACACTTCTCGTAGGTGCTTGCCATGCTCCTGCTGGCTCTTTGAAGTAAATCATAATGTCATCTATGAACACTATCACGGACTTATCAAGGAATGTTTTACAAACCCTGTTCATCAAATCCATGAATGCTACTGGAGCATTGGTTAGTCCAAATGACATAACCAAGAACTCATAGTTTCCGTATCTTGTTCTGAATGCAGTTTTCTCAATATCCTGCTCTCTCACCTTCAGCTGATGATATCATGAGCTAAGATCGATCTTTGAGAAATAGCTCGAACCCTGCAGCTGATCGAATAGGTCATCAATCCTTGGAAATGGATACTTGTTCTTTACCGTTGCCTTGTTCAACTCTCTATAGTCTATGCACATCCTCATGCTTCCATCCTTCTTCTTCACGAATAACACTGGAGCTCCCTAGGGTGATGAACTAGGTCTAATGAAACTGTTGTCCAACAACTCCTGAAGTTGCATCATAAGCTCCTTCATCTCCGTAGGTGCTAATCGGTATGGTGCTTTCGCTATTGGTGTCGATCCTGGCAACAAGTCTATTGGAAACTCTACTTGTCTATCAGGGGGTAATCCAAGAAGATCTTCGGGAAAGACTTTCGGATAGTCACACACCACTGGTATTCTTTGTATCTCCTTCTTCTCTTTCTTTGCATCGATCACGAAAGCCAAGTATGATGTGCATCCTTTGCACAAACATTTTCTAGCTTTCATTAGGGAAATGATTCCAGAATTCACTCTACGTTTATCCCTATACACCATAAATGACTCTCTTCCAGGTTTGTTCACTCTTACTATCTTCTTCTTGCATAGTATCTCGATATCGTTGGCGCTAAGCCAATCCATTCCCATTACGATGTCGAAATCATTCAACTCAATGGGTAACAGCTCCTCGTGGAATTCATTCTCATTCAAATTGATGACAATGTTTTTAATGCAATCGCTAAAAGGTATGAATTTGCCACTGGCAACTTCTACGAATAGAGCATTATCAAGTTTATCTACACGCAATGCTAGTCTTCCACCAAATTTGTGTGATATAAAGGAGTAATTCGCTCAAGAATCAAACAATATATTGGCAGAAAATCCATTTATGAAAAAGGTACCTGAAGTGACATCTGCTGCATCCTTTGCGGCTTCCAGGGTCATCTGGAAAGCTCTCGCCTTCGGCCTCAGTGAAATGTTGGGCCTTGCTTCCTCTCTTCTTCGGGAAGTCTTTCGAAATGTTCCTTTCTTCATTGCATTCATAGCACACCCTCTTGTTGGATGTGTACTCGTTGGCATAATGCCCAGTCTTTCCACACTTGTAGCAAGTCACCTTCTCGCTACATTTCCCAAAGTGCTTCTTTTTTCACTTCTCGCATCACTTCGCTTCACCTCCTCCTCCTCCAAATTTCCTTGAACCAGACTTGCTCTTTTTGTTGGACCTTGAAGATCCTTCAAAATTTCTCTTCTCGCCAAATTCAGCCTTTTTGGCGGCTCTTCCCTTGATCATATCCTCAATAGACTTGGCAGTCCAGATAGGTGCCTCAAGAGTATATGTCAGGCGTACTGGCACGTCATACTCCCATGGTAGGCCCTTCGTATAATTATCTATTTTTGTCAGCTCGTCAGGGACAATTCGTAAAGAAAACTCCATTTTGTCTGTGAAGGCATTGGTGTATTCATCAATGGACATGTTGCCCTTCTTTAACGTCATTAATTGGTTCTCTAGTTCCAACATGTTTTGAGCTGAGCAGAACTTACGCTTAAAGTGCACCAAGAACTCTGTCCACGTCGGTAGCAGTGGCTCATTGGGGCCTATGGTCTTCCCCAAAGTGTTCCACCAGCGAACAACGCCACTTCTAAACTGACGCATTGCATATGTGGTTTGTAGCTTGCCCTTGCAACCACAAGTTATAAAGGCCAACTCCATCTCCGAGATCCAGTCCATAACTCCAATTGGATCTTCTTTCCCAGTCAAAGTCAATGGATTTCAAGTCATAAAATCCTTATACTTGCTTCCGTTCCTCTCGATTCCTTCATCTTGGTTATTCCTTCTAACCACTGGCGGGTCAGCTTGACCAACGGCTCTACCGTAAGTCCCTTCTTCTGACTGTCCGTCATTTAGTTATGGCTGTTCAACAGGAATCGTAGGTTCTTCCTTATTATTCTGTAACATTTTCCTCATCTCTTCCCTCTGTTCGGCCATCATAGCCCGAATCATGGCTTGTACTTCTGCCATCGTGATTGGCTCAGGTGCGCTGCTACTTCCGGTGCGTGCTCAATCACTAGGGGTTGAGGCTGCTGATTCCTATTTCCATTTGCGTTTCCGAGTCCACTTCGTGTTCTTGCCATGTCGATTTATACACCAAAGTAGGTGAATTTGGATTTTTATTTACGATAGACGTTTAAATCTTCCTTGTCACTCCGAAACGTTACATGCTAGTTCTAATCTCGTATTCGAACGTGTAGAAATCTGAACACATAAAGTTTACAGATCCGGGCGGCAACAGACCATAGACCCGATCAAATAATAGAATATAAGGCATCTTTATAGCTATAACATAAATCATTTAGCACATAATAGGATTTTAGGCATCTTTGCTAAAATAAGCTAGTGCTCGTGTCTAAAATATAACAGACACTCATCTCACAATTATCGCTTAGCATTCTAAGTTTAAGCCTAGAAATCATACAAATTCCTACTTCTCTTATACTAATGCTCTGATACCAACTCTGACATCCCCAATTACACGGTCAGAAAAGACCGATTTGTTTATGCTTTATTTGAAAATCAGAGTATACTTTTAAAGAAATATGTTGCGGAAGTTGTTCCCAAAAATATGATAAAGAATTTATTAAATCATTTCCGAAGAAATGTATTTTCATTATATTATAAATCTCGGGATGTCATTGTCAATACAGATCAAAAGCATAAACAGAACAACATAGGCCTTACAACATCTATTTATTCTAATGGCCTATAATCCATTGATCTCTCATCAGATCATCACTCATGTGCTCTCTTGCCACTACCTATAATACAATAAACTGAGTGGGTCAGGCTTGGGAGCCTGGTGAGCACATAGGGTTTTCAACCCACAATAATTAAGTTCATTAATTTCATCAAATCATTCAACCCGATTACCCTAAAACATCTACTATAAGGGACCTAGCCTAAGGAATTTCATCGGGGTGACAACACTCCTAAGGGGATTCCTTAGCAATTTATATCAAATAAGGAAACCATGAGGGGGATGGAGTACACCTGGTGAACATGTAGTTCAAATAAACACCTACAGGTTGCGAGCCTCCTAGAGTTCCACTAGACTGTCTAGAATAGTCAGTGGTCGTCATCTATACTCCTCTAGATGACTAGATCATCGTAAACATCGAGTCTTCTCATCATTTTATTTCATCACACATCAACTATTTCATCTACCCATGTTTTACCTAACATATTTGTAGATATAAAATACATATAGAATTTAAATCATTTAAAACATGTATAAAATTGTTCAACCAACATAGATATCAAAAACACAGATAATATGGACACATAGCACATAATTTATATTAACTACCTCATATCTATGTGTAAGATGAAAGTAACTATGCACTCATTTGTTAAAGTGGTGATTCCAACTTGGATAGCGCTTCGCTTCTTAACAATATAATTTCCTTCGACGAAACCTAGTATTATTACCACTAGATTTTAGTCTAATATTTATTGCGACTAATTACGAGCGTTATTATTTTATAAGTGTTAAACAATACTTTTCAACCATTATGTACAGACAGGGGCCAGACATGAAACACCGGACGGCAGGACCATTTTGGCATTATAGCACTTCTGAAATCCAACAACCCTATGCGGCCCTTCAAACCTGATTCCTTGTACCGCAAGTAGTTAAAATATATTATAATAACACTTTATATACTATATTCTACAATATATTTATTGTTTATAAGTTCATAATAACGATAATAAATTAAAACATAAGCTATACTTAAGGTAGGTTAAGTATAACTCACTTACCGGGAGGGTTGGCTAGGAACCGGGATCTGCGGGGGTAGAGTTTCCGAGCCAAAATCTCTTTTCTCGGATCCTTAAGGAACTCCGAGGCTTTCCTCTAGCACTTAGAAGTTACTAGGGCTTTGATATGGTTTAGAGAGAGAGAGAATGTGTTTTTGGTGTGAGAAATGAAGGCACCCTCGCATGCTATTTATAGGCTAAAATTTGGACCAAATCGTCGAGTTTTAGGGCTCCAACTCGTCAAGTAGGTGCCACATGTCACTATCTGGTGGCAAGGGGTGGGGAGAAAGCAATGGTCAAGATTAAGCCACGTTACCCCTTTCGCAACAACACCCTTCCGACTTCTAAATTCCACAACGTTCGCATACGAGCTCCGTTTTCGACGTTATTTATATCCACACGTAGGTATTGACAAGATCTAAAAATGTCCTTTTGACTCCATCGGCTAATTCTCGAACGATTTTAAATTTATCACTATGAGAAGATTACACTGTTTAACGACCGTGTAAAATTCATAACTTCTACATACGGACTCCGTTTTCGACTGTCTTTTATCGTGGACCTCCTATTAAAGATATGTTCAATCCTTAGTTAGGTTGTGTCGGCTAAAAATCGATCGATCTAAAATTCAAATTTCGGGTTGTGCACTGCTATGCTAAATCTTAGAAAAATCATAACTTCCTCATACGAAGTCAGATTTGGACGTTCTTTTTATGTACGTTCTCGATTTAACGTATACTATGACTATCGTTTAGATCGCTAAGGCTAAAAAGTAATTTATCAAAAATTTACTTTTTACGTTACGCGGTGCCGTGCCTGTTTAGCCGTAAAACTTCGACATGTCATAACTTCTTCGATATAACTCGGATTTCGACGTTCTTTATATCTCCGGAATCCTTTTCACGACCACTAAAACTGTATTCATAGATATTTGGTTTATCTATTATTTTACTTTTTATGCTTATTTTCATTCTTATTTTAGTATATCTTATAAATAAGTATAATGTACATAAAATCACATAATTCACATGATATTCAAGTAATTCATTTTTATTACTTCAAACTAGGTTACAATTGTTGATCCTAACTATTACATCATCATACTAATGCTTAGCCTAGAAACACGGGCGTTACAGAGTTTAAGGAAACGACCTATAAAATGACCGTCATTGGGTATCCATTCTTACCCACCGCTCTCTTGTATGGTGGAGGGTCGTTAGCCGAACGGGTTTGATAGGAAATAACTTCATTAAAAGTATAATGACATAAAGTAACTAAACTATTTTCTAAAATCCCACTCTTAGTTGCCTTAGGAAAAATGTGAATTTGATGCTAACCCATGAAATTGCACATTGCACCTTATTGGTCGTTAGTGGAGCGTGTGTGGTTAAACAACACACTAATATGGGACTAATATTATTGGCAATGGGTGTCTCGTAAATTATCATTGATTAATGGAGTGTGTGTGGCTAACCGGCTCATTAATTAGTTGATAAATGACATCGAGAGTACCAAGCTAATTTGCATGGTTATTCACATCTCGTTTGTGATCCTCGGCATCCCAGTCACAAAGTGAGAGTATAATCGAGATTAAACATGTCATTTAATAGTTCAATAAATCTCAAAAGATCTAGGAGTTTCATAAGATTGAAATTGGTAAATGTTTTACCTACCTAAAATAGATTTGAATTTGATTATGGCATCCCTCTTCAGAATTCGAATCGAAAATATGGATCCTAGCCTTAATTTAAATTTTTTGGGTTAATAACTAAGGATTAAAATCAACTAACTTGAATCCTCTATTCTCCCTTTATAGATGTCGAGTCAAGACAACAATGGTTCTCCTCGTTCTTTTGGAAATGTTTTTTCCTTATCTGAAGATGATCTTCCACATGTTAATCAAGGTGAAAGAAAGTTCCCTTCTTCAAGCATTGGTGGAACTGGAAATCATGATTCTCCAATTCTTCCTCCACCTCCTCAAATAACTCTCCCTGAGCCACGTTTTCTTCAAGCTGAAAAATACGAAGTCACTCAAGCCCTATTACCTAGTAAACATCAAGATGGAAAGTCTGTGTGTGCGCATGTTATGAAAATGAAATCGCATATTGACAGATTGGGAATGTTGGGTGTCGTTTTCCCAAGGGAGCTAGCCATTGACTTGGTTCTAGTTTCGCTTCCTGAATCATATAGTCAGTTCGTTAAAGACTACTATATGAGGGACCACGACGTGACCCTAATTGATCTAACATATATGTTGATTGTTGCTGAAGCATAAATGCTTAAGAGAAAAAGTCAAGCAAAAATGTTTGAAGGATCTATCTCCCAAATTTCCGTGGACATTGATAATGGAAACATTGGTAGTCCAGAAAAGGTTTCTGTAACACCCCGACTCCCAGGTAGAAATTTTAAAGTTTTATATTAATTATTAAAGACCTACTCGACGAGTTGGCTTCCCCAACTCGTCGTGTAGAATCGGTTATGGTGGTGTGGTTTATGGAACCTACTCGACGAGTTGGTGGACCCCAACTCGACGAGTAGAGGATGTGCATGAAAACCCTAATTTTTAGGGTTTGCACCCTATTTAAAGGACCTTAAGTCCTTTCCCCCAGCCACCTTTGCCACTTTTGACATCCAGAAGCAAACCCTAATAGATCTAACCCTATTTTTGAGTGTGTGAGAGACTAAAGTGTGTATTTTGGTGAATTCCTTGAAGAGGCTTGAAGATTTAGAGGCTTGGAACGGGAAGAAGCTTGTAGATCCAGTATCTACCTCGTGTTGGCATCCAGTAGAAGGTAAAAAGTCCTTACCTTGGGTGAATTCCTAGATCTCTTTTTATGTTAGTATATGGGAATTTTGGTGCAAAAAGGGGGTCATGCTCGGGTTTGAGCTTGTCATGAGAACTTGATTTCAGATCTGGACTCCCCTAGGCCCGCATGAACATAAAGTTCTTGACTTTATCTAGCCCTAGCTCTATTCCATGTCCAAAACCTTCTTATAAGGCTAGTTTTGAGTGTCTTAGCTTCTTGAAGCCTTGCATGCACGTAAAGTTAGCAACTTTCTGTGATAACTACACCCTAGGAGGCTAGATCTACAGTTTGGAGCTTTGGTTTCTCTTAAAAGCATCTGAATGAGAAAATGACTGAAGGAACTCGACGGGTTGCATGGTCAACTCGACGAGTAGGATGAGGGTTTCCCATTTCTGGATTCTTCATGAACTCGGCGAGTTAGCAAAATGACTCGATGAGTGGTTAGGGTTTTCCCGACATTCTGGACACTACATGGACTCGATGAGTTGTCTGGAAACTCGGCGAGTCGACTGGGGTTTTTACGATTTCTTGAGTTCTGAAGGAACTCGACGAGCCAGTAAGCTACACTCGACGAGTTGGGTCAACATGCACTGTTGACCTTGACCGTTAACCTTGACTATGACCAAGGGTTGACCAGTTTGACTTCTGGGGGTGTTTTAGTAATTTGAGAATTTATGGAAGTGGATCATTGGTGGATGTAGGTGTTGGTGTTTGGAGCTGTGTTTCGGGAGTTTGATACTTCAGTTCTGATCGACATTGTGAGGTGGGTTCTTCTCACTATATCAACAGGGTCTAAGGCACCAAGGCCGAACCTTTATGGTTTATGTTATGGTTATAGGATTATGCTATGTTAGTGATCTGTTAGATCTGTATCCTGGTTAGAGGATGATGCTATGTTAGTGATATGTTAGATCGGTATCCTGGTTATAGGATGATGCTATGTTAGTGATCTGTTAGATCGGTATCCTGGTTATAGGATGATGTTATGTTAGTGATATGTTAGATCGGTATCCTGGTATATAGGATGATGCTATGATTAGTGATCTGTTAGATCTGTATGACTATCTGTACATTCTAGCTAACGTATGATATTTATGTACACATGATTGTTTGATTGGGGGTTGGGTTGAGGCGGTCCTGCTTTGTGCAACATGCCAACATACCCAGGGCGGCTCGGATAGACTGCAGACCCAATAAGGGAGTACTAGTCAGGCCGAAGGCCCGACGAGCGGTCCGGATAGGCTGTAGGCCCACAAGGCGGTCCAGACGTGTCGATGGCTCGGAGTCCGGTCCAGATAGGCTGATGGCCCTGCGAGGCGGACCAGTCAGGGTGATGGCTCATTATGCATGCTGTTTGTATGATATTGTTATGGTTTGTATGGCGTTGGTATTTTGGGGGAACTCACTAAGCTTCGGGCTTATAGTTGTTGATTTTGTTTCAGGTACTTCAGATGATCGCGGTAAGGCGAAGGCGTGATCGTGCACCTCCTTATATTTTTATGATTTGATTTCTGGGATACTCTAACATGAAACTATTTTGAAAACAATTTGTAATAATTATTGGTTTTGAATGTTTTAAAAAGTTTTAAATTGGCATGATTTTTATGGATGTTACAGTTTCTCTTCCCAATGGAAAGGGATCGGCCAAAGTCAAACCGTTTGACCATATGGTAAAGAGAAAGGCTAATTCTGAGATAGTTCCATGTGCTAATCCCAAAAGGTCCATGCGTTTCTATTGCAAATTGAAGGGGCATTGAATGCGAAGCTTCCCAGACTACCTGAAAGATCTTAGAGATAGTAAAGTCAAGTTGTGTCACTCTACTTCAGGTATATCCACTATATAACTCCATTATTTTATTAAGTTCCTATTCATATATTTTTAATACATGATGTGATAGTCACATTTTGATGCTTTTCAGAATCTAAGAGAAAGAAGGAAGCTTAAGAAGAGTAAGTTGAATCTGATTGTGAGAGATGGATTTCGGTCGCATAGTTAGATGATTAGATTTTTGAGCTGCTGCTTAGGAGTTATGACAGATTGCTTAGGAAATATCTAGAAACATAGTTTTCATATATTTGTATTGTAAGGACAAAAATTTTCCGCTAATTATCAATAACGTCAATTTTTGTTTTATCTGGTTTACTTTATGTCTCCTTACAATGGCATTTATGAAAAATTGGTGGTTGCATTTCTATTATTATCAATGTTAAATGTGGATTGATTCTTAATTATATCGTTTGTGGTAATGTCATGATTAACCAAGTGAAAAGGAATTCTCATCACCCAAGTTTCAGCTGGATAGAAACTTGGAGTCATACAATTCGAATTGTGTGATGTATGAGAATCTTGATCTTTGTAAGATTAAGACTAATTCGTTGAGCACATGTTTTATGTGAGTCAAAGTGAAGGACAAATGGATCTAGTACATTCTGATATGCACTGGTAAGATCCAACACAAAGGACGATAAGTCTATTCGTCATGATTTACTGATGGTTCAGTAAATATGGTTATACTTATAAGATTAAGTGTAATTCTGATTCTTTAAAAAGTTCAAAGAGTAGCAGAACGAATATGAAGATTTTATTAGGCAGAAAGATAAAGGTTTCTCCAATCTGAAAGGAAAGGAGAATATTTTGGTATCGTGTTTTATGATCATCTTAATGGTTATGGAACTATATCACAATTGATCCTCGAAGAATGTCTTAGTGCAATTGTTTGACTAAGAAGAGGAATCGGATATTGGTGAATGGTTTAATCAAGAGATGAGTCATACTTCGTATCAAATTAAGTTTTAGAGTCATACTCAGGTAACTGCAAATCGTATCTTGAAACTTATTTCAAACTAAGTAGGGTTATAATACCTCATGAAATGTGGAGTAATATTGTTTTCTTACTCTAGCACATTTAGAATTGATAGTTGTGATGTTTTGGTTAAACAAAGGATAAACTAAAACCAATTCAATGAAGTGTTATCTTGTCGAGAATCCACACTAACTATTGAATATTTGTTTTAGTTTGTCAAGGTTTGTTCCTTAGGAGAGAAATTTATATGTCAAGAAGTCAGTAGGAGTCTTATTGGTCTTGAAGAGTTTCAAGAGTTAATCAAGAATAAACCTTTTAGTTATCATTAGCACACGACCTGAGGTTAATAACTAATCGTGTTAACACATTCTTGTTTCTATGCACCTTCCTGTTGTGTTGGCAATGCTTATGAGTTCTATGGTTCTCTTTCGACGGCAAAAGGCAAAGCACGTTGGTCAGTGATAGTACATTGGTCAATATGGGTGAGCTGTTTAACAACATGGAAGCACTGGTAGGCCCTCATGCTACCAGAAGGCAAGCAATTAAGAACAAGCAAGTTCAGTCCATGAAAAGAAAAACCTAAAATTGATTTTGGTTTTGTCCTTTACCTTATCTTATGATTGTAGGTTAAAATTGATAAATTCACATGGATAGGAATGCATACACCATAAAATCTAGGTGGCAAAAAGTTTCGCTCTAATTCATAAAAATGATTAAGAGGAAACATTTTCGCTAGTAGATTTTAAATATGATTAATATAATTATGGTTAGCAGTTGTGATAATTGTGTTCTCCAATTCGCATATGATTACGACATCCCTTTTCATAGTTCGAATTGTGAGAAATAGCAATAAATAGTTTGAACATTCAGGACTTATAACTATAACTTCTGAAATTAAACACACACATATGCTATCTAATGAAGGTGTATGAGCTTGAGAAGTCTAGATGAAGACTTATAACTATAAGTTCTGAAAGGGTTTGAAATGGGGATTTAAGTATTGTATTAACCCACGCTCAAATAATTACTTCATGGATTTTATCACGAGTAATTTTGAGACGATAATATCTTATATTCTTGAAACGGAGATATATGAGTTGTTGTTTACAAGTCAGTTGTGCATTGATAATATGTAAACACATCAGTAACTTGATGTTATAAAACGTATTGTTGTGCATGGTTTGATGAGTAAATAGTACCAGCATATAAGTCAAAGTTTATTCGTTCCTTTTGCCCTAACGGGAAAAACGATCTATATGGTCCCCTCGATGATTTTATGATCACATCTAAAGCGCTTGGCCAAGCCTGAATTGAATTGATGTGTTCAATTAGTTGTATGATATCAGTCGTCATAAATCAGAAATCTGGAAACAAATTTTGGACAGAGAGATTGATTATAATTCATGTCTCATGTTCATATGATATCTTGTAGAACGGGGGAATATTTGACCACTTATCTAAGGATACGTCACTGACTGGGTCAGAGTTAGACAATGGCTTTTGGTAGCTACAATTTACTAATCAATTTGGTAGTTATACCGATAGTTATAGTTATTAGACTTATCCAAGTGGGAGACTGTTGGATTTGGTGTTTAAGACCATAACTATAATTGGTATATACTTGAATTGATAGTAGCACAGTCCTTTTGGGTTGCCTTTAAACCTGACAATTGAATAGGATGACTATTAGAGAGAGAAGAGTGATTTATTAATTTATTACTTGGTTAATAAATTAATTAGAAATCAAAATAAATGATTTATTAATGTATTATGGATATAATATATTAATTAGAAATCATATTGTTTAATTAATATTTAATCAGAAATTAATTTGGAATTAACTTTGGGGATAAAGGAATTAATTAAAACTGCAGGGACTAAAGGTGACAATGTTCAATAGTTGAGCATTGGACAATTCTAGAACCTCCCTAATGAGGGGGGAACGGAATCTAGAGCATCTTTATGGTATCCTTGGGCTCTAAGGGTGCCTTGGATGCCTTAGTTAGGAAGTTAAGAGATTAGGGTTATCTTGGATACACTTGCCTTATCCAATACCTTCCTAACACCTATATAAACCCTCCTTAGGGTTAAATTTCGGTAATGACTCCTCTAAGAGCCTAAGGGCTAAAATTTCTCTTCTATTACTCTCTCTATAGTATTCCTTGGTTGTTTGAGTTTGTTTGTGAACCATTAGAGGCGTAACACTTGTGGTGCTTGCTACCAAAGGTCTTTCAAGCAAGGATTCAAGATTATTTACAATAACAATCTTAAAGGTATGTATTATAACCCTTTATTATGTGAATTTTGATTATACACTAGAGATATAGGGTTTATACTTTGTTGTTCATTATTGTATGTTCAATTAGAGAAAATGTAGATCTTCAATTAGGGTTGCATGCACACATAGGATTGTATGTTTGCTCAAAACCCATCACTCATAAGTCGTATCTTGTTTTAAGTCAGAATTGGCACCAATTCTTGACCTCGTCCTTCGCCTTCCAACCAATGCTCCACTTTCTGCGAATGTGTCCCAAGGGGGAGAAAGGGGGGTTGGTTCGTCAAAAGGAATTGGTGAAGACAAAGGCATAGTTGTGGGTAAAGTCATGTCTACTCAAATTTCCACTTTGCTACCAATGAAACATGTGGTGAGAACATCGACAACAGCAACAACTCCAAATGTCAATTTCGACTTATCCAAGTTGCAAAAAAAAATCGATAAGTATTGGAGACGGAGGTTCGAGTTCTACTGTGGTTAAAAATACATCAAATGTTAATCCCAATGATAAAGGGAACGATGTTCAAGTCTAGCCCTCAACTGAAGAAAATAAAAGATTGCAAGAGATCGAGATGAAAAAGATGAGGTAGTTGAATAGCATTTTGAGGCAGAGGAAAGATTATCCACTGGGTTTTAACAAGGGTGATCCAACTAAAGTCTGCAATTACGAATTGATTGAAATCACAACTTTCATTGAAGATGAAGACCTTATGGTCAAGCCAAGGTAGAGTTATGCAACCGAGAATACAAAGTTTAATCAACTGGTTTTCCAGTTAATTACTCATTGTTTGTATTTTCTCAATTTAAACTTGCTATGAATTACAAGGACAATGAGGAATTTAAAAAGCTGAAGATTCGATTTCATGCAGTGCTGGGAAAGAACGAGGAGGAGTTGTGGTCATTGGTGAAAATCATGAAGTTCGTATCGATTACTCCTAATGTGTTATTCGAAGGATTGTTGCAGAATCTTCGATACAAGGTGGTTTGTGCAAACAATATGTCGTTTGAATTCACGATTGAAGATTTTCCACTTATGAAAGTGAATGATCTCGTTTCGATTGCATTGTTGATGGGCTATCTTAAAAAGACTGAAATTCCAGACAAATTTAGCTATGTTCTTGGATATGGGCATCTCAAGACTTTTCTGGATGCTTAGTTTTCTCATCTGGCTCTGACTGATATCTATCTCTCTACTCACTTCAACAGAAGATCGAAAGTTCCTAATGCATTTTTAAAATGAAAAATAAGCATAAAGGATTATGAAGATGGAGAGATTGTTCATGATCCACTTGGAGTTGTGTTAATTGGTAAAGGAAAGAAGGAGAATAGGAAAAGTTCTTATTTCGTGTCGATGATGTTGAAAAATAATCGAATTCACATCTTACCAGTATCCTACTTCGCATCAACAACTGTCAAAGAAATGAGAATGAAGACAGAGCGAAGATTAGGAAGATCATTCATTGGTATTTGAAGATACGAGAGGTTTTGCTACAAACTGTCAAGATACTACCTAAAGTTTAAAAAATCATCTTTTCTCACAAAAGGGGAGAATGTTAGGTCTTTATTGGTTGTGAGAAGTTAAATTTTTAGTGTCTTTAGGCGAAGAGTCTGTAAATAGCGAAGGTCCAGATGACTTCGTTATCTAATGTATTTACTAGGCATCAATGTGGTTCGTACTTTGATGTATAGTCCTAGTATTTTTTTGATTCCGTGAGTACCCTATAAATAGGGTAAGTACTTAGAGGGTAGAGTAACTTTCTCATTAGCCTTTCACTTGTACTCAAACTCTTTGTGCTATTCTGGAATATATGTGCTGAAACCAGATCTTATTTAGATCATCGTGTTCTTACTCCATTTTCTTAATCGATTGACTAAAATACATTTCTAAACAACTTATCACCAACTAAATCCATTTCTTATATTCCTAAACCATCTTGCCCAACTCTCATTTTCTTGAAAGGACGCCACTAATTTGGTTTCTCTAGCGAAAAACTGAATTAGAACCATCTACTGATTTGGTTTCTCTGTCACTGCCACCGATATGGTTTCTTCGGTTATTTCTCCCTTAATCATATGCGATTTTTCTCCACATCTACTTATTCTTTTCTTCTATAATCATTAGTCTCCAGTGCTAACGACTGTTTTGGGTTAGGGTTGAGATGGGAAGAAGAGAGAGACGTGGAGTAAGATGAGGGTCGTCAGAGTGTCACAATTAGTCTCTAATTCCGACATCGACATCATCAACCTACTGATTTCATCTTTTGTTGCTAATAATGTGAATTTCAAAACCAAAACCTTTTACTAAAATGTTATCGTTTTGATTTGATCTTATTTATAAATTTTCTATTATGATCAACCATCACCACCGACGACATCAGCCACCGGTCGAAATCCTTCGACCGAAGACGATGATGATTATGTGTGTTTGTGTGTTCATCTGTTTGTACATATGAATCTGTGTGTGATCGTGTCGTTATTTGTATCTATATATGCATCTTTGTTTTGTGTGTGTTCATCTACAATTATGAACTTGTGTGCTTTGTGTGTTCATCTGCAATCAGTGGTGGTGGTCGTCTATGGTAGGGGTGGGAGTTATGGGTGTGTAGTGGTGACTGGCTATCAGGTTCATTACCTGCTAAAAGGAAAATATTATACATAAACGAACAAAAAATTATCAGAGACAAAACCGATAAAATTTACCAAACTTACAAACTTTCATGGTAAAAGCCTTATTGTGAACCACAAGCTTGACATACCAAAACCAAATGAAATACACACCAAAACAAACTTAACCATGTCAAGAAGACAAATTATATAATGTGATTAAGCACATATTTTAATATCTTTCTTGTTTTATATTTAAGTTACATTAGAACATAAGAAAGTATATACCCCAACAAATAAAATTTTGAGGCTACGAGCAAAGTGGAAACTAAAAAATGAAAATTGATAAAAAAAATGTTTATTTTATCAATCAAGTATTGGTTGATTTCCAATCTAAATAAGCATCATTTTTTCTAAAAGAAAATAGCAAGTATAATATTACCTTTTAGAAATGGCAAATATATACTACCTCCGTCCCAAAATTATAGTTCATCTTTCCTTTTTGCTTTGTCCCAAAATAATAGTCCACTTCTAAAAATAAATAACATTTTTACCAAAATATCTTCTCATTATTATTTAACCAACTAAACATTTAATTAAACATTAAATGCAAAGTAATGACAAAACTGTAATTTTATTGTATAAAGTTAGTGGTAATTAATGTTTCCTTAATTTGTATGTGGACAATAATTTTGGAACTTTTTTGTATGTGGACAATAATTTTGGAACGGAGGGAGTATTACCTATTATTTATTCACTCAAATGACAACCAAATTCAATTTTAAAGTCAACCGTTCAGTCACTTGGTATTAAATGAAGAAGATATATGTCAAACTTTTCTTAAATCTTGACCATACTTGAAATGAATAAGGATTCTTACAATAAATTGGACCATTTTACAAAAGTCAAATCAATAAAGGATTTCCACATGAAAAAAAATTTGCCTCTTGAGTCAACTTCACAAGTCTCCCATGAGTTTGAGGAATTCCAAATCACTGATTATTTTATTAGGTGTGACATCCGTGTATTACACGGGTTTATTAAAAATAAAAATCTAATATAAATATATAAATATAAAATATTTTATAATGTAATACTTTACATAACAGAAAGTAATCTTTTGAAAATTTGCAAAAGAAATTAAATCGTTTAAAGTATTTATGAGAATTTACTGCCAAATTAATAGATGATTTTGTTTCCTTATAGAACCCATTACAATTTTATGAATTTTATTTTAAGAAAATGGAAATCCCTAAAAAATGACAAGTAAGTGTCAAAATAAAGGATAAGATGACATGTGGCAAAAAAACTTTCATTTATTAAAGAGGATTTATAATTTTTACGATAAAAGATGAAAAACAAATAATATATGATCTTATAAAATATTTGAATTAGTTACTAAGAAAAGTTGTACATGTACTTCAAAATGTACTAAAATAGTTTTGAAGAAAATTATGTAGAAATAGTTAGGTTTCTGTTAGATGTATAGGAAAAAAAAGTTATAAGGAGTATATAATCTAAATTAAGGACCATAGCTCGTCACGATATGTATTTTTGTTATGAATTTTTCGTAACTTGTTTATGTAGTTTTTTCTTGTTACTATTTTAAATATGATATAATATCAGTATAAAATTTAATTTAGACATGACAAATGTGAAAAAAAAATCATATTTTATGGTTACGAACGTATTTGACAAAACTAACTTGCTATAGTTTTTAATAAATAAAAAGGAACATGGCTAAAAGCTTTATGTGAAACTTAATACATAAAAAGGTAATTCTAAAAGAAATCTCAATATTTTTTTCTTAAATAAGTGAAATAGTTTTTAAATTTGATGTTGTATGTGTAAACTAAAAGCTAAAAACAGATAGATTCAAACACGGGAAAATGACTTATATGGGTAACTATGTTTCAAAATCGTTTAAAAAATACCATTCAAGTTTGGTGTGTCCAAAAAACACCATCCAAGTAAAACATTTGTACAAAAAACACCATCCAAGTAAAACATTTGTTCAAATTTGACATTTGGTAACCGACAATTACCGGTAAAAAATAAGTAAAGGGAAAAAACAATAGGAAAATGATTCAAAGAGGTAACTATATTTCAAAATCGTTCAAAAAACACCATCCAAGTTTGGTATGTTCAAAAAACACCATCCAAGTAAACTTTATGTACAAAAAACACTAACAAACTATATGTTTTGTTTAAATATTACCCACCGGTAACTGGTTCTTATAGGTTAAATGATAACTTGGCTTAACTATTATGACATGACATAATAATGATTGACAAAACAATAAATGATATATTCCTCCTTTAAAAACCGATTTAGGGTTTCTTCATGAATGAATGACTTATTCTTCTCCTATGATTGCTCGTCTTCTTCTAAAGTGATGATCTCGAACTCAAGTACAAAACCCTAATTCTTAACTTAAGGCAAAAAGGGCTCCTTTACCCCTGCCTCAATGAACCTCCCTCCCCCTAAGGCCCAAATCCATAAAAAGCCCAAAAAGGCATCCAAGCCCAACTACAAGGCATCTAAGGCCTAATATGGCCCAAGAACCCCCAACATGGCCTTAGCCAAAAAAATGATCTGCTACAATCAGGTGGGCCCGAGGCCTAACTTAAACAAGTCTGTGCATAGTCCCATCATATCCGGATGTCGAGCCAGTACGCCCGACGTACTCCTAGCGTACGCCCAACGTACTCGGCTAGGGTCAAGAACCGCCAATCTTCCGAAGGCCACAACTTCTTCATTCTAAGTGTGATTTCGTCATTCTTTATATCTACGGGAGCTAATTTAGGCATCAGACAGCCATACCGAGGGTTATGGCCTTCAGATTGCAATTCTTAGTGTTATCTTAATGCTAAATTAGATTTCGTCATTCCAAGGTCCAACCGAGTAGGGACCGAGTGTTCGGTTTGTGTTTGAGCCCAAGGGCATATCAGTAAGTATCAGTTCGAGCCTTTATGAAGTTTGGGTTTATGTTAGAAAAGTTTTATGGCAAGGGAGAGTTGATAGTATTGTAGAGCTTCTCGTTTCATTCACGTGGATATAAAGAACGAAATTGGACTTAGAATGAAGAAGTTATGGCCTTCGGAAGATTGGCGGTTCTTGAGCCTAGCCGAGTACGATGGGCGTACGTAGGAGTACGCCGAGCGTACTTGCATAAAATCCAGATCGCAGAGGCTTCAACATATGTTGGGCGTATGAATGGACTTGTTTAAGTTAGGCATCGGGCCCACCTGATTGTAGCAGGTCATTTTTTGGGCTTAAGGCCATGTTGGGGGTTCTTGGGCCATATTAGGCCTTAGATGCCTTGTAGTTGGGCTTGGATGCCTTTTTGGGCTTTTTATGGATTTGGGCCTTAGGGGGAGGGAGGCCCATTGAGGCAGGGGTAAAGGAGCCCTTTTTGCCTTAAGTTAAGAGTTAGGGTTTTGAACTTGAGTTCGAGATCATCACTTTAGAAGAAGAAGAACAATCATAGGAGAAGAAGTCATTCGTTTATGAAGAAACCCTAAATCGGTTTTTAAAGGAGGAATATATCATTTATTGTTTTGTCAATCATTATTATGCCATGTCATAATAGTTAAGCCAAGTTATCATTTAACCTGTAAGAACCAATTACCGGTGGGTAATATTTGAACAAAACATATAGTTTGTTGGTGTTTTTTGTACAAAAAGTTTACTTGGATTGTGTTTTTTGAACATACCAAACTTGGATGGTGTTTTTTGAACGATTTTGAAACATAGTTACCTCTTTGAGTCATTTCCTATTGTTTTTTTCCCTTACTTATTTTTTACCGGTAATTGCCGGTTACCAAAGGTCAAATTTGAACAAAGAATGTACTTCGTTGGTGTTTTTTATACAAATGTTTTACTTGGATGGTGTTTTTTGGACACACCAAACTTGAATGATATTTTTTGAACGATTTTGAAACGTAGTTACCCATATAAGTCATTTTCCCTTCAAACATTAAATCAGTTTTTTATTTAAAGGTAAAGGTTAGTTAGAAGCACTCATCTAAAGTATATTAAAACAAATGTAGTTGTATTTTTTTTATATATCAATAAAGTGTATAATATATCAAATAATTTACAAATCATTCGTCTAAACTCCATATATATTTTCAATTAGGACAAAAAATAGGACAAGAACTATTTTACACAAACGAACATAAAATGCCTATTGGTTGGAAAAAGAATCCAAAATGTGTATTAAACTATTATTTGAATGATTGTAAAATAACTTCTATGTGGTTGTGAATGACATGTTTTTTTAATAAACCAGACCAAATCAATAATCATTTTTGAAAATATTTTAGATATAAATATTTTATATCTAAAATTAGTTTATGTTTTAAACACCAAACCATCCCAAAGTTGTCTGTCTATTAAAAAAATAGTTATTTTTATAGCATTTGGATTGACCCGGTCCAGTCCTTTTGCTTTATCAATTCGGACTGATTTCTAGTAACCTTAGATTGGTTGCAATTTTTTTTATTTAAGCCCATTGAGAGAGTTGTCTTGGGCTTTAATATTTTTCGATTTGCTTAATTTTCCATTTTATTTAAATTTTCATTCTAGTATTTAATTAAAGTCAATCATATTTTAAAACATGCCTATAAGGCATAAGCACCATAGAAACATGAACAAGTTAGCATTATAAGGGAATGGACCGAGGTCTTGATATTGTAGCCCTTCAATCGTTACAAATACTGCTCAATTATAAATGCATGGACTGACATCTTGATATAAAGTCTTTCACAACTATATTATGCTCTTGATCCTCATCGTGAAACATGAACGTACCCCAAAAGAGATGCAACTCTTTAAAAGACATTACCACTGATGTACGTAACTGTAAACCTTAAATTTCCACCAACACATTTCGCTCCTTGATTATAAAGTTCTTAATCTTCGCCATGGGTATAAACTCTTTGAACAATTTTTTGATATTTACATGTTGCTTAAACTTAATGTAGACATTCGTGGATTTAAATTCCACCCACACCTATTATCCTTTAATATACGAACCACCAATTCAGTATAACCTTCAAGTTTACATAACTTGTGAAGATTCGCGATACAACGCACATCCCGAACACACCCTTGCACCACAAATGACGAAACTTGAATAACATTAGTATTTTAGCGTCAATATTAATCTTTTTTGTCCATATATCTTTAGGTATTATATTGTACATATATCTTTAGATAGTGTTTGATCCAAGGTTGTCAAGATCGGTATCCTACGTATGATCGTTTTTTAGTTTGCAAGATTGGGATCGTAAAATTGGGAACGGTAAATTATAAAAAATATTTTAGTTTATAATTTTTAAACATATTTTAGTTTATAATTTTTAAACATGAAAAATATTTCAAACATTCAATTTTTCGTTCAAAATTTATAAAAACTTCAAAATATTAGTGATAAGTCGCAATACAAAATGATAAACGGTAAATTGATAAAGGGTAAAAGACATAAAATGGTAATATATATATATATATATATATATATATATATATATATATATATATATATATATATATATATCATTTGCAAAAAAAAGAAAAAACATAATAATAAGGGAAGATAGGATCGGATCGGATCCCGATCCTACGATCTTACGATCCTACCTCAAACATGATCCATTTACGATCCGGATCGTTTTTGATACTTAGGATCGTAGGATCGTACAATCCTACGATCAAGATCGCGATTTTGACAAGCATGATTTGATCGTTGTAATTAGCGTTCTAAAACTTACTATATATATATATATATATATATATATATATATATATATATATATATATATATATATATATATATATATATCTTTTATTCAGTACGTCAATTATCATCGTCACACACGACATTTGTATATGTGTTGGATTGAATTGAACACATATTATTATTATTATTATTATTATTATTTTGATAAAACAAGCTTAAACAATGCATTTTTAATTAAATTAGTTTTATAATAAACTTGAACATGCAATAAAAAAATATTCCTTTATAATACATTTGTTATTTAAAGTAATTTTCTTTTTCATTAAAAAAATGAGTTCGTTCCACAAGTTTGAATCGTCCAAACTTACAATCCACCATGGACCCAAGAAACCTACATCATTGACTCTTTGAGTCAACTTCAGTCGCAGACTTGCATCTTATTTTAGAAACAACTATCATTTTATATGTATATTGTTGGGTGATATATACATCAAACTCTTTTTTCCACAAAATGATAATAATAATACAAAATTACATAATAAAATGACACATTGATCCTTATAGTTTATTGAAGGTCATAAACTCAGTTTTTGTAAAAAAAAAAATTATGAACATGGCCCATGTGGTTTCCAAAACCTGCGTCAATGGTCATTTTGCTCATACCATTACTTTTTGTTTGTTAATGTGAACGTAATTTGGTCTTTTCAGGTTTGATAGAGACTGAGTTTGTGACCATGACTAAACCATAGGGGCCATGTATCTAATATGCCCCTCAGTTGTTACGAGAACAGTCTGTATGCTCAAAGTGCCTCTAAAGTCGAGAAATAGCTGACGCGGAAGTCCCTTGGTGAAAATATCAACATATTGATAAGTTGATGGTACGTGAAGAACTCGTATGTGACTGATACTAAATTTTTACCGGACAAAGTGTGTATCCATTTTGATGTGCTTCATGCGTTAATGATGGACATGATTACCATATAGATAGACAGCGAAAACATTCTCACAATGCACATGTGTTGGCATGTTGCTTTTCGAAGATGAGTGTGTAGTTCGAGAAGGAGGTTCTGCAACCAACATGCTTCAGACACAACATTTTGCCACGCCTCTGTATTTCGCTTCAGCACATTATCTGAGAGAGTGACCTGGTGTTTTGCCAACCAAGAAATGAGGTTATCCCTGAGAAAAACACAATATCCAGAAGTCGATCTTCTGGTGTCAGGACAATCATGCTAGTCGGCACTAGTGTAGGAAACCAATTGATTAGATGTCGTATGATAGAGAGTGAGGTCATGATCAGGGGTACCTTGAAGGTATTCAATGATATGCTTGAGAGCGTTAAAGTGAGGTACCCGAGGGGGCGGGGGGCATACATGCATATGAAAATTGGTTGAACCGCATATGCAATATCCAAACACATAAAAGTAAGGTATTGGAGAGCGCCAATTGGCTTCGATATAAGGACAAGTCATTGATAGGTTCACCGACATTCAAGCTAAGCTTGGAATTTGTGTCGGTAGGTGTGGTAACTAGTTTTTAGGACTCCATGCTAGCATGTTTGATAATGGCTTCAACATACTTTTTCTGATACATAAACCTATGATTTTCCGAACGAGTGACATATATGTCCAAAAAATAAGAGAGTTGGCCAAGGTCAGTCATGTCGAATTCCTACTTTAGACCGTTGATGAGTTCGTTTTTTAGGGTATCGTTGGATGTGCTGAGGATAATGTCGTCCACATAAAGAAGCAGTCAGGTAGTGTTGGCACTGTGTTTGTAAATAAAAAGAGAGGTGTCACTTTTGCTACATATGAATCCTGTTTTGAGAAGGTAACTTGCAAATCTTTGGTACCATGCCCTTGGGGCTTGTTTGAGGTCGTAAAGTGACTTTCTAAGTTTGCACACATAACGGGGGTACTGAGGATGATGAAATCCTGGAGGTTGGTGCATGAACACGGTTTCATGGAGATTGCCATGGAGAAAGGCGTTTTTGACATTAAGTTGGTGTATGTCCCATTTTTGGCTCATGGCAAGGCTGAGGATAGTTCTGATGGTTGCAGGTTTAACAACAGGGTTGAGCGTTTGTTCACAATCGATACCAATTTTTTGGGTTTTCGTATTGATAAGCAATCGTTCCTTATATCGTTCAAGAGTACCGTCAGCTTTAAATTTATGTCGAAAGAGCCAATATCAGCGGATAATATTTTGATCTGTTGTCCATTGAACACTGTTGGATTAGGTGTCTAATCCCATAACTATAATTGCTATATACTTGAATTGATAGTAGCACAGTCCTCTTGGGTTGCCCTCAAACCTAACAATTGGACAGGATGACTTTTAGAGAGAGAGAGAGAGAGAGAGATAGATAAATTTATTATGTGATTTATTAATGTATTATGAAAATAATATTAATTAGAAATCATATTATTAATTAATATTTAATCAGAAGTTAATTAGAATTAATTTTTGGGATTAATTAAAAGTGTAGTGATTGTTTGGTTATTTATTGAAAGTTGAAGAAGAAAGGCCTGAGGACCTCATTGGATGAGGTGGACGAAAATCACTTGGGAAAGCCCAAGAGTTTTTGTCCAAGACACTTGAATGAGGGGAATGGGCTGTTTGGTCACCAAGCTAAGGAAATTAGGGTTTCTCCCTTAAACCCTAGTTTTGGCACCAAGCTACCTCAACTATATAAAGGGCCTATCCCTTCACATTTTCGTGCACTCCTTCCCTTAAGAAGACTTTAGAAGAATTTGGCTATCCCTTCTCCTCTCTCTATATTCATCCTCTTGCTAGCTTGGGTGTGATCCCATTAGAGGCACGACAATTGTGGTGCTTGCTTCAGAGAGATCAATAAGAAGGTGTTCATTGTTATTTGCTACAATAACAATCAAGGTATGTAATCCTTAACTCTAATTTGGTATTTTCGAAAATAGCCTAATGTTCTTAGGGTTTCCTTTTGATGTTCATACTTATAGGTTCAATAAACATAGATCTTCATTAGGGTTTCATGCACACTTAAGAGTTTAAGTTTGTTTGTTTTGCATAAAACTCATCAGTGGTATCATAGTTTGGCTTGTTTTCTATTGAATATGCTATAATTATTGAATTGATCAAATTAGGGTTTATGGCAATTAAACCCTCTAGGCCAAGAATTTTGAAATTAGGGTTTCTTGGACCCTAAGTTTCGAAAATTGGGTAAGGGTTGAAACCCTTACCTTGCCTCCCAAGTAATCGATTTTAGGGAAATGTTTCTTGATCCCTAAGTTTTCGATTTTAAGGTAAAGATTAAAACCCTTACCTTCCTCCCCAAGCAATCCATTTTCGAAAAAAGGTAGATGTGGTTAGGGTTTCCTAATTTTGGTAATTATCTTAATTAAAATTAAATAGATCCTACACCCATTTTTTTGAAATTTTGGGGTGAGAATTAAATTAAAGTATTTGATTAATTGAATTAGACAATACTTGCATGATTAATTAAATGTTTAATTAATAGATAGTTATTTGGTTTATTTTTTAAATTTAAGTTAATTGTTTAATTTCGAAATTTAAAATATAAACTAGTATTTTGAAAAATTTTTAACATACACCTTATAGTATATGTAGTGTAACGTCCCAAAAATTAAGACTCCAATTTTCGATTTTTAAATTAATAAAACCATTATCCAAAACAATATCATGAAAACCTCAGTGAATCAGAGTGTACCAATAAACATCCAAGTACATCAGATTCATGTAATATGCGAAATAATGTGGTGTGTGCAATACAGTAATCCCGAGCTCTCTCCTAAACAGAGGTAACTGAAAACATAAATTGAAGACCGTAAGCACAAAACTTAGTGAGTTCCGCAAGATACCACATACCATACATATCAAACATATGATCGAGCCCCGCTCGGTATACAGATCTGTCAGTCATCGAGCCCCGCCCAGTATACATATAAACATATAAACACATAACACATGCAATAATCACAAAGATAAATAGCATACAGAATGGTCATCGGGCCGCGCCCGGTAAACATATAAACACATAACATATGCAAGAGTCACGCAGACATCTAGCATCTAAATATAACAAACCATGTGCCGGCATTGGTGCCTTCGACTCGCTAAAACACAGTGAGGAAATTCACCTCGCTGACAAAATCCACAGCTAACAGCTCGCATGACCAACGAACGGGTGTCATACACCTCCTAACAAACCATACAATGTAAACTCTTAGTCCACCTTCTAAAACTAGCAATTTGACCAAAAGTCAACTCCACCAAAAGTCAACATTCAAAGTCAACGGTCAATGTCAAAGTCAACGGTCAACATTTCCATCAGTTGACACTCACGTCGTGACCAGTCCTTGGTTACGTCGTAAGAACACACTCGGCCAGATTCCAGCTCAACTCGCTTCCACTCAGTCAACTCGGTCCCGGATGACCCACTCAGCAGACCTCAAGACGTGAACCTTCCTTGGTCACCTCGTGAGCTCAGTCCGTCAAAACAATCATGTAAAAACCACTCCCATGTCGTGACACTCCGTGTGTCACGTCGTGAGCCACGTCTGATGCTAAATTCTAATGTCTTAAGTCCTTAATCCAATAAGTCATCCATTCCAACTTTCCAGAGGGCTTTCATACATCAAAAGCAACACAAAAATCTTTTGCTTTATGGACATGCATGTCCAATGCATGTATTGAACTTGATTAGGTCAAAAAGGGGTGAAAATGAGATCCAAATCTGATTCATGGGAACAAAACTCAACCGAACCATAGATCTAGCACACCAAATCTTAAAGGGACCTCATGGGTCCATAAAGTTGCCTACTTTATGGAATCCAACCACTCAAACCACCTCCAACATGAAGAAAAATGCATAAAAGTCTAGATATTAGAAGAATAACACATAAAGGTTGGAACTTGAGGACTTAACATGGTCCAAGGTATGATCTTTAAGGTGGTGAGGGAACTTGCTTGCTAGATCTAAGCACCAAGAACATCTTCTTCTTCTTCTTCAATGTACCAAAATCTCCATAAATGGATGGAAGACGAGAGGGGAGGTTCAAAATGATGAAAGGGGGGCTAGGATTTCTCTAAAGATGATCTAGATACGATGGAGGTTCATAAAATGCCCCAAAAACACGGAACCAACCTTTATATATGTTGAAAACCCTAAACACTCGTGGGCTTGGGTTGCACAGTTCTCTTGTCGTGAGCCCCACTGTGCTCACGTCATGAGCACAGTTTAAATAAACACTTCCATTTAATCGCTTCTCACGTCATGAGCTCCAACTGCTCATGTCGTGAGATCGGTTTTCCCCCAAATCCTTTCCAACTTCGAACAACCATAACTTCTTCGTTTTAAATCCGATTTCGACGATCATTATATCCACATAAAGGTAATGAGAAGCTCTACACTTCTATCAAATCCCCCTTTCCATAAAACTTTCCGAAATGAAATCCAAAATTCATAAAAGGCCCAAACTGCCACTTTACCGATATACCCTTGGACTACAAAACACAAACCGAACTCCCCGATAATCTAATCAACATTATCCACACTCAAGGGAACTAAGTCTCTTTCCCAAAGGCCCTAAGCCTTATGATAACCGGTCTTCTAGTCATGGCCCCGAATTATGAAACAATTCAAAACAGGGTGTTACAACTCTCCGCCACTTAAATTAGATTTCGTCCTCGAAATCATTCCTTACTACGTCCTCCGCTGCTAGGCGATCCTAGCCAAACATCCTGAATTCTGATTAAGAATGAAGATTTATCCCATACCGATGACTGCCTCCCAAACCTGCCATCTAATCCCCGCCTTGGCATAAATTTCTTATACATCCAAAAGAATGAACCTTAACACTCTGCCCTCAGGCCCAAAGAAGGAAGTCTAGCTGCCCTACCTGAGATTTGAAACAACTACCTTACTCTTGCCAACTAGAAGACCTCAGCACATCGATAAACACCCAAAACAAGAACTTCCGGAAAATATACCGAAGATTACTCCCTAGGACTACTGATCATTCATTAATCGCACACACCCCTAGTCCCTGACTAGGAATACCATTCTACTATGCAGAAAGAATGCTCAAAATATACCGATAGTGAATTACACCAAATACCAAATTCGGAGGTTGCGCCTAACAACCTCAAATATGCGCTTGACTTCCTGAGAAGTCTTACCAACCTGCTGATCCCACGAGCAAAAGGATGGTTAATCCAAAAATTCTCACGTTGCATCCAAATCCCATGTCAGCTTAGGTGTACCCCCACCTGACGAATCATTCGAGATATTCACATTGGACTTCATGGATCAAGATTCTATAACCGATGCCCAACTTTGATAACCGTACTCCTTAAAGACAGCCCTCAAGCAACCAAATTTCATAATGCAAATACTATGCAAGTGGCTACTGATGCACAACCATCATTCCTAACAACTTTTAACTGCCCACATGATCCAACCAACTGGTCACCGAATCTCCCAACTCTCATAATGCACTGACACCCAAATAAGCCAAGAAAGCTAACGATCTGAGATCTAAGAGTCTCAATCAAAAGACTATCGGGTCTTATCCATATAGATCATACATCCACTGGTTCATGATACATTGTGACACCTGCTATCCACTAAACGAAAAGCTCATGGTACTAAACCAATATTGCCGTCATCACATCCACAACCTCAAGACTCGAGACCAACACAATATGGACCTAAAGATACCCAAACATAAATCCACCAACTTACAGGAACCCAAACAAGATCCCTCTCAGTGTTATCCGAACACAACATGAGCCAAACTCTTCTATCATGCCCAACTCCTTTCACAACATAGAATGATATCAACACATACTAGACGAACCTCAACCGTTAACAGAAGCATCCTCATGAACAATAGATACAAGATCCCACACCTTGATTTAAACTTAACGGATTCCACCAATACGTAACCAGCTCGAGAAAACTCCCAAGGTGGTCTAGAAATGCTATAAAAAACTGAGCCTGCTATGCACCAAAATTCCACACCACAATTGAGGGTAAACATACCTAGAAACCAATCTGATAGGATGGATAATTGAGAGAGAGGTTATTTGTGATTTATTAATATATTATAAGAATAGTATATTTATTGAGAAATCATATTATTTAATTGGTATTGATCAAGAATTAATTTGCAATTAATTTATTGATCAAAAGAGACTAATTAAATTAACGGGGACTGATTATGTAAATCAGTGAGACATATGGTTTGGGCTAATGATTCATGATTTATTTGTAATGGGCTAAGCTTATGTGAAAGTCCATAAGTTGTTAGTCCAAATAAGTTATGGACCATAAGCCTAAGTGTAAGAATTAGGGTTACATATAACTCTTGGAATTCTACACTATATATGTAACCCACTAAAGCCAAAAATCTGACCAAGGGTGGATCATTCTAAGAGATGGACGATTTTGTGTGATCCATAACCTCTCTCATTATTATCCATTTGTTCATGGTGTTTGTGACTTGTTTGAAACATCACACTTGAGGTGCTAAGCTCTTGAAAGGCCAACAACTACAAGCTACAAATAAGAGGTATTGTTCTAACTAGTTTTATGATTCATGTACCATGTTTGTATGCTAGATAGGTTCATGCTTTGGATAATTTTTGTTGCATGTATAACTTGAGAAAACTTAGATCCAAAGATATTAGGGTTGTATGTGCACCATAGGAGTGTTATAGTACCTAAAACCCAACAGTGGTATCAGAGCCATGTGTAGTTTTCTGTTATATAAATGCATTAGTGAATTGTACAAAGCTGAAAAATGAAATTCTGCACTCTGCCAGGGTGAACTCGACGAGTCTACTCATGAACTCGACGAGTCCATTATCCGAATCGACGAGTTCAGCAGTCTGTTGGCAGATTTTCGTGTTTTTTTGGCCAGAATTGGATTTGGATCATTACCTTAAACTGTTTTGTATCATAAAATTTGTTTTTTTCTGATATGGTAATGATTATCCCATCCAATTAAAAGATAAATTGTCAAATCTTGAAATTATTACTTGTTTATATGATAAGCTAATTGTTTGTAATATTTTGATTTAAAGTTATCTTGCTTTAAGAGTTGTATTAAGTCAAATTTGTAAAAGATAAAGTTATGATTATTTTATTGGTTTTAAAATTTGATCTAATTGTTTTTAGGAGTTACAAAACTTGCCATCAAGTTTTGGAAATCAAAAGTTTTTTTGGAGTTACAAATCTTGTCATCAAGTTTGGAGCTCAAAGGGTTTTCAAGAGTTACAAAACTTGCCCTCAAGTTTTGAAAGTTGAAAAGTCACATTTATGGAACATTGAAAAGTTTTCAATAGGTGCAACTCTTGGGTTCATAACTTAAAATTAATTAAATAGTTTTAATTTTTGTATTTTATGTTTAGAACCTTCATGTCTTTTGAATAGTTCAAATTACCTCTTATGGATTTCATTGAGTTAATTAAAAGAGATTAATAAATCCATAATCACATGGTTCAAGTTTAATTAAATTTAGAGTATAGTTTAATTAATAGATTAAACCACAAAGTATTTTAAAAGTTTAAAATACACCCTTATACTATATAAAATTAAAAGTTTAATATATTATATATGTATAAGTAAAAGGTCAGTCTTACTGTTAGTAGGCCTCATTCACGAAGTCGGTCTATAAGGGGGGGGTATAAGGTTACTTCCTATAAAATGGGGGTTTAATGGGTGTCCACTCTCACCCACCGCTTCCTTGACTGGTGGAGTGTCGTTAGCCGAACAGGTTTTGATAGGACATTTAAATCCTTATTAAAAGTATAATGAAATATAAAGTAACTAAACCTTTTAGAAATTCCCAATCTTAGTTACTTAGGAAAAATGTGAATTTGATGCTAACCCATGAAATTGCACATTGCACCTTATTAGTCGTTAGTGGAACGTGTGTGGTTAACCGACACACTAATATGGGACTAATGAAGGATGGCAATGGGTACCTCGTAGTTTGTCATAGATCAATGGAGCGTGTGTGGTTAACCGACACATTGATTAGGTGATAAATGATTTCGAGAGTACCAAACTAATTTGCATGGTTATTCACACCTTGTTTGTGATCCTCGGCATCCCAGTCACAAACTTGAAGGGCATAATCGAGATTAAACATGCCATTGAAAAAGTTAAATGAATCTCAAAAGTATCTAGGAATTTCAATTCATTTAAAACCTAATATTCAATTTCTTTTTCTTGGTGGAAATTGGTAAATCGTCATTTACCTACCTTCAAATATTTTTCAATTGGATTACGGCATCCCTCTTCCGAATTGTAGAATATTGTGTTGGGTCCTAGCCTTAATACTTCATTTGGGTGTTATATTAAGGACTTAAATAGACTAACTTGAATTTCTCCCCTCATAGATGTCTACTGTTGACAACTATGGTCTGCCTTATCCTGTTGGAAAAAGCTTTCCTCATGAAGATGATATTCCACAATATCATACTTCTCTTCCTCCACCTCCTCCAATTATTCTACCTAACCCATGTCTTTATCGACTTGAAAAGTTCAAAGTCACTCAAGCCCTATTGGCTAGCAAACACCAAGATGGAAGGTCTCTGTGTGTACATGTCTTGGACATCAAGTCACACATTGACAGGCTGGGAAAGTTGGGTGTCCTCTTCCCAAGGAAGCTGGCTGTTGACTGGGTTCTTCAGTTACTTCCCGAGTTGTATAGTCAGTTTGTTAAAGACTACTATATGACAGATCACGACGTGACCCTTATCGATCTTACCTATTTGCTAATTGCTGCTGAATCTACAATGATTTGGCGCACTGGTCAAGCAAATTTGATTGGAAGATCTACTTCCCAAGCTGCCATGAACATAGGCAATGGCATAGATAGTCAAGAAACAATCCTTCTCCTATGGGAAGGGAATTAGCTATGGTCAAAATATTTGACCATAAGAGAAAAGCCAATTCTGAGATAGTTCCATATGCAAATGCCAAAGAGTCTACTTGTTTCTATTGCCATTTGAAGGGACATTGGAAGCGAAGCTGCCATGACTACCTGAAAGATCTAAGAGAGGGTAAAATCAAATTGTATGATTCTACTTTAGGTAAGCCTAATATCTAACTCTATTAAGTTCCTATTTGAACATTCTTAATACATGATGTGATGAGAGCCATTTTGATGTTTTGAAGGATCAAAGAAGAGAAAGGAAGCTTAAAGAAAGAGCAGGTTGAGTCTGATCACGAAGAGATGGATTCGATCGCATGATTCGATGATCAGAGTTTTAAGCTACTTAGGAGTTATGATAGATTGCTTAGGAATATTTAGAAACATATTTTTCATATGTACTTGCATTGTAAGGAAAGGTTTTCCACATTTTATAAATAAAGAACAATTTTGATTTTATCTTATTTTAAATTTCCTTGCAATGGCATTTGTGAAAATTAATGTTTGTATGTTTCTATTTTTAGCAATATGAATTTGATTCTTTTGTTTGTGGCAGTGTCTAAATTTACCAAATAAGGAAAGATTCTCATCACCAACTTGAAATCATGCAGCTTGTATTGTATGATGAATGAGAACCTTCATCTTTGGGAAATTTAGACTAATTTCTTGTTCACATGAATATGTGAGTCAAGTGAAGGACTAGGGGATCAAGTACACCTTGTTGTGCACTGGTCATGTCCACCACAAAGAACGATAAGACTATTCGTCATGATTTACTAAAGTTTAGTAAATATGGTTATGCTTACAAGACTAAGTGTAATTCTGAATCATTGGAAAAGTTTCAATGTATAGCAGAACGAAAAAGAAGAATCAAATTAGGAAGAAAGATAAAAATCTCTCCAATCTAAAAGGAAAGGAGAGTACTTTAGTATCTTGTTTTATGATCATCTTAATGATTATGAAACCATATCAAAATTGATCCTCTAACGACACCTTAGTACATTTGTATGGCTAAGAAGAGGTATCGAGAATTGTTGAAATGGTTAGATCAAAAGGATGAGTCATACTTCGTTCCAAATTCAAGTTTTAGAGTCATACTCCAAGATTGTACATTGAGTGACATATCTTAAGCAGGTTATAACACATCATAAAATGTGGAGTAGAAAAGTCTTCTTACTCATGCACATTTGAGATTGGTAGTTGTGATGTCTTAGATAAGACAAAGAGAAACTAAGACCAATTATATGAAGTGTCATTCTTGATAAGAATCCACACTAACTCTTGAATATTTGTTTGTCAAAGAATGGTTCTTGACAAGAGAATGTTATATGTCAAGAGGTCAGTGGGTGTCTTAAAGATCTTGAAAAGTTTCAAGAACTAATCAAGAGTAAACCTATTGTTAATCGCTAGCATACGACTTGAGGTTTGTAACCTATCGTGTTGACATATTCTTGTTTCTGTGCCATTCCAGTTAAATTTAACTATGAATGTGAGTTCTATGAGTTCTCAATTGTTTGCATAAGGCAACTTGGAAGACATAAGGCACCTTGATCAGTGAAAGTTCATTGATCAGTAAGGGTGATGTGCTTAACAACTTGGAAGACATGGTAGGCCCTTGTGCTGCCAAGTGGCAAGAAATTAAGATTGAACAAGTTCAGTCCATATGAGTTTGAATCGGCCATAGACCGTATCTAATGATAATGGTTAGAAATGACAGGTTCACATGGATGGAAACACATACACCATCAAATCTAACTGTCATAAGGTTTCTCTCCAATTCATGAAAATGATTGTGAGGAAATGCTTTCACTGATTAGATTTTAAGGAGATAGCAGTTGTGTAAATTGGGTTCTCAAATTCGATTATGATTACAGAATCCCTCTTCATAGTTCGAATTGTGAGAAATGGAAAATAGTTTGAACATTCGGAACTGATTGCTATAAGTTCTTAATAGTTTAGACACACATATGAGCTTTCTTATAAAAGGTGTATGAGCTTAGATAAAGGCTTGTCGAAGCATCTCGCATCGGAAATCTGAACTTTGGAAAGAAAGTCAATAAGTATTGATTTCTAGAAGTCCAGTTGATTTCTAGATACATGGCAAAGCCAGTGGGAGCGTAAGTGTTATGCTAGTAAGAATATAATTAGACTTATTATGTGAAGTGTTGCAAGTTAGCAATACTAGTTATCGGATTTAAAAGGTCACAAATTTGCAAAGTTGCAAAATTTGAAAAGTTGTTTCGCTATAGTAAGGGAGAGGATACTTATACCTTATTTCGAATATAAAAGTTTAGATTGAAGTATTAATCAAACTTAGTCATGGATATATGAATACCATGTTGAAAAATTTCAACATTGGAAATTCTGTATATGGAATTATTATAGCAATAGACTGGTCAAGTATCATGTCTTTATGTAAGACATTATGAATCGTATCCCATATGCCTCAGATATAGGATCGATTGCATATGCTATAATATTCATGTGTTCTGAATTTTCCAAATGCCTAGGGAATTAAGATGAAAAAAGGACTAGAACCGGATATGACTAAAGTTATTAAACAACTGTCAAGGACGATCTAAGGTTCGCTAAGGATTGGTTGCTTAAGGATAGTTGGAAGTATAGTAATGAATGGACCATATTGATATAATTATGAATAGATAGGATTCTATTTAGAATGGATAGTCATATGACAATTATGGAAAAGTTTCCATAATGGGAGTTGGATATCAAGAATCAATGAGTAAGTTAGAAAATTTTATGCAAGAAGGATGTTCAAAGGAATGTGCTTTGAATATGAGACTTCGTATCTATGGAATTGTCTTGTAACAATCTCCAATGGAAAGTTTTGTAATTGGAAAAGTCTTTGTGACTTGTGTACATAGTCATTACAAAAGGATCACTGCATATAAGCTTGGAATCTAACAGATTACAGTAAGTGGCAAGGACTTGGTATTCTTACACTTACGATAAGGATTTGGAATTGTGAAATGAGTGTCATTGGAAATGTTTACAATTGATCTATTTCACAAAGTAAGGACCATAGGTAAACATAGTGTGCATGCTTGGAGCATGGGATGACTATTGTTTTAATTCAAGTATTAAGTTGATCAGTCGAAACATTATACAATGAATAATGTGTAATCAATATGGTGATTAATAAAATGTGTTTTATTTATATTCAAAAGTTTTGAGACCATATTGGATTCGATTATTCTTGTGTTTCACTTCGCATGTTTTGACTTCCCGAATAATAATATTATTTAAACCATCCACAGTCTATCATACTTTGGAAGTAGGTATTGAGGCAAGACTGTCATGAATCCGTCTGTAGATTGTCTAAAGTGTTAGACATAGCACAAGTTTGCTGCAGTATTCATGAGTACTCCTGTAATAAGATTTGAGTATTGGATTAAACCCACACTCATCTGAATCACTTCATGGATTTTATCACGGGTGATTGTGAGATGATAATATCTTATATTCTTGAAACGGAGAGATATGAGTTGCAGTTTACAAGTCGGTTGCACATTGATGATATGTAAACGCACCAGTAGGTTGGTGTTATAAAACGTATTGTTGTGTGTGATTTGATGACTAAATAGAGCAAGCATATGAGTCGAAGTTTATCCGTTCCTTTTACCCTAAGAGGAATAAAAGCGATATATGTGGGCCCCTCGATGATTTAGTGATGACACCTAAGCGCTTGGCCAAGCCTGGACTAAAGTTGATGTGTTAAATTGTAGTCTGTTGTCAGTCGTCATAAATCGGAAATAGGGAAACACCACATGGACAGAGAGAATGATTAAAATCCAAGTCTCAGTCCATACGATATCTTGTATAACGGAGGAATATATGATCCCTTATCTAATGGACGCGTTACTGATAAGATTAGAGTTAGATAGTGGCTTTTGAAAGCTACGATTGCTAATCCGATTTTGAAGTCGTACTTGCAATAATAGTGATTAGACTTATCCAAGTGGGAGACTGTTGGATTAGGTGTCTAAGACCATAGCTATAATTGGTATGTACTTGACCCGATAGTAGCATGGTCCATTTCGGGTTGCCTTCACCAGAACAATCTGATAGGATGGATAATTGAGAAAAAGGTTATTTGTGATTTATTAATATATTATAAGAATAATATATTAATTGAGAAATCATATTATTTAATTGGTATTGATCAAGAATTAATTTGGAATTAATTTAGTGATCAAAAAAGACTAATTAAATTAACGGGGACAGATTATGTAAATCAATGAGACATATGGTTTGGGCTAATGATTCATGATTTGTTTGTAATGGGCTAAGCTTATGTGAAAGTCCATAAATTGTTAGTCCAAATAAGTTATGGATCATAAGCCTAACTGTAAGAATTAGGGTAACATATAACTCTTGGAATTCTACATTATATATGTAACCCACTAAAGCCAAAAATCGGACCAAGGGTGGATCATTCTAAGAGATGGACGATTTTGTGTGCTCCATAACCTCTCTCATTATTCTCCATTTGTTCATGGTGTTTGTGACTTGTTTGAGGCATCACACTTGAGGTGCTATGCTCTTGAAAGGCCAACAACTACAAGCTACAAATAAGAGGTATTCTTCTAACTAGTTTTATGATTCATGTACCATGTTTGTATGCTAAATAGGTTCATGCTTTGGATAATTTTTGTTGCATGTATAACTTGAGAAAACTTAGATCCAAAGCTATTAGGGTTGTATGTGCACCATAGGAGTGTTATAGTACCTAAAACCCAACAGATTTACTAATAAATACTTCCCATCCTAGAACAGAGAAAGCAATCTATACAACAAGTCGAGGAATCCCTAAGCACTTGATGCTCAACGTGAGCATCTCAAACGCTTCTCAATCTATTCAGTGACATTCTGAAAGGAATCCACTGGCTACAACAAGCTCCTTATCCAACATCTTCTTGCCGCGAAGATGACTCTCGCATTCCTGAACACATACATCTAATGATATCTTGTTGTCTACCTCGGTCCTGACCAAATCCTGAAATGAAGTTTTGCGTACCCAAACTGCAAATCCCTACGACTCATTCTGTTGAAATCATGAACTCAACCATATTAATGATCCTTCAACCAAAATAGTCGGCTCTCGCCCACTTAGGGTTCGAACTACCACCAAATGATGTTGCAGACACACCACATGTCAAACCGGTCTTCCAAAGAAGGACCAAGCGAACACAAAGTTATCCTGGATCTCAGATGGAAACCTCGAAAAAAACCTCCTAATCATAACCACCTCTAATATCATAATCCCATGCAGATGCACAAACAATAATTCTGTCCACTCATGAAACCAATTCTCCAGCACAAAATTCATCGTGAGCATTACTTATAATTATAAGAAGCATCGTTCTCTTAGTTAGGATACATCAGAGACAACAAAAGTTGCTCTTACTGATTCAATTCCATTGGTTCCCGAAACAATGAAATATCACTTGTCCTCACTAATTTTAAGAAAGCATACCCCTGATCTCATCTCAAAGCAACCGCACCGCAAAAACCCTTTTGTGCATTCTCACGCTGCCATACCCGTCGACAAAGAAAATCACAATCTTCTAGAATCGTGTCGGGACTACATCCCATCTCTGAAAATCTCACGTCTACTCCCTCTTTCCTCCGATCGTGGAAAGCTGGAAGTACATAACCTATATCGATGATAGTGAAATCCCAATCCATCTGCCAATCACTAAATCTCCGACTTCAATCCTCGAGCCAATCATCACACTCACTTCCTTCTCGAGTCCCACGACTCAACTATCACTACTTTTTCAAGGCCCTCTAGACCTCAGAATCAACTACCTTCCACGTTTCTGCACCATTGAAACCCGACAGGCATGGCCACTGAGGCCTGAACAATCTGACCCATCCTCAACCTGGACAATCATACCCAATAAACCGATAAAGGCAGAAATACACCGCAACAAAGCATGGTGCCAAACCATGCCTCATTCCTTAACCAGTTCCTTAGAATCCCCCAAATTTTCCTCGAGTAGAGTATGGATCCTGTGCTTCCAGTAGTACGGGCCCAATACTACCTTCCACACCTATCCATACTTTCCTCAAGAATCATCTCGGGTCCTCTAAGTAATCACTCCTGTCCGCATCTGTCCTATCCGTTCTTATACACACATTCTCAACTGAATACCCATTGCTAAACAACATAGGACAACCCACTATAACACATCCTAGGCTCTCCTAGGTTCCTGGCCTCACCCTGCCATCAGCTGCTGAAGAACTCCCAATAATGTCAGTTAACTACTTCATGAATAAAATCACATGCATCAAATCTTAGATAATCCTGCGAGTGAAAGACTCATCCCTACAACGGTTAGACTCAAACGAGAGCTGCATAGTAGGGTCAAATCCATCACTCTGAGATTATTTAATCTATGCCAGATGTGACTTAACATACTCACTTAATAGTTAACTCACATCATCATGAGTCCCAAAAAGCACAAAGCAAGCAACATTCGTGCAGTAACACTCCAAGTCACAGCCAAACAGAGGACATCTCAATCTCACTTCCTACCAAGAAAGATTTCAAATCTAGCACAACATCCAATTCCTCTTAGGATATTAGGCATCACATATTAGGTCAATCCATCCACCAAATATTTCCACAACTAAGAGACGTGAAACATGCTATGGATCTAACTAAACAACTCGGGAAGATCTAGGCGATAAGCAACCCGGCCCACCCAGGACAAACCCTGAAAAGAACTAGGGAAACCACCACACTACTCCCCACCATCATCTGCATAAAGAACTCCCCCTAACATCATCTAACTAGCTCACGTATACAATTACATATCGCCGACACCAGATAATTCTTCTAATGAAAGGTCTCACACTACAACAGTTAGACTCAGATAAGAGCTGCGCAATAGAGTTAAAACCTAACCTTCTAAAATTATCTAGTAGCAACAATATGTAACTTAATATACTCTCTTACTAGTTAGCTGAGGTTAATGGAAAATACTAAAAGAACAAAGCAAGCAGCATTTGAGCATCGAGTAATCGGAACAAACATAACCTAAACTGGCCATCCTATCAATGACTGATCAGTACTAGCATGCAAGTCTACAAGCTTATATAGTAGGCATAAAAAGGCATCTCTCATAGCATTCTATCATGCAATTCTGAGCAGATCCTTAACCCTAATCTAGCATACGATTCACAGATTCACAATTTAAAGCATAACATAAACATGTATGTGTATTTTTGGAAAACTTACTTGAGCTCGCTCGATTGCATGCACCACACCCCTTTTCTTTTATCAGAAAAATCTTTTTATAAAACATTTTTTTTGAAATATCTACCAAATCCTAAGTTTGAGTTCAGACACACCCGAGAGTATGTCTGAATCCCTCAAACCAAGGCTCTGATACCAAATTGTAACGTCCCAAAAGTTAAGAGTAAAAAATTCAATTTTTAAATTAATAAAACCATTATCCAAAATAATATCATGAAAACCACAGTGAATAAGAGTGTATCAATAAACATCTAACTACATCAGAGTCATGTAATATGCAGAACAGTGTAGTATGTGCAATACAGTCATCCCGATCTCTTCCCTTTCGAAACAGAAGTACCTGAAAACATAAACTGAACACCGTAAGCACAAAGCTTAGTGAGTTCCCCAACATACCACATACCATACATATCAAACATATAATGGGCCCCGCCCGACATTGGACCCCGCCCGACATCAGGCCACATTCGGTATATAGGTCTGTCAGTCATCGGCGCCCGCCCAGTATACATATAAACATATAAACACATAACATATGAAATAATCATAAAGATGAATAACATACATAATGGTCATCGGGCCCCGCCCGGTAAACATATAAACACATAACATAAGCACGAGTCACGCAGACATTTAGCATCTAAACATAACAAACCATGGGCCAACATTGGTGCCTTCGACTGTGACAACCCGTTATTTTCTATCTTGTAAAAGTCAACCAAAGTCAACCAAAGTCAAACATGCCAAATAAAAGTCAAAGTTATTATTTTGTTAATTTAATTAAGTTAAATTAATAATATTGGTGTGTAAAAACCCTTTAGTAAAAGTATTACAAAAATTAGAAGTGAAATGCGTTGAATCGAGAAGGCTCGCAATTTCCTTCTTTCTTCGGACCGCAAACCGAAGGCAGCAAACCGTTTGCAGCCGAAAACCTCGGACCGCAAACGTGCGAGGCCGAAAACTGCTCGCAACAGAAAACCACTCCGGAAGGTTTCCTCTTCGGACCGAAAATGCAAAGCCGACTTAGGTTTACAGCCGCAAACCTCACAACCTTATCACCTCGGACCGCAAACCCTCGCCTCGGTTTGTGTTTACAGCCAAAACCCACACACATATATATATATATATATATATATATATATATATATATATATATATATATATATATATATATATGAGATACCCGAAAATCTACCTCATTTTTACAAGATACAACCGGAAACTACACTTTTCTCTCAAGGATCATCAACCGAAGTCTCCCCTCTCCTCTCAATAACATGCGAAACCTCTCATTTCTATGATTTCCATACGAAAAACCCTTGATTATTCTTGAAGATCTTACAAGTATCATTCATTGATCTTGTTATCATTCCAAAAACACCTTTCAGTCTTCATAAATTGGGCCGAAAACACCCAATTTAGCTAGTTTTCATCAAGATCAAATGAAGAACACGAAGAACATGAAGAACATGAACACACTATTCTAAGAATTATTGTAAGTCTTTTTACAATAATTAAGTGTTGTTTAACACTTTAAACATTACTAAATTAACTAATTTATACTTAATATGATATTAATATAAATTAGGATTCAGTTTTATCACGAGTTCTAACTTGTGGATTTAGCTCTACAACACCGTATCTTCAACCGGAAACTCACAAAAGGTGAGTTCATACCACCGCATTTTACTATTTTTCACTGTATTAGGGGGGCGGATACAAGTCTAACACAAGAATATTTTTTTTACAATCAAATGATTTCTAAACATTTCTAAACCGACTTTTAAGTTACTGAAACTCTTTTAAATATTGTCAAACTCTTTTAAATGTTTTAAAAACTCTTTTAAACTTATATTTTGCCAAAAATCATATATATATATATATATACATATATATATATATATATATATATATATATATATATATATATATATATAAGCTTTAAAGGGCTTAGGACTAATAATTCGTTTTACTTCCCTTTTCCTTGTTTGGATGTGGGTTTAGGGTAACATTATTTGTCCGAATGTCGTTTAAATTTTAATTATATATATATATATATATATATATATATATATATATATATATATATATATATATATATATATATATATATATATATATATATAACAGTTATTTCAATCAGATTCATATTCCCTTTGTAACATGTCGAGCAAAGGGGTACTTTCATGAATAATTACATATAAAACAGAATACAAATATAAATTATAATGGGTATAATTTATGGAACTCTCATACTATTTTTTACTAATCAGTTATACAAAGTTTAACAGTATACTCTCGTACAAATACTTTACATTCAAGTATACTAGAAAAAGATTATACTATCAGTTCATTTATTTCAAAATGACTTTTCATCATTATTATATACGTAATCGTCAGTATGGTTTTTGTGAGACAATGTTCAGTTGCTTATTCATTTTGGCAATACTATTAAAGTCTTGATGTTATAACCAGAATCTCCCGACAGATAGCAAGACAAATGTGTATAGATCTATACGGGATTGACAATCCCGCACTCAGATTGTTCGGTACAATTAGGCTGGTATGCCTGTGAGTGAAAAATGTCGTTACAGTTCCGGCGCCTACAGAGCGTCATATCAGGCCTACTAGTCTTAGCATGGTTATAATAACTCACAAAAAGATATGAACAAATAAGATTAGTCTATAAATAATTAACAAAAGAGTACGAATACAAAGTACTGGTTTTACAATAATACAAATTACTGTATTACATTAAAATTACAATTACAGCTGGTGGAGCCAGGCACACTCACTTTTACAGGGTTTTCAAAGAGTACAATTACAGAACTTGGAAAACATAAACAATACATAAAACAGTCTTCTTATAGTTTTATTGTGAACTAAAACTATGTTACACTATTTTATAGTACAACAACAACTACACAGAACAATTTTATGGTATTAAAAACTACTTTTCAGTTATATTAGAAAATATTGGATTTTCTGGAACAATAAACATGATTACAATTTCAAGAAACAAATAACAAGCTTCTAAACATAAATACGTATGCACTCACCAACTTAAATGTTGATACTCTCTTTTTCAAAACACTTGTATTCTCAGGGAACCAGTAGACAAGTACATCCCCATGATTTTTGAGAAGACGGAGCAGTATAGAGTCATGTCTTCTATCTTTTGCTATATAACTTTTGATGTCATATATACAATGACTTGAACACTATGTAAAACTTATACATTATTAATGCAATGTTCATTGTACTTTGATTACTATGATGCATGTGTTGTGATACTTAACATGAAGTCATCCACCCCCGGACGTTTCCGCCGCTCCGGTTTCGGGGATGTGACAGATTGGTATCAGAGCATTGTTTATAGTGAACTCAGTATATCAATTCATAAAAGATATACAACTATAAATACATTGGGGCTAAAGAGCTCTGACTACAAGTATACTTTTAAAATATATGTATTTTATAAGAAGTATACTAACACTCATACATACACTAACAACATCACGGTCACAAAAACATAAATTATTTGGATGTTGGACACTACAGTTAAACCTGGACAGTTATGTAATAATATCCGTGATAAATATAGCCTGATGAACTATATTTATTTGAGATACGACCAACATGTGTTTGGGAGTAATGGTAGTTGTAACACACAAAAATTTCGAACAAATTTAAACTTTCAAAACATGTCAAGTTCATCAAAACATTACAACTTTGTTTTCAAAATACATTCTATCAGAGTATTCCCAGAAACATAAACATAACAGGAGGAGCTGTACGATCATGCCTTCGCCTTGCCACGATCCCCTGATGTACCTGAAACAATAAACTGAAACTGTAAGCCCGAAAGCTTAGTGAGTTACCCCCAAAATACGGATACACATACAGTCCACATGACCATGTCAACAATAACATATCATAACAAACTGAACAGAACAGCACATAACGGGTCCACAGCCCTACAGACTGAAATACCCACGAGCCCACAGTACGAGGCTCCCTTAGCCCGTAACTGGATTGCTCCTAGGGTTTGTTGGCTACCGCACGAAGCAATACAACCTCAACCCATCCCATATAACAAACACACATCATAACCACTGAGCATGCAATAATCACATAACATCACAGGTAGTCCTACAGGTCTACCTAACTGGCATAACCACTAGCATGCAACACTAACTCATACTCAACATCTAACACTGCTAGGATAACATATCCAATGGGCCGGCCTTGGTGCCTTAGACCCCGTAGTATAGTGAGGATAACTCACCTCGCAAATGTCGACCCAGAAGATAAAACCCAACTCTCGAATCACTTGGCACAGGCTCCACTACCTAATACCATAGCATAATATACACATAAGTCCTTAACCTTATAAGGTACTCCATAACCCACTAGTCAACCCCTGGTCAAAGTCAAAGTCCTCGGTCAAGGTCAACAGTCCATGTTGACCTTACTCGCTGAGTACCCTCGACTACTCGTCGAGTTCCTTGAAACACTATCCCACTCGCCGAGTCATCGCGGTGACTCGTCGAGTTTCTTCGATTCTCGACCAAACTCTAAGGCCACCCGTCGAATTTTCCTTTTTGAACACGACGGACACACACACATTCATAACTTGGGGAAAACTCATCCGACTCGCCGAGTTGTTCTTCAACTCGCCGAGTCTAATGGTAATCTTCATCGGACTCGCCGAGTTGTTCATCCAACTCGTCGAGTTCACAGCCATCTTCATGTGACTCGCCGAGTCACCCTTGAGACTCGCCGAGTCCATTCAGTCCTTTTTTCCATACAGACTTGTTTTGAGCCATGCAGCGGCTCCAAATCACAGATCCAAGCTTCTAGGGCATGCTTATCACGTAAAGTTGCAAACTTTACGTGCATGCATGGCTATAAAGGCTCTAAATGCCTATTTTAAGTTCTTAATGGAACTTCATGCTCAAGAGGGACCTTAATCATGACCAAAACTGAAACTTTATGCTCATAGAATCCAAGGAGGGTCCAGATCTGAAGTTATAACCTCAGATCTAGCCCATAGCTTAACTTTCCAAATTAATATCTCACCAAAAACCCTAAAACTCATCCAATAGAAGAGATTCACAAGGAAAAAGGCGATTTGGTTACCTCCAGAAGATGATAGCTGAGATAAGAGTTGATTCCCACACTCTACTTGCTCCAATCTCCTTCTCCTCTAAGCCTTCCCCCTCCAAGGATCCTCTCTTCAAGCTTCAAACACACAAAGGGCACACACACACACGTATTATGGTTTTAAGGGGCTCTCAAAGACTGCAAAGAGGCCAAAGGAGGCTTATCATTCCTTAAATAGGGTGCAAAACCCCGGGATTTAGGGTTTCATCTGCCAGCTCCTACTCGTCGAGTCCCTTAGTGGACTCGTCAAGTAGGCCACTTAAACGTGCGTTCCAATCCCACTGCTACTCGACGAGTAGGGCAACCAACTCGTCGAGTAGGGCAACCAACTCGTCGAGTAGGATATTAACCCAATTAACCTTTTATTTAAATCCATACCTGGAATCGAGGCGTTACAATTCTCCCCCACTTGAACTAGACTTCGTCCTCGAAGTCTGCTGCAGCGAATAACTCCGGGTAATGCTCCCGCATTTTGGCCTCCGTCTCCCACGTCCACTCGGACCCCCTTCGATGTTCCCACTGTACTTTCACCAAACATATCTCCTTATTCCTCAGAATCTTTCTCTTCTTCTCCAAAATGGCCACAGGTCTCTCCACATAGTTCAGGCGCTCATCGACCTGAATATCATCCAGCGATACTACTGCCTCCTGGTCCATGATGCACTTTCGCAGCTGCAAAACGTGGAAAGTGTTGTGTATCTGACCAAGCTCCTACGTCAGCTTTAGCCTGTAAGCCACCTTGCCAACCCTGGCAATGATCCTGAACGGCCCAATATATCGGGGACCCAATTTTCCCCTCTTCCTGAAGCGAATCACACCGTTCCAGGGCGAGACCTTCAGGAGTACCATGTCACCCACCTGAAATTCCAACTCAGATCGGCGTCTGTCGGCATAACTCTTCTGCCGACTCTGAGCGGTCTACAAACGCTGTCTAACCTGATGGATCTTTTCGGTAGTCCGCAAGACTACCTCCCTACTACCCATCACTATGTGTCCAACTTCACCCCAACAGACCAGGGTGCGACATCTCCGCCCGTACAATAGCTCGAATGGAGGGGCGCCAAGGCTAGAATGATAGCTGTTGTTGTAGGCAAACTCCGCAAGCGGTAGGTGAGAATCCCAACTCCCACCGAAATCAATGACGCACGCCCTCAACATTTCCTCGAGGGTCTGAATATTCCGTTCGCTCTGGCCGTCTGTCTGTGGGTGGAATGCTGTACTGAAGTGCAACCGCGTGCCCAGCTCCTTGTGAAACTTTTGCCAGAAGCGGGAGGTAAACCTGACATCCCGATCAGAGACAATGGAGACAGGAACCCCATGGCGAGACACGATTTCGCGAACGTACAATTCGGCCAATTTCTCGGCCGATGAGCTCTCCCGTATAGCCAAGAAGTGGGCGCTCTTGGTCAATCGATCCACGATGACCCATATAGCATCAAACCCCTTTGCCGTCCTTGGCAACTTGGTAATAAAATCCATCGTGATCTGTTCCCATTTCCACATGGGAATCTCTAGGGGCTGCAGCTTTCCATGCGGCCTCTGATGCTCGGCCTTGACCATCCTACAGGTCAAGCACCTCTCGACATACCAAGCGATCTCTCGCTTCATGCACGGCCACCAATAGCTCAAACTCAAATCTCGGTACATCATGGTGGCCCCCGGGTGAATAGAGAAATGAGACTTATGAGCCTCCTCCATAACCGCCTGCCTAACCCCACCAGACATCGGAACCCAAACCCGACCGCATCGGGTCAATAGTCCCCGACTATCCTGTATGAACCGGGTATTCTCACCCTTGATTCTCTCCAACTTCCAATTCTCCGGTCGCATGCCCTCTACCTGGGCATCTCTGATCAAACTCACAAGCGGAGAATCCACCGCTATCCTCATACATACCACGGGGGTGGAAGACCCAGCTGACTTGCAGCTCAAAGCATCCGCAACCACATTCGCTTTACCGGGGTGGTAAAGGATCTCACAATCGTAGTCCTTGACTACATCCATCCACCTGCGCTGCCTCATGTTCAGGTTCGGCTGATCCATGATATGTCTCAAGCTCTTGTGATCCGTGTAAATGGTACAGCGGACCCCATAGAGGTAATGCCTCCATATCTTGAGGGCGAACACCACCGCCCCCAGCTCCAAGTCATGCGTATGGTATCTCGTAGCATGCGGCTTCAGCTGCCGTGATGCGTAGGCTATCACTCATCCTCTCTGCATGAGGACCGCCCCTAAACCTGTGATGGATGCATCACAGAACACCACAAAATCCTCAACTCCCTCCGGGAGTGTCAATACTGGTGCCTCACACAAACGCTGACGGAGGGTCTCAAACGCCCTCTGCTGGTCGGGACCCCACCGGAAATCCACCCCCTTCCTCGTCAGACGAGTGAGGGGTACTGCAATCTTGGAGAAATCCCGTATGAACCTCCGGTAGTACCCTGCCAGTCCCAGAAAGCTCCTAATATCTGAGGGAGATTTCGGAATCTCCCACTGCATAACCGCCTCGATTTTGGCCGGATCGACCAAAATCCCCTCCTGGTTAACGAGATGTCCGAGGAACTGGACCTCTCGTAACCAAAACTCACACTTCGAGAACTTGGCGTACAACCGTTCTCGTCTCAGAACTCCCAACAGCTCTCTTAGATGCTCCTCATGCTGCTCTAGGGTCTTGGAATACACAGAGATATCATCTATAAACACTATGACCGAGCGATCAAGCATCGGTCTGCAGACCCGATTCATCAGGTCCATGAACACCGCTGGCGTGTTGGTGAGCCCAAACGGAATCACCACGAACTCGTAATGTCCATAACGAGTTCGGAACGTGGTCTTCTCCACGTCCTCCTCTCTGACCCTGACCTGATGATACCCAAACCTCAAGTCTATCTTGGAAAACCAAGATGCGCCCTGTAACTGATCGAAGAGATCGTCTATCCTCGGGAGTGGGTAACGGTTCTTCACCGTCAACTTATTCAACTCCCGGTAATCGATACACATCTGGTGCGAACCGTCCTTCTTCCGGACAAAAAGTATCGGTGCTCCCCATGGAGAACTGCTAGGTCGAATGAACTACTTGCCCAGCAGTTCCTGTAGTTGCGACGACAGCTCCTGCATCTCTGGTGGTGCCAATCGGTACGGCGCCTTACCAATAGGGGCCGCACCTGGCACCAGGTCGATCCTGAACTTGACCTGCCTCTCTGGAGGTATCCCTGGCAACTCCTCTGGAAATACATCTGCGAACTCCCTGACCACCGGTACATCGGAAACCGAAATCTGATCCCTGACTCGCGTATCTACCACATACGCTAGATAACCCGCACACCCGTGCTGAATGTACTGCCGATGTGACATCCGCCTAAAATGGATTCGGGTCAACCCAACCCAATTGGAAATTTAATAAACCCTACTCAAGATTACTTGACGCTAATAGGATCAAAACCCATACACTACGATATAAATTGACGTTAATAGCAACATAGTATAGTACAACCTTATAACTATAATCAAATTAAATTATGATACCATATTAAAATCAAATCAAAGTATAATGCTCTAATTAAATTAAAAGAATCAAACTTGAATGCTATAATTAAACTTCAAATCAAAGTAGATTGTTATAATCAAATGATAACCTATCTTTTATAAAACTCCATTTTTATAAACTTTACATTAAATTTTATAAAACTCTATTTTTATAAACTTTACTTTAAATTTTATAAAACTCTTATATTAATTATGTAAAAGATGCTTGTGTTAGTGGGAAATTATGAAGACCACCAAAAGCAAAAAGATTATTCCCATGGTCTCCCACTCACACCTCTCATCCACTTTCCTTCCTTTTTCTCCCAACACATTATTCTCTTCACCACTTAAACCTTCTCTATTCTTTCTCTCACTCTCAATCTCGAAATTCATCCAAGAAATACTCATATTCCAGCCAAGAACAATCTATTATACTCAAATCTTCATCCCTCTTTGAAGCATTCATCAAGGTATGTTGTTAAAAGTTTCAAATTCATACAAGAAACAAATTAAATCCACCAAACTATCTAAAACTCATTTTATGCATAAACCTGATTTTTCTCAGAATCCCATCAATAAAATAAGAAGTTCTGGAAATTTCAGAAAATAACTTATTTTTATTGAATTACTATAATTATTGCAATAAAGTAGGGCAATAATTCACATAAAATACTTTTTGCATTCAATAAATTCTGAGAAAATTCTGGGATGACCAATATATTGATTAAACATAATTTATGAAGTTTCATGCATTTATATTACTGTTTACTATTATTTATGATTTTATTGATTAATTAATAATGAAATATATAAAAAATACTTCCCATAGTCACAAATATCCGAAACTTATACAATGGGCTCTATATCATGTTATAAAACTATGGTTAATTTTACAGAATTTTTGGGAATCATTTATTATTTTTCCCGGATTTTGTTGTTGTTTAATCATTAAAGTATTAAATAAATACTAAAACTGTTCAGAAAAATATAAAAATTTTACAGTAATTAATATTGTATGAAATAATGATTTCCTAATAATTTCATAATTTTTCAATACTGTTTACTATTTAAAACCATTTTCCTAAGTATTTAAGCATGTAAAAATGCATTTTAATGATTATTTCATATAAATAATTGTTAAAATCTGTGAATAATTATAATTGGGTAAGTTATTATTTTAATAAGAAATTATTAAAATCTGGCCTAAATTGAAAATATAAATTAATTATGCAAAGTAATTAATTCAATTTAAAATTCATTTAACAAATGAATATCTTAATATTCTAATCAAAATGAATTATTGTTAATTCATCTAATATAAGAATATGTGTTTAATTATTTGTATTAATACTCCATTCTCGTTTAGCAGTTCCTAAACCAAAACTATTAATTATATTAGGTTCTACGCCATTTTGACCCGAACCGTCTATCGTACGACATACGCATTTCGTTTTGGGACTAAAGTGAGTAATCTACCCCATATTTTATAATTTTCAATACTTTTGGGGTGTATCATGTGGTTCTAATATGTTCCAACTTCATTTTATAGTTTTATCACAATTGAGACATTGTTGGGATATTTATACGTTAGTCATTAATTGTATAACTATTGTTTGTTTACGCTACATGTACTTGTAGTGCATTACCATTTTTAGTCTAATCTCCATGACTATGCCCGTATTCTTGAGGTACGTTATGGACAATAATAGCGCTATTGGGTTGACCACCCCGCCTTGGGACGCTAAGGTGATTGATCGCACGTGGTTGAGTGTGTTTGATGATTAGATGCTCCATCCTATATATATTTATATATATATACATATGTATATATAGGGTGAGGACTTATTGTTGTTGTTATCATTTGTTAATCAATTTTTGATTTATAAAACGTTATCTCAAATACAATTGTTTGCCGACTTCAAAAGAAAACAAATTTCAAATTATAAATGTTTCAACTTCACAATTTTCTCTACTAAAATTAGATTACTCACCAACTCTCGTAGTTGACCTGTTTTTACCCATGATGCAGATTTGAAGAATGAAGTTGATGAAAAATAGGTTGTGCCTTAGAAATCCACAAGACTATTTAAATTTGATGTAATAAATGTTGTTCGTATTTGGATTTGTATTTGTATGTTGTGGATTTTGTTTGCGTACTTAGTACTTAATTGAATCTAATCATATTATAACATAGTTGTCATGAGACTTTGAACAATATATCACGCCTTGATCGATTCCGACAAGGATCGGGGTGTGACAGATTGGTATCAGAGCCCTTGACTATAGGGAATTAGGTTAATTGCCTTGACCTAGTCTATAGCCTCTAGGGTCCTCTCGTATGCTAGTTTATAAAATGCACACACAACTGCATGCAATTCACACTTAGAAAATCCTAGGAATACCTTTGTGTGTTAATTGCTCCCTTAAGTGCATACGTATTACTCCTGACACTTATATGTGTGCATACACTGGTGAATATTCTCCTCTTTCTCTGAAAATCACACACATATTGAAGTGGTTTTTTTTTTTAAAAAAAAATGTATATACATATATATTCCTTAAAGCTCATAGGAAATTCAAAGTCATCCACTCTAGTTGGGTAGGATCATAGTAATGGATGCGTAGTAACTGGAAGGGGGAGGTGCCGGTAGCCCGAAAGTCCTGACTAGGCAAGCATTCGTATACATCCCAATCAACCGAGGGACCAGTTTGCTTATCTGGGGACCAAAGGCGAGAGTTCCCAAACCTATAGGCCAAAGCGCGTCATTCACATTACTTTTGAGCCATCAAAATACCCGACCTTATCAAACGTATCCGAAAGGATACACTCCAAAATGGCCAACTCATTGGACTATTAAGTTCCCTAATGGGCCTAGTAGTGGGAAAGACATGTGAAAACTTAGTTTTGTGGGGGCCCACGCAAGTGCTACATGTTTCACATTTAGTAACCATGGAAAGCCCAAAAGGTGCCCAACACTCCTAACCATGGCCCAACAAGTGTTTTACAATTATTTTACCCAACAATGTCTAAAAAACTTTATTTCCATAATCAATTTACAAATAACTCACAAGTCCATATGCGTGTTTCTCGTAGATGGCATTACGACCCCCATACGCTGCTCGCAACAACCGAAGGCTAGCTGCCCTTATCGCCAAGGAGGTAGCAAACGTCATCCCAACAATTGCAACTCAACTTCATTTTCTTCAGCCACAAGCTCCAGCAACCACTCCTCGTTGCTCGTTCAAGCACTTTCGTAACTGCAATCCGCCTTACTTCAAAGGCATCGATGGTGCCACCGCACTCCTCACATGGATTGAAGAAATGGAGAGTACTTTCATCCATAGCGAGTGTCTTGAGGACCTGATGGTCCTTCATGCTACAGGGTGCCTCCAAGGTCATGCTCTCACATGGTGGAACCTAGAAAAACGGGCAAAGGGAGAAGTTGTTGCCTTGGGAATGACCTGGTCAAAACTAAAGGAACGCATGATGGAGAAGTTCTGCCCTGACAGCGAATTGCAAACTCTCGAGGATGAATTCTGGAATCTGAAACAGGTGGGAGGCGACAACGCGACCTACACCAATAGATTCCATGATCTCTCGAGACTCCTACCTCACATGGTTCAACCTATGAAAACTGCAATACGCCGCTACATCAAAGGGTTACCACGCCAGATCCGTGATTCGGTGACCAGCAGCAGGCCATCTACCCTAGAATCCGCCATTGAAATAGCAGGTCAACTCAACGAGGACAATATGAACGATGGTGTCCTCCCACGCAAGGGTTCAAAGATGTCAACTGAAAAGCCGACCCCTGAGACCCTCCTAATTCTCAAGTCCGAGTCCTCCCACCGACATGACAAAAAGAAGCGGAAAAGTCATCACCACAACCATGCTGTTATTACCCCTGGTACTCCTATCACCCAAGTCACCCCACAAGCCCAACCGAATAAAAAGCCGTATACCGGACCTCACCCCCTCTGTAACCACTGTAACTATCACCATATGACCACCAGCCCGTGTCGCTCTGTACGAATTGTGGTCGCTATGGCCACTTGGCGGACACATGTCGTGCACCAAAAACTCAGCGACCACTCTATCTACCCTCAAATCAGCAAACACAAACCCGATATCCAACTGGAACATGCTTCAACTGTGGTGACCCCACCCATTTCAGAAACGCGTGTCCTAGGCTAGTCAATATCATCAACACCCAAGCCCAGGCAAATCCAACAATGCAGGTTCCAGCTCCCAAAGGCCGAGCCTTTGTCATTACCGCAACCCAAGCAAAGACCGATAACAAGGTCGTAAATGGTACGTTTCTCATAAATGAATTCTACGCGTCAGTACTTTTTGATTCAGGTGCCGATAAAAGTTTTGTGTCTTTGGAATTTGAGCCCACACTTCACACATCTCGCATGATTCTTGATGAGTACTTTACCGTAGAAGTCGCCGATGGAAAATACGTTTCACTCAATGCAGTCATCCAAGATTGCACTTTCGATTTTTGCGGTCATAAATTTTCTGTCAATTTAGTTCCTATGGAACTTGGTAGCTTCGACATCATCGTAGGAATGGATTGGCTATCCCAAAACCATGCTGAAATAGTATGTTACGATAAGTTCATTCGTATTCCTCTCGCCGACGGTCAAAGTCTTCGTATTTATGGCGAGACTCATTCGAAAAAGCTTAGTCTTATGTCATGTACTCAAGCTCGATCATATCTACGAAAAGAATATATGGCTTTCTTAGCCCATGTGGTGGAAACAAAGGTCAAAGAAAAGAAGATCGAAGATATTCCGATAGTACGAGACTTTCCCGACATCTTTCCTAATGACGTATCTGGAATCCCTCCAGTACGTGAGCTAGAGTTCCGCATCGATCTTGTTCCTGAGGCTACTCCCATAGCCAAGTCTCCATATCGGTTGGCTCCAGCCGAGATGCAAGAATTGGCAAGTCAGCTCCAAGAATTAACCGATAAGGGATTTATCTGCCCTAGTACTTCACCCTGGGGAGCCCCGGTCCTCTTCATCAAAAAGAAAGATGGTTCATTTCGTATGTGTATTGATTATCGGGAGTTAAATAAATTAACCATCAAGAACCGATATCCATTACCTCGGATCGACGACCTTTTTGATCAGCTTCAAGGAGCTTCATGCTTCTCAAAAATTGACCTTCGCTCGGGTTATCACCAACTTCGAGTACGAGAAGAAGACATCCCCAAAACCGCTTTCCGAACCCGCTATGGTCATTACGAGTTCACCGTTATGCCTTTCGGCCTAACAAATGCCCCTGCCGTATTCATGGACTTGATGAATCGGGTATTTAAACCTTATCTCGACCATTTTGTTATCGTCTTTATTGATGACATCCTCATTTACTCAAAGACAAAGGCGGAGCATGAAAGACACCTTCGCCTAACTCTCCAAACGTTGCAAGGAAATCGGCTCTACGCCAAATTTTCGAAATGCGAGTTTTGGTTAAATGAGGTACAATTCCTTGGTCATATTGTAAGTGACAAGGGTATTTTAGTCGATCCCGCAAAAGTTGAAGCAGTCCAGAATTGGAAAGCTCCACGTACCTCCAAGGAAATTCGGTCCTTCCTCGGTTTAGCCGGTTATTACCGGCGTTTCATTTCAAATTTCTCAAAGATTGCTTTACCGCTTACTTCTCTCACTTGCAAGGGTACACCATTTGATTGGGGACCCAAGCAGGAATACGCTTTCCAAACCCTTAAACAAAGTTTGTGTAACGCTCCGATTCTTACACTCCCTGAAGGATCCGAAGATTTCGTGGTATTCTGTGATGCCTCCAATCTCGGTCTAGGTTGTGTTTTGATGCAAAAGGAAAAGGTTATAGCTTACGCATCACGACAACTCAAAATCCACAAAAGAAATTATACGACTCATGATTTGGAGCTCGGTGCCGTGGTTTTCGCTCTTAAAATTTGGAGGCATTACCTTTACTGCACTAAATGCGTAATTTTCACCGACCACAAGAGCTTGCAACATATTCTTAATCAAAAGGAACTCAATATGAGGCAAAGACGATGGGTCGAGCTCCTAAATGATTACGAGTGTGAAATACGCTATCATCCGGGCAAGGCAAACGTCGTAGCCGACGCGTTAAGCCGAAAAGAACATGCCCATGCATTTCATCTAATATGTTCTCCTATCTTGTCCAATCTCAGCGACCGAATTCGAGGAGCCCAACACTCGGCAATTACCGAAAATGACATGCCCACGGGAATTGATGGGGAGTTGGAAACTAAATCTGATGGTATTTTCTATTATCAAGATCGCATCTGGATCCCAGATCGTGACAATCTTCGTATATTCCTGATGGAAGAAATCCATAAAACCCGATATTCCATTCATCCGGGCACTGACAAGATGTATCATGGCCTGAGAACCAATTATTGGTGGTCGGGAATGAAAAAGGATATTGCCTTATTCATGGCCAAATGTCTTACATGTTCCAGGGTCAAAGTAGAACACCAACGACCCTCTGGATTGTTGGTCCAACCAGAAATCCCCAGGTGGAAATGGGAAGCGATCGCCATGGATTTCGTAACCAAACTTCCCCGTACCACAAAAGGACACGACAACATTTGGATAATCATTGACCGTTTGACCAAATCCGCTCATTTCCTTCCCATCCGTGAAAATTTCAAAGTCAAAAAACTTGCTCGGATTTACATCAACGAGATAGTTAGTCGGCATGGCATTCCTCTCAGCATCATTTCAGATCGTGATGGGAGATTTCTCTCTCGGTTTTGGCAATCACTTCAAACAGCCATGGGAACCCGCCTCGATCTCAGTACCGCCTATCATCCTCAGACCGATGGTCAATCTGAGAGGACAATTCAAACACTCGAAGATATGTTGAGGGCGTGTGTCTTGGATTTCGGAGGAAACTGGGACTCTTATTTACCGTTGGTGGAATTCTCCTATAATAACAGTTATCATTCTAGCATCAAGATGCCACCATTTGAGGCATTGTATGGCCGTAAATGCCGATCTCCTATTTGCTGGCATGAAATTGGTGAGTCCCACGTGATTCGCGAAACAGTGGATTCTCCAATCGTTGGTCCTGAGCTTATCCAAGAAACAACCGACAAAATCACTCAGATTCGCGATAACCTTCTCGCAGCTCGTAGCCGACAAAAGAGTTATGCCGACAAGCGACGCAAACCGCTTGAATTTACCCTGGGTGACATGGTCATGTTAAAAGTGTCCCCATGGAAAGGTGTGGTTCGATTTGGACGCAAGGGTAAATTGGCACCACGCTACGTAGGCCCGTTTAAGATCATAAAAAGGATCGGACCAGTAGCCTACGAGTTGGATCTACCAACAGAGCTTAAGAAAGTTCACCCAATATTTCATATAGCCAACCTCAAGAAGTGTTTAGCAGACGAGAACCTTCATGTTCCTCTCGAGGATATCCAAATCGACGAGACAATGCAATTTATCGAGAAACCCTTGGAAATTGCCGACCGAAAGGAAAAGCAACTCAAAAGAAGTCGCATTCCCCTGGTTAAGGTCAGGTGGCAGTCGGCACGTGGACCTGAGTATACATGGGAGCGTGAGGATCATATGCGTACCAAATACCCACAACTTTTCTCTTAAGGTACTCTCTTCTTAAATTTCGGGACGAAATTTCCTAAAGTAGGGGAGACTGTGACATCCGCCTAAAATGGATTCGGGTCAACCCAACCCAATTGGAAATTTAATAAACCCTACTCAAGATTACTTGACGCTAATAGGATCAAAACCCATACACTACGATATAAATTGACGTTAATAGCAACATAGTATAGTACAACCTTATAACTATAATCAAATTAAATTATGATACCATATTAAAATCAAATCAAAGTATAATGCTCTAATTAAATTAAAAGAATCAAACTTGAATGCTATAATTAAACTTCAAATCAAAGTAGATTGTTATAATCAAATGATAACCTATCTTTTATAAAACTCCATTTTTATAAACTTTACATTAAATTTTATAAAACTCTATTTTTATAAACTTTACTTTAAATTTTATAAAACTCTTATATTAATTATGTAAAAGATGCTTGTGTTAGTGGGAAATTATGAAGACCACCAAAAGCAAAAAGATTATTCCCATGGTCTCCCACTCACACCTCCCATCCACTTTCCTTCCTTTTTCTCCCAATACATTATTCTCTTCACCACTTAAACCTTCTCTATTCTTTCTCTCACTCTCAATCTCAAAATTCATCCAAGAAATACTCATATTCCAGCCAAGAACAATCTATTATACTCAAATCTTCATCCCTCTTTGAAGCATTCATCAAGGTATGTTGTTAAAAGTTTCAAATTCATACAAGAAACAAATTAAATCCACCAAACTATCTAAAACTCATTTTATGCATAAACCTGATTTTTCTCAGAATCCCATCAATAAAATAAGAAGTTCTGGAAATTTTCAGAAAATAACTTATTTTTATTGAATTACTATAATTATTGCAATAAAGTAGGGCAATAATTCACATAAAATACTTTTTGCATTCAATAAATTCTGAGAAAATTCTGGGATGACCAATATATTGATTAAACATAATTTATGAAGTTTCATGCATTTATATTACTGTTTACTATTATTTATGATTTTATTGATTAATTAATAATGAAATATATAAAAAATACTTCCCATAGTCACAAATATCCGAAACTTATACAATGGGCTCTATATCATGTTATAAAACTATGGTTAATTTTACAAAATTTTTGGGAATCATTTATTATTTTTCCCGGATTTTGTTGTTGTTTAATTATTAAAGTATTAAATAAATACTAAAACTGTTCAGAAAAATATAAAAAATTTACAGTAATTAATATTGTATGAAATAATGATTTCCTAATAATTTCATAATTTTTCAATACTGTTTACTATTTAAAACCATTTTCCTAAGTATTTAAGCATGTAAAAATGCATTTTAATGATTATTTCATATAAATAATTGTTAAAATCTGTGAATAATTATAATTGGGTAAGTTATTATTTTAATAAGAAATTATTAAAATCTGGCCTAAATTGAAAATATAAATTAATTATGCAAAGTAATTAATTCAATTTAAAATTCATTTAACAAATGAATATCTTAATATTCTAATCAAAATGAATTATTGTTAATTCATCTAATATAAGAATATGTGTTTAATTATTTGTATTAATACTCCATTCTCGTTTAGCAGTTCCTAAACCAAAACTATTAATTATATTAGGTTCTACGCCATTTTGACCCGAACCGTCTATCGTACGACACACGCATTTCGTTTTGGGACTAAAGTGAGTAATCTACCCCATATTTTATAATTTTCAATACTTTTGGGGTGTATCATGTGGTTCTAATATGTTCCAACTTCATTTTATTGTTTTATCACAATTGAGACATTGTTGGGACATTTATACATGAGTCATTAATTGTATAACTATTGTTTGTTTACGCTACATGTACTTGTAGTGCATTACCATTTTTAGTCTAATCTCCATGACTATGCCCGTATTCTTGAGGTACGTTATGGACAATAATAGCGCTATTGGGTTGACCACCCCGCCTTGGGACGCTAAGGTGATTGATCGCACGTGGTTGAGTGTGTTTGATGATTAGATGCTCCATCCTATATATATTTATATATATACATATGTATATATAGGGTGAGGACTTATTGTTGTTGTTATCATTTGTTAATCAATTTTTGATTTATAAACCGTTATCTCAAATACAATTGTTTGCCGACTTCAAAAGAAAACAAATTTCAAATTATAAATGTTTCAACTTCACAATTTTCTCTACTAAAATTAGATTACTCACCAACTCTCGTAGTTGACCTGTTTTTACCCATGATGCAGATTTGAAGAATGAAGTTGATGAAAAATAGGTTGTGCCTTAGAAATCCACAAGACTATTTAAATTTGATGTAATAAATGTTGTTCGTATTTGGATTTGTATTTGTATGTTGTGGATCTTGTTTGCGTACTTAGTACTTAATTGAATCTAATCATATTATAACATAGTTGTCATGAGACTTTGAACAATATATCACGCCTTGATCGATTCCGACAAGGATCGGGGTGTGACAGCCGAGCCCTGGCAGCTGAGCAGAACCCTGATCCCACTCTGGTGCCCTCGCCATATACAATCAGTTCTCCCCCTCTTGGGGTTCGAACTACCACTCGCTGGCCCTCGCAATCAATCATATCATCGAACCGACTGAGCCAATCCATGCCCACAATCACGCACACCTCCCCCATGGGGATCGGAATCAAATCTATCGGAAAGGATACCCCGCAAATCTCCAAGTCACACCCTCTATAAACTGAAGAAGCGGAAACCCCGTGCTCGTTGGCGATAGACACTCGCAACGGACACTCTAGCTCGCCCACAGGCGCACTGAACTCCTTACTAAACAACTGAGATACGAAGGACCGACTCGCCCCCAAGTCAAATAAGACTAAAGTAGGCAAGGAGTTCACTAAAAACGTACCTAACCACAGGTACAACAGATAAGCATACAAGAGATATAGGAAACGAGATAAAGGATAGAAACATACCAGCAACCACATCTGGTGCTGCTCTGGCCTCCTCCGCTGTAAGCTGGAAGGCACGACCCTGAGCCTTCGGAGGCTCTGCCCTGACTGGTCTCCCATCCGTGATCCTCAAAGTAGCCGGCGCTGGAGCCTGCGCCGGTTTGGCGGCGAGTAACGTGCAGTTGGCCTTCAAATGGCCAACCTGATCACAATGGTAACATAACTTCATACTCGGTATCAGAACGACCTGGCGACAATCCTTCGCATAGTGCCCCTCCTTGCCACACCTGTGGCACCCACTGTTGGCTCGACACACACCAGAATGACCCTTGCCACACTTCCCACAAGTGCGGCTCTGCTGACTCCCAGACCTCAAATCAGCGGTCTTAGACCGCTTTGGCGCCGGCTGTGACTGTGCTGGGGCCGGCCGCTGCTCCCTCAGCTGCAGCTCAATCTCTAACTCTCGCCGTCTGGCGGCCTCCTACAACTCCAGAAGAGTGTCACATCGCTGGGTAGATACAAACTGTCGGATATCGGTTTTGAGCATACTCAGATAACGGGTCATCTGAGACTGCTCGGAAGCAAACTCTGGGCAGAACATCGCCCGCTCAGTGAACATACAGGTGATCTCCGTCACCGACTCCCCATCTTGTCTCAAACTCAAAAACTCCTGTGCCAACCGCTCCCTCTCAACCCGTGGAATGTAACGGGCGCGGAACATATCCTTGAACTGCTCCCAAGTAACAGCAGCTCTCTGATCATCAGTGTACGACCCAGTCGCAAGTCTCCACCAGTCCTTGGCCCCAGACCTAAGCAGGTTCAGAGCACACCTGACCTTCTGGTCAGCAGGATACGAGCATGTGAAGAAACACCCCTCCACGTCTGAAATCCATCTCATAGCCTTGATGGGATCCTGCGTCCCATCAAAAGTAGGGGGCTTCGTGTTATCGAAGTCCCTGTATTGAAAACCTCTACCAACTCCTCCTCCTGCCGCTGATACAGCTGATGCAGCTGCTGCGGCGGCTGTCTCTGCAAGGGCTGCATAGCGCTCATCAAAATACTCCACCATGACGGTCTTAATCGACTACATCTCCGGTAACTGAGCCCGGAATGCAGCAGCAACCTCGTCATGCAGGATCTCTCGAATCCTGGCATCCAACTCCTCTGTACCCATCTGCACCACCGGCTCAGGTGCTGTCGGCCCCTCCTGGCCTCTGTCCCTTGATCCTGATCCCGAACCGGATCCAGCCACGAAGCGCCTCGTCATCACCATTCTGAAACATACCACAAGATATCAGATAATCCATATAAATCGATGGGAACCAACTCCCTACTAACCCTAGGGATTGTGACTTACTTGACACGCATATGGGTCATGTGCTTTCAGTAATACGGGCCCATACTACCTTCCACACCTACCCATATTTGTCTCAAACATCATCACAATGCCCTAGCGGAATTCACAACATGGCGAGCGCTCAACCCTCGCCCTAGAGGAAATATATACATCTCATAACTGGCCTCCCGGCCTCACTCAACCCTCCTATCCATGAAACTTCCACCAACCCTGCAGCACTAGTGTATGCTAGCCATACATAACGCTGGACCCTATAGACTTTCGAATATCCAACCCTACCCTAAGCTCCCAATCAAACAAGAACAGAACATAAGGCCAAATCAAACATTCTCAGGCTATAAGATCTTAATTATGTACAACTGTGATGCATACACTAAGCAACTACAGTATGATGTCAATCTCATATAAAGGAAACCCTAGGCTACCAGGCATCATGTAATCAAGCAATTCTATCATGCAATTCCTGAAGATCCCTAGCCTAGCACTAACATGCTGTTCTATCATATCACATAATCAGATAACTTGTATGGTATTTTGAGGTCTACTTACTGGCTCCGGTTGATCGTACGCCCTGCATCCTCCTTTATTTATTTTGAAAACCTTTTCAAAAAATCATTTTGAAAAATCATTTTGAAAATCCTTTCCTTGGTTTGAGACTGGAGTTACACAAGTGTTCCTCCAATTCACTCAAACCAAGGCTCTGATACCAACTTGTAACACCCAAAAATTTCGAACAAATTTAAACTTTCAAAACATGTCAAGTTCATCAAAACATTACAACTTTGTTTTCAAAATACATTCTATCAGAGTATTCCCAGAAACATAAACATAACAGGAGGAGCTGTACGATCATGCCTTCGCCTTGCCACGATCCCCTGATGTACCTGAAACAATAAACTGAAACTGTAAGCCCGAAAGTTTTGTGAGTTACCCCCAAAATACCGATACACATACAGTCCACATGACCATGTCAACAATAACATATCATAACAAACTGAACAGAATAGCACATAACGGGTCCACAGCCCTACAGACTGAAATACCCACGAGCCCACAGTACGAGTCTCCCTTAGCCCGTAACTGGAATGCTCCTGAGCCCACAGTACGAGGCTCCCTTAGCCCGTAACTGGATTGCTCCTAGGGTTTGTTGGCTACCGCACGAAGCAATACAACCTCAACTCATCCCATATAACAAACACATATCATAACCACTGAGCATGCAATAATCACATAACATCACAGGTAGTCCTACAAGTCTACCTAACTGGCATAACCACTAGCATGCAACACTAACTCATACTCAACATCTAACACTGCTAGGATAACATATCCAATGGGCCGGCCTTGGTGCCTTAGACCCCTTAGTATAGTGAGGATAACTCACCTCGCAAATGTCGACCCGGAAGATAAAACCCAACTCTCGAATCATTTGGCACAGGCTCCACCACCTAATACCATAGCACAATATACACATAAGTCCTTAACCTTATAAGGTACTCCATAACCCACTATTCAACCCCTGGTCAAAGTCAAAGTCCTCGGTCAAGGTCAACAGTCCATGTTGACCTTACTCGCCGAGTACCCTCGACTACTCGTCGAGTTCCTTGAAACACTATCCCACTCGCCGAGTCATCGCGGTGACTCGTCGAGTTTCTCCGATTCTCGACCAAACTCTAAGGCCACCCGTCGAATTTTCCTTTTTGCACACGACGGACACACACACATTCATAACTTGGGGAAAACTCATCCGACTCGCCGAGTTGTTCTTCAACTCGCCGAGTCTAATGGTAATCTTCATCAGACTCGCCGAGTTGTTCATCCAACTCGTCGAGTTCACAGCCATCTTCATGTGACTCACCGAGTCACCCTTGAGACTCGCTGAGTCCATTCAGTCCTTTTTTCCATACAGACTTGTTTTGAGCCATGCAGCGGCTCCAAATCATAGATCCAAGCTTCTAGGGCATGCTTATCACGTAAAGTTGCAAACTTTACGTGCATGCATGGCTATAAAGGCTCTAAATGCCTATTTTAAGTTCTTAATGGAACTTCATGCTCAAGAGGGACCTTAATCATGACCAAAACTGAAACTTTATGCTCATAGAATCCAAGGAGGGTCCAGATCTGAAGTTACAACCTCAGATCTAGCCCATAGCTTAACTTTCCAACTTAATATCTCACCAAAAACCCTAAAACTCATCCAATAGAAGAGATTCACAAGGAAAAAGGCGATTTGGTTACCTCTAGAAGATGATAGCTGAGATAAGAGTTGATTCCCACACTCTACTTGCTCCAATCTCCTTCTCCTCTAAGCCTTCCCCCTCAAAGGATCCTCTCTTCAAGCTTCAAACACACAAAGGGAACACACACACACACGTGTTAGGGTTTTAAGGGGTTCTCAAAGACTGCAAATAGGCCAAAGGAGGCTTATCATTCCTTAAATAGGGTGCAAAAGCCCGGGATTTAGGGTTTCATCTGCCAGCTCCTACTCGTCGAGTCCCTTAGTGGACTCGTCGAGTAGGCCACTTAAACGCGAGTTCCAACCCCGCTGCTACTCGACGAGTAGGGCAACCAACTCGTCGAGTAGGACATTAACCCAATTAACCTTTTATTTAAATCCATACCTGGAATCGGGGCGTTACAGTAGTGTTGCGACAAGTCTAAAACTTACCAACTCTACATATACAGAGGAACTCTAGAATAGAACATAAAAAAATTAAAATACTATAGGAGTATTTTAGGCACTATAATACTAAGAACCAACTATGTGAAAACAAAGGACCCTTGTTGGTAGATCTATAAGTACTAAGTGTATATATTACAGTTATATACAATTAAGGTTTTATAGACTTAGAATTTATGGTTTAGCTTTATTCGAAGGTCTATTCGACCTAAGTTATATATAATTGGTATACACTTTGTGGTTATAGAAGGACCCAGTATGAGTCATACCATACAGAATACATTAACTATTAACTGTAAGTTTCTTATATGGAAACTTGAAGTTGTTTACTTGTCTTTACTAAATCTATTAGATATCTCTTATATCCCTATTCTCGCATAGATAACATGGCTGGATTTCATCTACCAGGAGGCCCGTATTTTCCTAACCAAGGAAACAATGGTTGGATATAAGAAGACTTCGAAGAAGATTTTCCAGAAGATTCTGACTCAGAACCAGAAGTCTATAATCCACCTCAAATTGCCCAAAATCTCAATCCCCGACAGAATTTCCAAGGTCCGACACCGCAGTAGGCAGTGAACTTGGATAGGTGGAGTCATGAGTAGGGTCAGGACCGTCCTTATAATGGAGACCGAATCTTCTACAATCTTAACGAAGGAGGCTCAGCGGACAGAACCCTCCCTGTGTTAGTTACTCGAGTTGCACACAACGATGAACAAGGAAGAGCTACCATTGACCGAGTCATGTAGATTGATGCTACCACTAGATTCAACATGGTTCGTCTTCACCACCTGATTGAAAACCATGGAACAACCAGGAATCATACCGAAGCCTTGCGAAGGGAACTGGCTGCAAACGGAACTGAAGATTGGAGAACTTCGAGAACGTCAAGCGACACTAGAAAGGCGTATGTTTGCAACAAAACGCAAGTTGGCTAAATCCAAGGTTGAAACTAGTAGGACATCAAACAACACTCCTCGCTAATAGAACATACTCTACTCACTCTTTTGAATATAGTTTAAGTCTACGTATATACACTAGTGATGTCTTCATGTACATAGTACGACCTCTAAATTTCACTTTTCGATAGGTCGGTATGCTCTCAAAGTTTTCCATTAAGTTGGTATGTTATAGACCTACTTTAAGGTCAAATTTTCTGAACTCTATGTATCTAATATACCAATGAAATTGACAGGCATCTTATTTCCTTTGAAAAATCACTATCCAATTTCATATTATCACTTTGCAAGTTATTCCTTATGGTAGACTTATATATAAACTCCTTTCAGAATACATGCTGAACTAATGTAATTAATTCAAAGACATCTGATTTATAATCACTATTGATGTCTTACTACCTTTTATCTTTTGAATCTTAAAGAAAAAGATGCCTCCAAGAAGAAATCCAGGACGTATCAATGTCAATGCAGCACCAATACCACCTCCACCTCCTCCGCCGCCACCTCTACAGTTTGACGCTGCTATGTTTCAGGCAGCGGTCAATGCAGCTGTGGCAGCCGCCATGTCACACATAAATACAACCGGTACTAGTGGATCTGGGAGTTGTGCTCATCCTTTAAATCGTGGTGAAAGTCATGGACACCCACGAGAGTGTACATATAAAGACTTCACGAATGGAAAACCTAGAACCTTTAATGGGACTGGGGGAGTCATGGATCTAACTCAATGGATAGAGAAAACTGAAGCAGTCTTTGAGATCTGCTTGTGCCCCGAAGGAAGCAAGGTGAAATTTGCGGCTTGCACCTTTTCTGACCGAGCTCTTACATGGTGGAGTGGCCATGTAAAGTCACTAAATCTTATAGTGGTTAATTCAATGAGCTGGGAAAATTTGAAATCGTTGATGATGCAAGAGTACTGCCCTAGGGGTGAAGTACAAAAGCTTGAGCAAGAGCTTGGGGGTCTTACCATGGTAGGTACAGACATAACAACTTACACCAATAGATTCAGTGATCTAGCGATCTTATGTCCTGGAATGGTTGCTTTGGAGAGCAAGAAAATCGAAAGGTATATCTGGGGACTATCACCTCGGATCCAAGGGAGTGTGTTAGTTTCAAAGCTTGTTACATTTGATAGTGCCAAACAACTAGCATAGTCACTAGTAGATCATGGAGTGCGTCAAGGCTTCATGACTGTTGCTCCAGAACAACACAAAACAAACAAACAAACAACAACAACAACAGCAAGAAAAAGTCCTGGAACAAAAGGAAGGGTCAATCTTCCCAAGAGCTTTCTAGGAAGCAACAAATAGTGGCAGTTTATGCTCCTACTGTTCCTACTATTGTTCCTCTATTGTTCCTGTTACCCCTACTGCAACAAAGCAGTATGCTAGTAAATTGCCGAAGTGCAACAAGTGTAATTTCCATCACAATAGAAATTACCATGAGATGCAATGTAGGAACTGCAACAGAAAAGGGCACATAGCCCAATTATGTAGGTCACCGCCGCAACCGATCACGCAAGTTACTGGCGTTGGAGTGAGCCGGGCATGTTATGAGTGCGGTGAAACTAGACACTTCAAAAGGATTGTCCAAAGGCGAAGAATGTCAGTGGTGTGGGAAGAATACTGGCTATTAGTCACGAGGAAGCTGTTGCAGATCCTACTGTGGTCACGGGTATGTTTTATTGGATAAGGTGTCTAAGTCCATAACTATATTTGGTATGTACTTGACCCGGCTTGGCATGGTCCATTTGGGTTGCTCAACATCTCAACATTTGGATAGACAAAATGAAAAAAAGAACACTTATGATTTGTTAATATATTATAAGTTCTAATATATTAAAATGAAATCATATTATTTTATTAGTATTGATCAAGAATTAATTTAGAATTAATTTTGTGATAAAAAAGAGACTAATTAAATATATGGGGTTTGATTTGTAAATCAATCATTCTTATATAGTGGGCTTATGGTCCATGATTCACTAGATTGGAATAGGACCCATTGGGTGCCCCATGGATGCTCCATGGAGGTTAAAACCCATGGATCATGGGGGAAATGAAAAGCCATGCACATTAAGGTTTACATGGTATAACCCTACATGTGGCACACTATATAAACAACCTCATAAGGAGCAAAGTCGGCCACTAAGACAAGAACAAGAGGGCTAGCCGATTTGTGAGTGAAAGTGTTCTATTCTCAAGTTATTCCAAGTGTAGTGGTATTGTGTGAAACATTTGAGGCATCACATTTGGGGTGCTAGGCTCACAAGGACTTAAGGAATCCAAGCAACTACTAAGGTATGTCATTCTCCTAGTTTTTATATTACAAGTACCCCATGCTATGCTAGTTAGGATGAGAACCTAGGAAAATTCTTATTTGCATGTATATTAGAGAAAACATAGATCCAAGGTTTCTAGGGTTGCATGTACACCATATGAGTGTTAGAATGCTCAAAACCCATCAGTGGTATCAGAGCCTAGGCATGTTTTCAATTATACTTGATGCTACATGTTTTTCCAAAGTAGAAATTCTGCCATTTTTGCATCTGACTGCTCACCACGACGTGACAGTATTTACCACGATGTGGTGATGTACCTGTGTGCAGAATTTCGAGTTTTGCTGCTGGAAATGGACTAGGATCAGTACCCTAAACTGTTTTGGACTTATAAAACCTGTTTTTGATGGTTTAGTGATTATGCTAATCCATTTACAATGGTTATTATTAAAATTTTAAGTTTTATATGTGTTTATATGATTCTTGAAATTGTTGATATGAATGTTCATGCTTATGAGTTTTAGTAAGATCATAGGAATTATTTGCAAATTGTTTGATGATATAATTCTTGATCTAAATGTTATTAATGGAGTCCATAATTTGTCCTCAAGTTATGGATTACCAAAAGTCACTTCTTTAAATTGTCATTAAAGAACAATAGGTTACATAAAGTGAAGAGTCTTCATTTTTAATAAACCATTAAACTCATAAGTTATGAATATGAAAGGTTTTGAATAGTTTCAAAACTTGCCCTCAAGTTTTGGAATTTGCAAAGTCACTTTAGAAAAACTTTAATTCCAAACCCTAGAGTTTTAAAAGTTAAAATTCAACCCTTATACTTTATAGTATTATAAGTTAATAATATATATATATATATATATATATATATATATATATATATATATATATATATATATATATATATATATATATATATATATATGTATAAGATCAAGTCAGTCTTACCGTTAGTAGGCCTCATTCACGAAGCCGGTCTATAAGGGGGGTATAAGGTTGTTGCCTATAAAATGGAAGCTTAATGGGTGTCCACTCTCACCCACCGCTTCCTTGATTGGTGGAGGGTCGTTAGCCGAACGGGTTTGACAGGACTATAATTCTCCCATCATTAAAAGTATAATGATAAATACAAAGTAACTAAACACTTATAAATTCCCAATCTTAGTTACTTAGGAAAATGTGAATTTGGTGCTAACCCATGAAATTGAACTTTGTACCTTACCAAGTCGTTGGTGGAGCGTGTGTGGGTAACCGGCACACTAACATGGACTAGTAAGAGTGGCAAAGGGTGACTTAATGTTTATCATAGATCGGTGGAGTGTGTGTGGGTAACCGACACATCGATTAGGTGATAAAAATAAGGGTACCAAGTTAATTTGCATGGTTATTCACACCTTGTTTGTGATCCTCGACATCCCAGTCACAAACTTGAGAGGGCACAATCGAGATTTAAACATGCCATTGAAAATTTCAATGAATCTCAAAAGATCTAGGAGTTTCAATCCAATTAAAACCTAATGCGTATTTCGTTTTTCATGGTGGAAATTGGTGAATCGTCATTCGCCTACCTTCAAATATTTTATAGCTTGGATTACAGCATCCCTCTTCCATGTTATAAAATATTGTGTTTGGTCCTAGCCTTAATATTTCATATTGGGTGTCATATTAAGGACTTAAATCAACTAACTTGAATTTCTCCCTTATAGATGTCTAAGTTCAGACAACTATGATCTGCCCAAATCTCTTGGAACAAGCTTTCTTAATGAAGATGATATCCCACATGGCAATCAAGGTGAAATATTAATCCCTTTGTTGTGCATTAATGGGACTGGAAATCATGCTTCACTTCCTCTACCTCCTCAAATTATTATCCCTGATCCACAAGTTCAAGGTCACTCAAGCCCTATTGGCAAGCAAAGTCTATGTGTGCTCACATCTTGGAGATGAAGTCACATATTGACAAGCCGGGAGAGTTGGGTGTCAAAGTCTTGAGGAAGTTGGTGGTTGACTAGGTTCTTCAGTCACTTCCTAAGTCACATAGTGAGTTCCTTTAGGACTACTATATGATAGACCATGACATGACCCTTAATGATCTTACCTATTTGTTTGTTGCTGCTGAATCAACAATGATTTGGTGCACTGGTAAAGCAAATTTGATTGGAAGATCTACTTCCCAAACTTTCATGGACATCGACAATGGAAACATTGGAAGTCCAGAAAAGTCTTCTCTTCCCAATGGAAAGGGATCGGCCATAGTCAACCTGGTTGACCAAATGTAAAGAGAAAGGCTAAGTCTAAGATAGTCCCATGTACCATTACCAAAGAGTCCATATGTTTCTTTTGCCAAAAAAAGGGGCATTTGTTGCGAAGCTGCCCTATTTACCTGAAGAATCATAAGGATTGTAAAGTCAGAATGTATGACTCTACTTCAGGTAAGTCCACTATCTAACTCTATTAAGTTCCTATTTGGAGATTCTTATTACATGATGTGACTAGGTCGCATTTTGATGTTTTGTAGAATCGAAGAAATGAAAGGGAACTTAAAAGAAGAGTAAGCTGATTCTGATCGTGGATTTCGATCGCATGGTTCGATGATCAGAATTTTTGAGCTGCTGCAAAGAGTTATGATAGATTGCTTAAGAATAGATAACAAAATTGTTTTCATAAGTATTTGCATTGTAAGGATAAGTTTTTTCGCAATTTTAAAATAAAAGGAAAATTTTTGATTTTATTTATTTAAAGTATCCTTACAATGACATTTGTGAAAAATTATTGTTTATATGATTCCATTAATAGCAATATTGGAAAATGGATTTGATTCTTTTGTTTGTGGTAGTGTCATAATTTACCAAATAAGGAAAGATTCTCATCACCCAAGTTTCAGTTGGATAGAAACTTGGAATCATGCAACTTGTATTGTATGATAAATGAGAATTCTTCATCTTTCGAAAATTAAGACTAATTCCTTGTTCACATGTATATGTGAGTCAAGTGAAGGACTAGGGGATCGGGTACACTTGGTTGTGCGCTGGTCAAGTCCACCAAAAAGATCGATAAGGCTATTCGTCATGATTTACTAAAGTTTAGTGAATATGGTTACACTTACAAGTTTAAGTGTAATTCTGAAACATTGGAAAAGTTTCAATGTATGGCAGAATGGATGAGAAGAATCAAACTAGGCAAAAAGATAAAAGTTTCTCCAATCTGAAGAGATGGGAGAGTACTTAAGTATCTTGTTTTATGATTATCTTAGTGATTATGAAACCATATCACAATTGATTCTCTAAGGACATCTTAGTGCATTTGCTTGACTAAGAAGAGGAATCATGAATTGTTGAAATTGGTAATCAAAAAGATAAATCATACTTCCTTCCAAAATTGAGTTTTAGAGTAATACTCCAAGTTTGTTACTTGAGTGATATAATCTTAAGAAGGTTTATAACACTTGTCAAATGTAGAGTAAAATGTTTTCTTACTCTTGTACATTTGAAATTGGTAAGTTGTGATGTTTTTGGATAAAACAAAGACCAACTAAGACCAATTGAGTGAAGTGTTTATCTTGATAAGAATCTACACTTACTCTTGAATATTTGTTTTGTCAAGGAATGGTTCTTGACAAGAGAATCTTATATGTCAAGAGGTCAGTGGGAGTCTTAAAGACCTTGAAAAGTTTCAAGAACTAATCAAGGGTATTGTTTATCACTAGCACACGACTTGAGGTTTATAACCTATCGTGTTGACATATTCTTATTTCTGTGCCCATTCCAGTCAAAGTTGACTATGCATGTGAGTTCTATGAGTTCTCAATTGTTTGCATAACTACTTGGAAACAATGGTAGGCCCTTGCGCTGCCAAGTGGCAAGAAGTTAAGACTACACAAGTTCAGTTCATATGAGTTTGGATTTGTCACTAACCTTGTCTTGTGGTTATGGTTTTGAAAAATTCACATGGATAAGAACACATACACCATAAAATCTAAGTGTCATAAGGTTTCTCTCCGATTCATGAAAATGATGGCGAGGAAACGCTTTCACTAAGTAGATTTTAAGTAGATAGCAATTGTGATATTTTCATTCTCAAAGTCGTTAGTGGAGCGTGTGTGGTTAACCGGCACACTAACATGGACTTGTGAGAAATTGCAAAGGTATAAACAACTGAGACTATGATTAAGACATCCTTTTTCATAGTTTTAAATTTTTTTTAGACACACATGTGAGCTATCTAAGGAAAGGTGTATGATTTTGATAAAGTCTTATCAAAGCATCTCGTATCAGAAATCTGAAATTTGGTAAGAAAGTCAATAAAGTATTGATTTCTAGAAGTCCAGCTGATTTCTGGATACATGTCAAAGCTAGTTGGAGAATAAGTGTTATGCTAATAATTATCATGTTAGTGGGAGCATTATTATTATGTTAAGTTTTGCAAGTTAGCGATGTTAATTATAGAAAACAAAAGTTTCAATTAGCAAAGCTGCAGGGGTTTGAAAAGTTGTTTTGGTATAATTAAGGGAGAGGAAATTATACTTCATTTCAACTCTAAAAGCTTAGATTGAGATTTTAATCATCCTTAGTCAAGAATATATATATATATATATATATATATATATATATATATATATATATATATATATATATATACCTCTTCATAGTCGAATTATGAAAAATGGCAAATAAAAAAAATATTGTAGCAAAAGACTGGTATAAGATCATGTCTTTATGTGAGACATGATGAATCGTGTCCCATATGCTTCAGATATAGGATCGATTACATGTGCTGTAATATTCATCTATTCCAAATTTTTCCAAATGCCTAGGGAATCAAGAGGGGAAAAAGGTCTAGAATTGGATATGACTAAAATGATTAAGCAATTGTCTAGGACAATCTGAGGTTTACCAAAGATTGGTTGCTCATGGACAGTTGGAAGTATGGTGTAAATTTTTGGAAAGGACCATATTGACATATTCTGAAAGGAGGCAACCCTTATTCAGAAATGATAGTCAGAATGGGAATATGGAAATGTTTCATAGGTGGAAGTTATTCATTAAATATGTGTAAGATTAGAAAACTTAATGGAAGAAGGATGTTCAAAGGAATGTACTTTGAATTTGAGACTTTGTTTCCATGGAATTGATCTCCATTGGAATACTCTGTAATGTCTGTTGACAAGTCTTTGTGACTTTGTGCATAGTCATTACAAGAGGATCAATGCATATAAGTTTAGAATCTAACAGATTTCGGTAAGTGGAAGGAATTTGGAATTCTTAAATTTACGATAAGGATTTGGGATTGTGAAATGAGCATCATTGGAATCATGTTCAAATGGTCTATTTCACAAAGTAAGGATCATAGACAAACATAGTGTGCATACTTGGAGTATGATATAACTTTTGTTTGGACAAACATAGTGTGCATGCTTGGAGCATGGCATGACTATTGTTCAAGTATTAGGTTGATAAATCGAAACATTATACAATGAATAATGTGTAATCAATATGGTGTTTAAATAAAAGGTGTTTTATTTACTCTCAAAGGTGCTTGGGGCCATATAGGATTGGTATTATTCTTGTGTTTCACTTTGCATGTTTTGACTTCCCGAATAACTAGGTTATTCAAACTCTCCACAGTCAATCATACTTTGGAAGTAGGTGTGAATCAAGACTGTCATGAATTGGGTTTGTAGATGTCTAAGATGTTAGACATAGCAAAAGTTGCTACAACATTCATGAGTGCTCATAAGTTCTGAGTATTGGATTCAACCCACGCTCATTTGTATCACTTCATGGAATTTATCTCGAGTGATCGTGAGACGGTAATATCATATAAGTCTTCAAACATAGAGATATGGGTTGGTTGTGCATTGATTGTACGAAAACGCATCGGTAACTCAATGTAATAAAACGTGCTTTTGTGTATGATTCAACAAGTAGTTAGTACAAGCATATGAGTCAAAGTTTATCTGTTCCTTTTAGTCCTTGGAGGGATAAAAGCGATATCTGGGCCCCTTGATGATTTTGTTTTGAACCATGTGCCGGGCTTGGTCAGAACCAAATTGATGTGTTCAGTTTAGTTCTATGTCAAACAAATCGGAAATCAGGAAACAAACTGCTAGACAATAAGTATGACATTGTTCCATGTATTTGTCCCACTGATATCTAGAACAGAGGATTATATGATCACTTATCTTAAATGGCGCATCATCATCATCTCAGTTCCGCGAGACTTTGCAAGAGCTACGATTGCTGGTCGGTTCCTGAAGTCATACTTGTAACTATAGTTATTAGACATATCCAAGTGGGAGACTGTTGGATAAGGTGTCTAAGTCCATAACTATATTTGGTACGTACTTGACCCGGCTTGTCATGGTCCATTTGGTTTGCTCGGCATATCAACATTTGGATACACAAAATGAGAAAAAGGACACTTATGATTTGTTAATATATTAAAAGTTCTAATATATTAATATGAAATCATATTATTTAATTAGTATTGATCAAGAATTAAATTGGAATTAATTTTGTGATAAAAAAGAGACTAATTAAATATATGGAGTTTGATTTGTAAATCATTCATTCTTATATAGTGGGTTTATGGTCCATGATTCACTAGATTGGGCCAGGACCCATTGGGTTCTCCATGGAGGTTACAACCCATGAATCATGGGGGAAATGAAAATCCATGCACATTAGTGTTTACATGGTATAACCCTACATGTGGCACACTATATGAACAACCTCATAAGGAGCAAAATCGGCCACTAAGACAAGAACAAGAGGGCTAGCCGATTTGTGAGTGAAAGTGTTCTATTCTCAAGTTATTCCAAGTTATGTGGTGTTGTGTGAAACATTTGAGGCATCACATTTGGGGTGCTAGGCTCACAAGGTCTTAAGGAATCCAAGCAACTACTAAGGTATGTCATTCTACTAGTGTTTATATTACAAGTACCCCATGCCATGCTAGTTATGATGAGAACCTTGGAAAATTCTTATTTGCATGTATATTAGAGAAAACATAAATCCAAGGTTTCTAGGGTTGCATGTACACCATAAGAGTGTTAGAATGCTAAAAACCCATCACGTTTCTTCTCAACAATTCATACACATGCATTCTATTTGATAGTGGTGTAGAGAAAAACTTCGTGAGCCATAAATTCGAACACCTACTTAAACAAAATTCCCAACCAGTAAAGATACCTTCACTGTAGAAATGGCCAACGGGAAAACCGAGTGCACTAACAATATATACATAGGATGTACCCTTACTCTAAATAACTTTTCATTCCCAATCGACCTAATGTCGGTCTCCATAAAATTTTTTGACGTCATCATTGGTATGGATTGGTTAAGTCCTAATCGTGTCGACATCCTATGTTACAAGAAAGCCATTCGCCTTAACCTGCTAAGTAACGAAACCCTTATAATTTACGGCGACAAACCCGACGCAAACCTACAAATCATCTCCTATATCAAGGCGCAAAAGTATCTTCGCAAGGAGTACTGTGCTTTTCTAACTCATGTGGTAGACAAGAAACAAGAGGTGAAGGACTTCGAGAGCATTCCCAAAGTCTGTAAATTCCCTGACATTTTCCCCGATGATCTTCCAGGATTCCCTCCAGAAAGACAAGTCGAATTCAGAATCGACTTAATTCCTGGAGCTACCCCCCATAGCTAAATCACCTTATCGTCTTGCACCGGCAGAAATTCAGGAACTATCCAACCAGCTAAACGAACTTCTTAGTAAAGGATTTATTAGACCAAGCTTCTCACCCTGGGGAGCACCTTGTTCGTGAAGAAGAAGGATGGATCTTTCCGCATGTGCATAGACTATCGCGAGCTAAACAAGCTTACCATCAAGAACCGATACCCTCTACCACAGATAGATGACTTGTTCGACCAATTTCAGGGAGCAAGTTACTTTTCAAAGATTTACTTAAGATCCAGGTATCACCAGTTACGAGTTTTAGAGGAAGATATTCCTAAAACAGCTTTCCGAACTCGTTATGGTCACTACGAGTTTGTAGTGATGCCTTTCGGATTAACGGATGCACCTGCAGTGTTCATGGACTTAATGAACATAGTGTGCAGTCCTTACTTGGACAAATTCGTAACAGTCTTCATAGACGATATTCTTATCTACTCACGAAGTAAGGAGGAGCATGGCCAACATCTCCGACAAGTTTTGCAAACATTGAGAGCAGAGAAGCTATATGCGAAGTTCTCAAAATGCTAATTTTGGATTAGGAAAGTAGATTTCCTAGGTCACGTGGTTAGTGAAGAGGGAATACACGTGGACCCATCCAAAATAAAGGCAATCAAGAACTAGTCAGCACCCAAAACGTCTACAGAAATCCGCCAATTCTTAGGCCTTGTTGGCTACTATCGCAGATTCATTCAGAACTTCTCCCGAATTGCTAAACCACTTACCACTCTCACTCAGAATGGAGTAACTTTTAGATGGGGAGAGAAACAAGAAACAACGTTCCAAACACTGAAACGAGCCCTGTGCAGTGCACCTATCTTGTCTCTTCTAGAAGGGACAGAAGACTTTGTAGTATACTGCGATGTGTCTAACCAAGGGCTAGGCTGTGTTCTTATGCAGCGAGGAAAGGTCATATCCTATGCCTCGAGACAACTTAAGACACGTGAGGTCAACTATACAACTCACGACCTTGAACTGGGAGCAGTGATATATGCTCTGAAGATCTGGAGACACTACATATATGGTACGAAATGCACAATATTCACAGACCATAAAAGTCTTCAGCATATCTTCGACCAGAAAGATCTGAACATGAGACAACGACGTTGGGTGGAGCTACTAAATGATTACGAATGTGAAATTCTTTATCACCCTGGTAAAGCGAATGTAGCAGCTGATGCTCTTAGCAGAAAAGAATACTTGGGACGTCGAGTAAAGTCGTTGACCATGAAAATCCATTCACACCTGTCCATACATATCAAAGAGGCTCAACTTGAGGCCTTGAAACCCGAGAATGTGGCAGGTGAATCCTTAAGAGGAATGGACAAAAACTTAAACATCAAAGGTGATGGAGCTTGATACTTCATGAACCGGATCTGGACACCAAAGTTCGATGGTTACAGAGAGATTGTCATGAACGAAGCACATAAGACGCGATGATAACGATTCAAACGTGAAGGCTGAGATTGCTACCTCTGTGGGCAAGTGTCTTACTTGTTCCAAAGTCAAGGTAGAGTACCAAAAGCCTTCAGGTCTACTACAAAAACCGGAAATACCCGAATGGAAGTGGGAGCAGATTATGATGGATTTCATAACTAAGTTACCCAAGACAACGGGTGGTCATGATACCATTTGGGTAATCGTCGATAGCTTAACCAAATCCGCACACTTCTTACCAATAAAGGAAACAGACAAGATGGAAAAGCTAAGTAGAACGTACATCAGAGAGATAGTTAGACTGCACGGTGTACCAATATTTATTATCTCTAACCGAGATAGTAGATTTACTTCACGATTCTGGCAGTCACTACAGAAATCTCTGGGAACTAGGCTGGACATGAGTACAACCTACTATCCACAAACTGATGGACAGAGTGAGAGAACGATTCAAACGTTAGAAGACATGTAGAAAGCATGTGTGATCGACTTTGGTAAAGCATGGGATACCCATTTACCACTAGTCGAGTTCTCGTACAATAAAAGTTACCATACTAGCATTAAGGTTGCTCCATTCGAAGCTCTCCACGGTCGCAAGTGCAGATCACCTCTATGCTGGGCTGAAGTGGGTGACACGCAACTGGCTAGAGGTCAAATTCCTGACAGCACTCTCACTAGTCCGGAGATCATTCTAGAAACTACTGAGAAGATAGTACAAATTCAAGAATAACTTAAAGCCTCCAGAGACAGACAGAAAAGCTACGCAGACAAAAGGAGAAAACCCTTGGAATTCCAGGTTGGTGACCGCATCATGTTGAAGGTCTCACCCTGGAAGGGCATGATACGCTTTGGAAAGCATGGCAAACTGAATCCAAGGTACATTGGACCTTTTGAGATCATTGCTAGAATTGTTCCAATAGCTTACAAACTCAAACTACCTCAAGAACTCAGTAACATACATCCTATCTTTCACGTATCTAACCTAACGAAATGTTTATCCGACGAGACTCTTGTTATCCCACTCGATGAAATCGAGATAAGTGAGAGCATCAACTTCGTGGAAGAACCAGTAGAAATCCTAGACAGGGAAGTAAAGAGAACTAAACAAAGCCGTATCCCGATAGTGAAGGTTCGCTGGAATGCAAAGTGGGGACCTGAATTCACTTGGGAGCGGGAGGATCAAATGAAACAAAAATACCCGCATCTCTTTCCCTAGTTTTATTGTATCTCTATAGTCTTAAATTTCGGGACGAAATTCTCTTTAACGGGGGGATAATGTGACAACCTGTTATTTAATATCTTGTAAAAGTCAACCAAAGTCAAACATGCCAAATAAAAGTCAAAGTTATTATTTTGTTAATTTAATTAAGTTAAATTAATAATATTGGTGTGCAAAAACCCTTTAGTAAAAGTATTACAAAAATTAGAAGTAAAATGCATTAAATCGAGAAGGCTCGCAATTTCCTTCTTTCTTCGGACCACTAACCGAAGGCAGCAAACAGTTTGCAGCCGAAAACCTCGGACCGCAAACGTGCGAGGCCGAAAACTGCTGACAACAGAAAACCACTCCGGAAGGTTTCCTTTTTGGACCGAAAATGCGAAGCCGACTTAGGTTTACAGCCGCAAACCTCGCAACCCTATCACCTCGGACCGCAAACCCTCGCCTCGGTTTGTGTTTACAGCCGAAAACCCATATATATATATATATATATATATATATATATATATATATATATATATATATATATATATATATATATATATATATAGAGAGAGAGAGAGAGAGAGAGTCAAGATCAAATAAGAAGGAAATTTTTGGTAGGAAGGTAAGAAGTTTTTTTTTCTACATATTTTTTTCGCGAATAAACAAAATGAATCATTAGATGATTCATTTGTAAGATGATTCACAAGAAAAAATTCTCAAAAAAACATCTCGATGATTCATTTATACAATGATTTTGTTATTATTCACTAAAATTGTCATAAAAGTGAATTTTTTCTTAATTTACTTAAAAATGAATCATAAAGATGTTTTTTTGGGAATTTTTTCTTGTGAATCATCTTACAAATGAATCATCTAGTGATTCATTTATTTTGTTCGTCAAAAAAATATGTAGAAAAAAAACTTCTTACCTTCCTACCAAAAAAATTTTCTTACCGGATCTATATCCTATATATATATATATATATATATATATATATATATATATATATATATATATATATATATATATATATATATATATATATATATATATGATACCCGAAAATCTACCTCATTTTTACAAGATACAACCGAAAACTACACTTTTCTCTCAAGGATCATCAACCGAAGTCTCCCTCTCCTCTCAAGAACATGCGAAACCTCTCATTTCTATTATTTACATGCGAAAAACCCTTGATTCTTCTTGAAGATCTTACAAGTATCATTCATTGATCTTGTTATCATTCCAAAAACACCTTTCAATCTTCATAAATTGAGCCGAAAACACCCAATTTAGCTAGTTTTCATCAAGAACACACGAAAAACATGAAGAACGCGAAGAACACGAAGAACACGAACACACTATTCTAGGAATTATTGTAAGTCCTTTTACAATAATTAAGTGTTGTTTAACACTTTAAACATTACTAAATTAATTAATTTATACTTAATATGATATTAATATAAATTAGAATTCGGTTTTATCACGAGTTCTAACTTGTGGATTTAGCTCTACAACACCGTATCTTCAACCGGAAACTCACAAAAGGTGAGTTCATACCCCTGCATTTTACTATTTTTCATTGTTTTAGGGGGGGGGGGGGGGGATACAAGAATATTGTGTTTACAATCAAATGATTTCTAAACATTTCTAAACCGACTTTTAAGTTACTGAAACTCTTTTAAATATTGTCAAACTCTTTTAAATGTTTTAAAAACTCTTTTAAATTTATATTTTGCCAAATATATATATATATATATATATATATATATATATATATATATATATATATATATATATATATATATATATAAGATTTAAAGGGCTTAGGACTAATAATTCACTTTACTTTCCTTTTCTTTGTTTGGATGTGGGTTTAGGGTAGCATTATTTGTCCGAATGTCGTTTAAATTATGTATATATATATATATATATATATATATATATATATATATATATATATATATATATATATATATATATATATATATATATATATAACCGTTATTTCAATCAGATTCATATTCCCTTTGTAACATGTCGAGAAAAGGGGGTACTTTCATGAATAATTACATATCAAACAGAATACAAATACAAATTATAAGGAGTATAAATTATGGAACTCTCATACTATTTTTACTAATCAGTTATACAAAGTTTAACAGTATACTCTTGTACAAATACTTTACAGTCAAGTATACTAGAAAAAGATTATACTATCAGTTCATTTATTTCAAAATTACTTTCCATCATTATTATATACGTAATCGTCAGAATTGTTTTTGTGAGACAATGTTCAGTTTCTTATTCATTTAGGCAATACTATTAAAGTCTTGATGTTATAACCAGAATCTCCCGACAGAGAGCAAGAAAAATGTGTATAGATCTATACGGGGTTGACAATCCCGCACTCAGACTATTCGCTACAGTTAGGCTGGTATGCCTGTGAGTGACAAATGTCATTACAGTTCCGACGCCTACAAAGCGTCATATCAGGCCTACTAGTCTTAGCATGGTTATAATAACTCACAAAAATATGAACAAATACGATTAGTGTATAAATAATTAAACCAAAGAGTACGAATACAAAGTACTGGTTTTATAATAATACAAATTACTGTATTACATTACAATTTACAATTATAGCTGGTGGAGCCAGGCACACTCACTTTTACCGGGTTTTCAAAGAGTACAATTACAGAACTTGGAAAACATAAACAATACATAAAACAGTCTTCTTATAGTTTTATTGTGAACTAAAACTATGTTACATTATTTTATAGTTAAACAACTACACAGAAAGCTTTTATGGTATTAAAAACTACTTTTCAGTTATATTAGAAAATATTGGATTTTCTGGAACAATAAACATGATTACTATTTCAAGAAACAAATAACAAGCTTTTAAACATAAATACTTATGCACTCACCAACTTAAATGTTGATACTCTCTTTTCAAAACACTTGTATTCTCAGGGAACCAGTAGACAGGTACATCCCCGGGATTTTTGAGAAGACGGAGCAGTATAGAGTCACGTCTTCTATCTTTTGCTGTATAACTTTTGATGTTATATATACAATGACTTGAACACTATGTAAAACTTATATATTATTAATGCAATGTTTGTTGTACTTTGATTACTATGATGCATGTGTTGTGATACTTAACATGAAGTCATCCACCCCCGGACGTTTCCGCCGCTCCGGTTTGGGGGTGTGACATCGACCCGCTAAAACACAGTGATGAAACTCACCTTGCTGACAAAATCCACAGCTAACAGCTCGCACAAGCAACGAACGGGTGTCATACACCTCCTAACAAACCATACAAAGTAAACCCTTAGTCCACTTTATAAAACTAGAAATTTGACCAAAAGTCAACTCCACCAAAAGTGAACACTCAAATTCAATGGCTAAAGTCAAAGTCAATAGTCAACATTTCCATCAGTTGACACTCACGTCGTGACCAGTCCTTGGTTATATCGTGAGAACGCACTCGGCCAAATTCCAACTCAACTCAGTCAACTTGGTCCCAGATGACCCACTCAGCACACCTCACGACATGAACCTTCCTTGGTCAATTCGTGAGCTCAGTCCGTCGAAACAATCATGTAGAAACCACTCTCATGTCGTGACACTCCTGGTGTCACGTTGTGAGCTATGTCTGATGCTAAATCCTAATGTATTAAGTCCTTAATCCAATAAGGCATCCATTCCAACTTTCCATAGGGTTATCATACATCAAAAGCAACACAAAAATCTTTTACTTTATGGACATGCATGTCCAATGCATGTATTAAACTTGATTAGGTCAAAAAGGGGTGAAATCTTTTGCTTTGTGATCCTCGGTATCTCAGTCACAAAGGGAAGAGCATGCCATTGAATAGTTCTAATGAGTCTCAAAAGATCTAGGAATTTCACTTAAGTTAATTTCCTTCAAATTTCATTTTTCGACGGTGAAATTGGTAATTGTCATTTACCTACCTTTATAAAACTTACAATTAGATTACGACATCCCTTTTCTAAGTTGTGAATTTTTTAGTTGGATCCTAGCCTTAGTATTTCATTTTTTGGGTTGTTATATTAAGGATTGTTCTTATCTAACTAAAACTACCTTTCTTTTACATATGTCTACTCCAAATGATGCTTTTGGTTCCTCCTCCTCCTCCAACCATAACTTTTCCTTGTTAAACATCTTCTCCAAGGTGACATTGGATGGCACCAACTACAATGACTGGATGCACAACATAAAAATGACCCTTCGTTTCGAGGACAATGAGTATGTCCTTGAGAAACCAATAGATGAGATTGGCGAAGAGAAGGTCACTCCTAAAGAAATGGTCGCCTACAAGAAACACTACACTGATGCAAAAAAAATAGTTTGCATCATGGTGGCCACGATGACTCCTGAATTGTAGAGATACTATGAGGATTACTAGTCGTACGAGATGAACAAGGACCTTATAGAGCAGTACCATAAGCGATCCTGTGAGGAAAAGTACGAGGTGGTAAAGTCCCTCATAGAAAGCAAGATGAGAGAGGGAGAATCTGTTAGCAGCCACATGCAAATAATGCACCAATACGTGGACCGACTTGTCAAGCTCAATGTGAATTTTGATGAGGAGTTGGCTATCGACATAGTCTTGAACTCCTTGCCAATTTGTTATGATCAGTTCATTTTGACCTATCATTTGAACAACAATGAGACCACTTTGTCTCAATTGCCCAACCTCCTACGAACAGCTAAAGCAGGGATGAAGGGAAAAGGTGTTGCCTCCACTCCTGCTAGTGCTCCCATTCTGGCCATTGGTCAAGGGAAAGGGAAAAAGAGGAAAGGTCATCCCAAGCAAAACTGGAAGGGAAAGTCTCAATATGGGTCATCAAGCAATGGACCCAAAGGAAAATCTAGTTATGATGATCCCCATGTCTTTGATCCTAAAGAGGCCACTTGCTTCTACTACAACGACAAAGGGAATTGGAAACCAAGCTGCCCAAAATATCTGCAAGACATTAAGGATGGCAAAGTGAAGCCAACTTCTACAGGTATATACACTATCTTATCTAATAACTCATCATATTCTCGTTTTTAGGTCCTTGATACAGGATGTGGTATTCACATTTGTTCTGATTTGCAGAGGCTAAGAAGAAGTGAGGATGTGGAGCATGGTATAATAAACTTGATCGTAGGGAATAGGCGATCTTCTCCTGTCACCAAGATTGGAGTTTATAGTCTAGTGCTTAGTGATGGAGTTATTTTAGATTTATTGAATTGTTGCTACTCGTCAGAAATGACACGAACCCTTAGTTCCTTTCATGCATTGGTTAAAAAAGGATTTAGATATTCTTTTAATGATGAGAATGGTTCTATTTCTGCTTATAAAATGGAATTGTTTATTTTGAAGCTTTACCTTGTGATGTTGTGTATGAAACCATGATGTGTGTAGACAATTTCGACAATAGTGTATTTCAAATTAATTCGTCTAATGGTATAAAGAAAGCGTGCTTGTGGCATTTTCGTTTTGGACACATTAAAAAGAAACGCATCACCCAACTCCAAAAGGATGGATTGCTGGAATCATTTGACCTAAGTTCAGATGATGAATGCGAATCTTGTCTTTTGGGTAAGATGACAAAGTCACCTTTCACCGGATCTTGTGAAAGAGATGAAGGTTTGTTGGATCTCATACACACAGATGTGTGTGGGCCCTTCATATCCTCCATAAGGGATGCTAATCGATTCTATGTGACTTTTACTGATGATTAAAGAAGATATGGTCATATCTACTTAATCAAGCATAAGTTAGAAACCTTTGAAAAGTTCAAAGAGTTTAAACATGAAGTCAAGAATCAATTGGGCAAGAAGATAAAGATGCTTAGATCCGATAGATGTGGTGAGTATCTTAGTATCGAGTTCCACGACGATCTCAAGGAATGTGGAATAGTTTCATAATCGACACCTTCTAGGACATCACAGTTTAATGGGGTGGCTGAGAGGCACAATCGAACCTTTTTTGGACATGGTTTGTTCCATGATGAGTCGAGCTTATCTTCCATTTTCATTCTGGGGGTATGCCTTAGAGACTGCCGCCCACATTCTTAATCTTGTCCCAACTAAGAAGGTTTCCAAAACACCTCACGAGATGTGGACAAGGAAGGTTCCATTGTTAGCATATATCAAGGTTTGGGGTTGTGAAGGGTTCGTTAGACGATAGACTTACAACAAGCTCGAACCTCAAAGTGAGAGATGTATTTTCATCGACTACCCACAAAAGTCCTTTGGATATTGGTTCTACAGACTTAGTGAGAATGTGGTCTTTGTAGCACGAAGAGGAGTCTTTCACGAGAGAGAGAGCTCATATGCAAAGAGGACAGTGGGAGTACCATTGATCTTGAAGAAATTCAAGAGTCAAACGATGAAAGAACCTATGAAGACACTAGGGTTCAACCAGAGGAAGAAATTCCAGTTGAACCAGTTGACGATTCATTACCTCTTAGGCGTTCCAGTAGAGTTAGAATGTCACCTGAGTTTTATGGTTTCCATATTACTACAGATAGTGATATGTTTATCAGTGATAGTATGTTGGTAAATTTGGATGAACCGAATAACTACAAGGAAGCAATGGCAAGCCCTGAGGCAGCCACATGGAAAGAGGCAATAGACAGAGAGATCAAGCCCATGTATGACACCCAAGTTTGGAATTTGGTTGACAATGTACCAGGATGTAAGACAGTTGGGTGCAAATGGATCTTCAAGAAGAAGACTGACATGGATGGAAAGGTACATACTTTCAAGGATTGACAACTTGCAAAGGGCTTTACTCAAACCCCATGGGTTGACTATGATGAAAGCTTCTCACCAGTAGCTAAGATAAAATCTATTGGGATAATGCTCGCCATAACTGCAGTTCATGACTATGAAATTTGGCAAATCGATGTCAAAACCGCTTTCCTTAATGGGAAGTGGGTTGAGGATGTCTACATGAGTCAGCCAGAGGGTTTTGTTGATGCAAAGTTTCCCAATAGAGTGTGTAAGCTTGAGAAATCAAACTATGGATTGAAACAAGCTTCTCGCAGATGGAATCTTTGTTTCGACGAAAAGGTTAAAGAGTTTGGCTTCTATAGAAGTGAAGATGAGTCATGTGTATATGTCAAAGCTAGTGGGACTATAGTAACCTTCCTGGTATTTTATGTTGATGACATACTTATTATAGGAAACGACATTCCAACTTTGCAAGAGGTTACGTTTTGGCTTGGAAAGTGTTTCGCTATGAGGGATCTGGGAGACACTACTTATATTCTAGGGATAAGAATTTTAAGAGACAAGAGTAAAAGACTAATTGGACTTAGTCAAAGTACATACTTGGAAAAGGTACTAAAACGTTTTAGTATGGAAAAATTCAAGAAAAGATAACTACCTATACAGAGTAATGCCAAACTGAGTAAGACTTAGAGCCCGAGTACCGATGCAGAGATAGCAGAAATGAGTAGAGTTCCACATGCTTCTGACATTGGATCTATCATGTATGCTATGACATGTACTCGCCCTGATGTGGCCTTTTCTTTGAGCATGATCAGTCGTTATCAGGGAAATCCAGGTAGAGCTTATACCATTGGATAGAAGTTGAAAATATTCTCATGTATCTGCGAAGAACTAAGGACTGGGTCCTTGTACTTGGTGGCAATGATACATTGAGAGTAACTAGGTATAATGACGCCAGCTTTCGAACAAACAGAGACAACTTCCATTCTCAATCTGGCTGGATGTTTACCTTAAATGGAGGATCGGTAACCTGGAAAAGTTCCAAACAATAGACGGTGGCTGATTCTACTCGTGAATCAGAGTACATAGCGGTGAGCGAAGCATTAAAGGAGACAATTTGGTTGATCTTCATCAGAGACCTTGGAGTTGTTCCATCCATCAAGGATCCAATGGAAATTTTCCAGTGATAATGATGGAGCGGTTACCTTGACAAAGGAACCAAGAGATCATGGAAAATCAAGACATATCGACAGAAAATACCATTTCATCAAACATAGGGTAGAAGAAGGTAACCTCGTAGTGAAGAAGGTATCATCAGAAGAGAATCCTATAAATCTCCTCACAAAGGGTCTGAGTAGGGTCAAACACATTTAGCATGCTAGGAGCATTGGTCTGAGATATGATATTAGTTTTAGTAGTTAGATAGTTAGTTGAAACTTGTAACAAAGTAAATGTAATTGACTTCTGGTGTTTAAATAATAGAGAATTATATATGAGTTTGTTTACTACCTTTTATCAATTGTTTATTATTTTGTTTCATTTTTTGGATGTATTACTTCCCGAATAATTCGATTATTCAAACTCCACAGTCGATCCTACTTTTGGAAGTAAGTAGTAAATTAAGACTGTCATGAATTAGATTGAAGATTGTCTAAAAAGTTTTAGACATAGCAATGGTATTCCTGCAATGTTCATGAGTACTTTGAAATGGAGATTTATGTATTGGATTAACCCACGCTCATAGAATTACTTCATGGAATTTATCACGGGTAATTCTGAGACGATAATATCTTATAATCTTGAAACGGAGATATATGAGTTGTTGTTTACAAGTCAGTTGTGCATTGATGATGCATAAACGCATCAATAACTTGATGTTATAAAACGTATTGTTGTGCATGATCTGATGAGTAAATGGTGCAAGCATATAAGTCAGAGTTTATTTGTTCCTTTTTCCTTAACGGGAAAAGCGATATCTTTGTGCCCCTTGGTGATTTGGTGTTGACTTAAAGTGTCGGTCCCGGATAGGACTAAATTGATGTGTTTGATTAGAAGTTCTATGTCTTTACAAATCATAAATCGGGAAAAAAAGTCTTAGACAATGAGATTGATTTTGTTACATGTCTCATATCCGAATGATATCTTGCAGAACAGAGGATTATATGATCACTTATATTACGACCCGTAACTGACTGGGTCAGAGTTCGACAACGGCTTTTGGAAGCTACAATTTTCTGATCTGCTTAGAAGTTATACGGGCAATTATAGTTATTAGACTTATCCAAGTGGGAGACTGTTGGATTAGGTGTCTAAGCCCATAACTATAACTGGTATATACTTGAATTGATAGTAGCACAGTCCTTTTGGGTTGCCCTCAAACATAGAAATTATACAGGATGACTTTTAGAGAGAGAGATAAATTTATTATGTGATTTATTAATGTATTATGAAAATAATATATTAATTAGAAGTCATATTATTTACTTAATAATTAATCAAAAATTAATTGGAATTAATTTTTGGGATTAATTGGATTAATTAAAAGTGAAGTGTCTGTTTGGTTATTTATTGAAATTTGAAGAAGAAAGGCCCAAAGACCTCATTGGATGAGGTGGACGAAAATCACTTGGGAAGCCCAAGAGTTTTCGTCCAAGCCCCTTGAATGAGGGGAATGGGCTGCTTGGTCACCAAGCTAAGGAAATTAGGGTTTCTCCCTTAAACCCTAGCTTTGGGACCAAGCTACCTAAACTATATAAATGACCTATCCCTTCTCATTTTCATGCACTCCTTCCCTTAAGAAGCATTTAGAAGAATTTAGATATCCCTTATCCTCTCTCTATATTCATCCTCTTGCTAGCTAGGGTGTGATCCCATTAGAGGCATGATAATTATGGTGCTTGCTTCCAAGATATCAACAAGAAGGTGTTCATTGTTATTTGCTACAATAACAATCAAGGTATGTAACCCTTAACCCTAATTTGGTATTTTCAAAAATAGCCTAGTGTTCTTATGGTTTCCTTTTGATGTTCATAGTTATAGGTTCAATAGAGAAAACATAGATCTTCATTTGGGTTGCATGCACACTTAAGAGTTTAAGTTTGTTTGTTTTGCATAAAACCCATCAAAACAAGCTCCCATGTTCCATGTTTTAACGAAGAATTATATTCATTTTGGATGTCCTGGCACCAATTTTGGTCATGAAGAGCGAGTTTTGGATTAAACGGAATAGGATAGATAGATTAAGTGTGACGATTGAAGAGTTGTTTTATTTTGAAATTTTCGTTTTAGGATCATGTATGCATGTGGTGCGTTGGGATGGGGGAACCATTATATTGTTAGATTGATTTGGTATCAGGTGTGATTGAGTATGATTGCTATTAGCATTAGAAGAAGGAGGGGGTCTTTTCAAGGAGAATGTGGGGGGGGGGGTGTTGTGCCGAGGCATTGTTGGGTCATGGTCGTTATTTTGAAAGTGAATGAGATATGGTGATGGGTATGAGTTTATAATGAAATCATATGTGTAGGCTTTGTATTTGGATATGTTAGTGTAAGGAAAGTTTTCCTCATGAAAAGTAACATAACACAAGACGATGGTATTAGAGTCAGAAATAGAAAGGTAGATATAAACTCGATGATTGTTTGTAGGGATAGTAGATAAGGTGTTAGGATAACATAGTCATCTAAAAGTACGGAAGTGATTATAGGTGGGAATGAGTTTGTAAAGAATGGAAGTGGTTGTATTAAGGTAACACCCATTTTCCAGAATGGATCAGCTAAAGATATATGGGATCAAAGATGGGGGCTTGTTTTGGAGAAAAACCACCTGCCACGATGTGATGCATGGAATGCCATGACATGGCATGACATATGAGAATCGTGTGTTTTATTAAACATCACGACGTGTCACAAGGGTTGCCACGGCGTGGTGGTTGCTGCAGCCCAAGCCCAAGAATTTTTAGGGTTCCTCCCATATTAAAGGACCTTAACTTTAGGGTTAGTTCATTCTCTTCATCCTCCACCCTCCCATCTCGAAACCCTAGCCTCATTAAGTGGTCTTGAGGTATTCTTGGTGTTCCTGGCCACTTGAAGGTTTATTTATCATGTTTTGGTGTGAATCTTGAAGATCAAGTTTCTTGCAAAGTGTTTTGGTGAAGAACTTAAGAGTAGATCTAGAAAAGTGACTTCATTTCTAGACCATTGTTGGTATAAAGCTTCAACCTTTACTTCTAGTTTGTTAGATCTAGTGTATGGTCCATTTTTATGCCTTTGGTCCCTTTTTGGTGGTGTGCTTGGAGTTGAGATGAATCCAGCCCCTTCTAAGCACAAAGGATTGTCTTCAGGACCTCTTCTTGTTGGAAAGTTGGTAGCTTGATATTGTCCTTGGATCCATGCATGTTTTGTGAATGATTTATGCCATTTTGGACTTAGGTTTGTAGATATTGTTTTAGGGTGAGGTCCTAATTGATAAAGTTGGAAACTTTATCCATTAAGTCATTGAGAAGGACTAGATCTGAAGTTTTAGGCTTAGATCTATAAGTATTAAGATTTAAATGAAGAAAGGAGAGTTCTACTAACAACCACGATGTGGACAAGGAGGGCCCACATCGTGTTCGATTGTTGTTCGCGATTGTGTTTTCCTGCCATTCCCACGACGTGGTGATGTCTTGGTTGTTGTCTATTTTATCTTGTCATGCCTAAAATGTGGCCAAGAGGTGTAGGCTCCTTGATCGATATCAACTAACAATAAACAAAGAACACAGAAGAATTAACACAAAAGGTATTCAGCAAGAATATGTTCCCACTAACAGAACAAGCACAAAGCTCTAGGGTTCGATGATCAACCAATGATTAGAACCCTAGATATAAAGAAAAGTAAATACTATGTAAATCCCTATAAAACCAGGGATATCACCTAATCTATGATAATAATAGAGTATATCTGATATCACTAAGATATTATATCTACTAACTATCTACATATCATCTATAAATACAAGAGATTACATAAGATATACATATCACGCTGACACGACTTTCCAAACATAACTTCACACTAGTGCTTATGTGACGTTGGCGCTAATTGAGTTAGCGTGACTGTTTTACATCATCAAGTTATAAGGCTTGACCTTATAAGAGGTCTCCACGTCGTGGTGGCTTTTGACTTGGTTGGCCATTGACTTTTTTTGACCGTTGACTGTTGAATTTTGATCACTTTGACCTTGGGTCAAACATGGAGGTTTTGGGTTGTTAATTTATGATCCATCTCTTTTGGTGTTATTTAGTTCGCGAGATTGATCAGTGCAAGGTGTGAGAGTGTTGTCGTGCTTCTTCGGTTCTTCAGTTCAAGTGAGTTTCTCACTATGTCACATATCTTATTATATATCCTTTACATGGTAGGATAGAGGTATTGTTAGAGTACATGTATGCTAGTTGACTAGGTTAACTCCTTGTTATGCATGTGTAGAGTTGGGCACTTGGTGTCATGATATGTTAGGCTGGTAGGGTCTTTCTTGCTTATTGTATAATATTGTTAGGAGTAATGTTTGGTGGAGGTAACTGGGATGACATGTTATTAGGGTTATGTATGATTGACCAACAAAGAACTTAACTGATAAGTGGTCAATGGAAGGTTACCTAGGGAAGGCCAGTTACCAAGGGTATGTAATATGCTAGTATATGTTATGTGTTTATGTTACATGATTATGTGGTGGTGATAGTTTGGGTTCTATGTAGTTTAAGTTGGATAAACTGAGAATTCTAGGTCTAATGCCTTATTCCGATGTTATTTTCTGATTGTTCGCTCTCGGGTGGATCATATGTTCGATTGTATATATGATCCATGAATGCACATGACTTTATTAATTATATGAAAGACCATGATCCGGCCCCTGACAGCTGTATGAAAGACCAGGATGTAGCTCCTGGAATTTGGAGTCTGGGCTGGGCCTGTTTACTCTTTGGGCAGGGCCCATTATGTATGGTTAAGCAGGGCCTGTTATGTATGTTTGGTCGGGGCCTGTTATGTGAGTTGCGCTGGGCCCATTGCATATGGTATATGTATGTGGAGGATTTTTATGTGGATGCATTGTATGTATGGTGGAGTATGTGGTATAAAGGGGAACTCACTAAGATTTATGCTTACAGTTGTGGATTAAACATTTTCTAGGTCGTTCGTGAGAAGAGCTCGGCGATACTGTACACACGCATCAAAGATATTTGTTTCCATGGTTTTGTAAACTTAACCATGATAATGTATGGTTTCAAATCAATCAAATGTTATTCAATGGCTTATTAAACAAAGATTTATTTGGTTAATCTATTTTAAAATGAAAAATCTATTTGTAATTTTTGGGACGTTACAAGTTATTATTAGAACGTTCGTTTAAGGGATTCAGACGCGTCTTGTGGTGTGTCTGAACTAAAACTGAGCACTGAGAGCTTTTCTAAAACAAAAGTTTTTGAAAGAGAATGTTTTTTATTCAAGAAAACAATTTCCTAAAGTGTTTTATAATAATTAGAGGATGCGATGCGTAGAGTCGGCTGGAGCTCAAGAAGTAAGTAATTCCCAGTATATCCTTATGAGTTTGCATCCGTGCTACGAATTGTTATGTCTGCTAGAATGTAGGCTGTAGATCTACTCAGGATCGCATGCTAGAATTACCTGATTTTTATAAATGCCTCATATGCCTTTTATGTGTATTGTTGTTTGTGTTGTTAGATCTTCGACTGATTTCAATATAAAGGCATATTTAGTGAGCGGGTTTGGGGGAAAGTAAGATTCCCAAAGAGAGATTATGGGAAGTGTAGTATTAGGCATATGTGTAAACGTATGCATGTGTGCGAGGAGTTTAGTGGAGTGTTGAAAAGTGACTTGGGAGTCTTGTAGCAGTCCTTGGAACAAGTGTGGATAGGTGTAAAAGGTAGTATTATGCCCATACTACTAAAAGCACATGATCCATACTTAGGTTAAGGAATTTCTACAAGAATACCGAGGAACTTGTAGGTGGGTATGCTTAGTGTGGGTTTTCACTATGCATTGATTTTGATGTGTTCCTGTTATCTTTCAGATTCAAGATGGCGACCTTCCATGTTGACGATTCATGTCTGAGTGAGAGGGATATCCACAACTTCATGGGGAGGAGGGAGCCTATTATCAATATGAGATGGCTTGCTGATGTGGAAAGTGCCTTTCGTGCCAGCTTTTTTTTGAATGAGGCTTAGGTCCAATTTACAACGTGCCTTCTACGGGATCAAGTTGGGGATTAATGGAGAAAGGTTGTTGAGAGTCTCGAACCGCATGTAGTCGAGTCTATGTTATGTGAGGATTTTGTAACCAAATTTAGGAGAGAGTTTGTGCCGATGATTGAGGTTCAACAGTTGGCTCAGGAGTATTTAGCACTTGAGCATACTACAAAGACAGTGACTGAGATCACCACCAAGTTCAGAAAGAGAGATCATTGATTTACCCATAGTATGAAGCTACGAAGGAGATAAGGATGAATATCTACCATGACATGTTGAGAACGGATATCTGGGAGCACATGAGTATCTCAAGTCATAAAACTCTTTTCGGTCTAGTGGAGGAAGCCAGGGAAAGAGAGCTGGAGTTAGAGATCCAACAACAGAAAAGGAAACATGTTCAAGTTCATGCATCAGCACCCTCAGTCAAGAAGGCCTGGGGAACTGACTTTCGGTCAAGAGATCGAGAGACTCGCGGGTTATATGTCAGGTGTGTTCTGGTTCATTGGGGTATTTTTTGCGCACCTGTTTCTAAATGTTTCAGATGCGGACAAGAGGGTCATTACAGTCGGGACTATAGTTAGAGGGAGTTGAGGGTATGTTTCATTTGTAGCCAGCCAAGCCATGTTAAAGCTAGTTTTCCTCTGAGAGCGGATGGGTTGCTTCTGGATCCAACACCTTTAGCGTGGCAACTACTAGATGGAGGGTTTGGAACAACTGGAGTCCCAAGGGCTGGGGTCTGATCTATCAGTTCTTTGAAAGGGGCGGATGCTTCATTATTGATGTCATTAGTATCTTTTATGTTTAGATTTTTGTTGTTTCATTTGTAATATTGGATACTATGTTGAATGATATTGTTTTAAGAACCGTGGTTCTGTTTTGAGTAAATCATTTATGATTGGATTGCTTACTAGTTGTGGGGTTGTGGATGTATGTTGGAAATCTCGGATTTTGTTTAAAGGATTCGGTTTCTCTTATTCCTTCTGTTGTTGGTCATGATTGTTAGGAACCATGTGGTGAAGTTATTTCATACGCCCGTGTTTTGAATGATTATGAAATTATCGGTTTTTAGCCAATTCTACATGGGGGAGAATCGCCTTGTCAGATGGAAAGACATCATAGTACATATCATCTTGGAGTTTCATCTTCAAGGGTAAGAGATTAGTAGGTTTTGGTTGTTCTCAGAAATGAAACTTATGCAAGGAATGTTGTTCAGCGGTCAGTTGTGACAAGGGAACCAGATGTTGAAGATTCAAGGTTATCTCATCTGAAGACTGGAAGCATCAATCACGACATGAGATTGAGTTAGTGATTAGGCTCAGGTCGAAGGGTTTGTGAGGGACTGTCTACCTGTTCTTGTTTGATGAAGGATTTGGGGTTCGAAGTACGACCCGAACACCAGATAGGATCTAGTAGAGTAGGGGTCCATCTCGTGTTAGTTTTGCTTACTATCTTTGTGGTTTTGTATGAAAGACCATAAGGGGACCCCATGACAGTTTTAGGAGTGATTTAAGACTACAATTGGTCCCGTAGCATTCACTTGAGTTGAAATAGACTCGTTGGGTTAAAATAAACCCATTAGGTGAAACGGGTCGTTGTGTAAGACAATGAGTTGGCCTGTATCATTTACTTGATTTAAAATAGACTCGTTGGCTGAAATAGGCCATTGCAGGGGATGTCTGTAAGACTATCGGATGACTATACCATTTACTTGGGTTGAAACAGACCCATCATTGTGTGTTTAGTCAATCATTTGTTCAAAATTAAGGGTTGTTAAATCCGTGTTGATGTATAGGCTAGGTTAGTCTTGTCTGTTGGGCATTTCCTTGAAGTTTTGTTGTGCGTCCGAGTGTGAGGTTGTCGGTTCAGTGGTTGGTCATGGTCTCCGTTCTTCAGTTTAACAGCAGGAGGGTGTAAGGTCAGTGATGTGTTATTTATGCACTAATTTTTTTTATAAAGTCCTATCAAATATCAACTAGTCTTAAAGACAAATAGGCATTGTACCTAGTCGTGAAGTAATATAGTTTAAGGTAAGAAAGGGTGTCGAACACAGGGAACGAGAATGGTTTAGATCAAATAATTCAAATGTTAATTAGATTAATAACAGTAAAGTAAAAAGGGGTTTTTTTATTTAAACTAACTTAAACATGTTTTAATACTCCAATTAAGAAAACGAAACTAAATAACCAAATGAAAACAATGGATAAGAAGTACTTTCACTAGAATATAAATCCCCCAAGTTTCTATGTTTGATTCATTAGAAGTGCAATTGATTAATGAGTTGATTACCTAATTGTAATATGACGAGTTATCTTGGTCGGATTTCCTAGTACTAATAGTTAATGAACAACTAACACAATGATCATGCAATTAGTAAACACATAATTAATTAAATATATTCGAACTATTAACGATATGATCTAGTGATTTCTTATTAGTGGTCGTGACAATCAATCAAAGCATAGCATGGATAACTTATACTGTCTAACACAGTCAAAGTCACCGATTAATATTACCAAACCCTAGAATTTGATCAATCTCTAGTCCTAACAATTTAATGGTCATAAACTTATTAAGATTCAAGTTAATGTAATTAGATTGGTACTTTGAACTACACATAACATAACAATAGGCCATAAAAATCATAACTTTAACATGAAAGGTAAAGCGATCAATTGAACATAAGTATTAACTAAATTCACATAATCCAACTAACAAAATCAAATAATATCAACGAGGGTTCATCTATAACTAGTGAAAGTAAAGGTTTTTACACCATAATCAATAAACTAAAGTAGAAAAATATCACCAAAAGATTTCAAGACACAATCATCAAGCAAACCCAAAGTGAAATCTCGATGCAAATAGTGCTTGAATCTTCAAATTCTTGCTCCAATTGAATCTCTAGCTTCAAAATCGACCCCTAGAGATTTTCTTGACTTCAAATCGAAGTAAAAGTCGCAACAATGGTTTCCAAAGGTTGTAGCTCAATTAGGGTTAAAAATTCAAAGTTTTTTTTTTATAGATTTTATGCCTCCACGGTGTGGAAATGGGTTTCCACGAACTCGTAGACCGACACGGGAGTTTTCGGGTTTTTTGAGCTTCCACTCCATGTAAATTCCTTTGCCAAAGCATGGAAACTAGAATCTGAATTTGGAACAAACACGAAAGTCATCCAAAATTTTGTCTAGTTTCTGGAACATCTTGAATCTTCTCAATCGGATTTATGAGTCATTATAAATGGCCAAAACACTGAAGAGAGGTCAAGCTGTCCAACGATATCCTTTTTCTTATTACATTGTCTTTTTTAGCTTCATTCTCCTCCTTTTACATCCCAACTCTCATTTTAACTGTAAATGAATATTTTTAAGCATATTAAGTATCATAGATCATAAAATATACCATTTTTACTCAAATATATTACAAAATTGGCCTAAAATATATAGTTAAATAAGGTCATATCAAAATACCCCACACTTATGTTTTGTTTGTCCTCAAGCAAACTAGATTGTTATTATGTCATATCAAAACTTTGCTCACCAACATCCAATAGAATAACGCAATTTGAATTCACAAATTATCTCTCACCTTAATGTATATATTTTTGTCTAAGAAATCCTAAGTACTTCCCAAGTCCTAAATACTTATAATTCTCATAAATGTTCTCCACATATTTTGAACAACACTCATTTATGCATCCCTCCGAATACATCCTCATAAAACGTTTTTAACCTCAAGGTAGTTTTTTTAACTTTCCAAGCATACATATGATAAAATAACCTAGAAAGAAAAATTACAACTTGACCTTGCCCTTGACTTTTGGCAATTTTCCTTATTTCTTCACTTCTTCAAGATCTTCATACTTTGATAACTTTTATTCACTCAAACATATTTTACAACTTTTTTTTTTCTTTCATCCTTTCTTCACAACGGTTTTCACTTTTTTTCATAACTCACTTTTTTCTCTCAAACTAAATGCCTAATAGAAAAGAGAAATTAGATATTCTCCTACATTTTTTCCTAGTCATCCTCCTACCATATCAAATGTTGACATGTGTCACATTTAATGACACATTTAATGAAATTAATAGTATTTTAATCCACTTGTCACCATTTAATATGGTAGGAAGAAAATGAAGGAGGCTATTTAATTTCTCAAAAGAAAAACATATGCGTAAGCAAGGGAACTCAATCTCAACCCTTATTGGTTAAAAGTATTAGTCTAGAGTGCAATGACTACATAAATTTTCCTAGATATATTTCAGTACACGATGCAAAACATTTAATGTCCCCCAAACTACATAAGTTCGTATTTTTGTCTCATTATTTCATTAGAACTGGGAAGCCACAAATATACTATTATAAATTAGCTAAACAAAACCTTTAAATTCGCATCAAATTATCCCACATAGTACTAGAAAACGTAGTTCTTGAAGGCTTTTGAGCATTCTAACACTCCTATGGTGTACATGCAACCCTAGATGCTTTGGATCTATGTTTTCTCTATTATACATGGATAAAGTCAATATTCCAAAGCATCATCCTAACTAGCATACAATGGAGTATAAACAACATGAAATACAAGTTAGATGACATACCTTTTAGTGTAGTTGAAACCTTGGACCTTTAAGAACTTAGTGTCCCAAGTTTTGCACCTCAAATGGAATCACACAACACCACCAACAAACGGAGGAACTTGAGAAGATGTCACTTGCACTCATAAAATCGACTTGCCCTCTTGTGTTTGCACTCTCTTAGGTCTAGGTAACCACTAGTGTTAATTTCATGAGCTGGAGGGGTTCTTATATAGTGTGGCAAACTAGGGTTACACCATGTAAACCCTAATGACTTTTCATATCCCTCATGCTCCATGGGTTAAAACCTTCATGGAGTATCCATGGGTCACCACATGGGTTTAGCCCAACATGAAGAACTATGGATCATAAGCCCACATTATAAGAATGAATGATTTACATAATCAATCCCCATATATTTAATTAGTTTCTTTTGATCACAAAATTAATTCCAAATTAATTCTTGATCAATACTAATTAAATAATATGATTTGATATTAATATATTAGAACTTATAATATATTAATAAACCATAAACAACCTCTTCTCAATTATCCATCCTTTAGATTGTTCCGGTGCCATGCAACCCAAATGGACCATGCTTCTCTCGGGTCAAGTACATAGCAATTATAGTTATGGACTTAGACACTAATCCAACAGTCTCCCACTTGGATAAGTCTAATAACTATTATCGCAAGTATGACTCCACAACTCGACTAGCAATCGTAGCTCTTAAAAGCCATTGTCGAACTCTGACCTAGTCAATGACGCGTCCATTAGATAAGGGATCATATATTCCTCCATTCTAGATATCATATGGACTGAGACATGGAATATAAACATTCTCTCTGTCCATCTGTTTTTTCCCGATCTCCGATTTATGACGACTGACTAATTGAACAAATCAAATCAGTCCAGGCCTGGTGTCATTACTAAATCATCGAGGGGCCCACATATATCACTTTTATCCACTTGGGGTAAAAGGAACGGATAAACTTCGACCCAAATTCTCGCTTGTACTTACTCATCAAATTACACACAACAATATGTTTTATAACATCCAAGTTACTGGTGCGTTTACATATGTCAATGTGCAACCGACTCGCAACTACAAATCACATGTCTCCGTTTCAAGAATATAAGATATTATCGTCTCACAATCACTCGTGATAAAATCCATGAAGTGATTCAGATGAGCTTGGGTTGAATCCAATACTCGAATCTTATTCCAGGAGTACTCATGAACACAGTAGACAAACTACAGACCCATTCATGACAGTCTTGCCTCAATGCCTACTTCTAAAGTATGATCGACAGTGGATGGTTTGAATAACCTAGTTATTCGGGAAGTGAAAACATGCAAAGTGAAACACAAGAACAATACTAATCCTATATAGCCCAAAAACTTTTGAGTCATATTGATTACTCATTATTCATTGCATAATGTTTCGAATAATCAACTTAATACTTGAATTAAAACAATAGTCATGCCATGCTCCAACCATGCACACTATGTTTGTCTAAACAATAGTTGTGCCATGTACCAAGCATGCACACTATGTTTTTCCATGGTCCTTACTTTGTGAAATAGATCAATTGAAAAACATTTCAATGATGCTCATTTCAAAATTCCAAATCCTTATTGCAAGTGTAAGAATTCCAAATTCTTGTCGCTGTTAGAAAGTGTTAGATTCTAAACTATCATCCAAAGATTCTTTTGTAATGTGTAGGTGCCAAAAGTCACAGAGACTTGACCAATGATATTACAAAATATTCCTTTGGAGATTGTTACAAGACAATTCCATGGAAATGAAGTCTCAAATTCAAAGTACATTCATTTGAACATCCGTCTTGCATAAAAGTTTCTAATTTTTCCATCTATTCTTCGACTCCCAATATGGAAACATTCCATATTTCCATACGAAAACTCATCATTAATAGACTCATGTTTATTCATATAAATGTCAATATGATCCTTCCATTACTATACTTCCAACTGTCCTTAAGCGACCAATCCTTGGCGAACCTTAGATTGTCCTTAACAGTTGTTTAACCACTTTAGTCACAACCAGTTCTATTCCTTTTTCCCTCTCAATACCCTAGGCATTTGGAAAATTAGAATACGAGAATATTATGGCACATGAAATCGATCCTATACCCGAAGCATATGTGTCACACCCCCAAACCAGACGGCGGAAACGTCTGGGGGTGGATGACTTCATTTGTAGTATCACAACACATGCATTATAGTAATCAAAGTACAAACAACCATTATATTAATAAGTATAAGTTTTTACATGTGTTCAATCAATGTATATTGACACCAAAATAGTTATACAAAAGAAGAAGACATGACTCAAAACAGCTCCATCTTCTCAAAAGCTCGGGGAGTACCCGTCTACTGATTCCCTGAGAATACAAGTATATTGAAAAGAGAGTATCAACATAAAGTTGAGTGAGTGCATAAGTATTTATGTTTGAAAGTATGTTTCTGTTTCTTGAATATGTAAACTGTTCCAGAAAATCCTATATTTTCTACTGTATATGAAAAGTAGTTTTAATCACATAAAATCGTTCTGTTTGTAAACTAGTGTTTTGTATTTGTATTCTTTTGTATAATCTGTAAAAGTGAGTGTGTCTGGCTTCACCAGCTGTTATTGTAAACAGAGATGTAATACTGTAGACTGTATTTTGGTAAACTAATACTTTGAAAATGTACTCATGTTTAGTTAATTATACACTAACCGTATTGTTAATATCTTTTTAATGAGTTATTATAACCATACTGAGACTAGATAGCCTGAAACAACGCTTTGAAGGCGTTAAAAGCTGTTGATAACAACTGTCACTAGAAGGCGTCTATACTTGGCTGTAGCTAGCAGTCAAAGTGCGGGGTTGTCAATCCCAATATAGATCTATACACACTTGTTTCGATCTCTGACTGGAGATTCTGGTTATAATGTCAGGACTATAACTATGTTGTTTAAATGAATTAAACAACCTGAATCAAATGACTCATAAAAAGCATATAGACGTTACGTGTATAATATAAATGAAAACCCAATCACTCTGAAATAATGATTAATAGAATGCTTCTGAATTAGTATTCTTAAACATGTATTTGAAAACTGTATACCCTTGATTAGTTTTGAAACCAACCATTGTTCTTGTAAAATGGTGTACTCTAGTATACTTGAATTGTGAATTTATGTTCTATGAATCATAAATTATACCTATTATAATTTATATGTACTTTATGAATTGGTACTAACTGTTCATGAATGCAACCCCTTGCTCAACATGTTACAAAGGGTATCTGAATTGAATGAAATAACTTTTATATTTATATATATATATATATATATATATATATATATATATATATATATATATATATATATATATACACAAATATATATAAGTAAAATTTAAACGACATTTAGACAAATAACCAATACTATAAGCCCACATCTAAACAAGAAAAAGGAACCAAAGTGAGTTATTAGTGCTAAGCCCTTTAAATCTTATTTATATAAACACACACACACACACACACACACACACACACACACACACACACATATATATATATATATATATATATATATATATATATATATATATATATATATATATATATATATATATATATATATATATATATATATATATATATATATAAGATTTCTGCGGAAAAATATAAGTTTATAAAATCATTTAAAGAAGTTAACATTTTTAAATACTTTTGGTGAATTTATGTTATTTTAACACAATTTTAAAACCATTTGATTTGATGATAATTGAAATCCGTTTTGGTAAGATGTTTTGAAATCAATTTCTTATAACACAAATATCCTTGTGTTAGACTTGTATTCCCCCCCCCCCTAAAACAGTAAAAACTATGAAAATACGGGGGTATAAACTCACCTTTTGGAGGGTGATTCTAATCATGATTTGATATAGGATGTTTCGTTCCACAAGTGTAATCACGTAGCAAAAGAAGTCCTATATAGTGATTTGTATAGCATATATGCAACCAATTAGCTAAAATATCCATAGGAATGATTAGAAAATGGACTAATTTGTAAGTATAACTTACAAATAGGTTTGTTAGAAGCTAGAATGGAAGCTGATAGGTGTTCACGGCCAGGAGGGGGTGGTCACGGCCCAAGACTCATGAAGGTTCACGGCCCATGAGGTGTTCACGACCTTGAGTTCTTGAAGAATGATGAGCACTTGATGATCCTAAGCACGTTTCTAAGAAGATTCAAAGGTTTTCTGATGGGTGTTCTTCGTGTTCTTCGCGTGTTGTTCGTGTAAACTAGTGAAATTATCGGGTTTATAAGAAGATTGAATGATGTTCTTGAAATGATAACAAGATCATGAAAAGATACCTGTTAGATCTTGTGAAGAACTAGTAATTATCACATGGAATGATAAGAAAGGATGATCCTAACATGTTCTTGAGGAGAGAGGGTGTTCTAGCTTGATGATACTTGAGAGAAAAGGTTGGAATTGGGTTTTGAAAGTGAAGAAATGAGCTAAAAGTTGGCTGAAAAGTATATGTATGTGAGGGTTCACGTCCCGAGGGGTTAACGGCCGTGAACCTCGTTTGCGGCCTTATGGCGGTTTGCGAGATTGCGGTCTGAAGCCATTCACGGACTGAAGCCGTTCACGGCCTCGTTCACGGTCTGAGGTTCTCGGTCCTGTTCACGGCTACGAGGCTGATGTCCGAAGGAACAAGAAAGAAAAGAAAGAATGGTTTTCGGACTTCTAGCTTTCACATCATAAACATATAACACTTATAAAACATGAATCTAATCCATTTATGATAGAATAAGATTTAATTTGACTTTAGTTGACCTAAGTTTGACTTTGGTTGGCTAGGGTTGACTTTACAAGAAGAAAATAACGGGATGTTACATTATCCCCCCGTTAGAGAGAATTTCGTCCCGAAATTTGGATTAAAGTGATACAGAAAGACTAGTGAAAAAGATGTGGATACTTCTGTTGCATTTGATCCTTCCGCTCCCAAGTGAATTCAGGTCCTCGTTTTGCATTCCAGCGAACCTTCACTATCGGGATACGGCTTTGTTTTGTTCTCTTGACTTCCCTGTCTAGGATTTCTATGGGTTCTTCCACGAAGTTGAGGCTCTCGTATATCTCGATCTCGTCGAGTGGGATAACAAGAGTCTAGTGGGATAATCACTTTTTCAAGTTAGAGACGTGGAAGGTAGGATGTATGTTACTTAGTTCTTGAGGTAGTCGGAGTTTTTAAGCTACTGGACCGATTCTAGCAAGAATCTCGAATGGTCCTATGTACCTTGGGTTCAGCTTGCCATGATTTCCAAAGCGTATCATGCCCTTCCAGGGTGAGACCTTCAAGAAGACGCGGTCACCAACCTGGAATTCCAAAGGTTTTCTACTTTTGTCAGCGTAGCTTTTCTGTCTATCTCTGGAAGCTTTAAGTTGCTCCTGAATTTGTACAATTTTCTCCGTAGTTTCACGAATGATTTCCGGACCAGTGAGAGTACTGTCAGGAATTCGACCTCTAGCTAGCTGCGTATCACTCACTTCAACCCAACACAGAGGTGATCTACACTTGTGGCCATAGAGGGCTTCGAATGGAGCAGAGTTTATGCTAGCGTGATAACTGTTATTGTAAGAGAATTCGACAAGGGGTAAATGAGTATCCCATTCCTTTCCAAAGTCTATGACGCATGCTCACAACATATCTTCTAGAGTTTGGATCGTCCTCTCACTTTGTCCGTCTATTTGTGGATGGTAGGCTGTACTAATGTCCAGCCTAGTTCCCAAAGAGTTTTGTAAAGACTGCCAAAAACGATAAGTGAATCTACTATCTCGGTCAGAAATAATAGATATTGGCACACCATGCAGTCTAACTATCTCTTTGAGGTAAATTCTTGTTAGCTTCTCCATCTTGTCGTTTTCATTTATTGGCAAGAAGTGTGCGGATTTGGTTAATCTATCGACGATTACCCAAATGGTATCTTGACCACCCGATGTATTGGGTAACTTAGTTATGAAATCCATCGTAATCCGCTCCCACTTCCATTCAGGGATTTCAGGTTGTTGTAATAAACCCGAAGGCTTCTGGTACTCTACCTTGACTTTGGCACAAGTAAGGAACTTGCCTACAAAGGCAGCAATTTCAGCCTTCATGTTAGGCCACCAGTACAGTTTCTTGAGGTCCGGATACATCTTGTCTGAACCTGGATGAATGGAGTATCGAGTTTTGTGAGCTTCATTCATAACCACGTCTCTGTAACCACCGAACTTTGGTGTCCAGATCCGGTTCATGAAATAATATACTCCATCATCCCTAACTTCGAAGTTCTTATCCATTCCTCTCATGGTTTCACCTGCCACATTTTCGGGTTTCAAGGCCTCGAGTTGAGCCATTCTGATCTGTGTGGACAGATGTGAATGGATTGTCATGGTCAACGAATTTTACTCGGGGTCCCGAGTATTCTTTTTTGCTAAGGGCGTCAGCTACTACATTGGCTTTACTAGGGTGATAACGAATCTCACATTCGTAATCGTTCAGTAGCTCTACCCACCATCGTTGACACATGTTCAGCTCTTTCTGGTCGAAGATATGCTGAAGACTTTTATGGTCTATGAATATTATACATTTCGTGCCATATAAATAATGTCTCCAGATCTTCAGAGCGAATACCACTACTCCCAGTTTGAGGTCATGTGTTGTATAGTTGATCTCATGCATCTTTAGCTGTCTCGAGGCGTAGGATATAACCTTTCCTCTTTGCATAAGAACACATCCAAGCCCTTGATTAGAAGCATCACAGTACACTACGAAGTTTTCTGTCCCTTCAGGAAGAGACATGACCGGTGCACTACACAGGGCTCACTTCAGCGCTTGGAACGCTGTTTCTTGTTTCTCTCCCCACCTAAAAATTACACCCTTTTGTGTCAGGGTGGTAAGTGGTTTAGCAACTCGGGAGAAATTCTGGATGAATATGCGATAATAGCCAGCAAGACCTAAGAATTGTCGGATTTATGTAGGTGTTTTGGGTGCTGGCCAGTTCTCTCGATTGCCTTAATCTTAGAAGGGTCCACGTGTATTCCTTCCGAACTAATCACGTGGCCCAGGAAATCTACCTTCCTGATCCAAAATTCACATTTTGAGAACTTCGCATAAAATTTCTCTGTTCTCAGAGTTTGTAATACTTGACGAAGATGTTGGCCATGCTCCTCTTCACTTCTTGAGTAGATAAGGATGTCATCAATGAAGACTATGACGACACAGTCTGTTCATTAAGTCCATGAACACAGCAGGTGCATTCGTCAATCCGAAAGGCATCACTACAAACTCGTAATGACCATAACAAGTTCTGAACGCTGTTTTCGGAATATCCTCCTCCAAAATTCGTAGTTGGTGATATCCGGATCTTAAGTCTATTTTCGAGAAGTAGCTCGCACCTTGAAGTTGGTCGAACAGATCGTCAATGCGAGGCAGAGGATATCGGTTCTTTATAGTAAGTTTATTCAGCTCGCGGTAGTCTATGCACATACGGAATGATTCATCCTTCTTTCTTCACGAACAAGACTGGTGCTCCCCATGGTGAGAAACTTGGTCTTATGAAACCCTTGCTAAGGAGTTCGTTCAGCTGGCTGGATAATTCCTGCATTTTAGAAGGTGCAAGACGACAGGGGGATTTGGATACTGGGGTAGCCCCAGGGATTAAGTCGATTCTGAATTCGAATTGTCGTTCGGGAGGGACTCCTGGAAGATCGGCGGGAAATATGTCGGGAAAGTTGTAGATCTCAGGAATGCTCGCGGTGTCTTTCACTTTTTTCTTTTTTTCTACCACGTGAGCTAAGAAATCACAATACTCCTTGCGAAGGTAATTCTGTGCCTTGATGCAAGAAATGACATGAAGGTTCATTCCGGGTTTGTCGTTATAGATGATAAGAGTTTCGTTAGTTGGCAAGTTCAGGCGAATGGCTCTTTCATAACATAGGATGTCGGCATGGTTAGAGCACAACCAATCCATACCAATAATGACGTTGAAACTTTTGATAAAGACCGGCATAAGGTCTATTGGGAAGGAAAAATTATTCAAGGTAGGGGTACATCCTATGAATATATCGTTAGTGTATTCGTATTTCCCGTTAGCCATTTCTACTATGAAGGTTTCATTTAGTGGTTGGGAGTTTTGATTTAGAAGGTGTTTGAAATTATTGCTCACGAAGCTCTTCTCAGCACCACAATCAAATAGAATGCATGTATAAGTATTGTTGAGAAGAAACGTACCCGTGACCACCGCAGGGTCTGCCACCGTTTCTTCGTGACCCATTGCCAGAATCCTCCCAACTCCACCGGCATTTACAGCTTTCAGACAATCTCTTTTGAAATGCCCCACATCACCACATCCATAACACGCTTGACCTACTCCAACGGCAGGTACTTGATTGATCGGTTGGGGTGGTGATTTACAAAATCGAGCAGTATGCCCTTTTCGGTTGCAGTTACGACACTGCATTTCCCGGCAATTTCCGTTGTGGTGGTAATTACACTTGTTACATTTGGGGAGATTACCAGCATAAGGCTTAGCTAGTGCAGGGTTAGCAGGAACAACAACAGGTACAGTAGTAGCATTGACCGCCACTAGCTGTTGCTTTTTCGAGGGTTCCTGAGAAGATTTGCCCTTCATTTTATACCAGGCTTTGTTGTTGTTGTTGTTGTTGTTGTTGTTGTTGTTGTTGTTCTTGTTTCCCTTGGGTTGTTCTGGGGCAATGACCACTAAATTTTGATAGGCTCCATGGTCGATAAGGGACTGTGCCAACTCTTTTGCACTGTCAAAAGTAACAGGCCTGGAAGCAATGACACTTAACTGAATCTGGGGTGACAACCCCCAGATATACCTTTCAATCTTTTTGCTCTCTAGAGCAACCATTTCTGGACATAGGATCGCTAAGTCGCAGAATCGATTTGTGTAGGTTGTTATGTCTGAACCAACCATAGTAAGACCCCACAACTCTTGCTCGAGCTTCTGAATTTCACCCTGCGGATAGTACTCCCGCATCAACATTGTTTTCAAGTTCTCCCAACTTATAGAGATTGCCACTACCAAGATCAGTGACTTAACATGGCCGTTCCACCATGTTAGGGCTCTATCAGCAAATGTACAAACTGCGAATTTGACTTTGCTACCCTCCGGACAGGAGCAGATCTCAAAGATTGCCTCTGTTTTCTCTATCCATTGCCTTAACGCCATAAATCCTCCAGTCCCGTTAAAGGTCCTGGGTTTAGCGTTTGAGAAGTCCTTGTAGGTACACTCTCGTGAGTGCCTGTGACTTTCGCCGTGGTTGGAGGGATGTGCACTAACTCCTGATCCACTAGCGCCAGTGGTGTTTATATGAGACATAACTGCTGCGACCGCTGTTGTGACTGCCGCCTGAAACATGGCAGCGTCAAATTGAGGAGGTAGTGGCGGAGGTGGTGTTGGCGCTTCATTAACATTGACACGCCTTGGGTTTCTCCGTGGAGGCATCTTTCACTTTAAGAAATAAAAGATGAAAAGACAATCAGATATCATGGATGAACATGAATATGATATCCCTGAACTAAAACACTTAGTTCAATATGAATCTTGTAAGGAATTGGAAATAGAAGTCTACTACAAGTACAACTTGCAACATGATAATATGAATTTGGGTGGTTATTTTTCAAGAGTATGAAAATGCATGTCAATTGTATTGGTATATTAAGTACATAGAGTTTGGAAGACTTGACCTTATACAGGCCTACAATATACCACCATACTGGGAAAACATCGACATTAAACCGACCTACCGAAAATGAAATTTTCACGGTCGTACTGAAAACTATGAAAAATAACGCTAGAACATATCCGCAGACTTAGACTATAACCAAAATAGTAAGTAGTGAACGAGTAGAGTATAATCTACTTCCTACTAGGTCCGATCCTGGATTTGGCTAACTGGCGTTCTATTTCGCACAAACGCCTTTCTTGTATTATCTGTCGTTCTCGTAGTTCTCTAACTTCGGCTTGGGATGCCGCCAGTTCTCTCAATAAGAAATTAGTACGATCCCTTGTTGCATAATGATTGTCTTCTAAATTACGAATTCGAACGGTGTTGACTCTAGTAGCAGCATCAACCTGCATGACTCGGTCGATAGCAGCTCTTCTTTGTTCATCGTTACGCTCCACACGACGAACTAATACCGGGAGGGCTCTGTCTGCTGAGCCTCCTGTGTCCAGATTGTATAAGCTTCGGTCTCCTTGGTAAGGAAGGTTCTGACCATGTTTGTTACTCCACCTGTCTAAGTTTATCGCCCATAAAGGCGTCGAGCCTTGGAAATTTTGTCGTGGATTAGGATTCTGGGCAACTGGTGGTGGATTATAGGCTTCTGATTCCGAATCAGTTTCTTCAGGAAAATTTTCGGCAAAATTATCATCTAAAGGAATTTTAGGATTCTCTTCTGGCTCATCCTCGAGCCATCCTCCATTTCCTTGATTAGAAAAGTACGGGTCTCCGGGTAGATGGAATCCAACCATTGATATCTAAGCGAGAATAGGGATAAGAGATATAGTATATCATTAGTAACGATAGATTGCAAAAACAAGTTTCTACGAGAGAAACTTACAATTAACAGATAATGAATTCTGTATGACTTGCTTTGGGTACTTCTAGAACTACAAAGTGTATACTAATTATATACAACAAGGGTATAATCGACCTTCGATTAAATGATCCTGCTCTAAATCCACAACCAAACAACGAACGGGAAATGAAGCTAGATCACATATTCTAAGTATATATAACCTTAATTATATATAACTGTAATATACCCTTAGTATTTATAGCTCTACCAACAATGGTTCTTTTGTTTTCACATGTTTGTTATTAGTATATAGTGCCTAAAATACTCCTATAGTATTTTAACTTTATGTTCTGTTCTAGAGTTCTTCTGTATATGTATAGTTGGTAAGTTTTTTTTAGACATGTCGCAACACTACCTTCACTCCCAAACACATGTTGGTCATATCTCAAACCAATATAGTTGATCAGGCTATATTGATCCCAGATATGATTACATAACTGCCCAGGTTTGACTACAGTGTCCAACATCCAAATACTTTTAAGTTGTTATGACTATGATACTGTACTTGTAGGTATGAGTGTTAGTATACTTCTTGTAAAAATACTTAAAGTTTTAAAAGTATACTTGTAGTCAGAGCTCCCAGTCTCAATGTATTTATAGTTTTTATATCTTTTATGGATTGATATACTGAGTTCACTATAAACAATGCTCGGATACCAATCTGTCACACCCCCAAACCAGACGACGGAAACGTCTGGGGGTGGATGACTTCATTTGTAGTATCACAACACATACATTATAGTAATCAAAGTACAAACAACCATTGCATTAATAAGTATAAGTTTTTACATGTGTTCAATCAATGTATATTGACACCAAAATATTTATACAAAAGAAGAAGACATGACTCAAAACAACTCTATCTTCTCAAAAGCTCGGGGAGTACCTGTCTACTGATTCCCTGAGCATACAAGTAATTTGAAAAAAGGGTATCAACATAAAGTTGCATGAGTGCATAAGTATTTATGTTTGAAAGTATGTTTTCTATTCTATGAATATGTAAACTGTTCCAGAAAATCCTATATTTTCTGCTGTATATGAAAAGTAGTTTTAATCATATAAAATCGTTCTGTTTGTAAACGAAGGTTTTGTTTTAGTATTCACTTTGTAAAACCTGTAACTAGGGGTGGTCAAAAATATCCGCATCCGAACATCCGATCCGAAAAATCCGAAAATCCGATCCGAAATTACCCGAAAAATCGGATATCCGAAAATTCGGATACCCGAAATTCGGATATCCGGTTTTTCAGATTCGGATACGGATATTAAAATGTGAAAATTTCGGATATTTCGGATATCCGAAATCCGAAATATATAATATAAAAAATTATTAAAAATAGTTTTAATGCATTAGGTTTTTTCATTTGAAATTCAAAAAGACAAATTATTAACATTTTTACTTGGTACGCAAATTGAGGATGGTATAAATGTTACCTTTTTTATGTTGATTTTAGTAATTTGAGTTTGATTTCTCAAGCTCTTCAGGTATCATGAGGTAAATTGCATTTAACCGTACCAAATGAAGTCTTATTAGACCTAACAAATGCAAGGAAACGTTCTTGTTCTTGGAGGGTTTATTTTCTTTATTTAAAACTAATGAAATTCGGATATCCGGTTTAATATCCGAATCCGTATCCGGAATTTCGGATATCCGAAATTTTGGATACGCATTCGGATATAAAAAATCAACTATCCGAATTTTCGGATATCCGAAATTTGGATATCCGAATTTTCGGATATCCGGTTTTGAACACCCCTACCTGTAACTGTGAGTGTGCCTGGTTCCACCAGCTGTTATTGTAAATTGTAATGTAATACTAGAGATTTTATTATGTAAACTAGTACTTTGAAGATGTACTTATGTTTAGTTAATTATACACTAACATATTGTTAATATCTTTTTAATGAGTTATTATAACCATACTGAGACTAGATGGCCTGAAACAACGCTTTGAAGGCATTAAAATTGTTGATAATAACTGTCACTCGTAGGCGTGTATGCCCGACTGTAGCTAGCAGTCTGAGTGTGGGGTTGTCAATCCCAATATAGATCTATACGTACTTGTTTCGATCCCCGACTGGAGATTCTGGTTATAATATCAGGACTTTAACTATGTTGTTTAAATGAATAAACAACCTGTATCTATTGACTCATAAGAAGCATATAGACGTTACATGTATAATAGTTATGAAAACCCAATCATTCTGAAATAAATGACTGATAGTATGCCCCTGAATTAGTATTCTTAACATGTACTTGAAAGATGTATACCCTTGATTAGTTTTGAATCAAACATTTATTCTTGTAAAATATTGTACTCTAGTATACTTGAATCGTGAATTAATGTTCTATAAATCATAAATTATACCTATTATAATTTGTATGTAATTTCTGAATTTGTACTAACTGTTCATGAATGCAACCCCTTGCTCGACATGTTACAAAGTGTATTGAAATTGGATGAAATAACCTTTATATTTATATACATATACAAATATATATAACTAAAACATAAACGACATTCAGACAAATAACCGATACTATAGGCCCACATCAAAACAAGGAAAAGGTACCAAAGTGAGTTATCAGTCCTAAGCCTTTTAAATCTTATAAATATATATATATATATATATATATATATATATATATATATATATATATATATATATATATATATATATATATATATATATATATATATATGATTTTTGGGGAAACATATAAGTTTATAATATCATTTAAAGAATTTAACATTTTGAAATACTTTTGGTGACTTGATGTCATTTTAACACAATTTTGAAACCATGGGGAGCACCGGTCTTGTTCGTATAGAAGAAGGATGGATCAGTCCGTATGTGCATAGACTACCGCGAGCTGAATAAACTTATCATCAAGAACTGATACCCTCTGCCTCGCATTGACGACCTGTTCGACCAACTTCAAGGTGCGAGCTACTTCTTGAAAATAGACTTAAGATCCGGGTATCACCAACTACGAATTTTGGAGGAGGATATTCCTAAAATAGGGTTCAGAAATCGTTATGGTCATTACGAGTTCGTAGTGATGCCTTTCGGATTGACGAATGCACCTGCTGTGTTCATGGATTTCATGAACAGAGTGTGTCATCCGTTCTTGGACAAATTCATCATAGTCTTCATTGAAGACATCCCTATTTACTCAAGAAGTGAAGAGGAGCATGGCCAACATCTTCGTCAAGTATTGGAAACTCTGATAACAGAGAAACTTTATGCGAAGTTCTTAAAATGTGAATTTTGGATCAGGAAGGTAGATTTCCTGGGTCACGTGATTAGTTCGGAAGGAATACACGTGAACCCTTCCAAAATTAAGGCAATCGAGAACTTGCCAGCACCCAAAACACCTACAGAAATCTGACAATTCTTAGGTCTTGCTGGCTACTATCCCAGATTCATTCATAATTTCTCCCGAGTTGCTAAACCACTTACCACCCTGACGCAAAAGGGTGTAACTTTTAGCTGGGGAGAGAAACAAGAAACAACATTCCAAACGCTGAAGCGAGCTTTATGCAACGCACCGATCCTGTCTCTTCCTGAAGGGACAGAGGATTTCGTAGTGTACTGTGATGCTTCTAATGAAGGGCTTGGATGTGTTCTTATGTAAAGAGGAAAGGTTATATCCTACGCCTTGAGACATCTAAAGACACATGAGGTCAACTATATAACACATGACCTTGAATTAGGAGCAGTGGTATTTGCTCTGAAGATCTGGAGACATTATTTATATGGCACGAAATGCACAATATTCACGGACCATAAAAGTCTCCAGCATATCTTCGACCAGAAAGAGTTGAACATGAGACAACGAGGGTGGGTGGAGCTACTGAACGATTACGAATGTGAAATTCTTTATCACCCTGGTAAAGTCAATGTAGTAGCGGATGCCCTTAGTAGAAAAGAATACTCAGGACGCTGAGTAAAGTCGTTGACCATGACGATCCATTCACATTTGTCCATACAAATCAAAGAGGCTCAACTCGAGGCCTTGAAACCCGAAAATGTGGCAGGTGAAACCCTGAGAGGAATGGATAAGAACTACGATGTCAGGAATGATGGAGTCTATTGTTTCATGAACCGGATCTGGACACCAATGTTCGGTGGTCACATAGACGTGGTTATGAATGAAGCTCACAAAACCTGATACTCCATTCATCCAGGTTCAGACAAGATGTATCTGGACCTTAAGAAACTGTATTGGTGGCCTAACATGAAGGACGAAATCGCTACCTTTGTGGGCAAGTGCCTTACTTGTGCCAAAGTCAAGGTAGAGTACCAGAAACCTTCAGGTTTATTGCAACAACCTGAAATCCCTGAATGGAAGTGGGAGCCGATTACGATGGATTTCATAACTAAGTTATCCAAGACAACGGGTGGTTATGATACTATTTGGGTAAACGTCGATAGATTAACCAAATCCGCACACTTTTTGCCAATAAAAGAAAACGACAAGATGGAGAAGCTAACAAGAGTTTACCTCAAAGAGATAGTTAGACTGCATGGTGTGCCAATATCTATTATTTTTGACCGAGATAGTAGATTCACTTCTCGTTTCTGGAAGTCTTTACAAAACTCTCTGGGAACTAGGCTCGACATGAGTATATCCTACCATCCACAAACAGACGGACAAAGTGAGAGGACGATTCAAACTCTTGAATATATGTTGCGAGCCTGCGTGATAGACTTTGGAAAGGCATAGGATATTCATTTAGCTCTTGTTGAATTCTCTTACAACAACAGTTATCACTCCAGCATAAAGGTTGCTCCATTCGAAGCCCTGTATGACCGTAAGTGCAGATCACCTCTGTGCTGGGCTGAAGTGGGTGATACACAACTAGCTAGAGGTCGAATTCCTGACAGTACTCTCACTGGTCCGGAAATCATTCGTGAAACTACGGAGAAAATCGTACAAAATGATTAGATTAATGTAAAGTCAACCCGTTATTTTCTACTTGTAAAGTCAACCCTTGTCAACCAAAGTCAAACTTGGGTCAACTAAAGTCAACTTAAATCTTATTCTATCTTAAATGGATTAGATTAATGTTTGATAAATTTGTACATCTTGTATTCAAAGTGTTATTTGTTTGAGGTAAAAACTTGAAGTCCGAGACCATTTTTCTTTCCTTCGGACAGAAGCCTCACAACCGTCTTCACTTTGGGCCGCAAAAGGTTCACAGTCGTGAACTCCTCAGACCGTGAACCCTCGCAGCCGTAAACACCTTCTCGTCCACAACCGACTTTGGACCGTGTACGAGGTTCACGGCCGTGAACCCCTCGGACCGTGAACCCTCGCATACATATACTTTTTAGCTGATTTTCACTTCGTTTCTTCACTTCCACTCGAGATTTCAACCCTTTTTTCTCAAGTATCATCAAGCAAGAACACCCTCTCTCCTCAAGAACATGCTAGGATCATCCTTTCTCATCATATTCAAGTGTTAATCATTAGTTCTTCATAACATCTAACATGTATCAGTTCTTGATCTTCTTATCACTTCAAGAACACCCTTCCATCTTCTTATACTAAGCTAAAATCCATTGATTTCACAAGATTTCACGAAGAACGCGAAGAACACGAAGAACACCTGTTAGAAAACCTTTGAATCTCCTTAGGAACTTTCTTAGGATCATCAAGTGTTCATCTTTCATCAAGAACTCAGGGCCGTGAACACCTTCAGGGCCGTGAACCCTTCATGACTCTTGGGCCGTGAACACCCTCTCTTGGCCATGAACACCTATCAGCTTCCTTTCTAGCTTCTAACACTCCTATTTGTAAGTTATACTTACAAATTAGTCCAATTTCTAATCATTCCTATGATTATATTAGCTATTTGGTTGCTTATATGCTATACAAATCACTATATAGGACTTGTTTTGCTAAGGGATTACACTTGTGGAACTAAACATCCTATATCAAATCATCATTTGAATCACCCTCTAAAAGGTGAGTTCATACCCCCTTATTTTCATAGTTTTTACTGTTTTAAGGGGGGGGGGGGGGAATACAAGTCTAGCACAAGGATTTTGTGTTACAAACAAATGGTTTCAAAACATCTTACCAAAATGGATTTCAATTATCATAAAATCAAATGTTTCAAAATTATGTTAAAATGACATCAAGTCACCAAAAGTATTTCAAAATGTTAAATTCTTTAAATGATTTTATAAACTTATATTTTTCCCCAAAAATCATATATATATATATATATATATATATATATATATATATATATATATATATATATATATATATATATATATATATATATATAAATGAGATTTAAAAGGCTTAGGACTGATAACTCAGTTTGGTACCTTTTCCTTGTTTGGATGTGGGCCTATAGTATCGGTTATTTGTCCGAATGTCGTTTAAATTTTAGTTATATATATTTGTATATGTATATAAATATAAAGGTTATTTCATTCAATTTCAATACCCTTTGTAACATGTCGAGCAAGGGGTTGCATGCATGAACAGTTAGTACAAATTCAGAAATTACATATAAATTATAATAGGTATAATTTATAATTCATAGAACATTAATTCACGATTCAAGTCTACTAGAGTACAATATTTTACAAGAATACAGGTTTGATTCAAAACTAATCAAGGGTATACATCTTTCAAGTACATGTTAAGAATTGTAATTCAGGAGCATACTATCAAACATTTATTTCAGAATGATTGGGTTTTCATAACTATTATACATGTAACGTCTATATGCTTATTATGAGTCAATAGATACATGTTGTTTATTCATTTAAACAACATAGTTAAAGTCCTGATATTATAACCAGAATCTCCAGTCGGGGATCGAAACAAGTTTGTATAGATCTATATTGGGATTGACAACCTCGCACTCAGACTGCTACCTACAGTCGGGCATACACGCCTACGAGTGACAGTTGTTATCAACAGTTTTAACGCCTTCAAAGCGTTGTTTCAGGCCATCTAGTCTCAGTATGGTTGTAATAACTCATTAAAAAGATATTAACAATACGTTAGTGTATAATTAACTAAACATAAGTACATCTTCAAAGTACTAGTTTACATAATACAATCTACAGTATTACATTACAATTTACAATAAAAGCTGGTGGAACCAGGCACACTCACAGTTACAGGTTTTACAAATGGAATACTAAAACAAAACATTGGTTTACAAACAGAACGGTTTTATGTGATTAAAACTACTTTTCATATACATCAGAAAATATATGATTTTCTGGAACAGTTTACATATTCATAGAACAGAAAACATACTTTCAAACATAAATACTTATGCACTCACTCAACTTTATGTCGATACTCTCTTTTCAAATTACGTGTATTCTCAGGGAATCAGTAGACAGGTACTCCCCGAGCTTTTGAGAAGATGGAGCTATTTTGAGTCATGTCTTCTTCTTTTGTATAACTATTTTGGTGTCAATATAAAATGATTGAACACATGTAAAAACTTGTACATATTAATGCAATGATTGTTTATACTTTGATTACTATAATTCATGTGTTGTGATCCTACAAATGAAGTCATCCACCACCGGACGTTTCCGCCGTCTGGTTTGGGGGTGTGACATAATTGAAATCCATTTTGGTAAGATGTTTTAAATACATTTGCTTGTAACACAAATATCCTTGTGTTAGACTTGTATTCCGCCCCCTAAAACAGTAAAAACTATGAAAATACGGGGGTATGAGCTCACCTTTTGGAGGGTGATTCTAATGATGATTTGATATAGGATGTTTAGTTCCACAAGTGTAATCCCGTAGCAAAACAAGTCCTATATAGTGATTTGTATAGCATATATGCAACCAATTAGCTAAAAAAAATCATAGAAATGATTAGAAACTGGACTAATTTGTAAGTATAACTTACAAATAGGTGTGTTGGAAGCTAGAATGGAAGCTGATAGGTGTTCACGGCCAGGAGGGGGTGTTCATGGCCCAAGACTCATGAAGGTTCACGGCCCATGATGTGTTCACGACCCATGAGATGTTCACGGCCCTGAGTTCTTGAAGAATGATGAACACTTGATGATCCTAAGCACGTTTCTAAGAATATTCAAAGGTTTTCTGATGGGTGTTCTTCGTGTTCTTCGCGTGTTCTTCGTGTAAACTAGTGAAATTACCGGGTTTATAAGAAGATTGAATGATGTTCTTGAAATGATAACAAGATCATGAAAAGATACCTGTTAGATCTTGTGAAGAACTAGTGATTATTACATGGAATGATAAGAAAGGATGATCCTAGCATGTTCTTGAGGAGAGAGGGTGTTCTAGCTTGATGATACTTGAGAGAAAAGGTTAGAATTAGGTTTTGAAAGTGAAGAAATGAGCTAAAAGCCGGCTGAAAAGTATATGTATGTGAGGGTTCACGGTCCGAGGGGTTCACGGTCGTGAACCTTATTTGCGGCCTTATGGCGGTTTGCGAGATTGCGGTCCGAAGCCATTCACGGCCCGAAGCCGTTCACGGCCTTGTTCACGGTCCGAGGTTCTCGGTCCTGTTCACGGCTGCGAGGCTGATGTCCGAAGGAACAAGAAAGAAAAGAAAGAATGGTTTTCGGACTTCTAGCTTTCCCCTCATAAACATATAACACTTATTAAACATGAATCTAATCCATTTCAGATAGCATAAGATTTAAGTTGACTTTAGTTTACCCAAGTTTGACTTTGGTTGACTAGGGTTGACTTTACAAGAAGAAAATAACGGAATGTTACAATATGGGATACAATTCATAATGCCTAACATAAAGACATGATACTTAATCAATCTTTTGCTATAATATTTCTATTTGTCATGTTCTCATAAAGAGGGATGTCGTAATCATAATCAATTTTGAGAACGCAATTAACATTTCCATATATAGAATTTCCTTATGTTGAACCATTCCAACATAACATTCATATATAATTGACTAAATTTGATTAAAATCACACAATCTAAGCTTTTAAATTTGAAGAGAAGTATAAAGTCCTCTCCCTTAATTATAGCAAAATAACTTTTCGAACCCTGCAACTTTGGGAATTGAAACCTTTGTTTTCTATAACTAACATTGCTAACTTGCAACACATACCTTAATAATTATGCTCCCACTAGCATAATAATTATTATTAGCATAACACTTATGCTCCCACTAGCTTTGACATGTATTCAGAAAACAACTAGACTTCTAGAAATCAATACTTATTGACTTTCATTACCAAAGTTCAAATTTCTGATACGAGACGCTTTGATAAGACTTTATCTAGGCTTCTCAACATCATATACCTTTCCTTAGATAACTCACATGTGTGTCTTAACAATTTTAGAACTTACATTCATAAGTCTGAAATGTTTAGACCTTTTCTTTTTCTCACAATTCAAATTATGAAGAGGGATGCCCAAATCATAATCAAATTTGAGAATGAAAATATCACAATTTCTATATCCTTAAAACCTACTTAGTGAAAGCGTTTCCTCACAATCATTTTCATGAATCGGAGAGAAACCTTATGACACTTAGATTTTATGGTGTATGTGTTCCTATCCATGTGAATTTTTCATGACCATAATCACAAGACATGGTTAGTGACAAATCCAAACTCATATGGACTGAACTTGTTCAATCTTAATTTCTTGCCACCTGGCAGCACAAGGGCCTACCATTGCTTCCAGGTTGTTATGCAACCAATTAACGACTCTCACAACTCACATGCATAGTCAAATTTAACTGGAATGGGCACAGAAACAAGAAAATGTCAACACGATAGGTCACAAACCTCAAGTCATGTGCTAGTGTTTAACAATAGGTTTATTCTTGATTAGTTATTGAAACTTGTCAAGATCTTTAAGACTCCCACTGACCTCTTGACATATATGATTCACTTTGTCAAGGAACATTACTTGACAAACCAATATTCAAGAGTCAGTGCGGATTCTAATCAAGACAAACACTTCACACAATTAGCCTTAGTAGGTCTTTGTTTTATCATAAACATCACAACTTACCAATTTTAAATGTACAAGAGTAAAAAAACTTTTACTCTACATTTGATAAGTGTTTTAAACATTTTCTTAAGATTATGTCACTCAAGGTTACAATCTTGGAGTATAACTCTAAGACTTGTTTTGGGAACGAAGTATGACTCATCTTCTTGATTTAAGCTATTTCAACAATTAATGATTCCTCTTCTTAGCCATACAAATGCACCAAGATGTCTTTATAGGATCAATTGTGATATGGTTTTTCCATAAACATTAATATGATCATAAAACATGATACTAAAATACTCTCCCATCTTTTCAGATTGGAGAAACTTTTATCTTTCTGCCTAATTTGATTCTTCTCATTCGCTCTGCGATGCATTGAAAGTTTTCCAATGTTTCAAAATTATACTTACACTTGTAAGCATAACCATGTTTACTAAACTTTAGTAAGTCATGACGAGTAATCTTATCGATCTTTGTGGTGGATCTTGACCAGTGCACATCCAGTGTACCCGATCCCTTAGTCATTCACTTGACTAACATGTACATGTGAACAAGGAATTAGTCTTAATTTACCAAAGATGAAAATTATCATTCATCATACAATACAACTTGCATGATTCCAAGTTTCTTTCCAATTGAAACTTGGGTGATGAGAATCTTTCCTTATTTGACAAATACTTGACACTACCACAAACGAAAGAATCAAATTCATATTGCTAACATAGAAACATACAAACATCAAGTTTCACAAATGCCATTGCAAGGAGATATAATAAAATAAAAACAAAATTTTATTTATTCATAAAATGCGAAAAAACTTTTCCTTACAATGCAATTACAAACGAAAACTATGTTCTTACATATTTCCTAGCAATCTATCATAACTCCTAAGCATCAGCTCAAAAATCTGATCTTCGCACCATGCGATTGAAATCCATCTTCGCGATCAGATTCAACATACTCTTCCTTTAAGGTAGGTAAATGACGATTTACCAATTTCCACCACGAAAAACGAAAAAGAATTTTAGGTTTTAAGTGAATTGAAACTCCTAGATCTTATGAGATTCATTGAAACTTTCAATGACATGTTTAAATCTCGATTGTGCCCTTCAAGTTTGTGACTGGGATGCCGAGGATCATAAACAAGGTGTGAATAACCATGCAAATTAGCTTGGTACACCCAATATTACAACCACCTAATCAATGTGCCGGTTAACCACACACGCTCCATTGATCTATGATTAACATCAAGCTACCCTTTGCCACGCACTGTCAGTCTAGATTAGTGTGCCGGTTAACCACACATGCTCCACTAATAACTTAACAAGGTGCAAAGTGTAATTTCATGGATTAGCACCATATTCACATTTTCCTAAAGTAACTAAGATTGGGAATTTATAAGTGTTTAGTTACTTTATATTTATCATTATACTTTTAATGAAGGGAGCATTAGAGTCCTATCCTGCCCATTCGGCTAACGACCCTACACCAGTGAAGGAAGCAGTGGGTGAGAGTGGACACCCATTAAACTGCCATTTTATAGGCAGTAACCTTATACCCCCCTTATAGACCGACTTCGTGAATGAGGCCTACTAACGGTAAGAGTGACTTTGTTCTTATACATATATATATATATATATATATATATATATATATATATATATATATATATATATATATATATATATATATATATATATATATATATATATATATATATATATATATATATATATAAATATTAAACCTATAATATTATAATAGTATAAGGGTTGAATTTTAAACTTTTAAAATTATAGGGTTTGCAACTAAATGTGTCAAAAGAAGACTCTACATTTACAAATTCCAAAACTTGTGGGCAAGTTTTGAACTTTTCAAAAAACTTTTGGAATCCATAAAATATGAGTTTAATATAGGCTTTAATGAAAAGACTCTTGAAAATCCATAACTTGAGGACAAGTTATGGAGTTCATAAAAACATTTATGGAAAAAACTCTTCAAGACCATAACCTATGAGTTTAATGAAGTCTTTTAAAAGAATAACTTTTCATTTTCCATAAATTGAGGACAAGTTATGGAGTACATTAAAGTCCATAAAGATCATCAAACAAACTAACAAGCATGTCAAATAATGTCCAAGATCTAGATTAAACTCATATGAACAAGATAATTCATATCAAACAAATTTCATGTAATTAGCATAATCATATAAACTAATACAAAACATGAAACTTTGACAATTATCTTATAAATTGGATAAGCATGATCATTACCACATCAAAAATAGGTTTATAAGTTCAAAAATAGCTTAGGGTAATGATCCTAGTCCAATTCTAGCCAAAAACATCGAAAATCTGCATTCTGGAGCACCAACTCGGCGAGTTGGTCAGAATTGTGCTGGGACTCGGCGAGTCCCCCAGTGGACTCGGCAATTCCACTGTCCAGAACAACAGAAAATCGATTTTTAAAGCATTTTCAAGCAAGTAGAATCAAGTATAATTGAAAACAACCCTAGGCTCTAATACCACTGAAGGGTTTTAAGCATTTTAACACTCCTATAGTATACATGCAACCCTAGATGCTTTGGATCTATGTTTTTTCTATTATACATGCATACAGTCAATATTCCAAAGCATCATCCTAACTAGCATACAATGGAGTATAAACAACATGAAATACAAGTTAGATGACATACCTTTTAGTGCAATTGAAACCTTGGACCTTTAAGAACTTAGTGTCCTAAGTGTTGCACCTCAAATGGAATCACACAATACCACCAAAAAATGGAGGAACTTGAGAAGATGTCACTTACACTCATAAAACCAGCTTGCCCTCTTGTGTTTCCACTCTCTTAGGTCTAGGTAACAACTAGTGCTAATTTCATGAGTTAGAGGGGTTCGTATATAGTGTGGCAAACTAGGGTTACACCATGTAAACCCTAATGAATTTTCATATCCCTCATGCTCCATGGGTTAAAACCTTCATGGAGTATCCATGGGTCACCACATGAGTTTACCCCAACATGAAGAACTATGGATCAGAAGCCCACATTATAAGAATGAATGATTACATAATCAATCCCCATATATTTAATTAGTCTCTTTTGATCACAAAATTAATTCCAAATTAATTCTTGATCAATATTAATTAAATAATATGATTTCATATTAATATATTAGAACTTATAATATATTAATAAACCATAAACAACATCTTCTCAATTATCCATCCTTTAGATTGTTCCGGTGCCATGCAACCCAAATGGACCATGCTACTCTCGGGTCAAGTACATACCAATTATAGTTATCGACTTAGACACTAATACAACAGTTCCAACACAACAAATTTTTTGAATTTTCTAGATTTTTCTAATTTAGACCATTTTTCAATTCTTTATATTTCCATTTTTTTTAAATCTAGCATATTTATTTTTTTTATTTCAATCTAGCATGCTATTTTCGTTTTTTCAATTCCCTACCCCACTCTTAAGTTATACAATTCCATCATTGAATATAATAACAATTAAAGCATATAAAATAAAATAGGAATAAAATGAACGAACTCTCCTTAGGAATAAAATACGAATCTTGAATTTGTCTACTATAACACTTCTCGAAACCGAACAACCTTGCTGAAAATAACGGACTCAACTTTCGTAAAAGTAGGTGGACAACTAAGCGTCAAAGCTCGAAATCTGAATGGGGCGTTTCCAGGTCGTGGTAAGCGGTGGAGCAGAACATGGTTTTTGTGAAAAAAAATCTGGATATTCAATCATGAGAAATCTTCATCATGACGCACAGTGAGAATTAGCGCGTCACGATCTTCATGTTTTGAAAATCAGTCGCCATGTAATAAAAAGTCGGTTCTTGAGGTAGCTAGGCTCGTGCCGTGTCTTCGTGAAAATCTGAGTTCTTTATCGCTTAAAATAATCGACCAATCGGAAGGTGATTAGGATCTCGACTAGTCTCTCGTATATGTGTATTCCCCTTATAAAAATGATAGCAGTGTAAACTCCTCAATTTAGTTCCATGTCGAATGTGTACCCCACAATTATTTGTGTGTCACGCCTGCCATTCTCTCCTCGTAATGATCCACCCCATTCTTGTATTTTTGCCCATCATCAATTTCTTAGCTGAAAATTTGCTTGAAACAAAAATAAGAATCATCAAAACCACTTTTATTCAAAAATAAAACTAAAAATAAAAATAAAACTAAAACAAAAACAAAAATGCAAACTAATTTAAAAGTCAGGTTACCTCCCGATAAGCGTTTCTCTTTGTGCGAGTCTTGAGCTGCACTCCCAACTTAATAAACTTCTAATATCGTCATTTTCAATCCTTATGTTGCATTGAATACTCTTTTTGGACCAAATCATAAAATTTGACTCTTTGTTTCTAAAATCGGTCAAATAGAGCGAGCATCTGTAAAATCTAAGAATCTTGACAAGGGTTGGTACCGGTTGGACACTAATCAAAAATGGATCGCACATCAAAACTCTCTCCAAAGTCGGAATTGTCACCCCATGCTCTAAAACACAAACCGGAAAAACAGGGTCCACGTCATGTAGTGATCACACCATGACGTGGTTCCTGCTTTTCAGCTTGCTCTTGTTTTTCGTCCGAGCTGTCCGCGAGCAATCTGTCCAGCTCCTCCAGAATCTTTTTCTGGATTAAATTCCCCATCTTCTTGCTCTAGTTCCTATAACCCAGTTTGCTCTTGTTGGTCAAACCAGATGTTTGCTAACCATCTTCTCAGCTTCTTCAAATCTTTTTTTGAGTCATATCCCTCGTCTTCAAGCTCTGAACCATATTCCCCTTCTTCAAGAAAACCATCAAGAGCATCGAGATTTGGAAAATACATAATATAAAAAATTAATAAATTAAAAACTAAACTATATACGAAATTTAATCAACAAATAAAATACGAACTAAATGCAACCGTTCCCCGGTAATGGCGCCAAAAACTTGATGTGTTATTTATGTACTAGTGATTTATTTATAAAGTACTGTCAAATCTCAATTAGTCTTAAACGCATATACGCAATCTACCTAGTCGTGAAGTAATATAGTTTAAGGTAAGAAAGGGTGTCGAACACAAGGAACGAGAACGGTTTAGATCAAATAATTCAATTGTTAATTAAACTAATAACAATAAAGTAAAAGGGGGTTTTTTTATTTAAACTAAATTAAATTTGTTTTAATACTCCAATTAAGAAAACAAAACTAAAGAACTAAATGAAAACAATGGATAGGAAGCACTTCCACTAGAATATGAATCCCCAAAGTTTCTATGTTTGATTAGAAGTGCAATTGATTAATGAGTTGATTACCGAATTGTGATAACTAATACTCTCTAACACACTCAAAGTCACCTATTAATATTACCTAACCCTAGGATTTGATTAATCTCTAGTCCTAATAGTTTAATGGTCATAAGCTAATGAAGATTCAAGTTAATGTAATTATATTAGTCCTCTTAACTACACATAACTCAACATTAGGCAATAAAAATCATAACTTTAACATGAAAGATAAAGCGATCAATCGAACACAAGTGCTAACCAAACTCATATAATCCAACTAACGAAATTAAATCATATCAATGGGGGTTCATCTATATCTTGTGAAAGTATAGGGTTTTTACACCATAATCAATAACATAAAGTAGACAAATATCACCAAAAGATTGCGAGACTCGATCATCAAGCAAACCCAAAGTGAAATCTCAATGCAAATAGTGCTTTAATCTTCAAATCCTTGCCCTAGTTGAATTTCTAGCTTCAAAATCGACCCCTAGAGGGTTTCTGTACTTCAAATCAAAGTGAAAGTCACAATTATAGGTTGTCAAAGGTTGTAGCTCGATTAGGGTTAAAAACACCGTGTTTTTATGGAGTTCATGCCTCTACATCGTGGAAAAGGGTTTCCACGGCATGGAAGTGGGTTTTCTTGCCGCGTACGAACTCGTAGACCGACATAGGGAGTTTTCGAGTATTTTTTGAGCTTCCACTGCGTGAAAATGCAATTTCCACGGTGTGGAAATTGGAATCTAAATATTTCACAAACACGAAAGTCATCAGAAATTTTGTCTAGCTTCTGAAACATTTTGAATCTCCTTAATCGGAGTTACGAGTCATTAGAAATGGACAAAATACTGAACAACGGTCAAGTTGTCCATCAACATCTTTTTTGCAATTACATTGTCTTTTTCAACTCCCTTATCCTCTTTTTGCATCCCAACTCTCATTTTAACGATAAATGAACATTTTCAAGCATATTAAGTATCATATTTCTTAAAATGTAACATTTTTACTCATATATATTAAGAGAATGGCCTAAAATATATAGTTAAGTAAGGTGATATTAGTCAGGGAGGTCTTGATCGGATCAGATCCGTGAGTTTTTGGTCTGCACGGTCGATGCATGGGGTGGCTCTGTCTGCCTGTAAGGCGTACATGATCTTGGAGGCTTCAAGTTATGGACGAAGAAGTCAACTCTCCTCGATGTCTATTTGTCGTGATGTATTGTGTTTGTTTCTTCGTCGGATCACGTATTTCTCACTAAGAATTGATTTGGTTTTCAGTTCTGAAGGAAGTGTTTGTTTAGAGCATTGTTCCAGTGCTGTAGCGGACTTGATTTTGACGATTGGGAGTTTCCGCTCAGATATAGCTTATACGCCTGGTTTTGGTGATCCTTGTATTTATAGTCGCAGTTTCGGGCATTCAGAGTGGCGTCGGTCGTTTAAGAAGGGAGTGGACTTGGGAGAACCCACAAGGGGTTTGGAGGGTGTTTTAAGAATAATTTGTAAGGAAAGATTTCGAGGTTAAAACCTAATCTAAGTAAGGGAAAGTTGTAACACCCGTTTTCCAAAATGGATTAGCTAAGGACTTAACGGGATCAAAGATGAGGTTTTTTTTGGAGAAAAACCACTTGTCACGACATGGTTCAAGGAATGCCATGGCGTAGCATGGCATCTGAGAATTGCGTGTTTTATTGTACACCACGGTGTGGCATGAGGGTTGCCATGACGTGGTGGATGCAGCAGCTCAAGCCCAAGAATTTTCAGGGTTCCTCCCATATTTAAGGATCTTAACTTTAGGGTTAGGTTATTATCTTCAACCTCCACCCTCCTATCTCGAAACCCTAGCCTCATTGTGTGGTCTTGAGGTGTTCTTAGCCACTTGAAGGTTCATTTCTCATGTTTTGGTGTGGAGCTTGAAGATCAAGTTGCTTGCAAAGTGTTTTGGTGAAGAGCTCAAGTGTAGATCTATAAAAGTGAATTCATTTTTGGACCATTGTGAGTATAAAGTTTCAACTTTTTCTTCTAGTTTGTTAGATCTAGCTTATGGTCCATTCCAGAGTAAAACAATTATCAGAGTAAAATCCTAAAATCACGAGTTGCGGAAAAACACAGGTGTATGCGCAGCGATCAAGTCGAGCCCTTCCCTTTCGAACCGGAAGTACCTGACACCATAAACCACAAACTGTAAGCACAAAGCTTGGTTAGTTCCCCAAATACCATATACCATACATACCATACGAGCCATACATATCATACATATCCAACAATCAATAGAAAGTGGTATGTGCCAACCATAGTCTTGTCGTTATGCCACGAGCCGTATCATGGCCTTCCTTGCCAGGCCGGGGGCCAAAACCCTAGGTCTTACAGACAAGTGCCAGCAGCCACCTCCTGGTCTTCCATGCAAGCATCACAAAGACAACTAGCATACAATCTACAACTAGTTAACTAATTAACTGCCAGAGTTTAGACTCTGGTCTTGCATATAGATTGCCACGAGCCGCCTCCTAGTCTTTCATACAAAATCCAAAGGGCCAACCCCTGGTCTTCCTATAATACATAAACCAAATGGGCCGGAATTGGTGCCTTCGACCCATAGAACAGTGAGGAGACTCACCTCAAACGCTACATAAATAATCCTACATTACTGCTGCTGCTGCGAACCGGCTCCCGAACTGAGCCAAACAACCCAAAGCCATAATCAATAACTAAACAAGGCTAAACCCAAGCACTAGGCCCAAAGATGGCCCAACTAACCATACCTACTAATGGCCCAAGCCCATTGGGCACATTAAGGCCCAGATCCATTAGGCCCACAAAGGGCCAACAAGGAGAACCCATAATCTAGTCCAAGGAGGAGTCCAACTCCAAAACCAAATCCTCAGTCCAAGAAGTCCAACTCTCAAAGCCCAAGACCCAATTCCAAAGCCTAAAGTCCAAAAATGTCAAACGAGCCCAAAATGGCACAGGGCCATTTTCGTTGGGCGTACTTAAAAGTACGCTGGGCGTACTCCCAAAATATTCAGTATGTGAGGCGTAGCTTCAATTACACTGAGCGTAGACACAATTTCTCCAAAATGGACTTGTGCCTTAATCCCTTAAGAACTTAGCCCCAAAACCACATGAAACCTTCATAATAAGCTCTTAACTGATAAAGTTGGCAACTTTATCAGTTTGCATGTGCGGGACCCAACATCCAAATTAATCCTCTAAGATCCATAATAATCACCTTAACACATGCAAGGTCCATCCTTAAGCATCAAGCAAGCATCTTTATAATAACCTCAAAAGTTATAAGAGTAGCAACTCAAAGCTCCTAGAGTAGTGTGAAACCACTAGATCTCACCCATGAGACCAAAATGGGACCAAAACTCGCATAATGTTAGATCTAAGCTTCTAATGAGCAAGGTTAGAGCTTTATACCTCTAATAAGCTGGAAATTGAGTAGAGTCAAGATCCAAAAGCCTTCCCTTGATCCACCACCTTGCACTAAGCTTCCACTTATTGAATATTCACCAAAGCCAACCAAAGATTCACACAATGAGCTCACAACACTCTTGGAGGAGGCTTTGGTTCGAAATTAGGGTTTTAGGATAATGGAGGCTGATAAATGAGAGAGTCTTGAGGTTATAATGATATCTATATAGTGCCCTGATAACATGCCCTAGCTAGCACGAAAGGGCCACGCCCAACTCAGAAGGCTGGTGCATCCGACAAACCAGGCCCAACGGGCTTAGCACCCGCCAGCGCCCTCAAGGGCAGGGCGCTCTAGAAAAAGGCTAAGCGCCCGTCAAAGGCGTCCTCGCAAGTGGCTTGCGCCCGCCAAAGGCGCTCCAGAGCTCCACGAAAAAAGATACGGTCAGGGGACAAAGCAAGGGATCAGAGCATTACCGGCAGGACCAATGGCAGTACTCTGACAAGTAGAGGAGCATGATCCTCCAATCAGCGCCCCGGATCCTGTCGGCTCAGGAGATCCTGTCTCGTACGGACGAGCTGGGCCGCTGAGTATAAAAGGGAAAGCTCATGACCCCGACAGGTAAGACGCCTTCTCCAAGCTACACTCATACACACTCTCTAAACCCTACTGACTTGACCGTCAGAGCGTCTTTCCGGGAGCCTCCTCCCGGGAAACGGCTGACGACCTTCTTTTCTATGTGATCTTGTAGGAGTAACTCAGGGACCGTTGCCAAAGTCTACTTAGATCAGAAGCAAGGTCGCATCATTTGGTGCGATCCGTACGTATGACGAAGAACGAAATCAAAAGCACACAGTCCAACGACAAAAATGGAGTCTGATGGCACCGACAGAACCAACAGAGAATCGGGAAGCCCGATCCGGTTAATGACACCATTGGACGAAACACCACCGCCTTCAGTGGTAAACAGAGAAGTCCTAAACGACGGTGGTTCCGCGGTAACGGCTGAACCACCGAGCAGTTCACAACGGCAAGGACGTTATCCGCCAATAACCGCCTCCATGGCGATCATCCCGACTAAGCCACCACAGCCGGCGCCCCCGCCGTCAGTAGCAAGCACCTACACGACAATGCCGACACTACAGCAAGCGACGGCTTAGATGACGATGCCACCAGTCATATTACCGCATACACCACCATTCGGCCAAACACAACCGAAAATACACCAAATACCACCATTTTTTAATCCAATAATCCAAGGGCAACCCCCAATCCCTCAGACGCTACTACCACTAAACAAAATCGCTAGCGCTCAACCGTTGCACCAAACACCAATGGCCATGCAGCCAACGCCTTCCCTACCACCACTGGCTCAAGCTATGACATCCCAGTCACCCATTTTATTTTCTTCGCCGCCCATGATGAATGAACCCATTGTTACTGCAAATACACATCCCCAACAAACTATCACGAACAACCTTCAAACACAAAACCAGCCTATACTCTCGAACTATTTGCTTCAGTTTCCATTCCAACAACAAGCGTTTTATGGCCCTAGCTCAGGTTATCCTGCATCCTACAACCACCCAGGAGCGCAACCATACAACGTATTTCACCCATACGGCGTACACGGGCCATTACCAGTACCAAATCAAGATTGTTTGTCACGAAGTGTCACATCGCCATTCGCCAAAGAGCTGCTAGATTACGAAATCCCAAACACAGTCAAACTCCCCAACCTAAAAACCTACAACGAAACCACAGATCCAGACAGCCACTTTGACACGTACTAATGGAAAATGACCTCACTCAAACTAGATAAGCGATTTTGGTGCACCTACTTCCCAACAACCCTTGATGACAACGCAGACACGTGGTTCAAGACACTCCGACCAGGTAGCATATACAACTTTGGCCAACTAAAGTACCTATTTCTCACAAATTTCATGCAACTGCGAAAATATAAGGGCGACTCTCACTCGATCATCGGCTGCAAGCAGAAGGAAGGATAGACAGTGAGGGAATATTTCACAAGGTTCACAAATGTCACACTAGACGTCCCAGGGCACGATGAGGGTCTGATAGCCGGGGCCTTCACATGGGGACTCTTTCCAGGCCCTTTGTCTCAAAAACTCATGGGAAAGAAACCGCAAACATGAGCCGAGTTAAAGGAGAAAGTAGAACGGTACTTGAGACAAGAAGAAGGGGAGGCAACGAAGCATGCATACCTAAACGCCGTGGCGGACCCCAAAAAGTGCTACAGTCCAACCCAAACAGAATCGTCGAGCGGAAGCAGGCACTTCGGGCGAGGGAGGCGCCCACAAGGATGCTTCAGACCATTCAATAGAGACGACAGGCAAGGCCGTCGGCCAGACGTTTACGTGGTCACGGACAAACCACAGTCGGCAAAGACAACGAAAGGACGTTACTGTGAATATCACAAGAGCAAAACCCACGACACCATCAATTGTTCGGTCCTGAAGAAAGAAATGGAAGAAAATCAGCTAAAGGGAAACCTCGTGGAAATAGCACGAAGCCTCCGAGCAAAGTTCGACGCTGAGAACGCCAAGGACGCGTCAAGGGAACATACCCAACCTAAGGAAATACTCATGGTGCGTGTCAAGAGGGAAAGGCAGGATGAACAAGGCGGCCCAATAGGCATCATAACGCCAACCCATGGACTCACGTTCTCAACAAGAGATCCCCGACCCAAAGGATGGAAGGGCGATAACCCACTGATAATCCAAGCATCCATAAAAATGTAACAATTCATAGCGTATACATCAACACGGGTAGCTTGGCAGACATAATCTACGAGCATTGTTTCTGCCTCCTCCCCGACAGATGGAAAGAGAACCTCAGACCCACCACAGGAAGACTAGTAGGTTTCACAGGGCACAACATATGGCCCTTGGGCACAATCCACTTGCCTCTCACGCTGACCAGCCACGACAAACAACAAAGAAAAACAATTTTGATCGAGTTCGTGGTCATCCGCCACTCTGAAGAACACAACATCATACTAGGAAGGACGGCCCTGCTCAAACTTGGGGCGATCCCGTCAACAATGCACGAGATCATAAAGTTCAACACGACTGAAGGACCAGCAACAGTCCTCGCCACTCCACCAAGAGAGTTGCAATGCTTCGAAGTCATGCAACCAGCAGATATAGCGCATGAGACTAAGCGGGAAAGGGTCGAAACGGAGAACGAGAAAGAGGTGATCAATGAGGAATACCCGGACCAGTCAGTAAGCATTGGTTGTAACCTTCCAGAGCACACCAGGAGAAAGTTGGTAAGCCTGCTAAGACAATACAAGCACGTGTTCGTATGGACCCCCACGGACATGGTTGGCATGGATAGAAAGGTCATAGAACACAAGCTAATGATCAAACCGGGCACGAAGGAGGTGAAACAAAAGAAAAGAGTCCAAGGAGGGGACCGAAACCAAGCAATCAACGCAATGGTGGCCAAGCTAACAAGGGCAGGAATCTTGACAGAGGCAGTTTTTCCAACGTGGATTGCTAATCCTGTGATGGTAAAAAAGCATGACGGGTCATGGCGTATGTGCATCGACTATTCCGACTTAAACAAAGCATGCCCCAAAGATTGTTACCCACTACCGGAAATCGACCAGAAGGTGGAGCCGTTACAATGTTTCAAGCTAAAGTGCTTTTTGGATCCGTATAAAGGTTACCATCAAATCCTGATGAGCAAGGAAAATGATGAGAAGATGGCATTCTATACAGATCATGGCACCTTCTGCTACACCAAGATGCCATTTGGATTAAAAAACGCAGGGGCGATGTATCAACGACTAGTTGATTCCATATTCGTCAAGCAGATTGGAAGAAACATAGAAGTATACGTTGACGACATGGTCATCAAGAGTCCAAATGAAGCACAACTGCTGGAAGGCATTGAAGAAACTTTCAAGACGCTAGAGAAAGATAGGATGAAGCTGAACCCAGGGAAGTGCACCTTTGGGGTAGAAGAAGGGCAATTTCTAGGGTACTATGTACCCAGGTTGGCAATACAACCCAGCCCAGTCAAGATAGACGAATTCATGGAAACACCACCACCAAGTACCCTAAGGGATGCACAGGGCTTAAACGGAAAGCTTACCGCGCTTAGCCGTTTCATCTCGAAATCACCTGAAAAAGCCATGCCAATTTTCCACACGCTTAAAGGATGCATTGAGAAAAGCAACTTTCAGTGGACAGCAGCAGCAGAGACGACCCTCCAGCAAATCAAAGAAGCCTTGCACAAACTGCCCACACTGGCCAGCCCCATCCCGGGAGAAACGTTACAGATTTACTTATCGACTTCTGCCGAATCCATTTCATATGTGCTGGTTGTAGAAAGAGAAGGAGAACAGAAGCCAGTCTACTTCGTCAATCAGGCATTACAGGGCCCTAAACTCAACTACCCCGCCATCGAAAAATTGGTCCTCGCACTCATTTACGCCGCTAGAAGACTAAGGCGATATTTCCAGGCACACCATATCGAAGTCTTGACGAATTGCCCAATTAAGAAGATATTTCTCAAACCAGAAACCTCGGGTCGACTATCAAAATGGGCGATAGAACTGGGTGAGCACGACATCAGTTGCCGCCCGTGAACGAGCATCAAGGGCCAAGCACTCGCAGATTTTTTACTCGAGATTCCAGGGGAAGGGAAAAGCACGACCCAATGAGTGATATCAGAGGAAGGGAAAACCCCAAAGGACAGTCGGAAATGGACGCTATATACAGACGGGGCGTCCAGCAGAGAGGGTTCGGGGGCAGGCCTGATCCTAACCAGCCCGGAAGGAGAAGAGGTCACATACGCACTCCATTTTGATTTTCACACCTCAAATAACGAGGTGGAATACGAAGCCTTACTTGCCAGCCTACAGCTGGCCAAGCAGATGGGAGCAGAAGCAGTAACAGTGCTGACGGATTCAAGGCTGGCCGCCAACCAAGTTAATGGGAGTTTCGTGGCAAAAGATAAAAGGATGGTGAGATACGTCAAGATGGTACATCGGCTCACTAAGTCTTTTACGGAGTTCACAATCAAACAAATACCAAGAAGTGAAAATAGGAGGGCGGACGCCTTGAGCAAATTGACATCAACATGTTTTGACCACGTGTCCAAAAAGGTCCTAGTCGAAGTACTCAAGGAGAGGAGCATAGATGAACAACGAGTAAATACCTTGGCAGCAGCTAGAGACACATGGATGACCCCGCTAACAGAATACCTACAACACGCCATTTTGCTAAACAACCACGGAGAGGCAAGGAAGATATGTATAAAAGCGCCATCATATGCACTTGTGAACGGATAGCTGTATAGGAAAGGGTTCACAATGCCTTGGTTGAAATGTGTGGATGAAGCCAGGGGAAAAGAATCACTCCAAGAGGTACATGTAGGCCAGGTGGGCGCGCATGAAGGGGAACGTGCCCTAACAGGAAAGGTGCTCCGTATGGGAATTTATTAGCCTACCACGTACCAAGGCGCGGTGGAACTAACAAGGAGATGCACAGAATGCCAAACATACTCGCCAGTCCAAGGAAACCCCCGGCCCATCTGGCTAGTATCTCCATCCCATGGCCGTTCTATCAATGAGGAATAGATATTGTGGGGTCGTTCCCAGAAGCCCCGGGGAAACTAAAATACATGGTGGTCGCGGTCGACTACTTTACCAAATGGATCGAGGCCGAGCCAGTCACATGCATATCGGGAAGGAACATGATCAAATTTGTATGGAAGAACATACTGACCAGATTCGGAACACCCAAGACACTCATCAGCGATAATGGGCTACAGTTCGCGGAAAACCCTTTCAGAGACTGGTGCGCTAGCAAAGGGATCACTCAAATGGGCAGACAGAAGTGTCCAATCGAACAATCGTAAGTGGAATCAAGAAAAGATTGGGGAAAGCTAAAGGGAACTGGGCCGAGGAATTGCCCGCAGTGCTATGGTCATATAGGACAACACCACGAACAGGAACGCTTGAAACGCCGTTCAGCCTAGTGTATGGTGTGGAGGCGATGCTCCCAGTAGAAGTAACGATAGGCACCTTGAGGACAGCTCATGCTGAAGAAGAAACCAATTCTCAAGATCTAAGACTGAATCTAGATCTCCTCGAGGAGCAACGAGAAAGGTCAGGGGTGCGGCAGGCCGCGTACAAGCACGCCATAGAAAAATATTACAACCAGAGGGTCAAAGAAAAGGAATTCAAAGTGGGGGATTATGTGCTGAGGCGAAATGAAGCAAGCCAGGCCCAACCACAAAGGAAAATTGGGCCCAGTATGGGAGGGACCATACAAAGTTATTGAGGCAAACCGCAACGGGGCATACACAGTGGAAACAATGGAGGGAAGGGAAATTCCAAGAACTTGGAACGCAAGTACCCTAAGGAAATTCTATTTCTGATGGACACGAACGGTTAGCGCCTAGGCCGACAAGCCCGGACCCTCCACCCAACACACCTAGGGCAGATCATGCAGCCATAGTGCTCAGAAAAGTACTTAACGAATCAAAAAGCAAACTTTCCACGCTCAAATACTTAGTGTATTAAGCGCAAAACTCTCATACTTAGTGTATTGATGATTGAATACTTAGTGTATTAAGCGCACATTATTATTGAATACTTAGTGTATTAAGCGCAAAACTCTCATACTTAGTGTATTGATGATTGAATACTTAGTGTATTAAGCACACATTATTATTGAATACTTAGCGTACTAAGCGCAAAACTCTCATACTTAGTGTATTGACGATTGAATACTTAAAGCGACATTATCATTAAATACCTACTGTATCAAACACAAAATCGTCGTACCTGGAGTGCTGACGACCAAATGCTTAGTGCATTAGGAGCATGCTCAGCATATTAATATTAACACTATTATAAAATTGATATATAGTATGTCAAGCGCAAAATTGGGCGTGTCAACCATGGGTCAATGCTAAGACCACCAAAGGAATGGTCCCATTCACCAAATTAGTAGACCAAACTGAAAACGCACGGAATAATAACGAAAGAAACCCATCATACATTAACCAAACATATCCAGTGCAATAAGGCCTAAGGATTACAACACCAGGCAAAATAAAAGTTCAACAGTACTCGTTCAAAAGACAATAGACATGTAAAGAGAAGATTTTCACTCCCCAGACGGGGTAGCATACGGTGCATGAGCACCTTTTTCAGCATCACCAACAACAACCTCACCAACGGGCTCAACCACGCTGCCATCACCAGCACCAACAGTCTTGCCATCACCAACAATTCCCTCAAGAACATCACCAACACCAATAGTCTTGCCATCACCAATAATTCTCTTGTAAACATTACCAGCACCCCCTCCACCACTCCCAGTCTCATCACCATCATCCATAACACCAGCCGACACACCGTCAGTAGTCCCTTCAGAGCCTGCGAAAGCACAAAGCTCACAGATCCCCTGGATATCCAAATCCCCTAGCCCCAGCAAGGATGCATTGTCCATGCTAGCAAACGATAACAGTGCCTCATTTACACTCACAGGGGGGACGCCATCACCAGGATCAACAGAACCAGAACCTGCTGAAGGAAATGAAACGTTGCGACTGGACTCCGCCCCAGCAATAAACGAAGCATGGCGGATGAGACTTATAGCATTTGTAAAACCCGGATGCTCAATTAGCTTATCTACAACCCGTACAAGACCCACACGCAACAGCCAGTCCAAATCATGCTGGGTAGCTTCGGCACCCGATTGGACGGCGACAATCAGTCTATCTCGATCAGCAACGTCGCGTTCCAAGCTCTTAACTTGAATCATCAAACCTTCATTCAGCTGCATGAGGGAATCCAACTTGGCCTCTAGAGTAGCCCTGATTTCTTCCACGGCAGTCTTCTCAGCGGCAACCAGCTGACACTTTTGCACCAAACCCTGTACATCGCTTCCCAACTCAGACACTTGACGCTTCAACCCCGCCTCACGTAAACTACACCCTGCAGGAACTGTCTCCATCTCGCTGAGAAACTGGACACGTCAAGCACCTGCAACAAGGTAGAACATAGCTTGCGCAGCGGCATACGACATATTATGAGAAAAAACGGGACTGCCCATGGCCTCCATGTTAGTAACTGCAGTAGGAGGGAATGCGTGCCAGGCAAATTCTATTGCATTGGTACGCACAGATAGGCGGGACTCATTGTTGAGATTCCAAGCATGAGCAAAGGTGGGAGAACCAGAGGGAACCTCGCCAATACCCCCACTAAGAGGAGTTGAGCCCTGCTCCACACAATTAGAACCTCTGACCGGAGAATTATTCGAAAGGACCTCAGACACAATCGGAACAGAAACACTGGGCTTCTCAGACGCCCCATGGCCCCCCTCTGACTGTTGAACGTCATCATCGGGGATCCCAACAAGTGCTGACGGTGTCAAAGATAAGGAATTCAGAAGGCGGGCAAAGTTACACCTGGTCTGAAACCGTTTGGCAACATTAGGAGCTCCAGTAACCGCCTCACCCATAGCCAAGATGGCTTTTCGCTTAGCTTGCACATGACGAACATTAGAGATAATCCCATCTTTGCTGTCCTCACTCACCCCAACCGAACTAGAACAAGTTCCACTTAAAGGTGCAACAGTGGTAATGGGACAAGCAACTACAACGGTTGATGTCGATGTCCCACTAACCACAGGGGGAGTGGAGGCGGCAGTAGCCAAGACAATCTGGTCAACTCGTCGAGGAGGAGGAAGACAATCGATCAGATCTACCTCTCAGTGTTCCAGTTTCCCCCGATAACTCTTTCGCAACACTTCATCCATGGATAGGGAGGACTCAACACCTGCAAAACAAGGGGAACATGAGGAAAACATATAGACAGGGTGTATGGATCAACCAAAACAAAAACCTTAACCGAAACATAAAAAAAGGGGGTAGAAGAGGGAGAGTAAAGGAAAACACCTACCATCGACAACAGAGAAGAAGACCGTCATCTTCCCTCGACGCCTCCAAGAAGGACTCATTCCCACACCTGCCAGCAGCACCTCAGAATAATCCTCAGGAGTAACCTGGATGTTCTTCAAAAGATCAGCAACACTTTGGTTGTGTGGAAACAGTTTGGGAGTGATTCACCCATAACCACTTGTCTTGCCAGTTCTTGGGGGTCTTTCCATCGGGAACCAGGGTGTTCCCCCCTCCTGGACAGAGAAAGTGCACTTGTCACCCGTGCAACAGAACCTAAAGAAGTATTTAAAGACAAAATAGTCGGGGAGAACGCCGTTGGCACAGTAGACCATCTCAAATACCACTATTTTGTTCACAGTGTTGGGAGTCAACATCTGGATGCTACAACCTTCCTTTTGCAGGACCTCTTCCTGGAAGTCGGTAAGAGGAAGTCGTAGTCCTGCGTCAAGGGATTTCAGATAAACCCCAACTTTTCCAGGAGGGGGAGACGTGATAGATGAACCAGACAGCAGGAACTCGACCCCATCCGCAGAAGAAAGACCATACGTTTCCTCCAAATACCGATACTCAACATTAGAAGGAAGATTTCCAGATGAATCATCCATGGAAGAAGAGAAGGAAAGAATGGAAGAAGAAAGATGAACAGAAGGAGAGGAAGCGTGAGGGTAAAGAGAAATGACGATAAAGTGCCCTTATACGAGAAGAGGAAAAGCGGGATATTCAAAATCCCTGACACGTGACGTAACCGCCGGCCATGATGAGCGGTCACGTTGCCATTAAAACCGAAACGATGGGCGAATAGAAAACAGGCACGTATAGAGCAATTAAGTCCAGAACGTCGTAGCTAGCGCAACAACGCTACATCTACCGGACTGGGGGACTTGATAACATGCCCTAGCTAGCAAGAAAGGGCCACGCCTAGCTCAGAAGGCTCACGCATCCGATAGACCAGGCCCAGCGGGCTTAGCGCCCAACAGCTCCCTCAAGGGTAGGGCGCTCTAGCAAAAGGATAAGCACCCGTCAAAGGCGTCCTCGCAAGAGGCTCGCGCCCGCCAAAGGAGCTCCAAAGCTCCAGGAAAAAATATATGGTCAAGGGACAAACCAAGGGATCAGAGCATTACCAGCAGGACCAATGGCAGCGCTCTGACAAGTAGAGGAGCACGATCCTCCAATCAGCGCCCCGGATCCTGTCGGCTCAGGAGATCCTATCTCGTACGGACGAGTAGGGCCGCTGAGTATAAAAGGGAAAGCTCATGACCCCGACAGGTAAGACGCCTTCTCCAAGCTACACTCATACGCACTCTCTAAACCCTACTGACTTGACCATCGGAGCGTCTTTCCGGGAGCCTCCTCCCGGGAAACGGCTGATGACCTTCTTTTCTCTGTGATCTTGTAGGAGCAACTTAGGGACCGTTGCCAAAGTCTACTTAGATCAGAAGCAAGGTCGCATCACAAACCCTAAAATTTAGGGTTTGGCACTCTGCCCATTACACGGGGCATACCTGGCCCTCCCACATGTTCCTTAGCGCTGCACATGGGACCAATCTGCCAACTTATTCCACCACGGGCCAAACTTGCCAAAACTTTAAACTGCCATAACTTCTTCGTTATAAGTCTGTTTCCAACGAACTTTATATCCACAGAAAGGTGATGAGAAGTCGTACACTTTTATCAACTCACGTCCACCTAAAAACTTTCCGAACAGAAACCCAAAATTCCAAATGACCAAATTATCAAATTATGATTATACCCTTGGCCTCCGAAACACAAACGAACACCTGGATCACTTAGACTATACACCCACATCCAAAAATGGACAAATCCTTTCTTCCCCAAGGCCTAAAGCCTTATGATGACTAATGACCGAGCCACGACCCGGAACAGTGAAACTATTCGAAACCGAGTGTTACACTAAGGATTGTCTTCTGGACATCTTCTTGTTGGAAATTTGGTAGCTTGATATTGTCCTTGGAGCCATGCATGTTTTCTGAAGTATTTATGCCATTTTGGACTTAGGGTTGTAGATCTTGTTTTGGGGTGAGGTCCTAATGAATAAATTTGGAAAATTTATTCATTATGTCATTAAAAAGGATTAGATATGAAGTTTTAGGCTTAGATATGTAAGGATTAAGCACTAAATAAAGAAAAGTGATTTCTTCCAGTAACCACGATGTGGCCAATGAGGACCCATGTCATGGTGGAATGTTGTGTCATGATGGTGTTCTCATGACATTCCTACGACATGGACAAGGAGGGCCCACAACATGCCGATGTCCTGTATGTCATCTATTTTGTCTTACCATGTCCATGATGTGGCCAGGAGGTCTCCATTTCGTGGTGGCTACTGACTTGGTTGACCGTTGTCTTTTGTTGACTGTTGACTATTGACTTTTAACCAATTTGACCATGGGTCACACTTAGAGCTTTTGGGTTGTTGATTTATGATCCATCTCTTTTGGTGTTAGTCGGTTCGTGGCATTGATCAGTGTAAGGTGTGAGAGTGTTGTTGTGCTTTTTCGGTTCTTCAGTTCAAGTGAGTTCTCAATATGATACGTATCCCATTGTATATCATTTACATGGTAGGATAAAGGTACTGTTAGAGTACGGTTATGCTAGTTGACTAGGTTAACTCCTTATTATGCGTGTGTAATGTCGCACACTTGGTGTCATGATATGTTAGGCTGGTAAGGTCTTTCCTTCTGATCGTATGATATTGTTCGGAGTTATGTTTGGTGGGGGTAACTGGGGAAGGCCAGTTATGAGGGTTATGTATGATTGACCATCGAAGGACATAATTGAGAAGTGTTCAATGGCAGGGTAACTAAGGAAGGCCGGTTGTTGAGGGTATGTAATATGCTAGTATATGTTATGTGTTTATGTTACATGATAATGTGGTCTACATAGTTTAAGTTGGATATCCTGAGAACTCTTGGTCTAATGCCTTATTATGATGTTCTTGCGTGACTGTTCGCTCTCGGGTGGATCATATTTTTAACCATCTATCTGGTCCCTAACTGCATACGATTTTATGAATTGTATGAAAGACCATCTGGGCCATGACAGTTCTATGGAAGATTAGGATGTAGCTCCTGGCAGTGGAGTCTGGGCTAGGACAGTTTACTCCTTGGGTGGGGCAATTATGTATGGTTAGGCAGGGCCCATTATGTATGTTTGGGTGGGGCCCGTTATGTGAGTTGGGTTGGGTTCGTGAACTCTTGGGTTGGGCCCGTTGCTTATGGTATATGTATGTGGATAGGATATTGGTTTCTAGGTGCTAGAGTCGAGGATTTTTTATGTGGATGCAATGTATGTATGGTGGAATATGTGGTATACTAGGTTACTCATTAAGCTTTATGCTTACAGTTGTGTATTAAACATATTGCAGGTTGTGAGCTCGGTGATACTGTACACACACATCAAAGATATTCGTTTGTGCGGTTTTGTAAACTTAACTCTGATAATGTATGCTTTCCAATCAATCAAATTTTATTCAATGGTTTTTTGAAACAAATGTTTAATTGGTTAATCTATTTTAAAATAAAAAATATCTTTGTAATTTTTGAAACATTAAAATTATAATTTATGACATGATAATGTAGAATATTTATAAGATGAGTGAAGGTACTAAGGGCATAATTCCAAAATGATGTTGGCAAAGACGCATGTATGAAGTTGGTACGAACCATGGTGTTTAGAGTTCAAACGATATGTTCTGCCTTCCTATTTTGGGAAGAGGTGTAAGGACATGTGAAATGAAGTTGCATGCCATTAGATTTACATAATTAATGGAATGAGTGGTTGCTAGTAATAGAGGATATCCAAAGATCAGCATGGATACTATCGAAGGGAGAATAAGTAACAGAAACATAATTTGAAGATGGAAAGCGATAATATCGACCTAAAGAACATGTATTACAGGAAATATGATTGTTTTTGCTACTACTAGGAAACAAATGAAAAGTATTGAAATAATTAAAATTTGATGTTACTGGATGACCAAGGCAATTGTGCCAAACAACCGGGGAGACAGTGTGAAGAGCAACAGGGGAATTCTTGACTAGAATTGATTGAGTGAAATGGTAGAAATCTCCTATGTTGTTACATCTGGTTACATGTGTCCCAGTGTTGAGATCCTTCATATCAAAACCGAATGGCTCAAATTCAATAGAAGCTTGATTATCAATGGTAAATTTTCTAATGGAGATAAGATCTTTGATGATATTAGGGACATGGTAAACATTGTTTAAGTGGAAGGGAAGGGTAGTGAAAGGAGTGACACTATTACCATGACTAAGGATAAGGACGTTAGATCCATTACAACCAATAATATATTTAGTTTTAAGTGTACCAAGAGTTGTCTGGCGATTGCATCTATAGAGTGTGGAAGGCAATTTCAAGTTCAATGGGTGTCATGAGATTGGCTTGTTGTTGTTGGGTCGAGTTTGGATAAGTGGAGTCGTGGGCCTTTTTTTGCTACTGGGCTGGTTGCAAGGAAGCTGGAGGTTGCCGATAGTAGGGTCCTTGCCCCCATAAGACCGGGTTGTTGGTTTGGGGTAGCAGTATGGTATGTATTGATGGGTTTTGTGCATAACAAAAAAAATCCCTATGTGTGCATGCAACCCTAATTTGTAGGATCTATGTTTTCGCTATTGGAGATGCAAGTATTGAACACAAAATAAAACCTAGGAAGTGTCTACTATTATTAAAATTTATAATAAGAGATAGTAGACTAACCTTTGATGTTATATAGTAATAACAAAAATTCCTTGAAGTTGTTGAAGCTTGAGAACTAGTGTGACAAGTGTAACACCTCTAATGGCTCACAAACACACTTAGCAAGAGGATGATGTATGAGAGAGGAGGAGGAGGAGGAAGCTTCAAAATTTTAGCTCTGCTTAGGGTTAGGAATGGTGGCCGAAATCTCAAAGGGGTATTCCCTTTATATAGTTGTTGGTAGCTTAGAGCCAAAGCTAGGGTTTTAAGGAGGAAACCCTAATTCTTTAGCTTATGACCTAGTCAGTTACATGTATTAAGATAAGTGATCATATAATCCACCGTTCTGCAAGATATCATGTCGACAAATGACATGGAACAAAATCATTCTCATTGTCCAACAGTTTTGTTTCCCGATTTCTGATTTGTAATGACAAAGAACTACAATTGAACACATCAATTAAGTCCTGACCGGGCCCGACACATAAGTCAACACCAAATCATCAGGGGCCCAAGATATCGCTTTTCCAGTTAGGGCAAAAGGAATAGATAAACTTTGACTTATATGCTTGCACTATTTACTCATTAAATCATGGACAACAATACGTTTTATAACATCAAGTTACTGATGCGTTTACGTATAATGAATGCACAAACAACTCATAAACAACAAGTCATATATCTCCGTTTAAAGATTATACTCGTAATAAATTCCATGAAGTAATTCTATGAGCGTGGGTTAATCCAATACTTAAATTCTCCATTTCAAAAGTACTCATTAATGTTGCAGCAAACTATTGCTATGTCAAAACCCTTAGACAATCTACAACCCAATTCATGACGGCCTTAATTCATTACTTACTTCCAAAGTTGAATTGACTGTGGATATTTGAATAATCTAATTATTCGGAAAGTAAAACATGAAAAAATGAAACACAATGATAAACAATTGACAAAAGATAGTAAACGATACTCATAAATAAATCTCCATAATTTAATCATCAAATGTCAATTACATTTATTTGTTACAAGTTTCTAAACATATATCTAATCACTAAAACTAATATCATCCTTCAGACCAATGCTCCTCACATGCTGAATGTGCTTAACCCTACTTAGACCCTTTGTGAGGTGATCAGCAGGATTCTTTTCAAATGATACCCTCTTTACGATGAGGTGTCCTTCTTCTACTCAATGTATGATAAAGTGGTATTTTCTGTCGATATGTCTAGATCTTCCATGACCTCTTGGTTCCTTGGTTAAGGCAACCGCTCCTTCATTATCATAGAAAATATCCATTGGCTCCTTTATGGTTGGCACAACTTCAAGGTCTCCAATGAAGTTCTTCAACCATATAGCCCCCTTTGATGCTTCTCTTGCTGCAATGTACTCTGATTCACAGGTACAATTAGCCACCGTTTCCTGCTTGGAACTTTTCCAAGTTACATCTCCTCCATTAAGGGTAAACACCCAAACAGATTGAGAACAAAAGTTATCTCTGTCTGTATGAAAGTTAGCATCACTATACCCAGTAACTCTTAAGTCATCACTGCCACCAAGCATGAGGACCCAGTCCTTAGTTCTTCGCAGATACTTAAGAATGTTCTTGACCGCTATCCAATTAGTTTTACCCGAATTTCCCTGATATCGACTAACCATGCTCAAAGAAAAATCCATGTCAAGGTGAGTACATGTCATAGGATACATGATCGATCCAACAACGTAAGAATATGGAACTCGACTCATTTATGCTATCTCTGCATCAGTACTCGGACTCTGAGTCTTACTCAGTTTAGTATTACTTTGGATAGGCAACTCTCCCTTCTTGGAATTCTCCATGCTAAAACGCATTAACACTTTATCCAAATATATACTTTGACTAAGTTCAATTAGTCTTTTACTCCTGTTACTCAAAATCCTTATTCCCAGAATATAAGCAGCCTCTCCCAGATCCTTCATAGCGAAACACTTTCCAAGCCAATACTTAACCTCTTGCAAAGTTGGAATGTTGTTTCCTATGAGTAGTATGTCATCAACATACAATACCAGAAAGGTGACTACTCCCACTAGCTTTGACATATACACGAGATTCATCTTCACTCCTAGAGAAGCCAAACTCTTTAACTCTATCGTTAAAGAAAATATTCCATCTGCGAGAAGCTTGTTTCAATCCATAGATTGATTTCTCAAGCTTACACACTCCATTGGGGTACTTAGCATCCACAAAACCCTCTGGCTGACTCATGTAAACATCCTTAGCCAACTTTCCATTAAGGAAAGCGGTTTTGACATCTATCTGCCAAATTTCATAGTCATGAAACACAACTATGGCTAACATTACCCTAATAGATTTAATCTTAGTGACTTGTGAGAAGGTCTCATCATAGTCAACCCCTGGGATTTGAGTAAAGCCCTTTGCAACCATTCGAGCCTTGAGAGTGTGTACCTTTCCATCCATGTCGGTCTTCTTCTTGAAGATCCATTTGCACCTAACTGTCTTACGACTTGGCACATTTTCAACCAAATTCCAAACTTGGTTGTCATACATAGACCTGATCTCGCTGTCCATTGCCTCTTTCCACTTAGCAGACTCAGGGCCCGCCATTGCTTCCTTGTAATTAGCAGGTTCATCTAAATTTACCAGTGTGTTATCACTGATAAACGTATCACATTCTGTAGTTATATGGAAACCATACAACACAAGGGGAACGCTAACTCTACTATAACACCTAAGATGCAATGACTCGTCAACTGGTTCAACCGGAATTTCTTCCTCAGGTTGAGTGCTAGTATTAGAGGTTCCTTCATCGTTTGACTCTTGAATTTCTTCAAGATCAATTGTACTCCCACTCTCCTATTTGCAAATGAGCTCTCTCTCGCGAAAGACTCCCCTTCGTGCTACGAAGACCACGTTTTCACTAGGTTGTAGAACAAGTATCCAAAGGACTTTTGTGGGTAGCTGATGAAAATACATCTCTCACTTCGAGGTTCAAGCTTGTCGTGAGTCTCTCGTCTAGTGAAAGCTTCACAACCCCAAACCTTGATATGTGCCAACGAGGGAACCTTCCCTGTCCACATCTCGTGAGGTTTTTTGGCAACCTTCTTTGTTGGAACAAGATTAGGAATGTGGGCAGCAGTCTCTAAGGCATAACCCCATAATGAGATTTGAAGTGAAGCTCGACTCATCATGGAACGAACCATGTCCAACAAGGTTCAATTACGCCGCTCAGCCACACCATTAAGTTGTGGTGTCCTAGGAGGTGTTAATTTTGAAACAATTCCACATTCCTTGAGGTAGTCGTGGAACTCGATAATAAGATACTCACCACCTCAATCAGATCTGAGCATCTTTATCTTCCTGCCCAATTGATTCTTGACTTCTTGTTTGAACTCTTTGAACTTTTCAAAGGTTTCTGACTTATGCTTGATTAAGTAGATATATCCATATCTACTATAATCATCAATAAAAGTCACATAGAATCGATTTGCATCCCTTGTGGTGGATCTGAAGGGCCCACACACATCTGTATGTATGAGATCCAACAATCCTTCACCTCTTTCACAAGAACCAGTGAAAGGTGATTTAGTCATCTTTCCAAGAAAACCATATTCACATGTATCATCTGACCTTAAGTCAAATGATTCCAACACTCCATCCTTTTGGATTTGGGAATGCGTTTCTTGTTGACATGTCCAAGATGACAATGCCACAAGCATGCTTTGTATAAACCATTAGACGAATCAATCTGCAAAACACTATTACCTAAATTATCTACAACCATCACTGTTTCATACACGCCATCACAAGGTAATGCTTCAAAATAAAATACACCATTTTTGTAAGCATATATAGAACCATTCTCATTATTAAAAGAATATCTAAAACCTTGTCTATATAAACCATGAAATGAAATGATGTTTCTCGTCATTTCTGATGAATAGCAACAATTGTTCAAATCCAAACATAACACACTACTAAGCACTAAAGAATAAACACCAATCTTTGTAACAGGTGATGATCTCCTATTGCCCATAATCAGGTTCATCTTCCCATGCTCCACATCCTCACTTCTTTTTAGCCCCTGCAAGTCAGAAAAAATGTGAAAACCACATCCTGTATCAAGGACCCAAGAATTAGAATTTGATGAGTTTTTGGATAGGATAGTGTAAATACCTGCCGAGGTTGGCTTCACCTTGTCATCCTTTATATCCTGCAAGTATTTGGGACAACTTCGTTTCCAATGCCCCTTATCATGGCAGTGAAATCAAGTAGCCTCCTTAGTATCTGAGGCAGGAGGAGCATCAGAACTGGCTTTTACTTTGGGTCCATTGCTTGAGGACCCTGCTTGGGACTTTCCCTTCCAATTCTGTTTTAGATGAGCTTTCCTCTTCTTCCCCTTTCCTTGCCTAATAGCCTAGACAGGAGCAGCAGCGGTAGGAGTGGAGGCAATACTCTTTCCTTTCCTTCCACTTTCAGCAGTTCTTAGCAAGCTCTGAAGTTGAGTCAATGTGGTTTCTTGGTTGTTCAAAGGATAAGTCATGATGAACTGATCATAACAGCTGGGAAATGAGTGCAAGATTATATAAATAGCCAATTCCTCATCGAAGTTCACATTGAGCTTCAGCAAGTGATCCACATATCGCTGCATAAATTGCAAGTGGCTCGTGACAGACTCTCCGTCCTTCATCTTGCTGGTAATGAAGGACTTTACTACCTCGTATCTTTCTTGACTAGCTCGTTGATGGTACTTTTCCATCAAGTCCTTCTCCATCTCATACGGCCAATAATCCTCATAGAACCTTTGTAGCTCAGGAGTCATAGTAGCCACCATGATGCATGCCACTTTGGTAGCATCATTGCAATGTCTCTTATACTCAACTAGTTGTTCAGGAGTAGCTTTTGTTTCATCAATCTCAACTAGTTCTTTTTCGAGCACATACTCCTTGTCCTCGAAGCGTAGAGCTATCTTGATGTTTTGCATCCAATCGTTATAACTGGTGCCATCAAAGATGACTTTCGAGCAGATGCTCAATAGCGAGAACTTGTTGGAGGATTTGTTGTTGTTGAAGGAACCAGAAGCATTGTTGGAAGTTGAAATCTGAAAAGAAGGACATATTTTGATTAGAATCCTTAATATAACTGTAAGACCCATAAAAATCATGCCAAATTTAAACTTTTAAAAACATTTCAAATACTAAAAGTTATTACAAACAGGTTTCCAAAATAGTTTCATATCAGAGTATCCCAGAAATCCAAATCAAAATATGAGGGAGTGTACGGTCACGCCTTCGCCTTCCCACAGTCATCCGATGTACCTGAAACAATAATCGATAAACGTAAGCTCGAAGGCTTAGTGAGTTACCCCCAAAAAACCAACCTCATACAACCATAAACATATCGTATAACAAACACAAAACAGCCATGCGTCTCGAGTCTACAGTGTGACTGGTCCGCCCGCACTAGGCCTTCAGTCCACCTGGTCCACTCTCTGAGTCTATAGTATGACTGGACCGCCCGCACCGGGCCTTCAGTCTATCTGGCCCACTCTCTGAGCCTCGGCACGTCTGGACCGACCTCTCGAGGCCTTCAGCCTATCCGGACCGCTCGCTGGGCCTTCGTCCTGACTATGTGCCCTTTGGGGCCTATAGTCTATCCGGTCCGCCCTGGGTATGTTGGCCTACAACATGAAGCAGGACCCGCCTCAACCCAACCCCCATACCAATAAAACAATCAACAATCATGTGCACATAAATATCATATGCTAGCTTGTATATAACACATAATCATACCGATCTAACATATCACTAACACAACAACCATCCTATAACCAGGATACCGACCTAACCGGTCACTAACATAACATCATCCTATATACCAGGATACCGACCTAAACCAAGTCACTAACATAATACCATCCTAACTAACAGGACACAGATCTAGCATATCAATAAACATATCAAGCAAATACCCGGATACAAATCCGATAAAGGGTCGGCCTTGGTGCCTTACACCATGTTGATATAGTGAGGATAACTCACCTCTGTAACACCCGATTCCTGGTACGATTTTATTTAAGTATTTTCTTAAATTTTTGCCATGAACTCGGTGAGTCTGCATCCCGACTCGCCGAGTAGCAGCGAGGTGGACACGGGATTTAAGCTGGGAACTCGGCGAGTCGACATATGGACTCGGCGAGTCCACCTGTCTGGATGAAACTCTATTTTCAGACTTTTCACCCTATTTTACTCATTCTAAAACACCCATTTCGTCCCATTTTCCTCCCAGAGAGCTGTAGAGAACAACCCTAGCTCCTTTAGTGTTCTTGAGTGATTTTGATCTTCCAAAGAAGGTTCTGGATCTTAGAAGAAGAAGGAGGAGGTTGGAGTGTTCCAGAAGTGAAGGTAGACCCGAAATCTACTCTCGGGAAGGCATCAAATTAGGTAATAAAACCCTCACTTTGCTCATTAGCTCTTAGGTTCCTTTTTGTCCCCAATGGTTGATCTTCAAGCCTTAAAACCCCCCAGATTTCGTGTGTATATGTGATAACCAGACCCTAGGAACTGAGACCCATGAGTTGGATCAGTTGCATGTCTCAGATTTGGCCAGATTGGGTGAAGAGTCGAAGGGAACTCGGCGAGTGCCAAAGTGCACTCGGTGAGTTCCATGAAGATGGCCTTAGACTCGACGAGTTGGATGAACAACTCAGCGAGTCCTATGAAGATTGCCTGGTACTCGGCGAGTCGTTCTTCAAACTCGGCGAGTCCCTTGAATATAGCCTTGAACTCGGCGAGTTGTTCTTCAAACTCGGCGAGCCATATGAACTGTCACTAGGATAAGAAGGGTGTAAGTGTAGGAGGTCCAACCCTTCGTAGTCGCATGTGGAATTAGCAATTTAACGTGTAGCTATAGTCCCAGAATCTCCAAATCTCCAAGGTTGATGTTCTGATGGAAGATTGGAGCGAATTGTGAGATCTGTTCGTCGAACTCGGCGAGTCCCCCCTTGGACTCGGCGAGTCCAGTCGCGGGTTTGTTAGTTGTCCCCGTTTAGCGAGTCAGGCTGACTCAGTGAGTGGGAACAGGGACCCGATGAGTCAGAGTCGGGCTAGACGTAGAAGGACTCGGCAAGTCGCTATATGGACTCGGCGAGTCCAGTCAATCAGAGAGTTGACTTTGACCAAGAAGTTGACTTTGACCAGTCATTTGACCTAAGGGGTATTTATGAGTACCTAATCCATGATTACAGATTTATAGCCGGAGGGTTACCGGTGCGGCAGCCAGGCGTAGGTTGAGCGGGTTTTCAGCAGCTACCCTGGAGGTGAGTTACCTTCCAGTAGCGGTGGGTCTACGGCCACAATGCCGGCCCACCAGTAGGAGTTGTATGTTGGATGATTGTCTTTGTGATATCATCTAGGTTTGCTACTACCTGATATGTTATGTGCTAGTATGATATGATGTTATATGCTAGTAGCAGTAGGGAAGATAGTCCCCAGGGTTTCCGGTCGATAGGCCCGAAAGGGGTAGTCATACCCAGTCATGTTAGACAGATTATGGTTATGTGATATATGTTATGTGGTAGTAGTAGAGGGGTGAAATAGTCCCCAGTATCCGGTCGAAAGGACCGAAGGGGAGGCCAGCACCCAGATATGCTGGGCAGTATCCGGTCGAAAGGACCGAAGGGGTAGGTCGGGCACCCAGATATGCCTGACAGTATCTATATGTTATGTGATTGTATGGTATGTGGTACGATGGGGGAACTCACTAAGCTTCGTGCTTACAGTTTACAGTTTTGTTTCAGGTACCTCTTCAGCTAGGGGAAAGGAGTCGGCGCGGTAGCGGCATATCACACACACTCTTGTTTCCGCACTATGGATTTTTTGGGATGTACTTTGAATATTTTACTATGATGTTACCGGTTTTCAGACATGAATTAATATTATGAATATTTTGTAACGATGTTTTTATGTATTAACCTAATTTAAAAATGAAATTTTAGCTGGTATTTTTGGGATGTTTCAAGTTGGTATCAGAGCCCTGGTTTGAGGGATTCAGACACACCTTCGGGGGTGTCTGGACTCAAATCGAGGGGATTAAAAGATTTTTTTTATAAAGAAATGATTTTTCTAAAGACTAAGTAAAAGAGTTTCGAGAAAGAAAGAACAAGGTGTGTGATGTGCGCGACCGGCCGAGCTCAAGTAAGTTTTCCCCAAAGTACCCGTACAAGTTATTGTTATGATTATCAGTTCCAGTTTCAGTAGAACAGCATGCTAGAATAGGACTAAGGATCTAGGAATGATGCCTTATGTGCCTGCTTTATGTGTTCCAGCTTTATGAGAATTGCATGCTAGTGCAGATTAGTCAGTATGATAGCCAGAATAGTATATACTTGATTATGTGTACTCAATGCACGAATGCTGCTTGCTATGTGCTTTTAGGAATTCTAGTTGTCTCTCACTAACTAGTAAACGAATATGTTACGTTACATATTGCAAGGACTAAATAATTTCAGAAGGTTGGGTCTAGCCCTGCTTCGCAGCTCTTGTCTGAGTCCAACCGTTGTAGGGTAGGACCTCTCATTCGAAGAATTATCTAGTCTAAGTAATATGTAATAGTATTCGCGAGCTAGTTAGGGAAAGAAAGCAGGGACTTCTTGTGCAGCTGATGGCAGAGAGTGGGTGGCGATACTTAGGGAAAGCCTAGGGCGAGAGTAGCACGAGAACCGCAGTATTAGTAGAAAGGACTTGGTTGAGTTGAGGCAATTCTTGAGGAAAGTACGGATAGACGTGGAAGGTAGTATGGGCCCGTACTACTGAAGGCGGAGGATCCGTACTCGATTCAAAAAGGGTCGAGACGAGACCGGGGACTTGTGATATGTATGTGAGCCTCGTTAGTGGAATATAGTTTGATGGTGGTTATGCTATGTTTTGCAGTATGGTGACCACACGACAGGGAGCGGGAGGCTCAGGATCAGGATCGGGTTCGGGTTCAGGGTCCGAACCAGTTGATGAGGGTCTACGCGAGTTCATCGCGTCAGAGATTACCAGGGGCATCCTTGAGTCGACTCCCATCATCTTCGGGTCGATCAAGGAGGGTATTGTAGAGTTGATGGAGGATCGTCTCAGGGCGTTCAGGAGTGATATGTCGGCTAGCCAGTCAGGACCACGCACACTGTCCTTTAAGGACTTCAGGGGCAGTGGTGCATCAGATTTCCATGGGGCGAAGGACCCCATTGCTGCTAGACGATGGATTGCAGACCTTGAGTCTGCACAGCTGATCAGCTTCTGCCCCGAGGGGTCAAAGGTACGATTTGCAGCAGGGTGTCTACGTGACAGAGCTAGAGATTGGAGGGAGTCGGTTTGTGACTCTTTGGGAGCCGCGGCCATTGAGGCTATGACATGGCCGGACTTTGTGACACGATTCAGGACGGAGTTCGCGCCTGCGGTGGAGCTCCAGCAGTTAGCGCGGGAGTTCTTGGATATGAGGCAGACGACAGAGACAGTGGCGGAGATCACCGCCAAGTTCCGGGAGAGGGCGTTACTGGTACCTCAGTACGCGGGTGATGAGGACATGAGGAGGACCCGCTACCACGACATGCTCCGAGCCGACATCCGGGAGCATGTCAGTTTTTCAGCTTGCCCTACCCTGGAGTCCATGATTGCCAGGGCAAGGGAGAGGGAGATTGATCTGGGTCACATTCTGAAGAGAAAGGCTGAGGAGGGACAGATGACTGGGGCTTCGGGGAAGAAGCCCAAGGGATCAGATCCGGGCCCAAGAGGCCCACTGAGTCGTAGCCGCTGCAGGAAATGCGGCAAGTCGCATGAGGGACCATGCAGGTTAGGATCGTCAGGCTGCTACAAGTGCGGCAAGACGGGGCACTTTAGCAGGGATTGTACTGCTCCTACTCCGGTATTTCAGACGTCCGAGTTGCTGTGTTTCCACTGCAACCAGAGGGGCCACAAGAGGGCCAATTGCCCTCAGTTGACAGCAGCAGCGCCAGTACGGGCGCCAGCTCCAACGACCCTGCGGATTACGGATGGCCGGCAGGGCAAGGCAGAGGCTCCGGTGGTGAGGACCCGGGCATTTTAGCTGACAGCCGAGGAGGCACGCGCTGCACCCGATGTGGTGACGGGTATGATTCTTTCCCTCTGACCTATTTATATGAGATTTATGATATTGATATGTGCTCTGTGTATATACGTTTAGGATCGTTCCATGTGAACGGTATTCCAGTCCAGGTGTTGTTTGATTCGGGGGCTACCCGGTCCTTTGTTTCTCTTGCACTTAGCAAAAAGTTTCCTGAGTCCTCGGGCATGTTGGATTGCCTTTTAGAGGTCGAGATTGCGGACGACCGGTCGGTGCGAGCATTAGAGGTCTTCCGAGATTGTGTATTGAGGTTGTTCGAAGAGCAATATTTGGTTGACCTAGTTCCCATTCCATTGCGGGGAAACAAGGTCATTATTGGTATGGATTGGCTGGGTCCCAATGGGGCAGTGATAGATTGCGCGCAGCAGTTAGTACGAGTCAGAGCTCCAAGTGGGGGAGAGTTAGTAATTCAGGGTGAGAGATCACAGCGAGGGCCAGCCTTCTGTTCGGCAGCGAGGGCGAGGCATTACCTTCAGCAGGGTTGCGCAGGATATGTCGCATATGTCATGGACACCCGGGAGGCGGGTAAGGCGACGGTGGGCGATGTGCCCGTAGTACGAGAGTTCGCGGATGTATTCCTCGAGGAGCTGCCTGGGATACCTCCGGAGCGACAGGTGGAGTTCAGGATCGACCTAGTCCCTGGTGCGGCTCCGATAGCCAAGGCACCGTATCGGTTGGCTCCTCCTGAGATGCAGGAGTTGTCTACACAGCTTCAGGAGCTGTTAGACAGGGGTTTCATTCGACCGAGCAGTTCACCCTGGGGAGCCCCGATTCTGTTTGTGAAGAAGAAGGACGGGTCACATCGGATGTGTATCGATTATAGGGAGCTGAATAAGGTAACGGTGAAGAACCGCTACCCACTCCCGAGGATTGACGACCTCTTTGACCAGCTTCAGGGAGCATCTTGGTTCTCCAAGATAGATTTGCGTTCAGGGTATCACTAGGTGAGGGTCAGAGAGGAGGATGTGCAGAAGACGGCATTTCGGATACGTTATGGCCACTATGAGTTCGTGGTGATGCCTTTCGGGCTCACCAATGCTCCTGCCGCGTTCATGGACCTCATGAACCGCGTGTGTAGACCGATGTTAGACCGGTCGGTGATAGTATTTATTGATGATATATTGGTTTACTCCAAGACGCGAAAGCAACATGAGGAGCATTTGCGAGAGGTTCTAGAGACCTTAAGGAGGGAGAACTTGTATGCCAAGTTCTCCAAGTGTGAGTTCTGGTTGCGCGAGGTGCAGTTTCTTGGGCACCTTGTCAACCAGAACGGGATTTCGGTGGATCCGGCCAAGGTGGAGGCCGTGATGAGATGGGAGGTTCCGAAATCTCCATCTGAGATTCGGAGTTTCCTGGGATTGGCTGGCTACTATCGGAGATTCATCCAGGATTTCTCCAAGATAGCATTACCCCTGACCAGGTTAACGAGGAAGGCTGTGGTCTTTTGTTGGGGGCCTGAGCAGCAGGCAGCATTCGAGACACTGAGACAGAGATTGTGCGAGGCGCCAATCTTAGCCTTGCCAGAGGGCATGGAGGATTTTGTTGTATACTGCGATGCGTCCACCTCAGGTTTGGGCGCAGTATTGATGCAGAGAGGGCATGTCATCGCTTACGCGTCGAGGCAGCTGAAGCCTCACGAGGCGAACTACCCGACGCAAGATTTGGAGTTGGGGGCCGTTGTGTTCGCCCTCAAGATTTGGCGTCATTACCTCTATGGGGTTCGCTGTACGATTTACACGGACCACAAGAGTTTGAGGTACCTCATGGACCAGCCAAATCTGAATATGAGGCAGCGTCGGTGGCTTGATGTGGTAAAGGATTACGAATGTGAGATCCTCTACCACCCAGGGAAGGCCAATGTCGTGGCCGATGCGCTTAGCCACAAGGCAGCACCGATCAGGGATATCTGTTTGAGGATGACGGTGGTGACTCCGCTTCTGGAGCGGATCCGGGAGGCTCAGCAGGAGGCTACGAAGGAGGAACATCGGAAGAGTGAGCGGATTGTGGGACAGGTTTCCTCCTTCGACCATGACAGCAGGGGATTATTGACATTACACCGCAGGGTGTGGGTTCCATACCTCGGAGGCGTGCGCCAGGTCCTGATGGAGGAGGCGCACAAATCCCGATTCTCCATTCATCCAGGGGCAACGAAGATGTATAGGGATCTTCGTCTGGACTATTGGTGGCCCTGCATGAAGCGGGATGTAGCATGGTACGTTGAGCGGTGCCTGACCTGCAGGAAGGTCAAGGCCGAACACCAGAGACCGCACGGCAAGATGCAGCCGTTGGATATCCCGCTGTGGAAATGGGAAGACATCACGATGGATTTTATCACCAAGCTTCCCAGGACCGCGCGGGGAATGGATTCAATCTGGGTCATTGTCGACCGATTGACCAAGAGCGCCCACTTTATCCCGATTCAGGAGAGCATCTCGGCCGAGAAATTTGCCGATATCTACATCAGAGAGGTAGTGGCACGGCATGGGGTGCCAGTTTCAGTGATTTCGGATAGGGATGTGCGGTTCACTTCCAGGTTCTAGAAGAAGTTTCATGACGAGCTGGGTACTCGTCTGCATTTTAGTATAGCCTTCCACCCGCAGACGGATGGCCAGAGCGAGCGGACCATCCAGACTCTGTAGGACATGCTGCGGGCGTGTGTTTTAGACTTCGGTGGTAGCTGGGATACCTATCTTCCTTTAGCCGAGTTTTCATACAATAACAGCTATCACGCGAGTATTGACTGTCCTCCCTTCGATATGTTGTACGGGAGGAAGTGCAGGACCCCGATATGTTGGGGCGAGGTTGGACAGAGAGTCATGGGGAGCACCGAAGTAGTGCTCAAGACGACGGAGAAGATTCAGCAGGTCCGGAGCAGGCTTCAGACTGCTCAGAGTCGGCAGAAGAGTTATACCGATAGGCGCCGATCAGACTTGGAGTTCCAGGTTAGGGATATGGTTCTCCTGAAAGTGTCACCTTGGAAGGGCGTCATCCGATTCAGGAAGAGGGGCAAGTTGGGTCCCAGGTATATTGGACCATTTAGGGTTGCAGCCCGAGTGGGAAGGTGGCATACCGGCTGGATCTGCCAGCCGAACTCAGTCAGATCCACAACACTTTCCATGTCTCCCAGCTGCGGAAGTGCCTGGTGGACGACTCAGCGGTGGTACCTTTGGAGGACATCCAGGTTGATGACAGCTTGAATTATATCGAGCGGCCTGTGGCTATCCTAGACCGGAAGTCGAAGGAACTGAGGAACAAGAGGGTGGAGCTGGTGAAGGTGCAATGGCAACACCGGAAGGGCTCGGAATGGACTTGGGAGCCCGCGGATGAGATGGTGGAGCATTATCCGGAGCTGTTCCGGGAGGGAGCAGCAGACTTCGAGGACGAAGTCTAAAGTAAATGGGGGAGATTTGTAACACCCGATTCCTGGTACGATTTTATTTAAGTATTTTCTTAAATTTTTGCCATGAACTCGGCGAGTCTGCGTCCCGACTCGCCGAGTAGCAGCGAGGTGGACACGAGATTTAAGCTGGGAACTCGGCGAGTCGACATATGGACTCGGCGAGTCCACCTGTCTGGATGAAACTCTATTTTCAGACTTTTCACCCTATTTTACTCATTCTAAAACACCCATTTCGTCCCATTTTCCTCCCAAAGAGCTGTAGAGAACAACCCTAGCTCCTTTAGTGTTCTTGAGTGATTTTGATCTTCCAAAGAAGGTTCTGGAGCTTAGAAGAAGAAGGAGGAGGTTGGAGTGTTCCAGAAGTGAAGGTAGACCCGAAATCTACTCTAGGGAAGGCATCAAATCAGGTAATAAAACCCTCACTTTGCTCATTAGCTCTTAGGTTCCTTTTTGTCCCCAATGGTTGATCTTCAAGCCTTAAAACCCCCCAGATTTCGTGTATATATGTGATAACCAGACCCTAGGAACTGAGACCCATGAGTTGGATCAGTTGCATGTCTCAGATTTGGCCAGATTGGGTGAAGAGTCGAAGGGAACTCGATGAGTGCCAAAGTGCACTCGGCGAGTTCCATGAAGATGGCCTTAGACTCGACGAGTTGGATGAACAACTCAGCGAGTCCTATGAAGATTGCCTGGTACTCGGCGAGTCGTTCTTTAAACTCGGCGATTCCCTTGAATATAGCCTTGAACTCGGCGAGTTGTTCTTCAAACTCGGCGAGCCATATGAACTGTCGCTAGGATAAGAAGGGTTTAAGTGTAGGAGGTCCAACCCTTCGTAGTCGCACGTGGAATTAGCAATTTAACGTGTAGCTATAGTCCCAGAATCTCCAAATCTCCAAGGTTGATGTTCTGATGGAAGATTGGAGCGAATTGTGAGATCTGTTCGTCGAACTCGGCGAGTCCCCCCTTGGACTCGGCGAGTCTAGTCGCGGGTTTGTTAGTTGTCCCCGTTTAGCGAGTCAGGCTGACTCAGTGAGTGGGAACAGGGACCCGATGAGTCAGAGTCGGGCTAGACGTAGAAGGACTCGGCGAGTCGCTATATGGACTCGGCGAGTCCAGTCAATCAGAGAGTTGACTTTGAACAAGAAGTTGACTTTGACCAGTCATTTGACCTAAGGGGTATTTATGAGTACCTAATCCATGATTACAGATTTATAGCCGGAGGGTTACCGGTGCGGCAGCCAGGCGTAGGTTGAGCGGGTTTTCAGCAGCTACCCTCGAGGTGAGTTACCTTCCACTAGCGGTGGGTCTACGGCCACAATGTTGGCCCACCAGTAGGAGTTGTATGTTGGATGATTGTCTTTGTGATATCATCTAGGTTTGCTACTACCTGATATGTTATGTGCTAGTATGATATGATGTTATATGCTAGTAGCAGTTGGGGAGATAGTCCCCAGGGTTTCCGGTCGATAGGGCCGAAAGGGTAGTCATACCCAGTCATGTTAGACAGATTATGGTTATGTGATATATGTTATGTGGTAGTAGTAGAGGGGTGAAATAGTCCCCAGTATCCGGTCGAAAGGACCGAAGGGGAGGCCAGCACCCAGATATGCTGGGCAGTATCCGGTCGAAAGGACCGAAGGGGTAGGTCGGCCACCCAGATATGCCTGACAGTATCTGTATGTTATGTGATTGTATGGTATGTGGTACGATGGGGGAACTCACTAAGCTTCGTGCTTACAGTTTACAGTTTTGTCTCAGGTACCTCTTCAGCTAGGGGAAAGGAGCCGGCGCGGTAGCGACATATCACACACACTCTTGTTTCCGCACTATGGATTTTCTGGGATGTACTCTGAATATTTTACTATGATGTTACCGGTTTTCAGACATGAATTAATATTATGAATGTTTTGTAACGATGTTTTTATGTATTAACCTAATTTAAAAATGAAATTTTAGCTGGTATTTTTGGGATGTTTCAACCTCGCAATGTCGATCTGAACTGAAGTATCGACTCCGGAAGTGCTGTCTCCTCGATAATCCTGAACTATCCAAAATAACGAATGATGAGTCAACATATGGGCTATCAATCCTGACTAAGGGTCCATATAGTCCATTTTGTCTTTTCTCCAATTTGGGCCAACGCCCAATACCAAAACCAAAACCCAACACTAGGTAGGCTTTCTAAGCCCACTAGGGCCCACTAATGGACCAATTTGCTAAATTGGGCCCAATCCCCTTAATAGGCCTCACCCTAAGCCCAAACATCTTCTTGGCCCACATTATTTGACTTCTGATGGCCCACTAAGGCCTAAAGAACCAAAATCCCCTGCATGGCCCAAATCGAGGCCCAAAACTCGCAAGGCCTATATCTGATGAGTACGTTGAGCGTACTCCAATGTATGCTGGGCGTACTCCTATGTACGTTGGGCATACTAGCTAAATGGTGAGTACGCTGGGCGTACATGCATGTACGCGCAGCGTACTCCCCTACTAAGTCACTTTCCCATTAAGTGCTTAATACTCAATTCTAGAAGCTACAATCACAGATCCAAGTCCTTTTCAACGTCTTAATCCATAAAGTCACTGACTTGGTGACTTTGCATGACCCTAATAAGCCCGAACTCCAAAATAGCATTCCAATCTCATAGAAATGATCTTAACTCATGCATGAACCCAATAAGACATTCAAGATGGCAACTTTCTGCCTTAGGGACTTATTTTGAACTAAGAGTGGCAACTCTAAGTCCAGAAATCGGATTTGAACCATAAAGTTCTATACTTGGGACCAAAATGACTTCAAAATCAAACTACATTAGATCTAAGCATTCTTGAGGAAAGTTATGAACTTTATACCTCCAAAGAGTCTCAAATGATGATGCTATTCCAGATCTATGAGCTCAAACTTCCCAAGTCCTTCCTTGCCAACTTCTTCTTTCCTCTTCCAAGCTTAAAAACACCAAGATGGCCTCTCAAGATCAAGATCACACAAGAATGAAGGGATGAGACGTTCTAGGGTTTTTCTGAGGTTTGGGAGGCTGATAAGGAGGCTAGGGTTTGAGCCATAATGTTCCTTATATAGTGGTTAGCCCCCAAATTAGGGTTTAGGATCTCTGAGAGTACGTTGGGCGTACTTCTCGTACATTGGGTGTACTCCTCTCACACCCGCGATCATTTAACCTTCTATGTTGGGCGTACTCACCCAGTTGCCACCTTTTCATGTTGGGTCCTTTCTTGCCACTTCCTTTCGAACCAAGGGCAAAAAGTGACATAATTCAAATCCGAGGGATGAATTTGAAGCTACTTCAAAAATGGGATGTTACAGTAACACCCAAATGAAATATTAAGGCTAGGATCCAACTAAAAAATTCACAATTCAGAAAAGGGATGTCGTAAACTAATTTCAAATTATGTAAAGCTAGGTAAATGACGATTTACCAATTTCACCACGAAAAACGAAATTTGAATGAATCGGGTTTTAAATGAAATTCCTAGATCTTTTGAAATTCATTAAACTATTAAATGGCATGTTTAATCTCGATTATGCTCTTCCATTTGTGACTGGGATACCGAGGATCACAAACAAGATGTGAATAACCATGCAAATTAGCTTGGTACTCTCGATTTCATTTATCACCTAATTAATGTGCCGGTTAGCCACACATACTCCATTAATCAATGATAATTTACGAGATACCCATTTCCACCCTTTATTAGTCCATATTAGTGTGTTGCTTAACCACACACGCTCCACTAATGACTTATATAAAGTGCAATGTGTAATTTCATGGATTAGCATCAAATTCACATTTTTCCTAAAGTAACTAAGATTGGGAATTTAAAAAAAACATTTATTTACTTTATTAATTTCATTATACTTATTAATGAGAATTAAGTGTCCTATCAAACCCGTTCGGCTAACGACCATCCACCAATTAACGGAGCGGTGGGTAAGAGGGGATACCCAATGGCGGTCATTTTATAGGCCGCTTCCTTAAACTCCCCTTATAGATCGGCTTCGTGAATGAGACATACTAGCGGTTCGACTGACTTGTCTTATACATATAGTAAATATTAAACTGTTAATTTTTTACATATAGTATAAGGTGTATTTTAAACATTTCAAAATACTAGGATTTTTATAATCTTTTAAAATTTTCGAAACTAAAACTATTTAATTAAATTTAAAAGAAATTGATTTAATAATTATCAATTAATTAAACCTTTTAATTAATTTATTAAATCAAATAAGGATTAGCCAATTAAATTAATCAAATAATTTAACCTAATCCACTCCCCCTAAATTTCGAAATTATGGGAGGGATCTTACAAAATCTTGCAATTATCTTAATAAAGAAGTAAGAAGATAATTACCAAAAATAATTGTAGTGGTGTTGATTATGATGGCATGTATGGAATAAGAAAAGATCTAGTGAATCATCATACAAATCAAGAACACGTGGAGTAAATAAATCTTGTTAAGCTCATATTAGATCTAGAAAGAACATACAAACTAGGTCTTGTACAAATTCTCTCTCTAGTCTAACACTCCAAATGGTTCCTTACATAATGAGAGTCACTCACTTCCTATTTATAGGAAAGACCCATCCCATTTACACATACAAAGAGGGTAAGCCTCATCCAAGCGTGACATTGCACCCTAATAATAATAAATCCCACCAAAACCCTAACTTCCATAATTTGGCAAATATTGGAGAGGAAGCCAAGGATTTCAATCCTTGCCATATATTCGAAAATCCATAGGGTTAGGACACCCTAAATTTTTGAAATTATAAGGCCAAAGGAAAGAGTTAAAACCCTTATGAAATTTTTCGAAAACTAGGGTTTAAGAAACCCAATTTTGCGAAAACCCTAATTTCAATGGGATTAATTGCCATAAACCCTAATTGTCAAGTTCAACCATTTGCATCATATTCAATAGAAAACAATCCTAGTCTCTGATACCACTGATGGGTTTTGAGCATAACAAACAATCACTATGTGTGCATGCAACCCTAATTTGTAGTATCTATGTTTTCACTATTGGATATGCAAGTATTGAACACAAAATAAAACCTAGGAGGAATCTACTATAATCGAAATTGATAATAAGAGATAGTAGACTAACCTTTGAATGTTATATAGTAATAACAAACAATTCCTTGAAGTTGTTGAAGCTTGAGAACTAGTGTCACAAGTGTAACACCTCTAATGGCTCACAAACACACTTAGCAAGAGGATGATGTATGAGAGAGGAGCAGGAGGAGGAAGCTTCAGAATTCCGGCTCTTCTTAGGGTTAGGAATGGTGGCCGAAATCTCAAAGGGGTATGCCATTTATATAGTTGTTGGTAGCTTAGATCCAAAGCTAGGGTTTTAAGGAGGAAACCCTAATTCTTTAGCTTAAGGCCTAAGCAGCCCAAGAACCCCATTCAAGAGGCCCTTGGATGAAATTTATAGGGTATTCCTAGAAGATTTCGTCCAACCCATCTAGGAGGGTTCTAGAGCCCAAAACCACAACTATCAATAAATTGACAAACAACCCCTGCACTTTTATTTAATTCCTTTAATCCTAAAATTAATTCCAAAATAAGTTCTGATTAAATATTGATTAAATAATATGACTTTCAATTAATATATTTTTTTTCGATAATACATTAATAAATCATTTATTTCAATTTATTAATCAAATAATAAATTCTTCCTCTTTCTCAATAGGTCATCCTATCTAGTTGCTAGTATGAAGGCAACCCAAAAGGACTGCACTACTATCAATTCAAGTACATACAAGTTATAGTTATGGGCTTAGACACATAATCCAACATGTATATGGGGGTGGTGCCCAAGAGTACGGAGGGTACCATCCAGACCAATAATTGAGAGGTGGCGATCTGTCTCTCCCCTTTCCACGACTGCAACACTGACCTTCTTGAAAAGAATGACCACTTCACTGACCGTCGCGAGACTAACCACGTCAACTGGTGAAGGCATTTTGTTGTGTTTGTTACGGTGAGTTGTTTGTATCGTTGGGTGGTGATGACATGATGAGGGTTTGATTCTTTTTTGTTTTACCTTATTTCCTCCTATAATAATTGAGACCAAGCTTTTTTGAAGGAATGTAGTGGATCTGATTGCTGAATGAAAGTTGCAACCGCATCAAACTCACCTCTGGTGAGGCTCGAGACGAGTTGCAAAACCATCTTTATTTAAGAGATGGGGTTGCCAACGTTAGCTAATTAGCCATCGAGGTTTTTGAGACGAGAATAATATTCTGATATGTTGGAGAAGGTGGTGAGGCGGGTGTTATTGAACTGCTCTTCGAGATAAACAACCCGGGTTGTCTTGTTGTTTTGGAAAATTTCTTGAAAGCGTGTCCAGAGGTCTTGAGCGGAGCCTCCTGATTTCACGATTGTATGCAGAAGGTCTAGCAAGATGGTGCTAAAAATCCACTGTTTGACAATGGTATCAAGCCGTTTCTAAGTGGCTTCGTCAGCCTCAACAAGTTTTGATGCGTCTGGATCAATGTGATTGAAAAAATTATGTTAAAAGGTAAGGATATGAAACATTTCCACCCACTATGCATAGTAGTCGTCGGTTCGATCAAGAACAAGAGGTATTACGTTCTTGATATTGGTAACAACAAAGGCATAATGGAAGTGGGGTTTATTTGTGTTATTGGTATCAGAAGGACCCTTCATGATCGTTGTATGGAGAAGGGATATAGAAGAAGATGAATAGGACAGAGGATGTCGACGACGGCATAAAGAGGAGAGCTAGGGCTCTTATATCATAAAGAATGATATAAATTTCATTTCCCTTCTCATTGATATCTATACCTTAAATACAAGATAATCCCAATAATTAAGAGAAGGGTATACACAATCAAATACAAAATATAATATACATATAAAAAAACTAAATTTTTACGTGCTTATTTTTATTTATGTGTCGTTATAAATTTAAGGTGGTCAATGTTTCGACGTAATTTAGAACTTTTGTTCGTTAATTAAAAAAATTACTTACTTTTTTATGTACATGTCGGTATAAATTTAGTTCGTCCACATTTTGACGTAATTTTTTTTATGTTTTCATGTTTATTTTTATGTTTGTGCTTTTTTTTCGTTTGTGCTTATGTTTTTTACGTTTCTACGTAATTTTTATCAATGCAATCGTCAAAATTCAACTTAAAAAATGACAATACTTTTAATTAGGCTTATCGATTGTATTGATAAACATTGAATTTTGACGATTGTATTGATAAAACTTAGGTACCGTTGCATTTCTTGGTAGATAAATATACAAGGTTTGTACCACTAACTAACTCTAATTTATACAATCGATTGAAAACGTATTATATGTTAACAAACTCGTACGTAGGAAAGGTACATAAAATAAACACGAAAACATACAAAAATTTGTATCGAAACGTAAAGAAAACTCAAATTTATGCCGATACGCATATTCAAATAAGTAAAATTACTTTTTCACGTTAACGAGGGGAAATTCATATAATCAAAAATGTATTGTATGTGACCCGACTCATACGTAGTACATGCACATAAAATTAAGTACGAAAAGGTAAAAAAATCACGTCGAAACAAATTCAAATTTTATCGACACGTACATAAAGATAAACACAAATTTTTTTAAAACAAATTAACGAACAAAAGTTATAAATTTACGTCGAAAGGTTGAACCTTGAATTTATACGGACACAAACATAAAAATAAACATGTGAAAAATTAGTTTTTTTTTTTTAAATTAATGAACGAAAGTTATTAAGTAACATCAAATTATATATAGTAAGAGAGATAAAAACAAAAGTTCAACTAATCAAAAACGTATTACATGTGGCCGGAATCATACGTAAAAAACGTGCATAAAATTAAACATGAAAACGTAAAAAAAAAAAAAAAAAGTTACGTCGCAACGTAGACAAACTCAAATTTAAACCGACACGTATATAAAATAGCACGTAAGTTTTTATTTTTTATTTTTTTTTTAAATTAGCGAAAACAAAAGTTCTAAACTTACGCCAAAATATTGACCACCTTTATTTTTTTTTAAATTTATACGAACACATATAGTATGGGGGATAAACACAAATGTTTAGGAAATAGAGGGGTGATACTAACATTTTACAAATTTGAAAATGAATGGGTCAAAATGATATTTTAAAAAGTAAATGGGTGAAAAAGCCACAAACTTATAAACATGAAATTTTGACAAAATTAATAAATGATCTATATGGTTTACTCATGATCAAAAATTCATATCTTGTTAAATCAAATTACTCTTACACTAAGGGACGAAAAATAACGATTTGTGCAAAATAACTATTCATGCAAGTTTTGAAACCAAAAGAATTATATTCGTAAAAAAGAATAATAAAAATTGAGTTAGTAACATTTGATAAAGCACAAATATCATTTATATAATATGGTCCAATAATAAATAAATAAATAAAATGATAAGTTGATGATTATCCTCTTATCGGTAGTAGAAAATTTTTCATATTGCATGGTTTTTTTTTATTTGGGGAGGGGGGTGGTGGTGGTGGTGGTGGTGGTTAATATGATAGATTTTATTAAACAACTAACAAATCGTTGATGAAAAATACATAAACTAAAACGATATAAATTTAATAAGGCCAACAAAATTATTCTTAGACAAACAAAAATCTTTGAAGTATTTGACAAGAAATCAATAACTTGAGCCTGTTCGTTAATGTTTAAAAAGGGTTCTCCAAATTTTTGTCAAAAGATATTTAGTTTTTACACGAGACATAACAGGTAATATTTTTTCTTTTAGAAAAAGTGACTTTACATATAATACTGAATCTGTATTCTGCTAATTCGAATCAAATTGATGGATATCAAAGAAAGTATTTCGAATTTGATAACAGCTATATCTACCCATTCTAAAAAAAAAAAAAGACAGAATATTTTTCTTTCGTAAGTTACCTAAGTTGAATAAATTGCAAAATACAAACAACGAACATAAATAAGTGGAGAACGATAAGGTTGTACGAAGTGTATAGCATTTTCACTCGTAAGGTGACTTGGCATATGCGTGACTTGCATCTAAACACAACCCTCAATCTTCTGCGTTGTGATGGCTCGTGACTCCAACTACGGATGCTCACAATCTCTTTCCTTCCTCCCTCTCTCTTTCTCACTCTTCTTCATCCCTCTATCTCTCTCTTTCTTCCCAACTCATTAGCAACTTACCATTGAATGCCATTTTCTATTCCTTGTAAAAAGCTAGTGACTTGATTTTTTGGGTGAAATGGTACACCTTTACGTGAATGATGTTGTTATGCATTCCATACAACCTAACACAAAAACAATCTTTATTTTTTAGGAATTTTCACAAATAGACATGTTAATACATCTTAGTTATCATCATATAACGAATGAGAATGCAAACGGGTAACAAGTTGTGTTGCTAAGCCTTTTTGTATGGTAAAACTAATTCTTTTGAAAACTACATCCATAAATCTAGGGGATATGACATTGTCATGCATGATGTTTTATACTCAACTAAGAAAGCTTCACCGCATCCGGCGCAAGTAAACCACACGTATCAAAATATTTTATGGCACCAACCATTTTACATGATACGTGTGTGTGTGTGTATATATATATATATATATATATATATATATATATATATATATATATATATATATACACACACGTATCATGTAAAATGGTTGGTGCCATATGCACATTTCATATATACATATTTTTTTAATGTTTTTTCTAACAAAAGTTGTTATATATACATGTTTTAGAGGTGTATAAACATGTTTTTTGAAGAAAAAAAAAACTACAACAAAAAAGGTTTTCTAGTTGTCACGAGTATATGGGTTTTCAAAAGATCATTTATATATATATATATATATATATATATATATATATATATATATATATATATGTTCGACCTTAATTAATTATTTTCTATCAGATAAGTTAATTCAAATATATTTTTTAAAATTCAATTTTAACAACTAAAAATATAATAAACACTTTTACGAATAAACATAAGTTGATTTAAATATAAAAACCTAAACACCTCTTAAGATAAATACTAACCAATGTTTAAACTTTCATGAATGTACCAAAAGAGAAAACGCTTATGATCAATGATGTTACTAATGTACTTACGAGTTACTTTGATTTTGGTTTACTGAGTAGCGATAGCGAGAAGATTGTGTTTATAAAAATGAAAAAACCTGAAAACTCATCGTGTATATTCTAGTCATTGGTTTCTATAGTGATAAACATAGATATGATAATTAATTTTAAACAATGGCTTCTTTTTCAATTCTCTTGACTTCATCTTTGACGTCTTATAAAGATTTTGTATTATTGACGGGGTTGGTGCCATAAAATGGTTTGATCTTATGTTCATCTCCTTCATCGTTCGGATTCACAAGCTCGGGGATACCTATGTAGGATAGAAATCATCCTCAACCTCATCGTTCCGAAGGATAGAGTCAGATATAGGCTCCTCGAATGGTCAACTCCATTGGTGTTCAATTTCTTGTGCTTGTTGATGGAGGCATTCAATTACGATATTGTGTCGTACATAAAGAGTATATTTTAGGTTGCTCTATATATACACCCAACATTGTAACGGTTTGCACCTACACAAAGTCTGTCATGATTGGTCATCCCAACTAGGCAATAATACCAAATAATGTGAAACAAAACAAAGAATGCAGATGGATGGACTCAACGATAACAACAAACAACAAAAACAATCTTTGTTCTTATTTTTTCTTTTTTAAAATTCTTTTATAAACTTTATTAGATATCAACACTTAATATAAAAGGATATCATAAAAATTAGGGAATTGAAAACATACCAGCAGTCATCATAGTTACCACTAATGAATCCTTTGAAATAAGTTGGCAGGCCCTTCCTCCATCCTTAGGGACCTCATCTCTCCTTTGTCGTCCATCCAAAAACTGCCAGCTAAAGGTGCAATTTTCTGCCTAATGCCTGAAACGAGAAGGGGACAACGGGCCTTGATATGGCACACCTGATTGCAATAGAAACAAACTCGCGTACTCTATCTACATTCACTTCCATAGTGTCCATCCTTGCCACATTTTTGGCACGTAGATGTCCGACAAACACCCTCATGAAGCTTCCCACACTTCCCAGACCCAAGGCCCCTCTAACTTATATCCCATGGATCGTTCGTCCTGGGTTTCTTTGCTATCGGTTGCATCTGTACTAAGGTATGGCTCTTTTCCTTTCTCTGGTTCTCGAACTCTAACTCCCTCCTTTTAGCATGCGATTGCAACTCTGCTATGTTCTGGTACTGGGTGTTCACCATGAACTCCCAAATCTCTGACTTGAGCATAATCAAGTATCAGAACATTTGTACCTGCTCTGAGGATGCATACTTAGGGCAAAACAAGGCCTTATTAGTGAACATCTTGATGATCTTGGTCACCGACTCTGTCGTCTTTTTGCGAAAAATACTCCTCAGCCAACCGCTCCCTCTCCACCAATGGAACTTACGCAATGCTAAACATCTCTATGAACTACTCCTAAGTCATCATGCTCCTCTCAACTAGTGAAAGGGACTTAGAGACTAAGTTCCATTAATCCTTTGCCCCCAAATCAAGAAGGTTTTGTGCGAACCTGAACTTCTAGCTATCCAAACACGCACACGTGTAAAAACATTCCTCCAAATTCGAGATCCATATCATCGCAACAATCAGGCCTCTGCTCCTGTCAAACTCCCGGGGCTTCGTGTTGTTGAAATCGCGATAAGACACCGACCCACCACCTGTTGGTCATACAGAAGCAACCGCAACAGTGACTGCGGTGGCAACAACATCAGTACCATCGACATAGCAATTGTCGAACATGGATATCGGTTGGGTCTTGATAGACCCAAATAACTTCGAAATAGTCTCAATAATCGCTGCATATACCTCAGTGGCAATCATCTTGCGGATTTCTTCATCACCCGAACCCGACCTCACCTGGACACTAGTGCCCGAACTTGAACCATTGGTCATCACCAGACTAAAAATATATAAGAATATAGGACAAGAAAACATGTCATAGTGCTAACATAGATTATACACTATTCTACCAGCTCCTTAGAAACGTTGTGAATTTTCCTAAACCTTGTACGGATCCTTTGCTTCTGGTACTATGGGCCTATACTACCTTCTACACCTATACGTATTCGCCTTAAGGATCATCTCATAGTTCTAAGTTACTACACTCAAACACTAATAGATATACTTGTCTGATTAAGATATATATGGTCTTAACTAAATTTTCATAATGTTATGAATAAAAGCAAAGTCCTTTTTGGGCTTCCCTCATAACCAGAAATAAATAGGAAGGATATTAGGAGAGGGGGGGGGGGGGAATGATTTATTAATTTCTTATATGATTATATAATTAATTAGAAGGTGAGTATAATTAATTTAGAATTAATCATAACTTACTGGAAATTAATTTTGGATTAATTAGAACTAATCAAAGGTACAAGGGATGAATTGCAATTGTTCAATAGTTGAAAAAAATGAGGGATTCTAGAACCCTCCTTAGGTGGACATTTTTTAGAGAGCTCCAGAAAAGTTCTGGAAGCCTCATTTAGCTGATAGGGATATCTGATTTGTAAGATCCAAGAAATACTAATAGAAAATTTTCATTTTCAACCCATCAAATCCTTACAAAATTTGTTCCAAAATCAATCATGATAAAATATACCTCAAACATCAGAGTAAAATAATAGTATTCAAAGCGGAAAATCATCAAGGGATGTTGTGTAGTCAAAGCCATGCCCTTCTCTTTGGAACTGGAAGTATCGGAAAATATTTAAAACACAAAACGGTAATCACAAAGATTAGTGAGTTCCCCAAAATACCACATACCATACATATTAGTGGGCCCAACCCTAGGGGTGTATTTCAACCCTACGTGAAAGCTATGATCCAACTATAGTCTTATAGTCACTTCCAGATTACAGCCCAACCATAACCTTTCTACCATGATCCAACCATAGTCTTCCATGCAAGTCACAAAGACAAAAAAGTGTTGTGATAAAACCACCATCTTACAGACAAGTGTTGTGATCCAACCACAATCTTACATACAGGTGTTGTGATCTTACCATAGTCTTTCATATTGGTGTTGTGATCCTACGACAATCATTCATGCAAGAGTCATAAAGCCAATCTAACAACCAACCTTGTATTGTGAGAAGACTCGCCTTCCTCACGAAGTTAGATAAACCACAACTCAATTCCATGAAACAGGTGCTACAACTCACCTATCGAATCAAACAAGATCCCACCTTAGCCTATACTCTAGAATTAGCAATTTTATGAAAAGTCAATCCAGGTCAACAAGTCAACAATCGGGGTCAAAGTCAAAGGTCAACATCACCATCAGCTGACTCTCACATCGTGCGAAAACGAAATCGGCCCCATCACCAACTCCTTTATGATCCAGCTCAGTCTCGTTCAAATATGTTGTCACATCGTGATGGTGTAACGCCCCAGTTTTTCTCGGTACGTTTAGTTATTTTAATATAATTATTCTTGTAACCTTGGGTTAATTTATTTAACCAAGGTCTGATTTTCTTATGTTATTGGACTCTTTTGATCATTTTGTAAACTCCTTTTATTGAAGTCCATGGGCTATGGGCCTATATGCAAAATCCATCTAGTTAATAGTACTTAATGTGTTAATTGAGTCATTTGGAACACACACAAGAAAAACACTCTAAACCCTATTCTCTCTCTCTCTCTCTCTCTCTCTCTCTTTCTCTCTCTCTCTCTCTCTCACTCACGTCATCCTTCTCTCTCTCTCTTTGGGATCAAGAGCAGCCAAGGGGCTGTTGTTTGGAGCTTACTTCTGGTTCATTTCCAGCCTTGATTCGTATTGGTATGAACCTCCTTATCATTTCTTACAACTTGATTCATAACCTTGTTCTGGTTTTATGATTTCATCTTCACTTCTACTCCTTCTTATTTGATTTGTATCTCTTTTGTTATTTGCAAAGAATTGTATGTTATACATAATCTCAAGATCCTATCTTCACCCCATATATGGTGGATGATGGATCTAGGTGATTACATGTTGCAAAAGATCATGGAAACCCTAAAAGGGAGAATGGTGATTTTATGTGCTTTATGTTTATTTTCATGTTGATTATTATTACATTCTTGTGGCTAAATGAAATCCTAATGATCCATAACCCTTTTTAGTACCACCATGATCATGGGGACTGAATCGGGATGATGAACACATCCTAAAATGTGTTTCAAAGGGAGAAGGATGGATAAGCCAAAAAGGATTCACGAGTGGCTACAATTCTGTTTTCCATCAGATATGTAGTCATTTTGTAAAAATCATATCTGGAGCTCTAGAACTCAAACAGACCCCAAACCAGTGCCCAAAGTTCCCAAATTGAGTTGTCTAACTTTCTTAAGGAGGCCAACCTCACTGATAAGGAATTTATCTATGGGCACGAATGGCATCTTTGCTGTTAGTTCTGATCCGGGTCTGTTCTGATATGTCATTTGTTTTTCATCATTTCTAAGGCTTGGAAAAGGATCCAGAGTGATTCCAAGTTTCTATATGTTCCTTATATTATGAATTTAAGATCTGGAGCATATGAGGTGTTGTTTCCAATTATAAATTGGTTATAATGGATCCACACTCCAAATCAGTGGGCAGTCACCAGCTTTTACTAGTGCTGTGATTGTCCACAATGTGAATTTTATATCCGGATCTTGGGAAATGCTTTTCATTCAATTCCAACTTTGAGACTTTCATATGTATGTCCTTTACTTCTCTGAATTTTGGTTTGGACGAATTCTACTCAAAAGTTAGGTAGAATTGGCCAACATCACTTGACTGTCCTGTTGGAGACAGCAGTGATACACCTTTTTGTAAAATTCATATTTAATTCATCCTTTGGAGTTAGAAGGAGTTATTTATAGTTTTGGAATCCTGAACAATCATAGTTTCCTATAAAATTTAGTTAAAGCTATGTTTCTGTTTTATATTTTGGAGTAAATCCGTTTTGAACAGCAGGTCTGTTTTAGAGACCTTGCTGTGATTACTCTTTTCTCAACTCATAGCTTCATTACTTCTCCTTTCTAACCTTTAGTCCTTCTTAGGTGAGGTTTTGAATTTTGCTCAAGCTTGGTAGCATTATTTGATTGTTAGCTATCCTTACTACTCACTCAAGGTGAGTTCTCTCACACCGTTGTATTGATGTTTGCGTTTGCTAGTTAGCTCGTGTGTGATTATTTGAATTTATTATAAAGGCATGTTATATAACCATTGTTTTAATTCGTACATGTGCACTGTATGTAACTAATTATGGATATGGGGACACCACCAAAGGATATGGATTTACCGGTGCGGTGGGTAGGTAATATCACCAACGTAATACTCATCATGAGGTGCGGTGATTAGGGCCAAATGATACGAGATCTTCCCGGTGCGGTTCAAACCTACAAGTCCTTCTTGTATTATAGGCATTGATTCGTTCTTTGACCTTATCATATAATTATAATTGGAAAATGGATTAGGGTTAGTAAATATGAATGTTACTACAATGTCTGTGTTTGAATTCACTAAGCTTTGTGCTTACGGTTTCCCTTATAACTTTTCAGGTGTTAAGATTAAAGAGGCTAAGGGTTGACATGGAGCACCGGGACATCGCTACTAATTATTTTTGTTGGGACCTTATTATTATTATTACTTCTGCACTTATTTTATATGATTATTAAGTTGATGGATTATGTTATGACTATTCCAGTTGTTTTAATTTAATTTAAGATGGGTTTTAAAAGTTTAAAATTTTTGCAAAATTTGGTTGTCACAGATGGATTTCCCACCACATCATGACAACGTTCGTCCAAAACAATCGATGAATCCTCATCGTCACGTCATGACACCCATGTGTTCAGCTATAAATGCTAAGTTCTTAGAGGGCTTTCTTACCCCCAAAAACCTTCTAAAGATTGGTGCTTTATAGACATGCATTTCCAATGCATATCTTGAACTCAAGATGGATCAAAATGATGAAAATAGGACCAAAATCCCATGCATGGATTCAAAATGTGACATCCCCATTTTCACGGCCAGAAAAGACCGATTTTGTTTATGCTTGTTTGAAAATCAGAGTAACATTTTACATAAAAGTGTTGCAGAATTTGTTCCCAAAATAAAAATATGATAAAGATTTATCAAAGCATTTCCGTAGAAATGTATTTCATTAAAAAGACTTGGGATGTCATGTTCGATACAGATCAAAAGCATAAACAGTACAATATAAGCCTTACTACATTATTTCATATCTACAGGCCTATATCCGTAATCCCTCATCCAAAACATCACATATATGCTCGAGCGCCACTGCCTGTAATACATGAAACTGAGTGGGTCAGGCTTGGGAGCCTGGTGAGCACATAGGATTTTCAACCCACAATAAATAAGTTATAAAATTTCATCAACCAATAATAACCCGATTACCCGTTCCCGTTATCCTCACTTTACGTCCCTAAACACCTATCATAAGGGACCTAGCCTAAGGATCATCATTAGGATGGACACTAATGCTAAGGGGATTCATCAGCAATAAATGTCCTTAAGGCAACCATGAGGGGGATGGAGTACCCCGATGAACACATCGTTCACAAACACCTACAGGTTGCGAGCCTGCTAGCGTTCCACTGGACTGTCTAGAAGAGTCTGTGGTCGTCATCCATACTCCGCTAGATGACAGAATCAACAATAATAACATCGAGGCCTCTCATCATTTATCACACATCGTCTATTACATCTACCCATGTTTTACCCCAATATTTTTGTAGATATAAAATACAAATACAGTTTAAATCATTTAAAACATGTATAAAAATCTTTCATCAGCATGGACAGCAAGTATTCAGACAATATGCACACATAGCACGTAATTTATAATAAATACTTCATATCTATGTGTAAGATAAAAGTGACTATGTACTCACTTGTTAGGGTGGTGACTCGGTACTCGGACATCGCTTCGTTATCTCAAAACAATTTTTCCCATGTAAAACCTAGTATCAATACCACTAGAGTTTAGTCTAACGTTAACCGCGACTAATTAATAGTCTAGCTATTATTACTATTATATAAGCGTTATACAACACTCTATATAACTCATAATAATAGCCCAAATAAATTATTTTAATGTCCTAATAATGTTATTATATTTAAACATAAGCTATACTTAAGGTAGGGTAAGCATATCTCACTTACCAGGGGTTTGGCTAGGAGCCGGGCTCTGCAGGGGAAGAACTTCCAATCTGAAAGCTCTTCTTCTCGAAGCCTTCCGGTGTTCTGGGACTCGCCTCTAACACCGAGGAGGTGCTAGGGAAGGGGGAAGAGGGTTTGGGGGTAATGGGAGAGAAAGAGTATGAAAGGTGTGAGTTTTGGGGGTGATTTACGCCTTTATTTATAGGCTGAGTTCAGTGCGAACGCGGCGCGTTACCAAAACGAACGCAGCGCGTTCGTTGCCATGTGTCGCCATCTTGTTCCAAGCCGTGGGGAAGAATGTGTGGCCCAGATTGCGCCACGTGTCCCTCGCAGATTACCCCAAAAACTAATTATCTTCTAAAATTCGTAACTTTCGCATACGAGCTCCGTTTTTCATGTTCTTTATATCCACGCGTAGGCAGGACCGTACTCTACAACTTTCATTTAGACTCTGTCGGCTAATTTTGACTTTACTTTTAAAGTTATATTTTTAACAGGCCGGGACAGGAATAGTCCGTTAAAAATTCATAACTTTTTAATCTGATGTCCGTTTTCGTCTTTTTTTTTACTGTTGCGCTACTATTAACGAGATCTTCGATTCTCGTTTAGGTTGTGTCGTCCAAAAGTCGCGCAATCTAATTTTTGGACTTCGGGCTGTGTACTGCTGACCCGAAACTCTATAAAATCATAACTTCCTCATACGAAGTCAGATTTGGGTGTTCTTTTTATGGACGCTCTAGGTTTAACGTTTTCTACGACTTTTGTTTAGATCGCTAAGGCTAAAGATCGCTCTATCGTAAATTCACTATTTACACTTCCTGGTGCCATGCCGGTTCCGTCGCGAAACTTCGACGGATCATAACTTCTTCGTTATAACTCAGATTTCGGCGTTCTTTATATCTCCAGAATCCTTGTTTCGACCACTACAACTTTATGTGGAGATATCGGGTTTATCTCACACTTTAATTTTGACGCTTATTTTTATTCTTTATTTATTTCACATTTATGAATGAATAATAAGCATATAAATTCACATAATTCACATAATACTCAAACATTTCATCTTTATTATCTCAAAAGAGTTAAAATAGTTGACCTAGACTATTACATCATCTGATAATGTTTAGCCCTGAAACACGGGCATTACAATTCTCTCCCCCTTAGGATGATTCTGTCCCGGAATCATGCATCAGCAAACAGATATGGGTAGCGACTCATCATGTCACTCTCTGTTTCCCAGGTGAAATTCGGCCCATTCGAATGTTTCCATTGAACTAGCACTAAGTCGACCATCTTGCGTCGTAACTTCTTAGTCTTACGGTCAACAATTGCCTCGGGCTCTTCAATCAGCCTCTTGTTTTCATCCATTCTTAACTCTGAGATCAGAATTATGTCGGGAACTTCTCCTGTGAACTTCCTCAAATAACACACATGGAAGGTGTTATGAATACCATCTAGTTCTTCGGGTAATTCGAGCTTGTAATCTTGGTTCCCAATCTTCTGAAGAACTTTAAACGGTCCAATAAACCTTGTACTCAACTTTCCTCATTTCCCGAATCTTATAAGTCCCTTCCACGGTGAGACTTTAAGCAAAACCGAATCCCCAACTTCGAAGGTCATCGGTCGTCTTTTCTTGTCAGCATAGCTCTTCTGACGTTCCTGAGCTGCTAACATTCTTTATCTAATCACCTTCAGCTTCTCAGCAGTCTCATGGACTATCTCGGGGCCCAAAAACTGCTTTTCTCCAGCCTCAAGCCAACAAGATGGCGTACGACACTTCTGTCCGTACAAAGCTTGATAAGGCGCCATCTTGACGCTCGAGTGGAAACTATTGTTGTAGGAAAACTCTACCAGAGGTAAGTGCTCGTCCCAATTCCCTTGGAACTCGAGGGTACATGCTCTCAGCATATCTTCGAGTGTTTGTATCGTTCTTTCGCTCTGACCATCAGTCCGCGGATGGTAAGCTGTACTCAAACACAACTTCGTACCCAATTCCTCTTGTAGACTTCTCCAAAACCTCGACGTGAAACGACTATCACGATCCGATACAATTGTTAGAGGAACACCGTGAAGTCTTACTATCTCCTTCACGTAAGCATTTGCGAGCTTATCCATAGACCACCTCTTGTTGGCTGCTATGAAGTGTGCACTCTTAGTGAAACGATCCACGACCACCCAAATCATGTCGTGACCGTTCTTCGTCCCGGGCAGTTTAGTCACAAAATCCATGGTGATGTCTTCCCATTTATCCATGGGTACATGTAAGGGCTCTAAACTCTTATACGGTTTCTGATGTTGTGCCTTAACTCTTGCACAAGTTACACACTCGGCCACATACTTTGCAACATCGAGCTTCATCGTCGGCCACCAGTAGTAGGGTTTTAGGTCCCTATACATTTTTGTGCTGTCGGGATGAATTCAGTACATGGCCTTGTGTGCGTCTTCCATCAGAAGATCTCTTATTCCTCCCGTCTTAGGTACCAAAATCTGATCTTGGAATACCTTCAGTCCTTGACTGTTTGTACCGAACACTAACGTTTTGCCCAAACGTTCTTCCTTTCGGTGATTCTTCTCTGAAGCTTCTTCTTGAGCTTTCCTGATACTTTCCACAATCGTCGAGACAACTTCTATTCTCAACGCTCTTGGCCTTTTCCTTTCAAGATTGACTTTTCGACTTAGAGCATCAGCGACAACATTTGCTTTACCGGGGTAGTAAAGTATCTCACAGTCGTAGTCCTTGAGTAACTCTAGCCAGCGTCGTTGTCTCATGTTCAATTCCTTCTGATTAAAGAGATACTGGAGACTCTTATGATCAGTGAAAAGCTTGCACTTCGTGCCATAGAGGTAATGCCTCCATATCTTCAAGGCAAGAACTACCGCTGCCAACTCCAAATCATGAGTGGGGTAGTTATTCTCATGCTCCTTCAATTGTCGAGATGCATATGCTATCACCTTTTCTCTTTGGGTCAGAACATATCCCAACCCGACTCCCGACACATCGCTATATACCGCGAAGTCTTCAACTCCATCGGTAGAGAAAGGATCAGTGCTTCACATAATTTCTTCTTTAGCTTCTCGAATGCTTCTTCGTGCTTCTCGCTCCATGTATAAGTAGCTCCTTTATGGGTCAAAGCTGTTAATGGAGCAGTTATCGAAGAAAAGCCTTGGATAAATCGTCGGTAATATCCGGCTAATCCTAGGAAGCTTCGAATCTCCGTGGGAATTTTTGGTCGTTCCCACTTCGTTACTGCTTTGATTTTTGTTGGGTCAACCATTATCCCTTCCTGGTTAACCACATGACCCAAGAATTGGACTTCTCGGATCCAAAAATCATACTTGGAGAACTTTGCATACAGTTTCTCCTTCTTCAAGAGTTCCAACACTTCTCGTAGATGTTGGGCATGCTCCTCCTGACTTTTCGAGTATATGAGAATGTCATCTATGAACACTATCACAGATTTATCGAGGAATGGTTTACAAACCTTGTTCATCAAATTCATGAACACTACTGGAGCATTGGTTAGTCCAAATGACATAACCAAGAACTCGTAGTGTCCATATCTTGTTCTGAATGCAGTTTTCTCAATATCCTGCTCTCTTACCTTCAGCTAATGATATCCTGACCTAAGATCGATCTTTGAGAAATAGCTTGAACCTTGTAGCTGATCGAATAGGTCATCAATCCTTGGCAATGGATACTTGTTCTTCACCCTTGCCTTGTCAGCTCTCGGTAGTCTATACACATTCTCATGCTTCCGTCTTTCTTCTTCACGAATAGCACCGGAGCTCCCCAGGGTGATGAACTAGGTCGAATGAAACCGTTGTCCAACAACTCCTGAAGTTGCGTCATAAGCTCCTTCATCTCCGTCGGCACTAATCGGTACGGTGCCTTCGCCATCAGTGTTGTTCCTGGTAACAAGTCTATTTTGAACTCTACTTATCTATCAGGTGGTAATCCGGGAAGATCTTCGGGAAAGACTTCCGGATAATCACACACCACTGGTATACTCTGCACCTCCTTTTTCTCCTTCTTTGCATCGATCACGAATGCCAAGTACGATGCACATCCCTTGGACAAACATTTCCTGGCTTTCATCAGGGAGATGATTCCAGAATTTACTCTGCGTTTGTCCCCGTACACCATAAATGACTCTTTTACGGGTGGGTTCACCCTTACTATCTTCTTCCTGCAAAGTATCTCAGCATCGTTGGCGCTAAGCCAATCCATTCCCAGAACGATGTCAAAACCGTTCAACTCTATGGGCAACAAATCTTCGTGGAATTCGTTTCCGTTTAGGTCCATGACTATGTTCCTAATACGATTACTAACAGGTACGAACTTGCCACTAGCAACTTCCAAAATTAGGGCATTATCAAGTTTTTCTACACGTATCAAGTTTTTCTACAGGCAATGCTAGTTTCCCACCAAACTTATGTGACACAAAGGAGTAGTTTGCTCCAGAATCAAACAGTATATTGGCAGGAAAACCATTTACAAGAAAGGTACCTGAAGCGACGTCTGCTGCCTCCTTCGCAGCCTCGAGCATCATCTGGAAGGCTCTTGCCTTCGGCTTTGGTGGAATGTTGGGTCTTCCTGCCTCCTTCTTCTTCAGGCAGTCCCTCGAAATGTGCCCTTCCTCGTTGCACTCATAACAGACCTTCTTAGTGAACGTGAACTCGTTGGCATAGTGCCCGGGCTTTCCACACTTGAAACAGGTGACCCGTCCGTCACATTTTCCTTGGTGCTTCTTCTTGTATTTGTCGCACCATTTTGCTTCGGCTCCTCCTTCTCTCGAACCAAACTTTGAGAATTTACTCTTCTTGCTGGACCTCGAGGATCCATCAAATTTCCTTTTCTCTCCCACCTCTGCTCTCTCCAGACCCTTCTCTCGTATCTGGGTCTCCACATTCTTAGCAGCCCAGATGGCGGCTTTCAGAGTGGTTGTTTGCTTGACCATTGGACCGAATTCCGCTGGTAATCCAAGGGAAAACTTGTTAACCTTGGAGAGTTCGGTTGGGACTAGGTGAGGAACAAGCTTCATTTTCTCTGTAAAACTTGCAGCGTATTCAGTAACGCTCATTCTCCCTTTCTTCAGATTCTGGAACTCATTGTTGATTTCCAGAAGATCCTGCTCCGAGCAGTATTGCATCTTTAGTTGCATCAGAAAATCCTCCCAAGACATCTTGCTTGCTTCACCCTTGGGCATTGATTCAACTAGTAGCTTCCACCAGCTTAATACTCCAGATTTTAATAGAGGAACCGCGAGAGCGGTCTTCTGTCTGTTGCTACACTCGCAACTCTCAAACATTGTCTCCATCTTGGAGATCCAGTTCATGACTTCCACCGGTGTCGGGATTCTAGATAGACACGACAGTTTGGATGCCATGAAATCCTTGTACTTGCATCCACGTCCGTCATTTCCTCCATCCTGGTTGTTTCGTCTAACTATCGGTGGGTTGGCTTGACCAACAGTCCCACTGTAGTTCCCTCCTTCTGACTGCCCATCATTCAGCTTGGGCTGTTCGACCAGTATTGTAGCTTCTTCTCGATTCTGTTGAAGCAAACGTCTTGTTTCCTCCATTTGACGATCCAACATCATTTGGATCATCGCTTGTACCCCGGCCATCGTGATTGGCTCAGGAGCGTCTGCTACAACAGGTATTTGCTGAATCACTGGGGGTTGATTCCTATTCCCATTTGTATTCCCAGCTCCACTGCGGGTTCTTTCCATTTTGATCTATACACCAAATAAGGTGAATTTAGATCTTTATTTAAGATAGACGTTTAAATCATCCTTATCACTCTGAAACGTTTACATGCTAGTTCTAATATCGTAGTCGTAAGTTTAGAATCCTAAACACATAAGGTTTCCAGATCCGGTCGGCAACAGACCATAGATCCGAATAAATAACAGCATATAAGGCATAAATCATTTAGCACATAAAGCATATTAGGCATACTTTCCTAAATAAGCTAGTGCTCACATCTCACAATCATCGCTTAGCATTCTAAGTTTAAGTCTAGAAATCCTACAAATTCCTAGTTCGCTTAAACTAATGCTCTGATAACAACTGTGACATCCCCATTTTTACGGTCGAAAAAGACCGATTTTGTTTATGCTTGTTTGAAAATCAGAGTAACATTTTACATAAAAGTGTTGCGGAATTTGTTCCCAAAATAAAAATATGATAAAGATTTATCAAAGCATTTCCGTAGAAATGTATTTCATTAAAAAGACTCGGGATGTCATGTTCGATACAGATCAAAAGCATAAACAATACAATATAAGCCTTACTACATTATTTCATATCTACATGCCTATATCCGTAATCCCTCATCCAAAACATCACATCTATGCTCGAGCGCCACTACCTGTAATACACGAAACTGAGTGGGTCAGGCTTGGGAGCCTGGTGAGCACATAGGGTTTTCAACCGACAATAAATAAGTTATATAATTTCATCAACCAACAATAACCTGATTACCCGTTCCCGTTATCCTCACTTTACGTCCCTAAACACCTATCATAATGGACCTAGCCTAAGGATCATCATCGGGATGGACACTACTGCTAAGGGGATTCCTCAGCAATAAATGTCCTTAAGGCAACCATGATGGGGATGGAGTACCCCGGTGAACACATCATTCACAAACACCTACAGGTTGCGAGCCTGCTAGCGTTCCACTGGACTTTCTAGAAGAGTCCGTGGTCGTCATCCATACTCCACTAGATGACAAAATCAACAAAAACAACATCGAGGCCTCTCATCATTTATCACACATCGTCTATTACATCTACCCATGTTTTACCCCAAGATTTTTGTAGATATAAAATACATATACAGTTTAAATCATTTAAAACAAGTATAAAAATCTTTCATCAGCATAGACAACAAGTATTCAGACAATATGCACACATAGCACGTAATTTATAATAAATACTTCATATCTATGTGTAAGATGAAAGTGACTATGTACTCACTTGTTAGGGTGGTGACTCGGTACTCGGACATCGCTTCGTTATCTCAAAACAATTTTTCTCTTGACAAAATCTAGTATCAATACCACTAGGGTTTAGTCTAACGTTAACCGCGACTTATTAATAGCCTAGCTATTATTACTATTATATAAGCGTTAAACAACACTCTATATAACTCATAATAATAGCCCAAATAATTATTTTAACGTCCTAATAATGTTACTATATTTAAACATAAGCTATACTTAAGGTAGGGTAAGCATATCTCACTTACCAGGGGTTTGGCTAGGAGACGAGCTCTGCAGGGGCAGAACATCCGAGCCGAAAGCTCTTCTTGTCGGAGTTTTCCGGCTCTCCGGGACTCGCCTCTAAGACCTAGGAGGTGCTAGGGAAGGGGGAAGAGGGTTTGGGGGTAATGGGAGAGAAAGAGTATGAAAGGTGTGAGTTTTGGGGGTGATTTATGCCTCTATTTATAGGTTGAGTTCGGTGCGAACGCAGCACGTTCATTGCCATGTGTCGCCATCTTGTTCCAAGCGGTGGGGAACAAGGTGTGGCCCAGATTGCGCGACGTGTCACACGCAGATTACACCAAAAACTAATTATCTTCTAAAATCTGTAACTTTCGCATACGAATTCTGTTTTTGACGTTCTTTATATCCACGCGTAGGTGAGACCGTACTCTACAACTTTCATTTAGACTCCGTCGGCTAATTTTGACTTTATTTTTAAAGTTATATTTTTAACAGCCGGGACAGGAATAGTCCGTTAAAAATTTAAAACTTCTTCATCTGACGTCCGTTTTCATCTGTCTTTTTACTGTTGCGCTACTATTAACAATATCTTTGATTCTCGTTTACGTTGTATCGTCCAAAAGTCGCGCGATCTAATATTCGGACTTCGGGCTGTGTACTGCTGACCCGAAAGTCAGAAAAATCATAACTTCCACATATGAAGTCAGATTTGGGCGTTCTTTTTATGGACGCTCTCGGTTTAACGTTTTCTACGACTTTCGTTTAGATCGCTAAGGCTAAATGTTGCTCTATCGTAAATTCACTATTTACTGTTCCCGGTGCCGTCCCGGTTCCGTCGCGAAACTTCGACGGGTCATAACTTCTTCGTTATAACTCGGATTTCGGCGTTCCTTATATCCCTGGAATCCTTGTTTCGACCACTACAACTTTATGTGGAGATATCGGGTTTATGTCACACTTTAATTTTGACGCTTATTTTTATTCTTTATTGATTTCACATTTATAAATGAATAATAAGCGTATAAATTCACATAATACTCAAACATTTCATCTTTATTATCTCAAAAGAGTTACAATAGTTAACCTAGACTATTACATCATCTGATAATGCTTATCCCTGAAACACGGGCGATACACAAAACTAGGCCAAACTCCAGATCCAAAGCATATAATCAACAAAGGACCTCAAGGATCCATAAATTTGCCGACTTTATGGAATCCTTACACCCAAAATAGCTCATATTTGAAGAAGATGGGAAAAACCTTAGATCTAGCAATATAGAACAATAAAGTGTGGGTCTTGAACACTTACAAAGGTCCAGAGATGCCCAAATGAAGTCTCAAAGATGGCTAAGATCCTCCTTTCACTACAAAGGTCTTCTTCTTCCTTCAAGAACCACCAAAAACACCAAGATGAGCTCAAAATTTATGGAGAGGGATTAGGGTTTATTCAAGGGGGAAGGGGGTTTAGGACGTGACAGAGGCTGAGGTTGGAGAAAACCCTAGCACTCACTTCCTTTACATAGGGTCCAAGTTCGGAGATTAGGTTTTCCCCTGATTACTTGTCACGACGTGAAAAATAGAGTATCACGTCGTGAAGCCTCAATGAGAAAACACGCCTCATATGGCCAGGTCACGAATACCTTCATCATGTTGTGACCAATACAAATTCATATTTTACTTTAATTTTATACCTTGGGGATCCAAATGTTACAACTCTCCCCTACTTGAATCAGACTTCGTCCTCGAAGTCTGTTCTATAAACAACTCGAGGTAATTCTCCCCAATCTCCTCCTCGGGTTTCCAAGTCCAATCGGAACCCTTTCGGTGCTGCAATTGCACCTTTACCAAGCCCACCACCTTATTGCAAAAGGTCTTCATCTTCCTCTATAGAATCACAATCAGTCTCTCTACATAACTCAGGCGCTCATCAACATCAATGTTGTACAAGGGCACCACTGCAGAATCATCAACCCAACACTTATGCAGTTAAGAGACATGGAAAGTGTTGTGGATCTAACTAAGATCATCAAGTAAATCCAACTGATACGCAACCTTGCCCACCCAGACGATAATCCTGAAGGGACCAATTTACCTGGAACCAACTTTCCTCTCTTCTAGAACCAGATGACACCTTTCCAAGGTGACACCTTCAGAAGTACAAAATCTCCGACCTAAAACTCAAGGTTTGAAAGTTGCCGGTCAGCATAAATCTTATGGCGACTCTGCACGGTCTACAACCGATCTGCACTTGCTGTATCAACTCATAGGTCTTGAGTACTACCTTAGTACTCCCCATAACTCGATGCCGAACCTCGCCCTTAAAAATAGGGTCCGGCATTTCCTCTCGTAAAGCATCTTAAAGGGGGTGGACGATCAATACTGGTGTGATAACTATTGTTGTAGGAGAAATCGGCCAATGGAATATATCTGTCGCAAGTCCTGCCAAAATCTAGCATGCATGCCTTGAGCATATCCTCAAGCGTCTCAATTGTCTGCTCACTCTGTCCGTCGGTATAGGGGTGATATGATTTGCTGAAATGAAGCTGACTATCTAACTCCTCATAAAGCGTCCTCCAAAACCTGGAGGTGAAACGGACATAGCGGTCAGAGACCACTGAAACTGGAACCTCGTGGCGAGCGAATACCTCCCTGATGTAGATGCCAACCAACTTCTTGACGAAATTCTCTCTGAAATAGGGATGAAATGAGAACTTTTCGTCAACCTGTCGACAATGACCCAGATAGAATCCACCCCACGCACCACTCTACTATGAAGAAGGAATACTCAAGATATACCGATAGTGAATTACACCAAATCCCCAATTTGTAGGTTGCGCCTAACAACCTCAAACATGCGCTTGACTTCCTGACAAGTCATCACCAAATTGCTGATCCCACGAGCCTAAGGATGGCCAATCCAAAAATTCTCACATTGCATCCAAATCCCATTTCAGCTCGGGCATACCCCCCACCTCACAAATCACTCGAGACATTCACAATGAACTTCATGACTCGAGATTCCACATCATTGGTAACCGAACTCCTAATAAACAGTCGACAAGCAAACAAAGTTCATAATGAAAGTACTCTGCAAGTGGCTACTGATGCATAACTATTATTCCTAACAACCTTTAACTGACTGTACGATCCAAACCAGTTGGTCACTGAATCTCCCAACTCCTAAAATGCACTAACAACCAAATAGGCCAAGAAAGCTAACGATGTGATACCTAAGAGTCTTAATCAAAATACTATCGAGTCTTACCCATATAAATCATACAACCAATGGTTCACGATACATCGTGACACCTGCTATCCACTAACGATAAGCTCACGGTACTAAACCGATCTTGTCGTCATCACATCCATATCCTGAAGAGTCGCGACCAGCACCACAAGGGCCTAAAGATACCCAACCATCAGTCCACTGACCTGAAGGAACCCAATAAACATCCCTATCAATGCTATCCGAACACAACATGGGCCATACTCTTATATCATGAACAATTCCCTTCAAAGCGCAAACTGATATCAATGTAAAACTAGACGAAAACATGGTCACACACAACCAGAGGATGAGATAGATGGTCGCATGCTTGTTCCGATTCGAAGGCAATAAACCACATGTTATTTATGCTAATAATACTAACCAAGCGGTCTCATTTTATATTACTCAGACCACTTGCACCCCTCATGACCATAATCGAGGCATAACCAACCCTGGATCTACTGCACTCTTTACTCCTCACAACCTTACCCAAAGGGTGAGGTACCAATAGATTTAACAAAATGACGGACCTCAAACATTGATAGAAATATCCTCATGAACGATCGAAACAAGATCCCACACCTTGATTGAAACTAAACAGATTCCACCAATACGTGACTAGCTCGAGGAAACTTCCAAGGTGATCTAGAATGCTGCCAAAACTTTATTCGGATAAATACTACTACAAATCCTACTGAAACAACATGCCAACAATTAGATTCTACGTAGATCAAGGTCACCCCTGGGAAGCTAAACAACGTTTCCCCAACATCCGAACTTTCGATAACCAAGGACAACTGCCACACTTTATCCTGCTATGAACCAAAATCCCACACCACAATTGAGGGTAAACTTACCCAGAACTCAAGAAAATATAAACATTCGAAAGTTGACGATAGGTTGACGCGTCCATTGAACTTCAACCGACACAACTAGAAACTTTTGAAGAACCTCATCTTTTGATGATGAACGAAATGACCAACGATCGAGAATGCATTGACAACTAACCCAATAACCCAATACTCTACTGAACAAAACCCATGTGAAACTAAATATACCAAACTCAGAAGTTGATTTACTGAGCAATAACTGCCCACCCTAGAACAGGGATGACAATCTATATAACGAGTTGATGAATCCCTTAGCACTAGATGCTCAACCTGAACGTTCCAAATGCCTCTTGATCTATTCAGCGACATTCCGAGAGGAACCACTAGTTACAACAAGCTCCTTATTCAACATTTTCTTTCCGTGAAGACAACTCTTGAATTCCTGAACACATACATCTGATGATAACTTGCTATGCACCTCCGTCCTGACCAAATCCTAAAATAAAGTTTTATGTACCCAAACCGCAAATCCCTAAGACCCATTCTTCTGAAATCATAAACTCAAACACAACAATGATCCTTCAACCAAAATATCTAGTTCTCCTCCACTTGGGGTTCGAACTACTACCAAATGGCGTTGCAGACAAACCACATCTCAAATCGGTTCAACCGGATGCATAGCATCCACGAATCTTTAGAATATATAACACAACATATGTTGGTCTTCTAAAGAAGGACCAAGCAAACTCAAAGTTATTCTGGATCTTAGGTGGAGACCTCGAAAAGCTCCCAATCATAACCAGCTCTAACATCAGAATCCCATGTAGATGCACAAACACCAATTTTATCCACTCATGACACCGATTTTCCATATAGAAACAAATGAACTACCATACACCTCGCCTAATTCCATAGAAAACGATTTCTCGCGAGCATTACTCATAAATATAAGAATCATCATTCTCTTAGTCATGATACATCAGAGACAACAAAAGTTGCTCTCTGGTTCACTTCTCTTGGTTCCTGAAACAATCAACTAGCACCTGACCTAACTAATTTCAAGAAAGCAGACCCCTAATCTCATCTCAAGGCAACCATACCCCAAAAATCCTTTTGTGCATTCCTACGTTGTCATACCCGCCGACAAAGAAAACCATAATCTTCTAGACTCATGTTGGGACTACATCCCATCTTTGAAAATCACATGTCTACTCTCTCTTTCCTCCGAACGCAAAAATATGGAAGTACATCACCCATGTCGATGATAGTGACATCCCAATCCATCTGCCAATCACTAACTTCCGATAGAAATCCTCGAGTCATTCATCACAATCACTTCCTCCTTGAGTCTCGCGACTCAACTGTCACTACTTGAGCAAGGCCCTCCATACCTCGAAATCAACTGCCTCTCATTTTTCTGCACCATTGAAACCCAACAAACATAGGCTCTAAGGCCCAAACAATCATCTGACCCATCTTCGGCCTAGATGACCATACCCGATAAACTGATAAATTCGGAAATACGCTACAACGAATCGTGGTGCCAAATCATGTCATATTCCTTAACCAGTTCCTTAGAATCCCCTTACTTTTCCTCGAGTTGAGTATAGATCCTGTTCTTCCAGTAGTACGGGCCCAATACTACCTTCCACACCTATCCATACATTCCTCAGGAATCATCTCGGTCCCTCTAAGTAACCACTCCTGTCCACATCCGTCCTATCTATTCTTATACACCCGTTCTCACACGAATACCCATTGCTAAACAGCGGAGTCCAACCCACTACAACACATCGTAGGCTCTCCTAGGTTCTCGAACTCACCCTACCATCAACTACCAAAGAACTCCCAATAAGGTCAGTAACTACTTCATGAATACAATTACATGCAACAAGGATTGGATAATCCTTCGATGATATACTAATCCCTACAACGGTTAGACTCAAATGAGAACTGAGCAGTAGGGTCAAATCCGTCACTCTGAGATTATTTAACATATGCAACATGTGACTTAACTTATTCACTTAATAGTTAACTCACATCATCATGAGTCCCACAAAGCACAAAGCGAGCAACATTCGTGCAGTAACACTCCAACTCACAGCCAAACAGAGGACACATCAATCTCACTTCCTACCAAGAAAGATTTCAAATCTAGTATAACATCCACTTCCTCTTAGGCTACAAGGAATCACATATCAGGATAATCCATCCACTAAACATTTCCGCAACTGAGAGATGTGAAACGTGCTATGGATGTGACTAAACTGTTGGATATAGTGTCTAAGTCCATAACTATATTTGGTACGTACTTGACCCGACCCGGCATGGTCCATTTGGGTTGCACTTCACCCGAACAATTTATGGATAATCGTTTGAGAATAGTATAAGTTATGATTTATTAATATATTATAAGTCCTAATATATTAATATAAAATCATATTATCTAATTAGTATTGATCTATAATTAATCTAGAATTAATTTAGAGATCAAAAGTATGACTAATTAAATATGGGCTCTTGTATTTATATATAGTGGGCTAATGCTTATTTGGAATGGGCTAGGCTTGCATGGAAAGTCCATGGATACTCCATGGAGCTTTAACTCATGGATCTCATGGAAATGAAAAGACATGGGTATTAGGGTTTACATGAATGTAACCCTAATCCACCACACTATATAAAGGAGGCTTTGGTTCTTGAAATCACATGAGTTGTGGTGAGTAAAGTAAGAGGGCCGATTTCAAGAAGGTGATTACTATTCTCTCAAAGTTCCAAGTTTGTGGTGATTTGTGATTTCCATTTGAGGTATCCACACTATTGGTGCTAGGCTCTAAAACTCCAAGCAATCAACTACAACTACAAGGTAAGTAATTCTACTAGCTTTATTTGATTCAAGTTCCCCATGCCATGCTAGATAGGATAAGAACCTTGGAAAAATAATTATTTGCATGTATCATAGTCAAACATAGATCCAAGGTTTCTAGGGTTGCATGTACACCATAGGAGTGTTAGAATGCTCAAAAACCCATCATAAACAACTCAGGAAGATCGAAGCGATAAGCAACCTGGCCCACCCGTGACGAAACCCTTAAAGGACCGATGTACCTGGGGCAACCACCACACTACTCCCCGCTATCAGCTGTAGAAGGAACTCCCTCTAACATCCTCTAACTAGCTCACGTATACAATTACATATCGCCGACACCAGATAATTCTTCGAATGAAAGGTCTCACACTACAACGGTTGGACTCAAAAAAGAGTTGCACAATAGAGTTAAAACCTAACCTTCTAAGATTATTTAGTCTAAAAAAATATGTAACTTAGTATACTCGGCTACTAGTTAGTTGAGATTAATGGACACTCCTAAAAGCACAAAGCAAGCAACATTTGATCATCGAGTAATCAGAACAAGCATAACCTAAATAGGTCATCCTACACTGAATGATAAGTACTAGCATGCGAGTCTACAAGCTCATACAGTAGGCATATAAAGGCATCTCTCCTATCACTCTATCATGCAAATCTTGAGTAGATCCTTAGCCCTAACTAGCATGCGATTCACAGATTCACAAATCTAATCATATCATAAAACATGTATCGGTATTTTGGGAAAACTTACTTGAGCTCAGTCGATTGCATGCACCACACCCCTTTTCTTTTATTAGAAAACCCTTTTATAAAACATCTTTTTTTTGAAAAATCCACCAAACCCTCAGTTTGAGTTCAGACATACCCGAGAGTATGCATGAATCCCTCAAAGTAAGGTTCTGATACCAACTTGTAACGTCCCAAAACATAAAACCAAAACTTTTGATTATTATTTTAATAAAACCATTATCCATAAAAATATCATAAAACCATAGTGAAATTAGAGTATATCAAATAACATCCAAAGACATCAGAGTTACAAAAATGCAGAACAATGTGGTGTGTCTAATGCCCGTGTTTCTAGGCTAGGCATTAACATTGATGGGATAGTCTAGGTTAACCTTTGTAACTCATTTTGAAGAAATGAAAAAGGAATTATGTGAATATTATGTGTTTTATGTATTTTATGCTTAATTACTAGGAGTTAATTAATTAAGAATAAAAATGAGCGTCGAAAATAAATATTAGATAAAGCCGATATCTATTAAGAAAGTTGTAGTGGTCGTGAAAAGGATTACGGATATATAAAGAATACCAAAATCCGAGTTATAACGTAGAAGTTATGACCTGTCGAAGTTTCGCGACAAAACCGGCACGGTGCCGAATGACGTAAAAAGTGAGTTTTTGATAAACTACTTTTTATCCTTAGTAATCTAAACGAAAGTCGTAGTGCTCGTTAAACCGAGAGTATGTATAAAAAGAACGCCCAAATCTGACTTCGTATGAGGAAGTTATGATTTTTCGAAGTTTCAGCTTAGCAGTAGAGAGCTAAAAACTCGAATTTTAGATCGAATGATTTTTAGCCGACACGACCTAAATGAGAATTGAAGGTCTCGTCAATAGTAGTACAACGGTAAAAAGACAGACGAAAACGGACGTCGGATAAAGAAGTTATGAATTTTTAACGGATTTCCTGTCCCGGTCTGTTAAAAATAATAATATAAAAATTAAAATCAAAATTAGCCGACGAAGTCTAAATGAAAGTTGTAGAGCGTAATTTTACCTACGCTTGCATATAAAGAACGTCAAAAACGAAGCTAGTATGCGAAAGTTATGGATTTTAGAAGTTTTGGCGCAAAAATTGAGGAAAAATTGCCAAAACCGAGAAATTTCGCAAGGTGGACTTCGGCCACGTCACCCTCGCTCAAATCATGCCACGTGTCCGAAATCTACTGAGTCATCCGAAGACGTGTCGCCTGTCCTCGCATCCGAAGCCGCGGTCCAATGGGTGTCCGACGCGTGCCTTCTAATGACGCATCCGACCTTCGCACCAAGTGCCACGAACCCCTCCTCCTCGGACTAGACCTCAGTCCAATCAGAGATCAGCAGCGACACCCTCGCACGTGCGAGCCATGTGCTGCCCCTTCGGATCTTCTGCCGCATGGCTTCCTCCCAGCCGTCCGATCAGGAGCCTCGCCCCTATAAATAGAAGGGTGCGAGACCTCCCGGGGAATATTTGGAAATTTGTCACTTTTAGCCCCTTTTTCAATATTTCTTTCATTCTAACTTCCCCCAAAGCCCCGGTATCAATTATAACACCCGAAACATGTCCCGAAGTGCCCGGGAAGCCTGAGAAATTTATCTTTTCGGTTTCGAAGCCCGATCCTTGCAGAGCCCGGTTTCTCAATAAAACTCCCGGTTTTATTAGAAACGATCGTTTTAGGGAACGAAGTGCTGCCCGATTATCATCAAATCATGTGAGTGTGTAGTCACTTTCATCTTACACCTAGATATGAAGTATTGTCTATAAAATACGTGCTATGTGTAATTATATTAAGTGTTTATTTGAGGTGACTGTTGAACAGATGTTTTATACAAGTTTTAAACTGTATATGTATTTTATCTACAAATATGTTGGGTAGAACATGGGTAGACGAAATAGTCGATGTGTGTTAAAATGGTGAGAGGCCTCGATGTTGTTGTTGTATTCGTCTAGCGGAGTATAGATGACGACCACAGACCTTTCTAGACAGTCCAGTGGCACACTAGCAGGTTCACAACATGTAGGTTTTGATGAACTAAATGTTCATTGGCGTACTCCATCCCCCTCATGGTTGCCTTTAGGACAAGTATGGATGAGGAGTCACCTTAGCAGTAGTGTCCATCCCGATGATATTTCTTAGGCTAGGTCCCTTGTGATAGGTGTTTAGGGACGTAAAGTGAGGACAACGGGAATGGGTAATCAGGGTTATTGTTGATTGGTGAACTTAATAAGTTTATTATTATTGTGGGTTGAAAACCCTATATACTCACCAGGCTCCCAAGCCTGACCCACTCAGCTTTTTATGTTACAGGTAGTGGACCCCGAGCATAGTCGGAGGACAATGAGAGATTTTTTATTATAGTCCAGTAGTTGTAAATAACTGTTGTAAGGCTTATAATGTCTTGTTTATGCTTTTGATTTGTATCGGAACATGACATCCCGAGGTTTTGATATGAAATGAAACTATACATTTCTTAAAGAAAGGTTTTGATAAACTTTTATCATATTTTGTTTTGGGGACCAATTCTGCAACATCTTTTAAAAACATTTCTCTGATTTTATTTTAAAAAGCATAAATTAAATCGGTCTTTTCTGGCCGAGAAATTAGGGGATGTCACAATGTGTAGTGCAATCATCCCAAGCTCTTCCCCTTCGACCCAGGAGTACCTGAAACATAAACTAAAAACCATAAGTATAAAGCTTAGTGAGTTCCCCAAAATACAACATACCATACATATCAAACACATAATGGGCCCCGCCCGATGTCAAGCCCCGCTCGGAACTGATCTGTCAGTCATCAGGCCCCGCCTGGCATCGGGCCCCACCCGGTATACATACAAAACATAAACACATGCAAGAATAACAAAGATACATAGCATACAAAATAATATTTAGGCCCCGCTCGGTAAACATATCAGAAAACATACATGCAGAGTCACGCAGACATTTAGCATCCTAATCATAATAAACTATGGGCGGACATTGGTGTCGTTGAACCGCCAAACACAATGAGGAAACTCACCTCACAGAATGAACACAACTGAATAAATCTTGGATGTTGTTGGCTCTACTGGTTACCTTCAATAGAAACCTAATCGTAAGCCACTAATCAAGTACTCAAATTACCCTTAGGTCAACTCTGGTCAAGCCTCTAGTCAAAGGTCAATGTTAAAATGCCAACTGGTCAAAGAAGTCAATGTTGACTGAGTACACCCTGCGTACTCAATCAGTATGCCCTGCGTACTCTGAGTCTTGACCAACCCAGGGGTGATAACCCAGCACGCGTTGTGTACACTGAGGCATGCCCTGCATACGCTCTTAGTCCTTAATCCATCCAGAAAAGGTCTTAAACCGTTAATCCCAAACGTCCATTACACAGAACCAATTCCAAAACATGTCTTAATCCATAAAGTCAATAACTTTGAGCTTTTGCATGGCTCAGTGGGTCCCAATTCTAAGCCCTAGCTCTACAACTTCATCAAAAAGGAGCTAATACTCATGTATGGGAGGGTAACAACCATCAAGATGACAGTTTTATACATTTGGGACCTCTAAAATGCCTAGATCTAAAGACTAAGTTCCTAGAGTAACTTTTACTCACAAGGACAAACCAAAGGAACTAAAATAATCCATGAATCACCCCAAACTAGATATACACAAAGAGATGTCAAGCTAAGAGCTTTTTACCTTCAATAGCTTGCAAAAGATGTGACAACTCTAGATCTCTAAGCTTCACTCCAAGAAATGAATCTTCAAAACCTTCTATCTCTTCCAAAATGCACAAGAAAACACTAAGATTCTTCACAAGAACTCAAGAACACTAAAATGGTGGCTAAGGGTTGAGATTAGGGTTTAGGAGGTATAGAGGCTGATAAGAGGCAAGAGTCAAGGGACATAATGAGCTTATATAGGGGTAAAACCATAAAGATTAGGGTTTCTAGCTGGCTGGAGTACGCCCTGCATACTCTTGAGTACACCCGACATAGTCAAAAGTTACCCACGACTACCTCCACCAATACGTGTTGCGTACTCAAAGTGTATGTGCATCATACTAGATCAAGCCCCAAAACCCTCCTAACTTCAAATGATCATAACTTCTTCGTTCCAATTTTTTCGATGATCTTTATATCCACAGAAAGGTAACGAGAAGCTCTACAATCCTATCAACTCTCCTTTGCCTTAAAACGTTCTGAACTCAACATCAAAATTCATAAAAGGCCTGAACTATCACTTTATAGTTATACCCATGGGCTCCAAAGCACCAACCGAACTCTCGGATCACCTAATCTATATTACCCACATCCAAAGGGCCTAAATCTTTCCTTCCCCCAAGGCCCAAAGCCTTAAGATAACTGATCTTCGGGTCATGATCCCGAATTATGTAACGATTCGAAACAGGGTGTTACAGGTACTTACCTGCATTTCAGCACAACATACCCCCGCCCCCGGACCAATGGACAGAGTGAGTGGAATATCCAGATGCTTGATGATATGCATAGGGCGTATGTGTTGGATTTTGCTAGGAGTTAGGATACTTACCTTCCTTTTCCTGAGTTCTCTTACAACAATAGTTATCATGCCAGTATTTATCGACCACCTTTTGAGATGTTATACGAGAGGAAGTGTTGGACCCTGGTTTGTTAGGGCAAGGTATGTGATCGGATTGTGGGGAGTACTAAGGTAGTACTCAAGACTACCGAGTTGATACAATAGGTATGTGATCGGTTGTAGCCCGTGCATAGTCGCCAAAAGAGATATGTTGAACGGCGGCGTTTAGACCTCGAATTTCAAGTTGGAGATTTTGTGCTTCTGAAGGTGTTGCCTTGGAAAGGTGTCATTCGGTTCAGGAAGCTGGGTAATTTTGGCCCTAGGTATATTGGTCCCTTCAGAATTATTGCTCGAGTGGGAAAAGTGGCGTATCATTTGGATCTGCCTGTTGAGCTTAACCAGATTCACAACACTTTTCATGTCTCTCAACTGTAGAAATGTTTGAGTGGACTTAGGAACCTGAGTTGGAGATGAGAGAGCAATACCCAGAGTTGTTAATGGCAGCGGACTTTGTAGTTCGTATGAATCGAGTGTAAGAATGAAATCAGAGTATGAATTGATTCAAGAACACAAATTGTAAATATAATCTATTTGGCTCTATTAATACTTCTGAAAGGATACAAGTGAATGGAAGGGTAAAGTACATAGAGTGCCAAAAGTTACTATAACCCTTATATCTATCCCTATTTATAGGAACACCAGAAGTAAACAAAAATAGCATAAGGGCTAAGACAAGTACACTTTGTCCTCTAAAATTTCCCTTAAGAAATACATACAACGAATACGAGAAAACAGACTTCGATGCTAAACATGACTAAAGACGCTTCGACATCTCACAACATATTTCGAACTATACATTCTCCCCTTTTGTGAGAAGTGTCGAATCTTAAGTCATCGGCATCTTCGTTGCTTGATGAAGTACTCTTCGAATCTCCGTGTACCATATGATCGTCTTTCAAATCTCAGTCTTATCACCAGCTGTATTACTTTTGCAGTTATTAAGACGAACAAGAATACTCGTGTACTGTGTATTCGTATATCTCTCTACATCTTCAAATTTTGAACAAGAACTTTGTGATCTTCTGATTCTTGTTCTTAACACAAATTTCTCTATCTTCAAAATTTTTCAAGCTTTCTTGACCTTTCAGCAAAGATTGAGGCACTCTCACTTGTCTTCCCATTGCTAAAGCAAGCTCGACATCATTCAAGGCAAGACAATCGTAGTAATTGTCTATGAATAGCTTGATATAAGAAAAACCTATCAAGAAATCTTCTTTCCTATTTACTTGAAGTTTCGACACATCAACACTACTCAAGATCTTCGCAACACAAAAGAGATCATTGAGATTCATCAAAGGAAAATAAGCCACCGAGAAATCACAAGCAATGTTGTTAGCTCGAACCACATGATAACGAAAGTTCTTCAACAAGCCTTTGAATAGTTGATCCAACCTCATCTTTAACTTCTTATATTCCTCCTTGTCATTAAACCTATCCACCAATTGATATTGAGCTGAGATAAACATCATATGATTGATGGGAAAATCCAGTTGGTTGAAGCTGAATTCTTCATAGCTCTTCTTCGTTTATTTCTCAAAATCAAACATATTCTCAAGAGAAACAAGTTGTTCAATTGTTTCATAACAAAAGTGCTTGGTTGGATCTCCTTTGTCAAGACTTGGAGGATCACCTTGCCTTTGCCTCAGGATGTTGTTTATCTGTCTTTGTCTTTCAGTTTCTTACTCGACATTCTTCTTTTTCTCCTCCTCTGACAACTCATTCACAATGCCCTTCCCTCTATCACCTTTAGCTTGTTTAAAAGGTGGTGGCTTTAAACTTGAACCTCCAGCAGATGAACCAATGACTACGCCTTTGGTCAATGGCTTTGAAGTCATTGTGGTTGAGGTTGTTGACATAGAAGTAGGAAGTTATGTTGGAATTTGTGTGCTTATCACCTTCCCAACCACCTTTCCTTGATCAGGATCCTTCGATGAGCCAACTCTCTTTTCTCCCCCTTGCATCCCTGTTTTAACAGGTGGGGCATCTGTTGGCATCAAATTCATAAGCTTTAGAAGATGAGCAAGTTTGGCTTTCATACTAGACTCCAAAGAAGAAAACATTTGGGATAAAGACGCTTGAGAAATAGAAGATTTAGGAGAAGAATCAAGCTTTGAAATTGTCTCCTTCAATATTTCTAGAAATTCTTCCATCTTTGTATACACCTGCGAATCCTTGGTCGAGAATGTAGTGAAATTTTCAACAAGCTTCCGGATAGCCTCAGAAACAACATCAAGTTTAGTATGAAGAGATAAAAGACTATGTTCGAGCTTAGTCACCTCTTTCGATATTTCATACTTGAGGGACTCCACCTTCAAATTTACAGATTCTTAAAATTTCTTGACCACTTAGACAAAAAGAAGATGTCTCTCTTTGGCTACTTCACGAAATTCATTAACTTCATATTGAAAATTCTCAACATGACGCTTCAAATGCTATTCATGTTTCGATTCAGTATGCACCATAGCAACTTTAATCTATGTTCTTGATATTTCAACAACTCATCAACCTCAATCCTAGACACCGTATTACGACTCCCAGTATTAGCCTGAATCTGTAACAAAGAATTCAATTTGTGATTCAAGATTTTGAACTGCTTGCCTGACATCAACATATGACCAGGAATGTTCTCCTCCTCTGCACCGAACCGAATATCAGCAAACGATACCATTACATCATCTTCAACTTGATCAACATCTAGAATTGATTTTTCTCCTTCGGTGGATTGAGAAGGAAAAAGAGAAGTAATAGGTTGATTCATGATATTTTTGTAAGTAGGTGAAATATTGGAAGAATGTAACGAAATCGGAATGGGTGTATGAAATGGTGGTAAGGAAGTAGAAGTGTCGATAAGTGTAGTTTTGATTGTGGATGATAAGATAAGAGAAATGGGAACAAATGAAGTTGAAACAGGAGGGTTACCTTGAGCTTCAAAAATCGACATCCCATCACCCATGTTGACATTTGTCTCCATATTAGATATGCTCACAGGGATTCCTGAAGTTCGAACCTCCTCCGAAACAGATTCAGCCATCGGAACTTCGGGTGGTATGAATATGGTCTGCTCAGGGATGGAAATAGTTGAAGAATCACCCTAAGGAGTGGTTGTGTCTATATTAGATACTTTCACAGAGCCACCTAAACTTCCAGTCGCCTCGAAAGTCGACTTGACTGAATCAGTTTTGCCAATGATTTATATTCTTCATGTCAGTTTTGCCTTTGGTGAATGAAGCTTTGACTTGTTTCTTCGAATCAGGATTGGGAAATTGAGGTTGTGAGGGTTTTAAAGGTTCATTTCATTTCCCATTGACTTTCAACTTCTCAAAATTTCTGTTTAGAAATGTTGGTTTAACACGTGGTTCGTAACGGTTTTGAAAAAGTTTATTATAACCAACACTTATTCGATTAAAAACTTGTTGTGTGTTTGAAAACTTTCTTTGATTTTGAGCTTGAGGAAAAGATCTTTGTGGATTTTGAGAAAAACCAATTACTATTTTGTGAAAACCTTGCATTTTTTTGATTAGGAACATAAGTCCTTTGTTGTTGGTTTTCGACAAAATTTTCATTTCTTGAGTTTTGAACATTCGGTTTTTGAATTGGCTTTTGAATGTTGGATTGAATTTTTGAAAAATCTTTTTTTTTGAGAGGCTTGTTCTGAACAAAAGACTTATTATGAGAAGAATTCTTAACTTGTTCAACCTTTTTCTTTTCAGATGATTTTGGGAACAAAACATTTTGTTTCTTCCGTGATTCAAAATTTTGCCAATAAACCTTTTTCCTTGCTTTAGTCACCGAAATTCCTTCATCTTTTGAGATCTTTTGAATTTGTGCATAAAACATTTGAGCTTTTGAGGTTTGAGTTTGAGAAACAGAGTCATTTAAGGGTTGATCATCATTCACTTTTTCCTTCTTAACCTCCCAAACTCTTTTTGATTTTTGCCTTTGAAAAATGGTTGAGTTTTTGTTAAGATTGTTTTCAATGGTGCTTTGATTTGAGAAAAATCCTTTCTTTGTTGTTCATTTGTTATCTTCATCAACAATTTTGTTGATTTTCGGTTTTACTTTGTCACCATTCCCGGAGGTAACAAACACTTGATTAGGAATGATAACATCATCTGCGCATTTGAAGTTTGGATAAACAACATAATTCGACTTGAGATAATGAGGACCTTTTCCTTCATTACTGTGTCAAATTTCTCTGTTTCCTCATACACCTAATCAACAACAACCCTCAGAATATCTGGTTCCTTTGAAACATTTTCGTCATCTTCACTATCGGTTTAACTATCTTCGACAGTCACATGGTCAGGGTCATGAACTTTCGAAGTAGAGGGTTGGTCATTGTTATTCTTAACCAAAGATTCATCACATTTACTTTACCCTTTTTTATAGAAGTAACATTAATGACAGATAACTTTGAACAGTCAACAACTTCCTCCTCCTTAATTTCACTGATATTATCATAATCATCTTCGATATCAGTAAAATTGGTTTGAGAGTCAGATGTCGAATTCTCAGTTCTTTTCAAAATTTGCATTTGTTGATTTTGGTCAAAGTCTTATTCATAATATCAACAAGATCATTTGATCTAAACATTCATCAATCTTAACAATACCATATGCATATGAATAATTTGGGACCTTGTTAAACTCAGATATCTTTTTCTCACAGTCATAGGTAGTAGTATTTATCTTCTCACTTTCAAAAGTCAAGAAAGGTAAAAGTTTCTTATGATGTTCTTTGCTAATGTCCGGCAAATGATGCAAATCAGTCAATTTACCATAAAGTCGCTTAGCAAAATTACAATAGATGTTTCTCTGTTTTAGCAAAATACAGTTATCCATACGTATAATATCTCTATCACACATAACATTTGTCAATTGTAATTCAATGTTATCTATCCTATTGTGCTTCGACTCCAGTCTTTTCTGAAAATCTAGTAGTAAGGATTTTGATTTTTCAGCATCAATACTAATAGAAATAAGCATGTCATTAAAGCAAGATAGAGTATTATCAAAATCTGATAAGATAGCATCATATGAATTAAAAGGAATTTCAAAGGATTCGAGAAGAGTATGTACCTTAGAAGTCATAGGAGACTTGTTAGCACCAGTAGTAACGAAGCACGTGCCAGTCACCATCTCCTCTTCCTCACTTTCCTCTTCGAAATTGGCGTACATAGCACCATGTGTGGGATTTCGCATCTCCTCATCGTCTGATCTAGATGACCAGATCTGATATGTGCCATCCTCTTCGCCACTTCCTTTAGCCACAAAAGACACACCTTCCGTCTTTGCTCTAACCTCTTCAAGCCTCTCTACATAGTAGGCTTCATCTTTCACCCTATTCTTCTTCTCCTCTCTATTCCTTAAAATACACTCAATAGCCATGTGATTCGTACCATTACAATAATGGCAATCGAACCCAGAGTCACCCTTTAGCTTCTTCTCTGTCTTCGCATCCTCAGACTTAACTTCCTTCTTCTCCATTTTCTTCTCCTCTCTGACACTCTTCCCAGACAAACTTCATTTTGCTTCACTTGTTTTAGACTTCAAATTGAATGGCTTCTTGAAAAATTTCTTCACTTTATTGTTTGAATAAAAATCCACAACTTCATCATCATAATAGACTATCAGGCCTTCATCTTCTGATCCTTCGTTATCAGTTGACTCAGTCTCAACTTCCTTACTTGTCACCTTCGACATCAAAGCTAGAGGAACTCCCAAACTTATTCTTGTTTCCTCAGCAATCTCGTTGACTTCACATTCATGAGCCTTCAACTCATTGTAAAGATCACAAAGAGAAAATTTGTAGAAACATTGTTGTTATTTTATTATCAAACCAACATTGCGCCACTCCTTACGAAGCCCCATTAAGAAAGTCAAATTGTACTCCATCGTTTATCTATTGACTCCATATATGTTGCACTTGAAGATTAATTCATACAGATGATCGTAGTAAGGCTCAATATTATCACCTTCTTTTTTCTTGAATTCTCCTAACTCAAGCATACATTGCTTAACAATACTCTTTTTCGTTTTCTCACTTCCTTGGTACTTCTCTTTCAATGTGTCCCAAATTTCTTTGGCAATAGAACATCCACAGACATAGTTATATAGTACAGGTGGAAGAGCACCTCGCAATCCATGCATACATCTCTTATCATTAGCTTTAAACTTTGCAGTTTGAGTAGCAACATCTGCTGAAGAACAAGCACTTCCGATTTCAAAAAGCATCGATGGAAAAAATTATCTCTCTTAACACACCTCCATAAATCTTTATCTATTCCTGTGAGATAATCCTCCATCCTGTCAGTCCATTGTTCATAATACTTGGGGATTAACATAGGAATTTTGGTTGAAGAACCCAAAAGATGAGAAAATCCTGTCATTGTGTTCATATTGAAGTTAGCCATTGTTGTACGGACGAGATTTGAGAAAAGCTTCAGAAACTTAAGATCTGATGGATGAAACTTCTAGAAAACAAACACAAAAGACTCAACTTAACGAACTAAAAGCATAATCAAATCAACACAGATGATCCGAAACAATTTTCAGAATCAAAAGCACGGAGTAATTTGAATCTAGAACGAGATTCAAAAACTTTTGAAAACTTGAGAAAATCAGAGATCAACTATATGCATCCTGCTCTGATACCAAATAGAGTTGTTATAGATCGAGTATAAGAAACGAAATCAGAGTTTAGATTGAATTATGAACACAAAAAGTAAATAAGATCTGGATGGCTCGATTATAGCTTCTGAAAGATACAGAGAAAGTTTAGAGTAAAGTAGCGAAGGCTCAAAAGTTACTCTAACTCTAGTACCTATCACCTATTTATATGGATTACAGAAGCATACGAAAATACACAAGGGCTTATACAATAACGCTTCGACACTAAGACGCGCCCTTATGCAAACATATAAGACTGACTTCGAAACTAATATAAGACTAAGGACACTTCGACACCTCACAACTAAATTCAACCTCAACAAAGAATCCCTTGGAGGTGATGTGAAGCCAATATTTTCATGGCGAAGAGGAGATTGACTACCATCATATTCGAAATCAGTCTCCTGAACAACCTCATCCAAAGGATCTTCCAATTGCTTTTTCTTCTTCTTGATTTTCTTAACCATGGCATGTGCCCTTCGTTTCTTTGAAGCAGGAGAAACAGGAGCAGAAATTTCGCGAATGATCACACCCCTTCGATTGAGTTGGGGTTTGTGGATCTTCGTGATCTTCGATAAAGAATCCTCCTTTGGTGAAGAAAGAGACTTCTCAGGAACTGGTTCAATAATGGATCGTTCTGGTGAATGACGAGGTCTGTGTGCTGGCTTCTTCGTTCTTTTAAGAACTCCTATTTTCAAAGGAACCACATCCTTTGAGTTTCTTGAACAACAGGGTCATGAACAAGCTTCGTAACCTCTTTCTCAACCGCCTCATGAACTGATTTAGGTTGTCCAATCTTTATGGATTTATTTGAGGCCTTACCACATTTTCAAGTACCTTCAATTCCTTTGGGCAAAATACCCATATTTGCACATCAGGATTGATTGTTTACAGATAAGCAACAAGAACTGGGTTACGCGGATCCACCTTTTGAAGCATGGCATCCGGAATTCGTGCTACTGAAGGAAAAACCTCTGCATCATCTTCAAAAGTCTTTGGATGTTGATAAAGTGTGAACTCTGCTTTTGGAACATCAGATGGTACAAGAATTTCTTCTTTCTCAGAGATCTCTTGAAGAATCAAACTCCAGTATCTAGCACACGAAACACCATTCACAGCATTGGTGTGTGAGATACCAGTTCCGAACTCCTCCCATAACTGTGAAACATAATCCACATTTAAATCATAATATAACCCAACAATCAAGGTATAGATCTCCAACTTGGCTTTGTAAAGACCAACACTTCGACCTGTGAGACATCGAAGAAAAATCCCAAACAGAAAATTCCAGATACATGGAAAAGATGACTTCTTGAACTGACTAATTCTGGTGAGTGGGGGTTGATGACCCATCTCCATGAACATATGTATCACCTGGTCATTGGTCAATTCATAAAACGGACCAGTGTTGGAAAGTTTCATGATCTGTGCAAAGTGTTTCTTCGTGAGCTTGTACTTTTTCTCATTCGTAAGTTGAAAGGTTACGACTTTGAAGGTTTTATTGAACACAGTTGAACCGGCCAAAGATAACCAGGTCATTGGCACTGTAAAAGAAGAAGTTGTGACCGTTGAGAGCACAAAGTGATTCAAAGCAACGATCAGCATTTGTAACTCTTCTGGGTACTTGGAAATGTCTGGTTGAACTCGATAATTGGAACTCTGATTCTTCAACAAGGGTTGAGATGTGGCTTCATCAGTATTTTGGGATGGATCAACATGAGCAGTTGTTGTCGCCATTGTTAGGGTTTTGGAGATTTGTCTGAAGAGATAAGTATAAGGAAAGAAGATTTTAGGGAAAATATTCAACCAGGATGCGTAAACTTTTAATGTGAGACCCCTAAATTCCTTTTATACTTAATACATAATTTGAATTTGAACCGGATATCAATGAAATCTAGCCACGTGTATCCTAGGAAAATGGATCAGTTGCCGTAAAAGTTGCCACGTCTGAAAAGTAATGAGCACTTTTTTCTGTAAAACCGTGAAGTAACCAAACTGTCACATCAATCAATTGTTTCGGTTGCCCCAAGAGGATAAGAACCATCACTGAACCTTCGTTTCGAGGCAAGGCTCATTCACTTTTGGGATGAAAAACAAAATCATAGCCAGACTTGCGAAATCTAGGTTTGAGTTGGTAGTACCCAATATCCTATGGGTTTCTCGTGCAAATGTATGCCAAAGAAATAGTGGGAACCAAGATAAAAAAAATATGTGCATAAAGTGACATCAAATAAACATTCGACGTAAAAGCATATGGATCCCAGGCAAAGATCACTTCATTCAATATCAAGAGAGATATCGAACTGCTTGTGTGGTATCCCATGAAGTACAATCGAATACCCATAAATAAGTATCGAAGGGATTCTTTTATGTAGGCTTCGAAGGTAGGCTCAATTTTGTAGTCAGCGACAAGCAAAGGTGAGATAAAATTGTAAAGTGACAAGGATACAAACTGATATTCAAACGGAAATCATATTCCAAAAAAATAAGAACTGGATCCTTTTGGGAAAAAATGTCTTGGGTAAAGAACATCTTATCAAGATCACGCAAAATGAGAAAATACGATTTTGATATCGAAGAAAGGTACTGAAACAAATGTTTCGTGAGAATCTTGAACTTAACGTTCACTGCCAATTCCTTTAGAAGTTGGGAATGTTGGGTTTCACCATCATCACAGACTCATGAATCAAGATCATTAACACAGACTTGTACAGTATCTACATTTTGATTGGTTTATACCAGAGATGTCGAGGATACGCAAGTGCAGTGTGTGAAGCGTGAAGAACTAAGTTGGTGAAAAAGATTGGTTAAGAAACATAGTGTACCTATGTGAATGATATGGACTAAGCATAAATCTCTTAACTTAAAATGAGAAGAGAAAGGTAGCTCGTCAACTAATGCGAATATAGCCTAATAAGGAAGGAACCCTCGTAGTGAGTGATCCATTAAGGCTTCGAAACATATTGAGTCTATGAGGCTTAGGTCGACATACATCAACATGCTTCTAGGGACACCTAACTAGTGCAAAGATTCAAAATTATATATGTCCCATTTTCACGAAGCAATATCCACCATAATATGTCGATTGAGAACTACAAAAAAAAAACGTTAAACACACAAAACAACAAAACAAAATATTTTTGGGTTTTTGTTTTTGAAATTAAAAATACAAAAATAAGAAAATCTTTTTGGAATTTTTGTTTTTGAAATTTAAAGACAAAAGGAAAAAAAATACTTTTGGAGTTTTGGGGTTTTTGAAAATTAAAGATAAAAGAAATAAAATCTTTTTGGTATTTTTGGTTTATGAAAACACTATGAAAAAAAATAAAATGTTACCAGGCAATCGAAGTGAAAAGTATCGACATCTAATCATAGTAATTCGAAACAGCAAGTCTGCTTAAACAACGAAGTAGGATCTGAATCATTCAGAGAGATTTCGAAAACGAAGGATGGCGAATGCTGAATGGTGAACAGTAACTTGTGAATCCTTCAGCGATGTTTCGACTCCTCGTTATTTCACGATGAAGACAAGCTTGGAACAACAGTTTCATCAAGCATTCCTAATCCAGACAAGATCCTTAGAAAAGACTTTTCATCTAAAGGCTTGGTAAAGATGTCAGCAAGTGGATCTGTCGTTTTCACAAAGTGAACCTCGATATTTCCATCCTCGACATGATCCTTTATAAAATGATAGTCAAGTGCTATATGCTTCGTCTTCGAATATTGCATCGGATTATGGCAGATACATATTTCACTTTGTGAATCGCAATACAAAGGTATCTTTTTCATGTTGATTGCATAATCATGAAGTGGACTTTGTATCCATATGACCTGAGAAGTGGAAGCTGCAACATCAACATATTTTGCTTCTGTTGTAGAAATCGAAACACAGGTTTGTTTCTTCAATTGCCAGCTAACAAGCTTCTCGTCTAATAGTTAACATCCACTACTAGTGCTCTTTCTGTCAAGTTGACACCCACCAAGATCTGCATCTGAAAATGCTTGAATGAAGAAACATGTATTAGAAGGGTACCATAAACCCAACGACACTGTCCCTTTGATATATCGAAAGATATTCTTTACAGCTGTTAGATGGGGTTCCCTGGGATTCGACTAATACCTGGCACAATCACAAACAACAAACATAATGTCAGGTCTACTAGCAGTTAAGTATAGTAACGAACCGATCATTCTCCTTTACAACGTAATATCGACAACATGCTTGTTCAACGAAGGTCCTAAGGGTGTGCCGACAACCATTGGTACTCGAAATTTCGAACTATTCGTCATTCCAAACTTCTCAAGAAGATTACGATCTTACCCATCAAACTCCTTCTCTTCTTTGACGAATATTAAATCCCAGAAAATTATTGATCTTACCCATCATACTCATCTCGAATTGACTTTTCGTCGTATACTCAAATTTAGTAGACAATGAAGGGTCAGTCGAACCAAAAATAATATCATCTACATAAATTTGAACGATCATCAATTGATCCCCCACTTTCTTTCGAAATAGGATGGGATCAACAAATCCTTGTTTAAATTTCGAGAGTTTCAAGATATTGGTAAGAGTTGCATACCAGGCTCGAGGTGCTTGTATTAAGCTGTTAGGATTAATATCCTTGTTGATTGATTAGATTCAAGAACAGGTAAAAGAAGAACACAATAAAGATTCAAGAATGTCGAATGATTAAACGTCACACCTCAGAAGAACTCTATAAGGAATTGCTACTGTAGAGGCGTGATTAGGGTTACAACGTAAAAGATAAGAGTTAACTAAAATATGATGCATGCATGCACCTTAAATACTCTAACCCTAGAATTAATAACGAGTGGACAGGCCCAACTCAATAATACAAAAGGCTAGCTAATAGGCCCAATGACGCAACAGTCAATACTCAACAATCTCCCCTTTGCGTCAATTGAGGCACGAACCTATCAGCCTTGGATTCGCTTCTGCACTTCATACACCTTCGGTATAATAGCAAAGATTGCTTGACGAATCTCAATGTACCATACAACCATATTTGAGAATCACTTGATGTCATATTTGATGTTGCCTTTGAACTTGCCCACCTGGTCCAAAATGTACTCAAGGAAGGATGTGGTATAAATATGCTTATCAGAAAGATAGAAGCATCCTTTGTGAAAGTCTGCTCCAGTTCGTTCCCTATCAGAATAAACGACAAACCAATCTCCACTGTAAAGCTTCCCCGACTTCAACTTTTCAAAGTCCTTAGGAGTCTCCTTGCGAACAGCAGAAGGCTTCTTTCGCAGGACAACAACAACCTCAACATCCATCTCCCCAATCTCCTGAACATAGGACTTTATCATTTTCTTGAGATGAGACATGACAGGTTCGTATTTTTCTTTTTCCTTCAGCAACATGTTGTAAAGAACGAACCAGTCATATGGGTTAAGGCATGGTAAATCTACAAGAGTAAACTCATAGCATTGGCTGACTGAACCTCTTGCCACTTTGAACTTTGCGTTCGTAAAGCTATCAGTCTCTATCGGCCCTGTAACTTTCACAACGGTAATTTTGCTCAACGACCAGGTTTCATATTGTGGCTTCATATGCTTCAGATAAAACGAGAATATCATATGATCAGCCCCACTGTCTGTGAATGGAGCGTTCACCACTTTAACAAAAGAACGGAATCTGAAGGCTTTTGGAGTAATTGGCAGATCTAGTTGTGAGTCTCGTGTGTTCTGAAGATCAAACGAAACTACTAGTTCTAACCAATATTGGCTTGGAAGATCAACAGCATCATGCTGGATTCGCTTCAAGGTCCATTTGGGAAACAAGAGCTTTTTGCTCTAAAGAGTAGCCTGTGCTTCTTTCTCAGCCCTTTCCTTTTCTTCAGCTTCACGGATGATTCGCTGGTGCTCATCCAGTTCAGCTTCACAAACTTTTCTCCTTTTAAGTTCTTCTTCATCAGGCTCTTCTTCTTCTTCATTATCAAGAATTGGGTCGTCACGGAACAATTTTTCCTTGCCCTTGGGTTCTTTCTTGGCAACGGACTTGACAGGAGATTTAGGTCCTCCTTTTCGTGATCCACCAGCCACACCTTCTCCCCTTTGTTACAGATGAAAGGACTGATCAGAAACACCTTCAAGGCGGTGAAGCATTGCGAAGACTAGCCTTAACCTTTCTGCCAGATGCTTACATATTGTGATGGTGATCATGGAGTCCCTACTCTCAATGACATCCGAGAGCATGCCAGTAACATCGGTTATACTGCTTCGCATGACTGCCCTCTCAAATAACAAATCATGAACCTGCTTCTACGAAGCTTCCAGTTTGGTACTTAACACCTTTGCTTCTTCTGACTTGAGTGCGAGAGAGTCCGTGAGTTTACGCTCCTTAACCAGTTCGTCTTTAAGCTGAGTAATCTGAGACGAGATAGTGGCTTGAAATGATTCATGGTCAGTTTGCAGACCAGTGCGAATTTCTTGTAGATTCGTCTTCTCAGTTTTGAAGAGAGAGCCCAGACTCTTCAAGGCTTCATTTGCCGATGTGGTGTTGGTGTTGAACGTGGGTTGGAAGTTTTCCATGAAAGCAGTAGTTTCTTCAATTAGGTTATCGACTCTTTCGGTCGTTGACTTGCAAACCTCAGCAGAATCAGCAACAGCTTTATTCGACGTTGCAACAGTAGCTGAATGTTGCTTCATGATTCGCTCAAAGAGAGACTCAATTGCTGCCTTAGCATATGCAACAGTAGAGGAAGCTTTGGTAGAGAAAATCAGTTGGTCAATCTTTTCATGTAGGGACTGGAGTTTCCCTTTAGTAACCTGCACCTCATCTTCACTCTCAGTCCGGATTTGGAAGGGACGGTAAGTAAAACCCCCAAGATCTTCGTCTTCATCATCACCAAAGACCATGTCTGGGTCAATACGGTTAATCGGGGAAATAGGAGGTGAAATATGGGTGGAGAAACCTGAAGGTTGAGCCCCCGTATCAGATATGTTGACTGAAACGAAAGGTGACATTGATGTAGTAGGAGGTACGGTTGAATCTGTGAACAATGGGATGGAGAGAGGAATGCTTGTTTGTTGTTGAGAAGAAACTGGTGGAGGGCATGGTAATAGGTGTAGAGGTGGTTTTAGGCGAAGGAGGAGGAGAGGGAACAAAATTATTAAAATTTTGAGTTACCTCAATATTGGATGTGACTTCTGTGTTCTGAACGAGTTCCTCTTCGTTGTGAGCCGTGTCATCCTCCTCATTACGAACTTGATTATCCTCCTTGTTGCGAGTATCATACTGTGTATCAAACTCTGAACCTTCGCTTGCACTTGAGGTTGGGGTCTTTCTCTTGCGAGCATGTTTCTTTCGCTTCTTCGGGTTGGCTCCAGATAGAGCAGCCTTCGCCTTTCGCTTCTTTGGAGTAACAGCCGGCTCAGATGGACCTTTTTTCGGTTGTTTTTTCTTACCCCCTTTTTTACTTTGTCAGCTTCATCAATTGACAGGCGCTTCTCAGGAGTAATGGTGCGAGCTCCTGAAGATGGAAGCTTTTTGTATTCCTCCAAAATCTTGCTAGCAGCTGGAACACAACGATACATGGTCTCCGGAATGGAACTAACAAAGGGAAACTTCGAGACGTCAGCGATAATGATCTTAGTGGTGTGAAAAGTAGCAATCGAGGACATCAGGGAATCTTTCATGATGGGTACTTGGTGTTTTTCGATTGCTCTTTGAACGACAATGGTCCAAAAACGAGCACAATAAATCTCAATGTGTCGTGTTGTGGAGTGAGTACTTTGCACCAGTTGAGACCATAGAATTGTGCAATAATCAAGGTTGATTCCGTGGTAAAGACCATACATTAGAGTCATGAATTTCTTACTTGCACAGTCCGAACCTGTAACTCTTTCGGAAAAGGCTTTGAACAGAAGAGTGAACAAACCATTCCATCGAGGAGGCAGGTTGGGTTTTCTGATCTTGGAGATTGATGGAATGATATCTTTATATCCCATCTCATAGAACATCTCGAAAATAGCTGCAATAGAGATTGATTCTGGATTCACCATGGAGTCATCGTAGGCAAGCCCTAGCAGAGAACAAAATCTGGACTTGGTGATAGAGGTTTTCTTGTCAGAGATCTCAAAGGTGATGCGTTCTTCTTCCTTGATGTACGATGCTGAGGAGTAAGCCTTCGAGAGTAAACACATCGGAACACATTCAACCTTAGTTAAGGCGGTGACCAGAGGGGAATACTTCAGGCATTCAACGATGGGTAGCATGTAAGAATCATACTTGAATGGTGTCAAATCAAGAATCAGGTTTTGATTTTGTTTGATGGAAAGTAGCGATGAATGAGTGGTCGGATCGTGAAAAGATGAAGAAACGGCCATTGTAGCAGTATGATGAAGAAGAAGAACAGTAGAGAGAAATCATCGTTTAGTGTTCTTGAGAGAATTTGATAGTGATAAAGGTAAGCTGTGAATTAAAAACCCTTTTATACGATTATGCAAGAGAGAGAATGTGAACCGTCGATTAAGTGATTTCCTTTAAAACGACGCCTGAAAAAGTGGGATTTGACAACTGTAGCCCCTAAAAAGGTGTCAGACGGCGTGATGAATGGAAACAGTTCCAATTCCACGCACCTAAATTTTGAATTCTTATCCACCAACAGCCGCGTCATCATTTTCTTGTTCTCATCCGGTAAAACTACATTCGTTGCAATACATAACCATACAGTCGTTCGCATTGAGTATCATTGAATCTGCGAAACTGAAAATGCCATAAGTACCACAAGCAGGACTTTAGGAAAATCAAAGAGATCTTCATGCGAGAGTGTGCCAAAGAAAAAGAAATATGGCAATATTTATCTGTGGGATTTTAGTGATGCCTTAAAAAGGACACGAAACTATAGATCCCGGGCAACGATATCTTCCTTCAAAATCAAGAGAGACTAAGAAGTGTATGTGTGGTTTCCCGTTGAAATACGATCAAATGCTTGATAAGAAACATTGAAAGGCATCTTTTAAATAGGCTTAATAAGGGGCTTACTCTCCAACCAAACCACGATCTTGACATAAGAGCGAATGTTGGATGAAGTACTCGTGTGACCAGTGTAGTCAGCTGAACGAGTAGGTGAGGAATTATTTTAGTGACAAGATAAAGATTTTGAAATCTCAAAAAAAATAAAACTGGATCTTATGGGAAGAGGTATCTTGGAATCAAAACACTTCATAAAGATCTCGCAAAAGAAAAAGAGATTCCTTGATACATACCACGATGGTGGCTTTCGTTAATTCCATGGTGAAAATCTAGAACATTTAATTGTTCACCGTCAATTCATGTAAGTGTGTTGGATTTGGGGTTTCACTTAATTCGTGGTGAACGAAACTAAGATCATTAACACAAATATTGTGCAACCATAAACCTCAGTGGTATAGCTGAGAGTCTCAAGGGTTACATTAATGAGAATGAAGCCAATGGAGAAATATGAAGAGGGTTCCAGAGAATCGAATGTACCTCTGCTAAACGAAAGTAACTAAGAAGATAACTCTTAACTCAAACTGAGAAGAGTAAGGTAGCTCATGACTAATGTAAATTTAACAGCCTGGTTGGGAAGAAACGAATGGTAGATTCGATTCATTAAGGCTTTTCATTGTGTCAATCAAGGCTTTGGGCAACATACAGAAGCATGCTTCTTGGGACACTTAGCTAATACATAGATAAAGAATGTTATAACTGCCATTTCATACGAGTCTGTCCCTCCATGAACAGCTTAAAATATTTTTGGTGTTTTTGAAATTTGTGAAGGTAAAAGAAATAAATAAAAAATAAACACAAATAAAATATTTTTGTATTTTGAGATTTTCTGAAAAAGAAATAAAAACAAAACAAAATGTTTTTGAATTTTGAATAAGATAGAATATTGTACAAAGGATAATAAATGAACATAAAAAAAATGTAAAATAAAAAAAATTGATGAAGCGAATTAGGGCGAACGTTCGTGCCAATTCGTGTCCCGAAAAAATCGGATACGAGTTAGAGCGAGAGTTTGTGCCAATTTGTGTGACAAAAATAAAACTGAAAGCGAGCAAAAATTATTTGAGACGAATTGAGGCGAACATTCGTGCCAATTCTGTTCCCGGAAAAATCGGAAACGAATTGAAGCGAGCGTTCGGGCCAATTCGCATCACAGAAATAAAAACGATAGGATAACAAATTTTTTTGGATTTTTCAAACAAAAGATTTTTGAAGCTTTGAAATATTATACATAAAGTTCAAAAGGATATTGGTTAAACCGAACCACAAAAGAACAGTGGACAACGAGCCTCTGCGAGTGTTCGCATTGATTCGTGTCAATAGCTTTACTAAAGCGAAGGTGGTTTCGGTACAGATTCGGCTTTCATCATTCCAAGGCCTTGAAGAATTCTGTTGAATGTTGTTTCAGGCAATGCCTTTGTGAATATGTCGACCAACTGATCAGCGGATCTTACGAAATGAATTTCAATGTTGCCGTCTTCTACATGATCCTTGATGAAATGATACCTCAGTGCTATGTGTTTCGTCTTCGAGTGTTGCACTGGGTTGTGACAAATGCGAATAGCACTTTCAGAGTCATAATAAAGTGGGATTCATTTCATGCTTAAGCCATAGTCATGAAGTTGACTTTGAATCCAGATGACTTGAGATGTACATGAAGTAGCAGCTATATATTCAACTTGAGCTGTTGACAAGGAGACACACGTTTGTTTCTTGGACTGCCAACTGACAAGTTTGCCGTCGAGAAATTGACATCCTCCAGTTGTCCTTTTTCTATCTAATCCACATCCTCCAAGATCAGCATCCGAAAACGATTGAACGAAAAAGCCTGATTTCGCAGGGTATCATATGCCAAGAGATGAAATTCGTTTCAAGTATCTGAAGATATTCTTGACAGCCACCATATGAGGTTCGCGTGGATTTGCTTGGAACCTAGCACAATAACAAAACGGAAAACATAATATCTGGTCTACTAGCTGTTAGATACATTAATGATCCTATCATTTGACGATAGTGTTGGATTAGGTGTCTAAGCCCATAACTATCTTGGTATATACTTGACCCGATAGTGAGCATGGTCCATTTGGGTTGCCTTCACCATAGCAACTGATAGGATGAATTAAGGAGAAAAAGGATTAGTTATGATTTATTAATATATTATATGAATAATATATTAAGAGAGAAATCATATTGTTTAATTAATATTAGTCAAGAATCAATAAGAATTAATTATGTGGCTAAAAGACATTAATTAAATAAAGGGCACTAGAACTGTTAATTGTGTGATAGTTGAATATTGGGCTAATGGACTCCATAGAAGTTGGAGTGGACGAAATCTATGGGGAAACCCATTAGAATTCGTCCAAGGCTTCTAAGGAGGGAGTCCATGGGCTGCTTAGGGCCTAAGCAGTCAGATTAGGGTTTCCTGGTTGAAAACCCTAATAGCCTAAGTATAAAAGGAACCCTTGGCAAGCCAAAAACGTCCCTAACCTTCTAAGAGAAACCTTAGGATGTTGTGGTGCCTCCTTCCTCTCTCCTTGTTCATCTTGTTGCATATGGTGTTTGTGACTCCATTAGAGGTGCAACATTTGAGGCACTAGGCTTTCAGAAGTCAATTACAAGAAGGATTCAGATTGTTATTGCAACATAACAATCAAGATAAGATCTAAACTCTATTATTTTGTCAATTCCGATCATTGTATACTAGAATTAGGGTTTATGAGCTTTGGATAATTATTGCATGTATATTAGACAAACTAGATCCAAAAGCTTTAGGGTTTTGCATGTACACCATAAGATTGTTGTAGTGCTCAAAACCCATCAGTGGTATCAGAGCCTAGGCTGTTTGTTTGATGTATTTGATGCTTAATTCTTCATTCTTTGCCTGAAAATCGAAGTTTTGTGCCTTCAGCCTGACTGACTCAGCGAGTCAGTGAATGAACTCGACGAGTCAGCCTGACTCGGCGAGTCCATGGGTCAGACAGAGGATATTTCGGGATTTTTTCGAATTTTGGCTGATTTTGATGATAGATAATTACCATAAACATTTTTTATTGATAAAATCCGACTTTTATTGATATTATGTGATTATCATTGCCAAAATAGAAGATAATTGTCATTTAATTGAATTATTATTTCCTTATATGATAAAATTTTGATTATTTGAATTATTTGATGTATTGTCTTGCAAGAAATTGGATTAGGTCAAATTTAGATAACCACCAATTAATTGTTTAAGTGTTATTATTTGTAATTTGATCTAGAATGTTCTTGATAATGTTTTGAAAAGTTCAAAACTTGCCCTCAAGTTTTTGAATTTAAATTTTATTAAAAAGTTTAATTTCGAAATATTTAAATTCTAAACCCTAATGTTTTGAAAAGTTTCAAAACTTGCCCTCAAGTTTTGGAATTTGAATATTTTGATTAAAAGTTTAATTTTGAAATATTAAATTTTGAATTCCTAGTTTTGAAAAGTTCAAATTACACCTTATGGTTTTATTAACTTAATTAAGTGTATAATTAAAAGAGAGTTAATAATTCCATAAATGTTTTGGTTTATATTTAATTAAATTAAAAGTATAATTTATTAAATTAGACCACCTAGTATTTTAAAAGTATAAAATACACCTTGTACTATATAACATTTAAAAGTTTAACACATTATATATGTATGAGTAAAGAGTCAGTCTGACCGTTAGTAGACCTCATTCACGAAGCTGGTCTCTAAGGGGTGTTTAAGGAAATTGCCTATAAAATGGTGATTGAATGGGTATCCACTCTTACCCACCGCACTCTTGACTAGTGGAGGGTCGTTAGCCGAACGGGTAGGATAGGACACAACCTTCCATTATAAGTATAATGAAATACAAAGTAACTAAACGCTTTTATAAATTCCCAAATCTTAGTTACTTTAGGAAAAAGTGAATTTGATGCATTTCCATGGAATTACACTTTGTACCCTTGCCGAGACAATTAGTGGAGCGTGTGTGGTTAACCGACACACTAAGTTGGGATTGGCATTGGTGGCAAAAGGTGACTCAATGTTTGTCATAGATCAATGGAGCGTGTGTGGTTAACCGTCACGTCGATTAGGTGACTGTAACATTGAGGGCACCACGTACATTCGCATGGTTATTCACACCTTATTTGTGATCCTCGGCATCCCAATCACAAATGAAGGGAATAATCGAGAATAAACATGCCATTGAAAAGTTCAATGAATCTCAAAGGATCTAGGAGTTTCAATTAATTTAAAACTTAAACCTTCAATTTTCGTTTTTCATGGTGGAAATTGGTAAATCGTCATTTACCTACCTTCAAATGTTCTGCAATTTGGATTACGACATCCCTCTTCCAAGTTATAGAATATTGTGTTGGGTCCTAGCCTTAATATCTCATTTGGGTGTTTTATTAAGGACTCAATGAACTAACTTGAATTTCTCCCATTTTGTAGATGTCAAAGTCTGACAACTACGGTCTTCCTGAATCCGCTGGGAAAAGTTTTCCACATGAAGATGATGTTCCACAATTCGATTGTGGAAATGAAAATCATGCTTCACTTCCTCCACCTCCTCCAATAATTCTCCTTGACCCACGTGTTTGAAGACTTGAAAAGTTCAAGGTCACTCAAGCCCTATTGGCGAAAAGAGACGAAGATGGAAAGTCGGTATGCACTCATGTCTTGGATATGAAGTTGCATATTGATAGATTGGGAATGTTGGCTGTCGATATCTCAGAGAAGTTGGGTGTTGACTTGGTTCTTCACTCACTTCCCGATTCAAATGGTAAGTTCGTTAGAGAGTACTATATGATGGAACACGACGTGACCCTCATTGATTTGACTTATTTGCTTGTTGCTGCTGAATCAGTGATGATTTGGATCACTGGTCAAGCAAATTTGTCTGGTAAATCAATGTCCCAACCTTCTTTGGACAATGGCAACATTGGAAGTCCAGAAAAGTTTTCTCTATGCAAGAGAAAGGCTAAGTCTAAGATAGTCCCTTGTGCCATTCCCAAAGAATATGTGTGCCAAGAGAAGGGGCATTGGTTACGAAGCTGCCCTGACTACCTGAGAGATCTAAGAGATGGGAGAGTCAAGATGTATGACTCTACTTCAGGTAAAATCCACTATCAAACTCTATTAAGTTCCTTTTTAGATTCTTAATACATGATGTGATAAGATTGCATTTGGTGTTTTGTAGGATCGAAGAAAAAGGAAGCTTAAAAGAAAAAAAAAAGTGAGTTGAATCTGGTCATGAAGAAATGGATTTCGATCGCATGATTCAAAGATCGGATTTTTAGCTGCTACTTTAGAGTTAGGACAGATTGTTAAATAATATTTACATAGTTTTCATTTGTAATCGCATTGTAAGAACAAGATTTTTCCTCAATAAAATAAATTTTGATTTTGTCTTATTTATGTTTCCTTGCGATGAATTTTATGAAAATTGGTGTTTGAATGTTTCTATTGTTAGCAATATTGTGAATGGATTTGATTCTTAGTTATGTTATTTGTGGTAATGTCAGAAATTTACAAAATAAAGAAAGATTCTCATCGCCCAAGTTTCAATTGGACAAAAACTTGGAATTATGCAACTGGTATTATGTGATGAATGAGAACCTTCGTATTTAGGAAATTGAGACTAATTCCTTGTTCACATAAGTATGTGAGTCAAGTGAAGGACTAGGAGATCTGGTACACAATGTTGTGCACTGGTCGAGTCCACCACAGAGAACGATAAAATATTCGTCATGATTTTCTAAAAGAATAGTAAATGTTGTTATATTACAAGATTAAGTATAATTCTGAATTATTGAAAAGTTTCAATGAATAGCAGAACGAATAAGAAGAATCAATTAGGCAGAAAGATAAAAAGTTTCTTCAATCTGAAAAGATGGGAGAGTACTTAAGTATCTATTTTATGATTAACTTAGTGATTTTGAAACCGTATCACAATTGATCCTCTAAGGACACCTTAGTACACTAGTATGGCTAAGAAGAGGAATCGGAAATTGTTGAAATTGTTAAATCAAAAAGTGAATCATACTTCGTTCCAAAATCAAGTCTTAGAGTCGTACTCCAAGATTGTGATTTGAGTGACATCATCTTAACAAGGTCTATAACACACTCATCAAATGTGAAGTAGGAAAATGTTTTCTTGCTATTGCACATTTTAAATTAGTAAGTTGTGATGTCTTGGGTAAGACAAAGACCAACTAAGACCAATTGTGTGTAGTGGTTTGTCTTGATAAGAATACGCACTAACTCTTGAATATTTGTTTGTCAAGAAATGTTTCTTGACAAGAGAATCTTATATGTTAAGAGGTCAGTGAGAGTCTAAATGATCTTGAAAAGTTTCAAGAACTAATCAAGGGTAAACCTATTGTTAAACACTAGCACAGGACTTGAGGTTTGTACCCTATCGTGTTTTTGTTCCTGTGCCATTCCAGTTTGAGTCAACTATGCATATGAGTTCTATGAGTTCTCAATTGATTGCATAGAGGCAAGGCATCCTGATCAATGGAAAGTACATTGATAGGTATGGGTGAGCTACTCGAAGACTTAGAAGCAATGGTGGGACCCTTGATGGCAAGGAATAAAGAATGAACAAGTTTTGTCCATAAGAGTTTGGATTTGTCACAAACATTATCTTATGATTGTGAGGAAACGCTTTCACTAAGAGAGATTTTAAGGAGATAGCGATTGTGTAAATTGCATTCTCAAATTCGATTATGATTACGACATCCCTCTTCATAGTTCGAATTGTGAGATTTGGCAGTTAGTTTGAACATTCAAGACTTATTGTTGTAAGTTCTAGAATTATTTAGACACACATGTGAGTTATCTAAGGAAAGGTGTATGAGAAGCTTAGATAAAGGCTTATCGAAGCATATCGTATTAGAAATATGAACTTTGGAAGTCAATAAGTATTGCCTTCTAGAAGTCCAATGGTTTTCTGAATACGTGTCAAAGCTAGTGGGAGCATAAATGTTATGCTGGTATATATAATCATCATGTTACTAGGAGCATGATTATTATTTTAAGTGTTGCAAGTTAGCAATGTTAATTATAGAAAACAACAGTTTCACTATGCAAAGTTGCAGGGGTTGAAAAGTTGTTTTGTTATAATTAAGGGAGAGAATATTATACTTCGTTTCAAAATCTAAAAGCTTAGATCGAGAAATTTTAATCAAATTTAGTCAAAGGACATATATGGATGTTATGTTGAAAAGATTCAACATAAAAGAATTCTATATATGAAAATATTATAGCAGGAGACTGGTAAAGTATCACGTTTTTCATTATGAATCGTGTCCCATACGCTTCTGGTATAGGATCGATCGCATATGCTGTAATATTCGAATGTTCAAAAATTTTCCAAATACCTAGGGCATCAAGAGGAAAAAAAGGACTAGAACCGGATTTGACTAAAATAATTAAACAACTGTCAAGGACAATCTAAGGTTCGCTAAGGATTCGTCGTTTGGGAGCAGTTGGAAGTATAGTAATGAATGGACCATAATGACATTATTATGATTAAATATGATTCTATTAATAATGATTTGGCATATGGAAAATATGGAAATGTTTCCATATTGGGAGTTGGACGTTAAGAATTTATGTCTAGATTAAAAACTTTTATGCAAGAAGGATGTTCAAAGAAATGTACTTTGAATGTGAGAGTTCATATCTATGGAATTGTCTTGTAACAATCTCCAATAGAACACGTTGTAATTTCGTTGGCAATGTCTTGGTGACTTTTGTGCAATAAGATTACAAAATGATCATTGCATAAAATGTTAGAATCTAACATATTATAGTAGTGGCGTGAATTTTGTGTTCTTACACTAACGATAAGGATTAGAGATTGTGAAATGAGCATCATTAGAAATGTTTTCAATTGATCTATTTCACAAAGTATGGACCATAGGTAAACAGAGTGTGCATGCTTGGTGCATGTGACAACTGCTGTTATAATTCAAGTAATAAGTTGATTATCCGAAACATTATACAATGAATAATGTGTAATCAATATGGTGACTAAATAAAAGGGGTTTTATTTATACTCAAAAGTTTGGGGCCATATTGGATTCAATTATTATTGTGTTTCAGTTTGCATGTTTTGACTTCCCGAATAATAAGATTATTCAAACCATCCACAGTCGCTCATACTTTGGAAGTAGGTATGAAAGAAGACTGTCGTGAATTGGCTTGTAGAATGTCTAAAGTGTATTAGACATAGCAAAAGTGTGCTACACCATTCATGAGTGCTTATGAATTAAGATTTGAGCATTGGATTAAACCCACGCTCACTTGGATCGCTTCATGGATTTTATCACGAGCGATTGGTGAGACGATAATATCCTATATTCTTCAAACCGAGACATGTGAGTTGTAATTTACAAGTCGGTTGCATATTGATAATATGTAAACGCATTAGTAACTTGGTGTTATAAAACATATTGTTGTGTGTGATTTGATGAGTAGGTACAAGCGAGCATTGAGTCGAAGTTTATCCGTTACTTTTACCCAATGTGGGATAAAAGCGATATATGTGTGCCCCTCGATGATTTAGTGATGACACCCTAAGCGCTTGGCCAAGCCGGGACTAAGTTGATGTGTTCAATTGTAGTCTGTTGTCAGTCGTCATAAATCGGAAGTAGGGAAACAACATATTAACAGAGAGTATGATTAAAATCCATGTCTCAGTTCATACGATATCTAGAATGGAGGAATATATGATCCCTTATCTAAAGGACGCGTTACTGATAAGATCGGAGTTGACAGCGGCTTTTGAAAGCTATGATTGCTGATCAGGTTAGGAAGTCATATGCAAATAGTTATTAGACTTATCCAAGTGGGAGACTGTTGGATTAGGTGTCTAAGCCCATAACTATCTTGGTATGTACTTGACCCGATTGTGAGCATGGTCCTTTTGGGTTGCCTTCACCATAGCAACTGATAGGATGAATTAAGGAGAAAAAGGATTATTTATGATTTATTAATATATTATATGAATAATATATTAAGAGAGAAATCATATTGTTTAATTAATATTAGTCAAGAATTAATAAGAATTATTTCTGTGGCTAAAAGACATTAATTAAATAAATGGGACTAGAGCTGTCAATTGTGTGATAGTTAAATATTGGGCTAATGGACTCCATAGAAGTTGGAGTGGACGAAATCTATGGGGAAACCCATTAGAATTCGTCCAAGGCTTCTAAGGAGGGAGTCCATGGTCCGCTTAGGGCCTAAGCATTCAGATTAGGGTTTCCTGTTTGAAAACCCTAATAGCCTAAGTATAAAAGGAACCCTTGGCAAGCCAAAAACGTCCCTAACCTTCTAAGAGAAACCCTAGGACGTTTTAGTGCCTCCTTCCTCTCTCCTTGTTCATCTTGTTGCATATGATGTTTGTGACTCCATTAGAGGTGCAACATTTGAGGCACTAGGCTTTTAGAAGTCAATTACAAGAAGGATTCAGATTGTTATTGCAACATAACAATCAAGGTAAGATCTAAACTCTATTCTTTTGTCAATTTCGATTATTGTATGCTAGAATTAGGGTTTATGAGCTTTGGATGATTATTTCATGTATATTAGACAAACTAGATCCAAAAGCTTTAGGGGTTTGCATGTACACCATAGGATTGTTGTACTGCTCAAAACCCATCAGAGAGAGGGTCATATCAGCAGCTGGGTTTTCCAAAGATGGTGTCAGTTTCGTTTCGAATGCCATTGGAACCTTCGGTTTTGAGTCTCCCACCATTCCAAACTTAGCCAGTAAGGTCTTTGTGTAGGCTTCCTGATTAATGAAAATGCCTTCTGGTCCCTGTCTTATATTTAATCCAAGGAACAGGTTAATTGGACCCATGTAACTCATCTCAAATTTAGTTTCCATCAACTATCGGAATTCAGCTGTTAGGCTAGGATTTGTAGAACCGAAGATGATGTCATCAACATAAATTTGAACGATCATTAATTGGTCACCCTATTTCTTGCGAAAGAAGGTTGGGTCAACCGAACCTTGTGTAAATTTAGACATTTTAAGAAAACGAGTTAAAGTTTCATACCAGGCCCTAGGAGCTTGCTTTAGACCATAAACTGCTTTGTCTAGAATATAGCAATGATTGGGATACTTTTCGTTCACAAACCCAGGAGGTTGGTCCACGTAGACTGTCTCTTCAAGTTCGCCATTTAAGAATGCACATTTAACATCAATTTGAAACACCTCAAAGTTCTTGTGTGATGCGTATGCCAGGAAGATAAGAACGGATTCCAACTTTGCAACCAGTGCAAATGTTTCTTCGTAATTAATGCCTTCTTCCTGACAATATCCCTTAACCACGAGTCTCGCCTTGTTTCTTATAACATTCCCTTCCTTATCCACTTTGTTTCGAAACACCCACTTTAAACCTACAACTGGTGCATCTGGTGGAGTTGGAATTAGCCTCCAAACTTTGTTTCGTTCAAACTCATTGAGTTCGTCTTGCATCGCTTGCACCCAATCAGAATGATCAAGAGCAGTGTTGACGGTTTTGGGTTCTACCTTGGAAACGAATGAGTTAAACATGCAATATTCTACTTGAGAAAATAATGCTGTTCGTTTCGCTTTTTGCTGAGACCTCATAAGGACACCTGCAGAAGATTCACCAATTACTTGGGTTTTGGGGTGATCTCTGGTCCATTTGGCTAGTGGAGGATAGTTTGGATCATAAGAGGGATCCAATTCAACATTCACTTCTTCGAATTCAGATTGAGCATCTGAATCGTCATTTGCATCCTTATTCTCCCCCTCGAATGACGAGTGGTCCTCTTCTTAAGGAATTGAGGTATCTCCTGTGAATGGAGGTTCAAGAGACACGGTGGGAAGTGAATCATTCGAATCAGAGGGTGGATCTAAAGAAAGAGACGAAGTATAACCCTCATCCTGTGATGGAATGTCTATTTCTTGTGGAGTTGGTTGCTGCCCCTGAGGACGTGCATTGAAGTCAGAATTCTCCCCCTGGAATGTAGTGCTCGTGTCTTGAGGCGTGCCTTTTGAATTGAATCTTAAGTAGTCTATCAGTGGTGCAAAGCTAATTGCCCCTTTTCAGTAGGGGGTCCTAGCCTACTCAAAAACTATTTAGGAAGGGCTACCGTTATATACACAATTAATAAAGGATGCCGAATCCCCATTCATTCCTAGATTCCCGGATTGATTGTCCCTACCTAACTACATGGTAGTGGTCTAGGGAGCGTAATTGTTCGTAGTTGATGGCTGATTGTGCATGTCTTTCGCAGCGTCATCAATTATCTTCTTCAGTTCGTCCACTTTGTTGTCATCTGCTTTAGCTTCGGATGTGACAGCTTTTTCTGGCTCATCAAAAAGTAGCATGAAGTCATCATATAGATTGGAGATTGGAATTATGGCCGAACTTGGCTTAGGAAAGATTTCCTCGGATTCATTTTCTTTCAACTGAATCCTCTTCAAGAAGTTGTCATCGAGCGTAACATAGTAGGTTTCTTCCATCTTCTTTGAACGTTTGTTGAGAACCCTATATGCCTTCGAGGTCAGCGAATATCCCAGAAATATACCCTCGTCAGCTTTCACATCGAATTTGTTTTGTTGTTCCTTGGAATTAAAGATGAAACACCTAGAACCAAATACGTGGAAAAACTTAACATTAGGTTTTCGATTGTTTAAGATTTCATAAGGAGTAAAAGAGAATTGCTTATTCAGAATGGATCTGTTTTGGGTGCAATAAGCAGTCGCAATGGCATCCGCCCAGAAGTATAAAGGCAGACAAGCGAATGAGAGCATGGTTCGTGCAGCTTCGCACAAAGAGCGGTTTCGTCTTTCAACTACACCATTCTGTTGTGGAGTGCATGGAGCAGAGAAGTTATGTGAGACTCCCTTCTCAGCAAGAAATTCTTCAAATGCTTGGTTTTTGCATTCTAGCCCATTGTCGCTGCGAACTTTGCGAACCAGCTTTCGCAGTTGAAGCTCTATTTGCTTTACAAAAGTCTTGAGTTTCGGAGTAGATTCAGATTTCTATTTAAGAAAGAACACCCAAGTGAAACGAGAAAAATCATCAACGATAACAAGAATATACTTACTACCACCAACACTTTCGATTGCAGAAGGTCCACAAAGGTCGATGTGTAGAAGTTCCAAAGGTTCGATGATTTTCGTGTTTACTAGTGTTGGATGACTTTTTCAGCTTTGCTTCCCCATTTCACAGGCTGCACACAAATGATCCTTATCAAAATTCAAGAGAGGAGGCCCTCACACATGATCACCAAGAACAAGCTTGTTGATATCTTTGAAATTGAGGTGCGAAAGTCTTCTATGCCATAGCTAGCTGTCATCAGAGTGAGCTTTCGTGAGCAGGCATATGACAGGCTTTCCTCGTATCGGTTTTAGATTCAAAGGATACATTTCTCCTTTTCGCTCCGACTTTAAGAGAACTGCTTTCATTTTCTTTTCAATTATTTCTGATCCTTCATCATCAAAGGATACTTTCAAACCTGTCCCTACAACCAATTGTGAGACACTAATTAGGTTGTGTTGTAATCCTTCCACGTACGCCACCTTACGAATTGAAAAATCTATGTTTGTTATCATCCCATAGCCTTTGATCTTTCCAAACGAATTGTTCCCATACTTTACATTTCCACCATCTTTGAGAGATCGAAATTCTCTCAGTTCCTCCTTCCTCCTAGTCATGTGACGCGAGCAACCACCGTCAATGTACCATTCGGTGTCAAACTGCTCGTCACTAATAACTTGCAAAATTAAGCAGATTTAGGAACCCAAAGTGGCTTGGGTCCTTGTGAGCCTTTTACAAAACGAGGAAAAGTAATTGCAAGGTCAACCATATTAGTTCGTTTGATTAAAATGGTTTCATCTTTCTTACTTATGGTGAAAACTTTTACTTTATTATCTTTTGTTTTAGTCTCATTTGAATAAGATGTTTTTCGTTTGTTTTTGATTTGATTCTTGACAAATTCTTTCCCGGCTCTCTTTGAGTTAGAAGTCGATTTCTTGGTTTGTGCATCAGAATCCGAGACTAATTTTCCTTTTCCATTGACATCTTTGGGTGAAGCCTTTGTGGGTTTAGATGGATGAGAATTTGGTTTCTCATAGGGCTTCTTTGAAAAAGAGGGTTTCGGAGCAAACTTCCTTGATGGTTTCAGTGGAATGCAAGATTGACAGTGCGAACATTGACTAGTATTCGTATGCGAATGATCTTTCGCATTCTGATTGGAGGTTCGTTCTCTACGAACATAGTTGGAATTTTGGGATTGCCAAAATTGCTTCCGATCATTGAGATTTCTCTGGTACCTCTGATTTCTTTGACGTTTTTGCTTTGCAAATTGCTTTGATGACTTGTGGATGTTCGCTTTGGGTTTTGCTTTTCTTACATGAGGTTCGCTCTGACCAGATTTGGGTTCGCTTTGAACTTCCTTGGTACCACTTGGACTACCCTTCTCAAAGCTTGAGGGCTTATTTATCGGTTCTGCCACATATCGACCTTTTACTCTCCACAAGGTTCGTTCGGAGAGACCCTTCGTTTCGTCTGCGTTGTCAATTGGAGCAGACCAAAAATACTCGTCACAGCCATCTTTATTGTCTTCGTTGACGATGGACGTTAGTTCAACAGTTTGATTTTTGTTAAGTCCTTTAGTAGCAAATACTTGATTAGGGATTGTTTGTACCTTAGGAAAAACCATTGCTTTGGCTTTTAAAATTTCAGGTTTGTTTTGAGAGATGCGTGCGAACTCAACTGAATTTTCAGAAATCAAAGGTTTCGCACTTTCATTTTCATTTTTAACAAACTCTGAGCAATCTACATCATCCTCTACAGAGATTTCGCTCATATCACTGTCCTCATCGAATTCAGAAGTGCTTTCGATATTTATCTTATTTTTTGAACTCAATTTAGTACTCAATGAATCGAATTTCTGTATAGTATCATATTTGATTTGCTTTTTATCATTTTCGTCCAAAAGCTGTTTTAGCATATATTTGTGGTCTTTGGACTTAATGTATGATTCAATTTGATCCAGTCCCACTCTGTAAGCATCAGAAATCTCATCAGACGAGACAATGGATTTGTATTTATAGCAGTCGGCGTCTATTTCATCTTCCTTTAATTCGAGGAATGGTAAGATCATCTTGTGGGTTTTCTTACCAATCTCACAATCAAGGTGCAACTGAGTAATGTTAAAGTAAATCGTTTTAGCAATTAAACAAAAATGTTCCGTTGTTTTAAAAGCATCAAATTGTCTTGTTGCAAATAAATTAATCAAGGTTGTAAAAATCGCTCGACGATCGACTGTTGTTAAGGGATTAATCGGTCTTGGCGGGGATGAATCGGGGACCATAGATTATTAATAAAATATTAAAATTAATTAAATATTAATATATCTTAAGAAAAACAAGTACTTCAAAATTAGAAAATAAGAAAAATTGTAATTTGGAAATTTGGAAATACGAAAATATGAACATTTTGGTATAATATTTGAAATTCTGAAAATTTGAAAATTTTGGAGTAAAAAAAAAGTTGGTTTTTTGATTTTTATTTTTTTTGATTTTTTAAAAAAAAATTTAAAATTTTAAAATTTTTTTGACTTTTTTTTTTACTTTTTTCGACTTTTGTTGACCGATTAATCCCGCCAAGGCCGATTAATCCCGCCAAACCCGATTAATCCTAAATTTACGATTAATGCCCTAATCCTCGACGGTTGGAGAACGCCAAACGATTAATCCATGATTAATCGTCGATTAATCCCGATTTCTGCAACCATGAAATTAACTGATCCCTAGACTTAGACACATCCGATTCAATCTTCTCAATCCACATTCGCCTCTCATCGCTTTTTGACGAAACCCTACTGATTTGATCATTTAGGTTAGAGTTTGTCAAACGAGTTCTTTTTAAACTATCGCTAATGTTTGAAAAAGTGAATTTTAGATCATTTAGTTCAGTTTCGTATCTAGATATAGGTATGTTGAGTGATTCGAGAATTAGGTTTACCTTGTTGATCAGCTGTTCACATTCGTTGATTTGTTCACCCACTGGTTTCGCATTGAAACAGTTATCATCCCTTTTCTCACTCCCAACAGCATTCTCCTGCGACTGTGACCTTTCGCTTGTCACCATCAAACACCTTCCAACGAACCTTGAACTTTCCTCTTTTGTATCAAACGCCCTGCCATGTGTGGGCCTGCGAACCTCTTCATCTTCTGAGTCAGTCGACCAGACTTCAACTCCTCCAAACTCATTCCCAGCTACATTTTCCTACACAATCAAAGCATACATAGAGTTATCATTACCCTTTTTCTTCTTAATCTCTCCCAGCTTTCGCATGTGGTAGGACTCATCGTCTTCTCCTTCTCTCTTCTCATTTAGCCTTCTTAGCATGTAATCCTTGGCCAGATGATTTTTGCCATGACAATAGTTACAGTCATAACCAGAGTCTCCCATAAGCTTTTTCTCCTTCTTTTCTTCCTCCTTTTGAGAAGCGCTACTGTTCTCCTCTTTCAGCTTTTCAGAGTTGTAGTTGCCCTGCCAATTTCGGTTCTTGTTTGAAGGAAATTTCATTCTGACGAACCGCTTGGGATTAGAGACCATTAAAGCATACTCCTCGCTTGTGAGATCACATTCAGAGTGATCAGACTCAGACTCTTCCTCTGCAACAGTCTTGCCCTTCGCGACTAGAGCTAGAGACTCCATACCGGAAACAACTTTCGCTTCTTTCGACACTTCACTTTCATGTGCCTTAAGAATGCCAACAAGCTTGGCTAACGTGTAGTTATTGAATTCTTCGTGTGCTTTGACGGTAGAAACTACTTCCATCCACGAAGATCTAAGCCCATTCATGAAAGTAACATTTTGTTCGATCAACTGTCGTCCAATACCATGCTTCGTCATCTTGCTAAGAAGATGATTGTAGCGATTGAAAGTATGGCTCAGATTTTCTTCTGGCTTCTGCATAAAAGCACCAAACTCCGAAAGCAGTAGTGTTTGAGTAGAGTGCTCAAGATCTTCATCAGTGGAGTAAAGTTCTTTGAGCCTATCCCAGATTTTCTTCACAGTATCAGAAGAACTGACTAGACGAAAAGTATCAGCCTACAAAGCGAATCTTATGATTCTCATTGCCTTGATGTTGTTAATCAGTTTATCTCTCTCGTCTTGGGGAACCTCCTTCATCTCAAGAAGCAGCTGGTTGTATTCCTTCTGAGTTTTGATGGTCCTTTTGGTTTCTGTATGAACAAATGGACCTATAGTAATGGCTTCCCATATCAAATAGCCATTGTCTTCTGAACCGAGAACATAATCTTCGAAATGGAGCACCCAAACTTCGTATTCATGAGGAAAGAGAATCAGGATCCTTGTTGTTGATCCAATGTTGCTCGATATATTAATGGATTTGATGTTGGAATCGTCTTGTTGCATGATGAAGTTTTCTTTAATACCTGTAAAGAATCAAACGTGTAAAGCTAGATTGTTTGTAGTATAATATCAAGATCCCTGCAAGTCGTCAGTGTGACAATGAAGAAGACTGAACTAGATCTGATATTAACGGAAACCCTAAAACTCTGTAAACAGAAGAGATGCGTATAGATTACACAATCTCCTGCTCTGATACCAATTGTTAGGATTAATATCCTTGATGATCGATTAGATTCAAGAATGTCGAATGATTAAACGTCACGCCTCAGAAGAACTCTATGAGGAATTGCTACTGTAGAGGCGTGATTAGGGTTACAGCGTAAAAGACAAGAGTTAACTAAAATATATACGATGCATGCATGCACCTTAAATACTCTAACCCTAGAATTAATAACGAGTGGACATGCCCAACTCGATAATACAAAAGACTAGCTAATAGGCCCAATGACGCAACACTAAATACTCAACATAAGCCATAAACAGCTTTATCAAGAATATAACAATGATCAGGGAATTTATCGTTTAAAAAACCTGATGGTTTCTCAACATACATAGTCTCTTCTAACACTCCATTGAGAAAAGTGCACTTAACGTCCATTTGATAAACATCGAAGTCCTTGTGTGCTGCATAAGCAAGAAATATTTGAACAGCCTCGAGTCTCGCGACAGGGGCAAAGGTTTCTGTTGGATTAATGTCTAAGTCCATAACTATAATTGGTATGTACTTGACCCGAGAGTAGAATGGTCCATTTGGGTTGCATGGCACCGAAACAATCTGAAGGATAGATAATTGAGAAGAGGTTATTTATGGTTTATTAATATATTATAAGTTCTAATATATTAATATGAAATCATATTATTTAATTAGTATTGATCAAAAATTAATTTGGAATTAATTTTGTGATCAAAAGAGACTAATTAAATATATGAGGATTGATTGTGTAAATCATTCATTCTTATAAAGTGGGCTTATGATCCATAGTTCTTTATGTTGGGCTAAACCCATGAGGTGACCCATGGATACTCCATGGAGGTTAAAACCCATGGAGCCTGAGGAATGTGGAAAGTCATGCACATTAGGGTTTACATGATGTAACCCTAGTTGTGTCACACTATATAAGAAGCCTCATAGCTACCAAAGTTGGCACCTAAGTGAGTTGCAAGAGGGCTAGCCGAATTTTGTGTGTGCAAGGAATCTCTTCTCAAGTTCCTCCATTGTTGGTGGTGTTGTGTGATTCCATTTGAGGTGCAACACTTGGGGCACTAAGTTCTTAAAGGTCCAAGGTTTCAAACTACACTAAAAGGTATGTCATATAACTTGTATTTCATGTTGTTTATACTCCATTGTATGCTAGTTAGGATGATGCTTTGGAATTTTGAAAGTTTGCATGTATATTAGAGAAAACATAGATCCAAAGCATCTAGGCTTGCATGTACACCATAGGAGTGTTAGAATGCTCAAAACCCAACAATTTCATCATAGTAAATACCTTCTTTTTGTGAATACCCCTTACCAACCAACCTTTCTTTGTTTCGAACCACATTTCCTTCTTTATCAGTTTTATTTTTAAAAATACATTTTAAGCCTATGACTGATACATCATCAGGTTTTGGAACTAGTCTCCAAACCTTGTTTCTTTTGAATTCAACAAGTTCAGATTGCATGGAAACAATCTAATCGGGATCTTCCAAAGCAACCTTGACTGATTTCGGTTCTATTTCCGAAATAAAAACATTAAACATGCAAAAATCTTGATGCACATTTTAGTACCTCATTTTTAGCACGAAGCTGAGCTCTTGTCAAAACTCCAGCTTGAGGATCACCAAGAACTTGTTCTTTAGGATGATTTTGTATCCATCTATCCATAGGTGGATATGCAGGATCGAAATCCAAAGGTGCATCTTTGAACATTTCATCTGTTTCATAACCTTCACCTGCATTAGACACACTATCATTCACATCATGAAAAACATCAGTTTGTTTATTTAAATTAGGAGGTATAAATCCATTTTTCTCCCCCTCGACAATTGTATTTGTATTGTGATGCTCCCCCTCAACATCAGCAGTCGAACATCCATAGTCCCCCTTGACATCAACATTCGAATTCAAGTGATCCCCCTCTACTTGATCACCTTGCACCATCGGTTGACTTTCGACATGAATTGGAGAGTTTGTTGTAGAATGTGAGACATCATCTTCCCGAGTTATCGTTAAAACATCAGAATGTTTTGATGTTTTAGGAATCCGATTATCATCAGCATGAACTTCTTTATCTATTGCCCTGTCAGGAACATCAATATTTAAGTCATAATCTAAATCGAAAGAATTAGTAATTGCAGACTCATCATTGGTTTCTGTGAGGATTGGCTTTTGTTCAAAAGTCTATTCAACACATTTGACATATTAATCATCGAAAGTTAGATTGAAAGTTTCTTCAATCTTCCTTGTTCGTTTATTCAACACCCGATATGCGACTGAATTGATCGAATATCCCAAGAATATCTCCTCATCAGCTTTGGACTGAAATTTCGAAAGGTTATCTTTGAGATTCATGATAAAACATCTGCAACCAAAAACATGGAAAAAATTTACATTTGGTTTTCGATTGTTAATGATTTCATATGGGGTGATATTAAAACGATGATGAATAAATGATCGGTTTTGAGTGAAACATGTTGTTGAAACAGCATCTGCCCATAGATATTATGGAAGATTCGTATAGGTGAGCATAGTCCCCGTTGCTTCACATAGTAACCTGTTTCTCCTTTCGACAACACCATTTTATGGAGGTGTGTAAGGCGACAAAAAATTATGTGTAATACCTAGATCAGCCAAAAACGAATCAAGAACATGATTCTTGAATTCTGAGCCATTATCACTTTTGATCTTTCTGACTTTCTTCCTCAAACTGAGTTCAATGTGCTTGATGAAATCGATCATTACTTGATCTATTTTCGACTTCTGACGAAAAAATAAACCCAAGTAAACCGTGAAAAATCATCGACAATGACCAAGATATACCGCTTCTTGTTGAGAGTCTCAACAGTCGAAGGTCCACAAAGGTCAATGTGAAGAAGTTCCAGAGGTTCGATAATCTTCGAATCGATGACTATTGGATGACCTTGACGGTGTTTCTTCCCCTGTTTGCATGCTGCACATAACGAATCATTATCAAAATTTAAAACGGGCAAGCCTCGAACAAGATCATTTACCACCAATTTGTTCAAATTTTTGAAATTCAGATGAGATAGTCTTCGATGCCACAACAACTCAAATCAGATGACGCCTTCAAAAGTAAGCAAACTGAGGGTACACCAACGATTGGCTTGATGTCAAGAGTAAACATATCACCTTTCCTCTTAGACTTGAGCAAAAATTCTTTTGTTTCTTTGTTCAAGATGACACTACCTTCCTAATCGAAGACCACTTGATTACAAGTGCCCACAACAAGTTGTGAAAACAAACCAAGTTGTGTTTAAGACCTTCAACGTATGCCACTCGATTGACTGGGAACTTCCCATTTGTAACTTTCCCATAGCCTTTAACCTTTCATTTATGATTATTTCCAAATTTTACGACTTCATCATTTTCCAAACTTCGATAATCTCGCAGATTTTCCTTTCTACCTATCATGTGACGAGAGCAACCACTGTCGATGTACCAGTGTTCATCGTATTGCTCATCACATACAACCTACGATCGATTAAAGAATTTAGGTCCCCAAGGCTTTTTGGGTCCTTGGTGATTAGAATGAAATGCATAATGAAATGATGAACCTAATATCCAATTCTAAACCTTAGATTTCAAACTATCGATCAAGTCAACTTCTATAGACTTAGGTATTAAAAAGAAATCATTCATTGGTTTAGGTTCGACACTGACTTCCCCTTTTTCCTCAGTAATTCGTTTACCTTAATTTTTTCTTTGCGAACAGATTTCCATTTTCGAACAGAAGGATTGGATTCCTTTGACGAAGAACTTCTAGTTTGTGACTCGTTTAAGTAGCTTTCGTAGGCATACCTGATTTCCTCTTGTGAAAACTTCCCTGATTGGTATGGTTTTCCTTTTCCTTCAAGCCAATGATTGATATTCTTCGAGTCAGTTTTCCCTTTTACAAATGAAGCTTTGACTTGTTGCTTCGAATCAGGATTAGGAAAGTGAGGTGGTTTTGGTTTAAATGGTTCGTTTCTCTTGTATTTAACATCCAGATTTACAAAATCTCTTTTTGGAAATGATGGTTTTGCATGGGTTTGAAAACGGTTTTGAAAAAGTTCGTTATAACCAACAGTTGTTCGATTATAAACTTGTTGTCCATTCGAAAATCGTCTTTGATTTTGAAATTGATGAAAATGTCTTTTTTCAATTTGTTTAACACCATTTCTATGAAAATTGTTTTGTGAAAACCTTGCATTTTGACGATTGGGAACAAAATTCCTTTGTTGTTGGTTTTGAACAAAATTCTCATTTCTTGGTTTTTGAACATTCGATTTTTGAATTGATTTTTGAACTTTTGAATGACTTTTTGAGAAATCATTTTTTTAGAATAGGTTTGTTCTGAACAAAAGACTTTTTTTATGGAAAAGTCTGAACTTGTTCAGTCGTTTTCTGATAAGACAATTTTTGTGAAAAATCTTTTGATTTCTTAAAAGCCTTTTTATTTTTCCAATACACCTTGTTTCGAGCTTTAGTCATCGAAATTCCTTCTTCTTTTGAAACCTTTTGAAATTGTTCATTGAAAATTTGTGCTTTTGTCTTTTGATATTGAGAAACTTGTTCATTTGATTGTTTGTCATCATTTGCTTTTTCTGTCTTAACTTCCCAAGTTCTTTTTGGGTTTTGCCTTTGAAAAGTAGATGAGTTCTTGTCAAGAGTATTTTCAACCGTGCTTTGGTTTGAGAAAACCCCTTCTTTCGAAACTCCTTTGTTATCTTCAACAACAATTTTGTTGATTTCAAGATTCACTTTGTCTCCGTTTCCTGTAGTGACAAACACCGGATTGGGAAACACCACATCATTGGTGCATTTAAAATTTGGATAAACAACTGAGTTCAATTCGAGATAATGAGGACTTTTTTCCTTCATTAGTTTTTCGAATTTCTATGTTTCCTCACAAAATTGATCGACAACAACCCTAGGAATAGTTGTTTCGATTGAAACATCTTCTTCGTTAGTATCACTGTCATTTTGACTATCTTCGACAATCACACGGTCATTGTCATGAACTTTCGATGTTGAGGGTTGGTCAGCGTTAACCTTTTCCAATGAATCATTAAAAATTTATTTACCCTTAGCCATCGAAGTGACATTAATGATAGATAACTGAGAATAATCAACAACTTCTTCCTCCTCAATTTCACTGATATTGTAAGAATTGTCTTCGATATCAGCAAAATTGTGTTGAGAATCATATGTCGAATTCTCAGTCTTTTTCAAAAATTGTATTTGTTTGGTCTTGTTCAAGGTCTCATTCACAATATCTACCAAATCATTAGCATCTAAACATTCATCTATTTTAACAATACCATATGCATATGAATCATTTGAGACTTTGTCAAATTCAGAAATCTTTTTCTCACAATCATAGGATGTCGAATCTATTTTCTCCATTTCAAAGACCAAAAAGGGCAATAGTTTCCTCTGTTGTTCCTTACTAATGTCAGAAGAATGATGTAAATGTATTAGTTTAGCATACAATCTCTTAGCTAAATTGCAACAGATGTTACGTTGTTTCATCAAAATACAATTATCAGTTCTTCCATAATCCCTATCAATAGTAACATTTTTTAATTGCAACTCAAGATTGTCTATTCTACTCCTCTTCGACTCCAATCTTTTTTGTGTTTCTATCAATAAGGATTTCTATTTTTCAGCATCACTACTAACAGACTAAGCAAGTCATTAACATATGTAATAGTATCATCGAAATCAGACAAAACAATATCATATGAACTAAAAGGAATATTAAAGGATTTGAGAAGAGAACGTACCTTCGAAGTCATTGGAGACTTGTGTGCTCCAGTAGAAACGAAACATTTTCCGGTCACTTTCTCCTCATCCAGACTTCCCTCTTCATACCTCGCATATATTGCTCCATGTGTGGGGTTTCTTATCGCTTCGTCATCTAATCCAGATGACCAGATTTGATAGGTACCATGCCCATCACCACTTCCTTTTGCTACAAGCGACATCCCCTTCGTCCTTGCTCTCACTTCCTCCAGTCTTTCGACATAATAGGCTCCATCCTTCACTTTATCCTTGTCCTCCTCTCTTTTCGTCAACATTTTGTCAATTGCCATATGGTTCGCACCATTACAGTAGTGGCAATCAAAACCAGAATTTCCTTTTAACTTATTCTCCAACTTCTCACCAGTAACCTTACTCTCTTTTTTCTCAACCTTCGACTCTTCTCTAATATTCTTCCCAGATGATGAGTTTCCCTTATAATCATTGTTTCCTTTGAACTTTGGATTGAACGGCTTCTTAAAGAACTTCTTAACTTTGTTTTTTTAATAATACGCCACAGCTTCATCTTCTGAATTCATGAGAAAACCTTTATCACCAGAACTATCAACATCAGCAAATTCGACTTCAGACTCTTTTCCTGACACCTTCGAAACAAATGCAAGGGGACCTCCCAAATTCATTTTTCCTTCTTCAGCTATTTTGTTGATCTCACTTTCATATGCTTTTAGAACATTATAGAGATCTCCCGCGAATAGTTATCGAAGCTCTGTTGTATCTTGATCATCAAACTGATGTTTCTCCAGTCCTTTCGAAGTCCCATCAAGAAGGTGAGATTTTACTCAAGATAGAACGATTGAATCCATATCAACTGCATTTAAAGATCAACTCGCTAAGACGATCATACTATAGTCTGATCGTCTCATTCTCTTTCTGCTTGAATTCTCCCAATTCGAGCAAACATTGCTTCACTGAGCTATTTCTAGTCTTTTCACTTCCCTGATACTTCTCTTTCAAAGTATCCCAAATCTCCTTTGCTGTTTTGCAACCACAAACATAATTGTAAACCACATGAGGACAAGCACTGCGAAGTTCTCGCAAACATCTCTTGTCATTTGCTTTTTGTTTATCTATTTGCAAAACAACATCAGGAGTAGAACCAGCAGTTCCGACTTGTTCTAGCCTATCTGCAAAACGATTTCCACTAGTAATGCAGCACCATAGATGTTTATCAATCCCATTTAGATAATATTCCATTCTATCCGTCCATTACTCGTAATATTCAGGAATCAACATCGGAATTTTGGTTGAAGAACCGAGAAGATGAGAGAAACCAGTCATCGTGTTCATGTTGAAGTTTGCCATTGATGTACGTATAAAAATGATGAAAAGCTTCAGAAAGAAGAATCTAATGTACAAATCTTCCAGAAAACAAACAACAAATACTCGATTTTTGAAACGAAATGCAGAAGCGAATCAAAACAGTTGATCAGAAAAGATTTTCTAGATCAAAAGTGCGGAATATTTTTGAATCGAAAAAAGAGCTTCAAAAACTTTTGAAAACACGAGAAAATCAGAAATCAACTGACAAAATCCTGATCTGATACCAAATGTAGTTCGTATGAATCGAGTTTAAGAATGAAATCAGAGTATGAATTGATTCAAGAACACAAATTGAAAATATAATCTATTTGGCTCTATTAATACTTATGAAAGGATACAAGTGAATGAAAGAGTAAAGTACATAGAGTGCCAAAAGTTACTCTAACCCTTATATCTATCCCTATTTATAGGAACACCAGAAGTAAACAAAAAGAACATAAGGGCTAAGACAAGTATGCTTCGACCTCTAAAATTGCCCTTATGAAATATATACAATGAATACAAGAAAATAGACTTCGACACTAACCATGACTAAAGACGCTTCGACATCTCACAACATATTTCGAACTCTACAGACTTCGAGGACGAAGTCTGAATCAAGTGAGGGAGATTTATAACATCTAGATACTAGAGGAACGAATAAATTAAGTAAAATATGGATTTAAGGGGGTCACCACATGAAGGAATCACCCTCACATCGTGACGTGGTCGTGTTATGCGGGTTAAATCATTGAAGTGTCCCGACGTGACACTATAGGGGTCACGACGTGACACCTGATTAAATGAAAATCCTAATTTTCGGACATTAGACCCTATTTAAAGGAAGTGAGGGGCTAGGGTTTCTTTCACCCTCAGCCTCCATCACCTCCAAACAAGAAAAAAGAAACCTTAATCCCTCTCCTCTATTTTTAGGCTTATTTTGGTGCTTATGCTTGCTTTTGAAGGAAGAATGAGCCATTAGAAGAGTTATGAACGCATTGGCTAGTTTGGAGATTCATTTTGAGCAAGTTTGGACCTTTGTAAGTGTCCAGGATCTAATCTTTCTATGCTAGGTTTCTAGATCTATAGTTTTGTCCCATTTTCTTCATGTAAGAGTTAGTTAGAATCGTGGGATTCGAGAAAGTTGGCAACTTTATGGATCCTTGAGGTCCTATGTTTATCATATGGTTTAGATCTGGAAATGGAATGCGTTTTGGACACTTGCATGTGAGCTTTGGTGATTTTTCTTCATTTTTACCCAAAATGAGATCTAGACATGCATGTCCATAAAACATCGATTTTTATGTTCATTTTAGAGTTATAAAACCCTCTAGAAAGTTGGAATGCATGAGTGAAAGGATTATAGTTGAATGCATTAAGATGCCCATTTGCGTGAGTCACGACGTGGACATTTGGTGGTCACGACATGACGAAAAGACTTTCCCTGACTGTTTTGGACTGACTCAGTCACGACATGAGGGTATGGCCATCACGACGTGACGGTGGTCTGGATTGATTATGAATGGAGTTAAGTTGAGTTGAATCGTGACTAAGTTAGGACTGTATGGGATCTATTTTCACGACGTGACCATGAGTTGGTCACGACCTGACGGTCAGCTAATGGAAGTGTTGACCCTTGACTTTGATTGTGATCGTTGACTTGTTGACCTGATTTGACTTTTGGTCAAAATGACTAGTTTTGGAAGTTAGACTAGGGTAGGACCTTGTTTGATTAGATAGGTATGTTGTATTGTCGTTCGCGTGGCAATGAGCTATGTTTTAGTTGATCCCATGAGATAGGTGAATCTTCTCACTATACTGTGTAAAACGTTAGCTGTCTTTATGACTGTTGCATTGATACGTTGGGTTGGGCCCATTTATTATTTATTGGGTTTGGCTCATTTTTATATATGTTGGGGTTGGCCTATTTGTCTGTTGGATTGGCCGATTTGTATGTTGCACTGGGTCCATTTATTATGTATTTGGGCTGGGCCTATTTTTATGAATGTTGGGTTGGGCTCATTGGCATGATTGAGTTGGGCCCATTTATATGGTATATGATATTTTGGGGAACCCACTAAGCTTTGTGCTTATGATTTGTGGTTTAAACATTTTATGGTATTTCCAGTTCCAAAGGGAAGAGTCTGGCGTGACTGCACAACATCTCCTTATGATTTTTGAATGGATGATTATTTTACTCTGATGATTTTGATATATTGTATTATGATTGATTTTGAGACACATGATGTATGGATTTGATGATTTTTAAATAAAAAATTTGATAAGTATTTTGGGACGTTACATAGATTCAGTTCATCAACATCACAATGATTATCATCAACATGATAGAAATTTAATATGCAATGCCACCATATGAAATGAAAGTCAATATAATGAAATATGACACACAATTCCTCTATGACGAATATATGACTCCATTAATATGAAGGAGTTCCATTTAGGTTGACATTCTTAAATTAGTTTACTAGTTCAAAGAGAAAGGGGTTGCTCTATTACAATTGTGTAATAAGAAGGTTGGAGATGGTTCTTTAACTTCTTTTTGGGAGGATGGTTGGTTAGGATGGACTTCTTTAAAATTCAATACCCTATATCGTTTAATTTAGAGACAGAGAAAAATATTATAGCTAAAGCTAAGGTGGAGCAGACTTCCATGTTTGTGTCATTTTGTAGGGTTCCTAAGGGAGAGCCTTCAATGGGAAGGGTTTATAGATTTAATTGGTTCAATCACTTTTTCTTCTGTTACCGATATATGGTTTTGGTCCTTAGCAGGGTCGAGGAAGTAATATGTGGCTTATGCATGTATTTTTATAATTAATAAGATATTTTCATTGTGTTCCCCTCTAACAAGGTGGAGTATGGAGTTCATATCAAGGTCAATGTGTTGGCAACATCTTTCTCTAGATAAGCTCCATAGTAGAGTTAATATAGAGATTTGTGGTTTGGATGTGCCTTCATTGCAGTGTCTTATTTGTGACGCTAGAATTAAAACTTCCAATAATTTGTTTTTTTGTCTTTCCATTTAGCCATGTAGTTACGGGTCTAGATTTTTGGTGATGGGGCCTTGATGTGCATATTATATACTCTTATACAGATTGATTGATTTGGTTCAATTCTCTTCGTCTGTCTAGAGTGGTGAATAATTGTTTAGAGTGTATCTTCTATTATTCTTGGTGTCATATTTGGAATTTTAGAAATGCTTGTCTTTTTTATTTTTCTAAGCCGATGGTGGCAGATATTTTGATAAGTTTGGCATGCACTCTTTTTTTGGTGTAATATTAGGTCTATGAAAACTATTAACACGGTTGGGTGGCTTCAAAACCCTCAAATAGCTATTACTTTACGTGCATAATGGTTGGATTGGTTCATATAGAATGAAAAACAAGTTCTACGTATAAACATAGAATGCATCACAACTTCTCGACGGGTGGACATGTTGTGTCATGTCGTGTTTGTGTAAGGTTAAAACTTAAATGGGTTGAGATAGTTTGAATCTAACTCGTTTAATTATCGGTTTGTATCATGTCAACCCGTTTATTTTTGTGTTAAGTTTGTGCCGGATTTGTAGGATTAGGATTTAAAGCTTGTAAATATGTCGTGTCGTGTTATATTAAAACACTAGATAGATCGAAAGAGTAGGATTTGAAGAGGCGGAAAAAATTGCAAAACATTAAGAAGTAGTAGTTTTGGAGGCGCGTGGATGAAATTCACAATAAGTTCAAACGATGGAAGTCACATTGGAAAAGAATTGAGCAAGCGAGATTGTGGAATATGAGATATTAATAAAAATAAGTGAAAAAAATAAACATAAATATTGATTGTGACGGCAAATTAGTGGATTTCAGACTTAAACAAAAGTTTATTTTATTAAGAAAATTACTAAACTAACCTAAAACACTAATTACTTACTCATCTTTAGCCAAAAATTAGCAATTGTCCCAGAATAGTCACCAAAACATTAGACGATTAGGGTCGCTTACTATTTCGCCCTAAAACCTACGGTTTCGGTTTAAATATAAAAAAAATCATTTTTTAAATCAAAACTGTAGGTTTTTAAAAACCTACGGTATGCTCTCAATGGCCTAAGGTTTCCCAAACCGTAGGTATATAAAAAATATGGTTTCGTACAAAACCTACGGTGTACAAGTAGACAATGCACAATTTGTGCATTGTCTACTTGTACACCGTAGGTTTCATATGAAGCTTATGGTTTCATATTTTTTTTCGGTTTAAAAAAAATAAAAAAAAATAAAAAAAACAAACAAACAAACAAATCCTATGTATAAAACCCACTAATAATCAAGAATACAATAAAATCACAGCAAAATTTGACACATACCTTGGTGTTCTTTAAAGGCTCTATTGAGAACAAAGAGTAGGAAAAATCAAGGAAAAAGTAAGAGAAATTACTTAATCTAAAAAATATACATTTATATATTATGGGCCGATGGGCCTGAAAAAGAAGTCGAAGCCACAAAAGAGTAGTTCATTGCCCCAAAAAAGTAGTCAATTTACTTTTTGTTTGTTGATCATAGTCAAAGGGCTGCTGAGACGATCCTAAGCGTCTACAGTTTATATGACTTCTTTGGGGATAAATATATAAACCGGTAATTTTCGTTTCATTTTTGTGTTGAAAGTTTGGACCTTAAACGTATCCGTTTAAACGTATCCGTTTAATTTCCGTTTAACACGTTTTGACCTAAATTTGTTTATCTGTATGTCGTGTTTGTGATGTGTTAAAAATTGTCTCCCTTAGTTGAGTAAATGTTTTGTTTGTATTTGTATTTGTTTTAATTCGAAAATATAGAATTTAGTTAAAAGCACACTCTTTAGTAATTTAAGATAAAGGTTTTGTTTTTGAGAGGAACTGAACTACCGAGAATTTGATCCAAGAACCTAAAACCATCTACAATCAAGATTTGAACCAGATATGACCAGCATATTCTTAACCCGTCTGATCGTGTCTTAAATCAATCATTCCATGTTACTAAAATAAATACTATATTAAAATTTCAACAACTACTTGCCTTCTATTTTATTAAAAGAGCATTGATTACTTTCATGACTTCCTACCCAACACTTATCAAATATCACCAACAAAAAAACAAACTTCCTAATTGTTCATCTTTATAAGTTTTCTCAATCTTTACTTCAAAACCCGGACCCCATATTTGTTTACAACCTTCAAGACGCCATTGATGCAGCAGTTAATATGGTTTCTTTAAGCTGAGAAGACATGGAAAGAGTTTATTGCTCTTCAATATCTGTAAATACTTTTGTGCCTTAAGAATTTTTTGTTTTAATGTATATATATTTTAGCTGTTAACTAGAGCTTTTGCGTACAACTTTTGATGTTATGGGGTCTTTGAAGGATCCAAAAACATGGATTCCTCATATAAACCCTAAAGATTGTTCCAAAAAGATCTGCAACATATACTGTACAAAGTGGTGTAAGTACGTCATCCTCCCTTCACCTCCGCCACCTGCACCACAGGATGATTTGGGTGGTGCCAAACTGTCACCGGCGGTAATTGTTATCATTTCTCTTATCGGAAGTTTTTTCCTTTTGATGGGTTACTACGTTGTAATCTCGCGTTACTGTTTAAGAAACAACGATTCATCTGTGTCATTAAGCACATCAACTGAGAATCAAGAAACCCATGATCCAGAAAGGGGAGTAGATGGTCATGGTGAAGATCATCACGATCCATTGATCTATGTACCATGGCTTGTTTTAGGTAAGGGTCTGGATGAGGCTTTGATCAAGTCCATCACGATATGTAAGTACAAGAGAGGCGATGGATTGGTCTTGTGTACAGATTGTTCGGTTTGTTTAGGGGAGTTTCAAGAAGATGAGAGCATTAAGCTTCTACCAAAATGTAGCCATGCATTTCATGTGTATTGTATTGATACATGGCTCAAAACTCACTCGAATTGTCCGTTGTGTAGAGCAAAAGTATGTTGTGATATTAAAGCTCCGCCCCTCATCTCCCCCCCACCACCACCTCCTCCTCCACGGCCACCACCTCCACCACCACCAGTGATGACTAGCGACTTAGAAGGACGAGATGTTGCTATTGAGATTGGAGAAGAGGGTTTTAGGAAGATTAAAAGATCTAAATCTTTGAGCTATTTGTGTCAAACTCGAGCTTCAGTTGCCGAAGTTATGTTCTTTGATCAAGCCGAAGAAATGGCACAACAACAAATCCAATTGGGGAGCGACGCCGGATCATCTAGGATGATTTGGAGAGAACCAAGGGTTTAATATTTGCTATGTGTGAGCCATTTTGGTGTGAAAAAGATCATGTTCAAGTGGCAAGTTTCATTTGTTTACTAGAGAGGGTGGATAGACTAGGGTTTGTGTTTAAAAGTACCGTCAATTTTTTATGGTGAATTAGCCATTAGTTTCATGTACTTGCAATTATTACTGTATATATGTACTCAAAAGGAGAATGTTTAAAGATTCGATGATGATCCACATTGATACATGACATGAACTTAAGGGTAAATAGAAGATGATAATGTACACCATATTGAGTGATATGTTCATATTTTATTTTCATTTGTAACACATTATCATGCACTTTACATTCATATTAGCATTTTTTTTTCCATTTTGCATTCTAATCATTTCATGTGTGTTACATGGTTGGGTTTCACATGTTATATAATATGCGATATTGTATGCTAATTGGGATTGCCTTTGAAGGCAAGAAGAATAAAAATAGAGGGAAGGCATTAATGAAATGAATGAATCACGGAAGCCTGTTGAACTTGAAGGTATCAAGCGCAATCTGAAGCCCGCATTTGAAAACAATAAAAACCTAACATCAATGGAAGCCCAACATGCTAATAACAATTAACAAGTACCGTTCTTAGATCTTGACTTCTATGTTTACCGCTTCATTCGCATTATTTTTTATTCCATATTATTTGTCTCGATTCTTATATTTTTTCATTTCACATTTGTTACATTTCCAAAATACAAGATTTGGTTTCTTGTTGGATCCTTTTTGGTTTTCATCTCTTTTTTGGTTTGTTTCCTTTATATTGTTTCTTTTTCCATTTTCCACCATATTAAAAGATGATGGATTGGGAATATATATGTCCTTTCCTTCGCTATTTTCTTGAATTCGAAAAGATTCCTCGATATGTAGGTAGTTACATTGTGTCACGACGTGGTGGTTGGAGCACCATGATGTGGCATGCCGAATTCATGAATGCGTATCCACGATGGTCTTCACGACGTGACAGCAGCTGCAGCCCAAGCTCATGATCTTTTAGGGTTTATTCGATATTTAAGACCCAAAAATCAAGGTTTAGGGCATCCTCTTCAGCCTCCAAATCTTTCAACGAAACCCTAGCATCCATTGTTGAGTTCATGAGCTTTTGGTTGTGTTTTTGGTGTCTTGAATGAGAAGGAAACAGCCTTGGTGCATAGATCCATCTTGCAAGTCTTATCATCATCTTCTAACACTTACTCTGGACCATTGTCAGTGTTCAAGTTCCAAACTTTATGTTCTATGCTTATATATCTTGGATTTTTGTGCATTTTCTTCATGTTTGGGAGAGTTTGAGTGGTTGGATTACATAAAGTTGGAAACTTTATGGATGCTTGAGCTCCCTTTGAGGTCTAGTGTTCTAGATCTGAGATTCGGTTAGGTTTTGGCTCATGCATGAGATTTTGACCTCATTTCCACCATTTTTATGACTTAGCTTGGGGAAAGACATGCATTGGACATGCATAACTATAAAGCAACGAATTTTATGACTCAATGGATGTAGGAAAGCCTTCTGGAGGAGATATGTGTGTGGCTTAATAGATTAAAGGCTTAATCCATTAAGTTGTCCACAATCAGTTCCCACGACGTGACGATATGCCCGTCACATCGTGAGGTAGGAGGATACCACGATTGTTTTGTCTGGATGTTCCTACGATGTCGCCAATAGTCCTCCACGTCGTGGTAGCGGCTGACCGTTGACTTTGTTAATAGTTTACCATTGAATTTTTCACCAATTTGACATTGGTCCAAACTTGAAGGAATTGGGTTATTGATTAAGGTTAGACCTTTGTTTGGTGTTAGTCGATTTGCGGGAGCGATCAGTACAGGGAGTAAGTGTGTTGCTGTATTTCCTCGGGTCTTCAATTCAGGTTAATTTTCTCACTATACTACCTATGTCATAGTAGGGTGCATGCTAGACTAGCTAATTCTTAGTAGTTAATGGTTGTTATGAGTATTTACTGAGTTGCTAATAACTCCAAGCCTGCTGATAGTCCGTAGGACTGTTGATAGTCTCAGGGTTGCTGATAACCCATAGCTGTTTATATTGACATATGGGTAGTGGTATGTTGGTTAGAGTACCAGGAGGTCGGTAGTCGTCTAGTTGAGTGCTCTAGGAGTTGTATGTAGTCATGTAGGATAGCTTGAGAACTCTTGATCTAGGATTTCTTGCATGTTCCTTGTTAGGTTGTGGCTCTAGAGTAGGATAACATGTTTGATTGTTTATCTCACCTCTGATTACCTATAGTTATGCATTCAATAGTGGTCTGCTAATGGTGACGTAGAGTACTGGGTGAGGCCCGATATGTAGTAGTGAGTTGTTAGAATGGTAGACTAGTGTAGGTATTGCTTATGTTTATGTTCTTAATTATTGATTGTTGTTATACATTTATATATGTTTCTAATAACTCCAGGAATGTTGATAGTCCACATGGTTGTTGATAACCCACATAGTTGTTGATAACCCATAGGCTGTGGTGAGCCATATGACTGCTGATAGTCTCAGGGTTACGGATAACACATAGTTGTATATTGTTAAACCACTGCCGCGCATGATTTAAGCAAATAAAATAATCACTGTTGGTTTCACTAAAGGATAGCACATGTAAGCAAGGTTGAATCCTTAGGGACACATCCTAATGGTCAATGCCTCTTTGTATAAGGCGTATACTAGTCATTTAACAGAAAATATAAAAATGGGGATTTAATTATTAAGTAAAAACTAAAATTGCAGTGAAATAAACTAAATGAAATCAGTAATAAAAACTAATTCAGTTCTGCTGCGACTTTCCTACTCATGCAATCAGCCTAGATTTGGTTATTCAAAATGTGTTTTATCTAAGCTGGTACTGAGAAAACCTAACAAGCTCTAGTATAATCTCTTTTACCTAGTTAAATTAACCAACACAAGCTGTTAAGCTAACTTTAATTTTTTTACTGTCTAATTAAACAAGTTCTTAATTAAGATCAGAAAATTTGCATTAAGATCTGTGTAAAATTCCCAACAATACCCAATACTTCTCACAAGCTCAGAAGTGTAAAGGTATAAAATTTCAGCTTATATCAGAGTTAAATCCTAATATGGAACCAATCTGATACTTGTTACTTATTACCAGCGGACAAGAACAATTACAAATTCTATTAGCTAATTAACTTAAATGATTAAACCCTAGCTAGGTGATCAGGCTAACAAGAATTAAAAATCAAACATTCATTAAGCTCAAAGTTGAAACAACTAGATAACTGATCACAAGAAAAGCACTTGTCTATTGTAGAACTGAAAACTAGGGTTTTAGCCAGACATGGCTAAAAAGAATTAAAACTAATAAAAATAGAAACTAACTGATTAATCTAGCTAACTAAATGTAGGATATGATCCTCGGATTTTAGATCTTCAGAAATTGCTGAAATCGGTGATAAATTGCCTTGGAAATTGTCTTTTTCGTTGTCTGGAGTTTTAGGAATCGGCTTGGGTACAATCTGATCAAAGGGGTGATATATATATTTAAGCAGGTAACTTCCGAAGCAAGAATCGAAAAAGATGAACACATTTTTGCCCAAGATTTCCCAAATTGTCATTTAATGAAGTATGATGCTATTTATGGCGTATTTTGAACCTCGACACAAAAATGCAGTCGCATTTTTGCCCATATGATCGGATTTTTCTAAATTTTTTGCAAACACAAAAGTCGTCCGAAATTTTTTCTAGTTTCCGGAAGATTTTGAAATTCATCAATCGGAGTTACGAGTCATAAGATATGGTCAAAATACTAAGAAGGTGCCAAAGTTGCCAGCAACATCCTTTGGGCTTTAGAATATAGCAATCTATCTTCATAGGATCAATTCGTTCGAATTTTTCTTGACCATAACAGCTTCCAATCATTCCTCATAATCCTTCAAAAGTTCCTAGCTCCAATTAACTCTAATGCTCCATCAAACGCATCCAAAGTTGCTCCCAAAGTACTACTCTACTCGAATTATCTGAAAACAACATAAAAACATGAGTAGTACGGGAATTCTAACGAATGATATGAGTTAAACATTATTTAAACTAATGGCATGCAAATGTGAAAATTATGATGCTAAATGTTAATAAAACCTACCCTAAAAGATGCATAAAATGGCATCTATTATATATATTGTTGTGTTGTATGTAATATTTAGGATTGTTGATAGTCCTCTGGACTGCTGATAGTCTCAGGGTTACTGATAACCCATAGATGATTATTATGAAGTGTTGTATGTGATATTTTGGGGAGACTCACTAAGCTTTGGCTTACAGTTATGGATTAAATGTTTTTCAGACACCATTGGTGATCGTGGGAAGGTGAAGGCATGATTGTACATATTCATCACCAGCCATGGAGATTCCATATTTATGACATTTCTCTGATTTTCAAACAAATGTATTTTGGAACAAAATGGTTTTCTTAACTTAGATTTTATAAACGTGATGTTTTACCTTTTTTAAAATGAAAAATTTTGTTATGAAAATGGAACATTACAATTTTTTATAAAATCCCCCACTGGTTTGTCTATATCTATTCTCTCTTTTTTTGTGTACTCATAATGAGGTATCCATCCTTTCTTAGCTTTATGCTCATATTTGTCTCCAACATAACATACATCAGCTGATTTCATAGTATTTCGAGGACATTCTTTCATAAGATGGGGACCATTATAATTGTCACAACCTATTTATATAACATGCACTGATTGAGACATTTTTATTCAATTTACCCATGTCTTTAATTTTTGCATTTAAAGCTTCTATTTCCTCATTATTATTCACATCTTTCTTTTTCTTAATAGAGGTATGACGAACAGATAACTATTGGTGTGAGTGTTGTTGTGTTAGTTCTTCTATTATTTCCTTACCTTCAACATAGTATTTCTTAGGTATAAGTCCTTAATATCGATTAATTTCCTAGTAGTAGTATGTAAACCATTGTAAAAAGTTTGTACCTCTTTATGACTATTAAGGTCAGGATGGGGACATTTCTGTAACATTCGTTTGTAGTGCTCTCATGCTTCATATAATGTTTCTTCGTCTCCTTGCTGGAAATTTTGAATTTCAACTCTCTTTTTTGCAATTTTTTATGGAGGACTAAATCTTGCAAAGAATTTTTCTTTCAGGTCATTCCATGTCGAAATTTCTCCTGATGGTGTTATTTTTATCCAATATTTAGCTGCTCCAATGAGTGTGATAGGAAAAACTCGTAGCATCACTTGATCTTCAAAAGCATTTGGTATGTTGAAATAATCTACAATCTCGATCACATCTTCTACATGTTGAATGGCATCTTCATGATCTTTCCTAGAAAATGGTGTTTCTTTTAATAAATGAAAAAATTTCGCCTTTAATTCAAAATTAAGTTTTTGAAGAGCTAGCCTTCTTACTCCAAAGCCTCTGATGTCACTGTTACACGTCATATATTGCTCCAAATTCATCTAGTATGTCATGTTTTTGTCCTCAGTCTTTGGACTTTTAGGTTCTTTACTATTCTTCTACTTCTTTTCTCTTAGTTTCTCTAATAATTTTCTCAGGATCTTCAACTGCATCTTTCAAAACCGACGATTAACGTCTTGTCATATATTTCTTGCTAAACAAATAATAGTAAAAGTTGTTATATGGAAAAGAAACAAAAATTGTTTTTTAGTTATGATTCAATTTTAGCGGCAAGATTTAGGAATCACGTCACGATTTGCAACAAAAAAAAACCTTATTTTCCGATGCAATTTGCAAATCTCGGCAAGAAAAGTAGTAAAATTAAAATCAAACTTTAAAACAGAAAAACTTCCTAATTATAATTTCTACATAGTTGAAATCAATTCACTGGCAACGGCGCCAAAAAATTTTGATATGTGGAAAAAGGTATATTAAATAAACTTAATTCAAACTACAAATCTAGTTTTAAATTTATAAATCCTAACAAACTAAACTAACTGCTAGCACTAGGCAGTGTACATGATCAAATATAATACTAGTTGAAGTAAGTAAGGGTGTCGAACTCAAAGGGAATTGATGTGTACTAAATAAAATAAATAAAAGTAATTTTGAAATAAGCAATATACTATTAATTAAAATATAATTTTGATTAGGTTTTTGAATCACTATAGATATATGGTTAATCTATATGAAGTGCAATGGAGATTTGATAGAGATCCACTGATTTTTTTAATTGATTAACTTAATGCTAATATCGGTAACCCTATGATTCTAAGTTATCTACTAGCAAGGATAGCTTTCCTAACACAATCTATTCATTCATATTATGTAATGAATTCACATGTATGATTAGTCCTAGGGTTAGTATCAACTTCTCAAATTATCCAAGTTATTAGATCAATCACAAATATTAATAACAAGTCTATTAAATTTAACCTAGGGTATTACTCCTCTAGTCACATTTTCCTACACTCTTGACTCAATTTTTTAGCTTGGACAAGTTAATAAACAATGTGATTCAAGATACATAATCTGAACCTAATCATAAATCATGCACTCGGTTACATAAACAAAACAAAATCATTATCAATACACATGGATCTTTAGTTAAACATTAACATAATAAACTGAATGCTATCACTCCTTTCAATAAATTAAACCATATTCATAGATCTTATACATCTAATCAAAAGTACAGGGACTTAGCCCATAATCATAACTAAATAGCTAAAAAGACCAAAGAAATTAAACATTATGCAATCCAAATTTCTTTAGAACTTCAACTGCATAAATCTTCAATTCTTTTCTTGTTCTTCTAGGGTTCTAACATCCATTTCTCTCCAGATATCCTTTTTGTGCTCTGAAAACTCTCCAGATATTCTAACCTATTTGATTCTACAAAAATCAGGTAAACGTATATCTTTTTAGATCGACATAAATCGCGACGCGAATTTGATCTTCAGAAATCTTCGAAATCTTATACCATTTTGGAGATATCTTTTATTTTAATTATGCTTAAACTTCAAGCTACGTATTTCTTTCAGAATATGCTCTAAATATCTTCTATTTTGTCTTGTAGTCCTTATAATCTACAAAATACAAATTTATATCTTTTAAGTATCAAATATCTATAAAAATTATTAAATATGCATCCTTGGATTAAGGTGTCTAAGTTCATAACTATATTGGTATAAACTTGTGATTAGAAGTAAAGTCCTTTTTGGGTTGCCTTCATAACTAAAAACTGATTAGAATGATATTTGTAGAGAGAAAACAATTTATTAGTTTATTATATGATTAATAAATTAATTAAAAATAGATTAAATTAAGAATTAATTGGAATGATTTTAGAATTAATTTGGGATTAATAGGAATTAATTTGAAGTGCAAGGGCTGCTTTGTAATTGCTTAATAATTGAATAAAGGAGAGATTTTAGAAACCTCCTATGATGGACGGTTTTGACATGCCTTTTAAGGAAATCTAGAATGCTCCATTTTATATAAGGAAAGTAGATAATCATTTGTATTTGAAATAATATTATTTTATGTTCAAATCTAGGGTTTCTAGGGATTCCTTGCAGCTATATAAAAGGACCATAGCCTTGCAATTTTCGGCCATTTCTTATTAGAGATACCATAGTGTTAAACCGTTGTCGTGCATGATATAAGCAAATAATATTTTCACTGCTCGATTGCACTAATGGGTAGCACTGGGAAGCAGAGTCAAATCCTCATTGACACAGCCTAAGACTCGATGGCTTTTTGCATAAGGCGCATACTAGTCAAATGCCTAAAATAATCAAAAGGGGGTTATTGATTAAAAACTAAAACTAAAAATTGCAGTGAAATTAATTAAATGAAATTCAATAATAAAAACGAATTCAGTTCTATTGTGACTTTCCTAATCATGCCATCAACATTGACCTGATTATTTGAGATGCAATTTATCTAAGCTGGTACTGAGAACAACTAATAAGCTCTAGTATATCTTTTTACCTAATTAGTTAACCAAAAAAAGTTCTTTGAATTAACCTTAACTTTTTACTGTCCAATTAAACAAGCTTTTAATTAAAATCAGAAAAGCAACATTAAGATCTGTGTAAAATTCCCAGTAATACCCAATACTTGTCACAAGATCGTAAGCGTAAATATATGATTTTTCAGTTTATATCAGAGTTAAATCCCAACACAGAACCAATATGATACTTGTTACTTATTACCAGTTGAAAAGAACAATTTTGGATTCTATTAACTGATAAACTAGAATAATTCAACCATAATCAGGTGATCAAGCTAAGAAGAATCAAAATCAAACATTCATTAAGTAAAAAAATGAAGAATCTAGATAGAAACACAAATCAAAAACCAGATCTAATGATTGATTACATGAAAGTAATAATTTGTGTAGAACTGAAAACTAGGTTTTAGCCAGACATGGCTAAAATTGAATTAAATCTAATAAATGAAATATTAAACTACTAAATCTTACTAAACTAACTGAGAGACACGATCCACAGCCTTCAGATCTTCAGAAAGTGATGAAAAAGTGTAGAAAATCACGTTCGAAAAATGTTTTCATCGTTTGGGAACGTCCAAGGTTTAAACTGGTCACAAAGGGAGCCTTTATATACGAGCCATCAACTTCCGGAGAAAGAAAGTTGTTGAGTTCGAATTATGTTGTGAGGTGTCGAAGTACCATTTGGCTTGTCTAGATTCGAAGTATGTATTGTGTATTTCGAATGTATGTATTACATAAGGCACTATTTAGAGTTCGAAGCTTACGTTTCTAGTCCTTATGTATTTTTTGTATGCTTTTGTCAACTCTATAAATAGGGATAGGTATAGGAGAGAGGTTAACTTTGTGAACTTTACTCTTTCAAACTCTTGTACTCATTCAGAAGCAATTAAAGAACCAAACAGATCGTATTTACATTTTGTGTTCTTAATTCATCTGTACTCTGAATTCGTTCTTAACACTCGATTCATATGAACTACATTTCGTATCAGAGCAAGATTCTTTCAATTGTTTTCTAGTTTTCTCGTGTTTTCAAAAGTTTTGAATCGCTATTTTCGATTCAGAAATTTTCCGCACTTTTGATTTAGAAAACCTTATCTAATCAATTGATTTGATTTGATTCTGCATTTTGTTTGACAAATCGAGTGTTCTCTGATCTTTTTCTGTAAGAATCATATGTTAGATTCCATTTTTTGAAGCTTTTCATTATTTCAGTCCGTACATCGGTGGCGAACTTTAACATGAATACTATGACCGGTTTCTCTCATCTTCTCAGTTCTTCTACCAAAATTCCAATGCTAATTCCTGAATATTACAAGCAATGGGCGGATAGAATGGAAGATTATCTCAATGGGAATGATGAAGATCTTTGGTGTTGTATTACCAATGGAAACTATCGTCCAGGAAGGCTAGAACAAGTCGAAATAGATGGTTCCTCTGCTGATGTTGGTGTGTAAGCTGACAAACAGGATGCGAATGATAAAATGTGTATGCGTAAACTTCGTGGTGCTCTTCCAATGGTGCTTTACAATTATGTTCGAGGTTGCACATCAGTAAAAGAAATCATGGATACATTGAAATTGAAGTATCAGGGAAGCGAGAAGACAAGGAAAAAATATGTTAAGTAGTGTCTACTTGAATTGGGTGAATTCAAGCAAAAGGACGATGAAACAATCGAACTATATTACGATCGTCTAAACGAGCTAATCTTCAAATGCAATCATTATGGAGTCAAACGTTCTACTCTCAAGTATAATCTCACATTCTTAATAGGTCTTCAAAAGGAATGGAGAAACATTAGCATGATGATCAAGACCCAACAAAGCTTCGATAACTACTCTTTGGGAGATCTAGATATGAGAAGTTGGCTCGAAAACCCCAACCGAACCGAAACCCTAACCGAACCGAACTGAATTAGGCCCGAATAAGCAATTCGATTCGGGTTTCGAGTATCTATATTATGCTTATTCGGTTCTCGGGTTATTCGGTTCGTTTTACCCAAATAAGAGATTATTCGGTTCTAAATACCCGACCCAAATAAGCATCCCTCCTCCCCTTTCTCTTATCGATAGAAATCAAAATCATGATTCACACTTTTTTCTTCGTCGTTCATAACATAAAAAAACCATATGCCTTGTTCTTTTCATTTCAAAATCGAATAATCTTCTTATCTATTTCCAAACTCGAAATCACCTCTGTCAATCCTTCCTCTTGTTTCAAAATTTCAAAAATCGACCCTTCATATTGTCTTTAAGAATTCACGAATTCCTACTTTGTCTAGTGATGGAAAATTGGGCTCCAACTCAAGAAACTCAAGTAAGAAATTAATTCTCATCATGTTAATCTAGTATGTAAATGTTATTCTTTCAATGTGTTATTGTGTTATGTTAGTCTTTGAATGTTTTATGTTGATGTATAAAAGTACATTGTTATTCTATTATTCGGGTTAATCGGGCTATAGAATCATAATATGGTTTATTCAGTTTTTTTCGGTTATATTAGGTCCTTAATCATCTTGTACATGTTATTCGGGTAATAACCGAACCGAACCGATTAATACCCAAACCGAATCGAACATGTATTGGTTAATCGGTTCAGTTTTTGGTTCATGCAATTACCCTTATTTGGTTTTCAGGTTATTCGGGTTCGGGTCGGTTTGGTCCGGTTCCGGCCCGAATAACATCCCTAGGGATATCTCTATAATGTTCTGAAACCTTATGAGAGTGAGCTCAACGAAATTGCTGAAGAAGGAAAATTAAATCTGGGAGGTCCTCTTGCATTGGTTTCAAAGGTGTCTGGCAAAGAGTCTGAGGTCGATTCTTCTGAGATTGTTGGTTCTGATGATGAGGGTTTTCTTATGAATTCGGAAGATGAAGCTGTGGCTTATTATTCGAACAACAAATTAAAGAAGTTCTTTAAGAAGCCATTCAATCCGAAGTCCAAAGGAAACATTGATTTCAAGGGAAATTCATCGTCTGGGAAGAGTGTTAGAGAAGAGTCGAAGGTTGAAAAGAAGGAGGTTAAGACTACTGGTGAGAAGGTGGATAAGAAACTAAAAGGAGATTCTGGTTTTGATTGTAAGTACTGCAATGGTGCAAACCATTTGGCAGTTGATTGCATGTTGAGGAAAAGAGAGGAGAAGAAAGAAAGAAAGAGTGAATGATGAAGTCTACTATGTCGAAATTCAGGAAGAAGTAAGCTCTAAGACGAAGAGAATGTCTCTCGTTGCAAAGGAAAGTGGTGATAGGGATGCTACCTATCAAATCTGGTCGTCTGGATCAGATGATAAGGAGATGAGGAACCCCACACACGGTGCTATGTATGCGATGTTTGAGGAAGGAAGTTCTGAGGAAGAGAAAGTAACATGAATGTGCTTTGTTTCGTCTGGAGCAAAAAAATCTCCAATGACTTCGAAGGTACATTTTCTTTTAGAATTCTTTGATATTCCTTTCAGTTCATATGATGTTGTTTTATCTGACTTCGATGATACTCTATCTTATGTTAATAACATGCTTATTTCTGTTAGTAGCGATGCTAAAAAATCGAAATCATTGTTGCTAGAAACCCAGAAACACTTGGAGACAAAGAGAAGTAGAGTAGATAATCTTGAATTGCAATTGAAAAGTATTTCTCTAGATATGGATAATGTTAGAGCAGACAATTGTGTTTTAATGAAACAATGTAACATTTACTGCAATAGTGCAAAACTATTGTATGCTAAACTAACAGATCTTCATCATTCCTCTGATATTAGTAAGGAACAACATAGGAAATTATTGCCTTTCATGGTATTCGAAAGGGAGAAAGTAGATTCGACATCCTATGATTGTGAGAAAAAGATCTTTGAATTTGACGAAGTCTCAAATGATTCTTATGCATATGGTATAGTTAAAAATATATGAATGTTTAGAAGCTAATGATTTGGTACATATTGTGAATGAGACCTTGACTAAGACCGAACAAATCAAATTTTTTAAAAAGACTGAGAATTCGACATTTGACTCTTAACACGATTTTGCTGATATCGAAGATGATTCTGACAATATCAGTGAGATTGAGGAGGTGGAAACTGTTGACTGCTCTCAGTTATCTGTCAGTAATGTCACTTCATTGGGAAAGGGTAAATAAATTTGCAATGATTCATTGGAAAAGGTTAACACTGATCAACCCTCAACTTCGAAAGCTCATGACTATGATTACGTGGAAGTCAAAGACTATGACAGTGATAGTGATGAGGACGAAACAACCATTTCCAGAGTCGTTGTTGATCAAGTTTATGAGGAAATCAGAGAAATTCGAAAAAGGGATGAAGGAAAAGGTCCTCATTATCTTGAATCAAACTCAGTTTTATATCCATCCTTCAAATGCACCGATGATTTGGTGTTTCCAAATCAGGTGTTTGTCAATACAGGAAATGGAGACAAAGTGAATCCTAAAATCAACAAAATCAATGATGAAGACAATAAAGGAGTTACGAAAGAAGGGTTTTTCTCAAACCAAAGCACGATTGAAAATACCCTAAACAAGAACTCATCCACTTTTCAAGGGCAAAACCCAAAAAGAATTTGGTAAGTTAAAACAGAAAAAGCAAATGTTGATAAACAACCAGTTGAACTAATTTCTCAAAACCAAAAGACAAAAGCACAAATTTTCAATGAACAAATTCAAAAAGTTTCAAAAGAAGAAGGAATTTCGATGTCAAAAGCATGAAACAAGGTTTATTGGAAAAATATCAAGTCTTTTAAGAAACAAAAAGCTTTTTCACAAAAATCGTCTGAATAGAAATCGATTGAACAAGTTAAGATTTTTTCACAAAATAAGTCTTTTGATAAAAAAACCGCTCAAAAACAAAATGATTTTTCAAAAGATCATTCAAAAGTTCAAAAACCAATTCGAACATTGATTGTTCCACAACCAAGAAATGAAATTTTTGATCAAAACCAACAACAGAATAATTTTGTTCCTAATCGTCAAAATGCAAGGTTTTCACAAAACAATTTTCAACGAAATGGTTTTCAACCTAACAAACAAAGACATGTTCATAAATCTCACGGTCAAGGATGGTTTTCGAATGGACGACAAGTTTTAATCGTCCATCCGTCAGTTATAACAGTTTTTTTCAAATTTGATATCAAAGCCATGCAAAATCATCATTTCCAAAAAGAGATTTCGAAAAGCTGGAAGTTAAAGGAAAGAGCAACGAACCATTTAAACCAAAACAACCTCACAATTCAAATCCGGATTCGAAGCAGCAAGTCAAAGCTTCATTTTTCAAAGGGAAAACTGAAATGAAGAATATAAACCATTGGCTCGAAGGCAAAGGAAAGGCTTACCAATCAGGGAAGTTTTCTCAATAGGAAATCAGGTATGCTTACGAAAGTTACTTGAATGAGTCACAAACTGGGAGTTCTTCATCACTGGAATCAAATCCTTCAATTCGAAAATGGAAGGAATTTCCCAAAGTAAAGGTCGAGGCGAAACGAACTGCTCATGGAAAATGGAAAGTCACTATCGAACCTAAGCCAATGAATGATATCATTTTGATACCTAAGTCTGTAGAAGTTGACTTAATCGATAGTCTGAAATCAAAGGTTCGAAGTTGGATGTTAGGATCATCTTTTCACAATGTATTTCAGTCTAATAACCAAGGACTCAAAAAGCCTTGGGGACTTAAATTTTTTAATTGATCGCAGCTATTGTGTGACGAGCAATATGATGAACACTAGTATATCGACAGTGGTTGCTCTCATCACATGACAGGTCGGAAGGAAAATCTGTGTGATTATAAAAGTTTGGAAAATGTTAGAGTTTTGAAGTTCGGAAATAACCACAAGTGTAAGGTTAAAGGTTATGGGAAGGTTATGAATGGAAAGTTTACAGTCAATCGAGTGGCATACGTCAAAGGTCTTCAACACAACTTGATAAGTTTTCGCAACTTGTTGTGGGCACTGGTAATCAAGTAGTCTTCGATGAGGAAGGTAGTGTCATTTCGAACAAAGAAACAAAATAAGTCTTGCCTAAGTCTAAGAGGAAAGGTGATATGTTCACACTCGACATCAAGCCAATTGTTGGTGTTCCTTCTATTTGCTTACTTTCGAAGGCTTCATATGAACTAAGTTGGATGTGGCATCGAAGACTCTCCCATCTGAACTTCAAAAATCTTAACAAATTGGTATCACATGATCTTGTATGTGGTCTTCCTGTTGTAAAAATTGATAATGATTCGTTATTTGCAAATTGTGAATAAGGAAAGCAACACCGTCAAGGTCATCCCATCGTGATTGATTCCAAAATCATCAAACGGTTGGAACTTCTTCACATTGAGCTTTGTGGACCTTCAACCGTTGAGACTCTAAAAAAGAAAAGGTACATCTTGGTCATTGTCAATGATTTTTCAAGATTTACTTGGGTTTACTTTATTCGTCAGAAGTTTGAAAATGCCCAAGTAATGATTGATTTTATCAAAAACATTGAGCTCAGTCTAAGAAAGAAAGTTCGAAAGATCGAAAACGATAACGGATCAGAATTCAAGAATCATGATCTTGATTCATTTTTGGCTGAACTAGGGACTGCGCATAATTTTTCATCTCCTTACACAACATAACAAAATGGTGTTGTCGAAAGGAGAAACAGATCTCTATGAGAAGCATTAAGGAAGATGCTCACCTATGCGAATCTACCTCAATATCTCTGGGCAGAAGAAGTCTCAACAACGTGTTTCACTCAAAACCGATCTTTTATTCATCGTCGTTTTAATATCACCCCGTATGAAATCATTAACAATCAAAAACCAAATGTGAAAATTTTCCATGTTTTTAGTTGCAGGTGCTTCATAATGAATCTTAAAGATAACCTTTCAGAATTTCAGTCCAAAGCTGAAAAGGGATATTCTTGGGATATTTGCACAATTCTATTGCATATAGGGTGTTGAATAAGCAAATAAGGAAGATTGAAGAAACTTTTAATCTAACTTTCGATGATTACTATGTCAAACGTGTCGAAACGACTTTTGAACAGAATCCTATCATTACAGAAACAAATGATGAGTCAGCAATTGCTAATTCTTTCGATTTTTATTATGACTTAATTTTTGGTGTTCCAGATAGGGAAATACATACAGAAGTTAATGCAGATGATAATCGGATTCCTTACACATCGAAACATTCTGATGATTTGACGGTAACTCGGGAAGATGATGATTCACATTCTACCTCAAACTCTCAAATGCATTTCGAATGTCACCCTGTGTAGCAAGGTGTTCAAGTGGAGGGGGAGCACTTGAATTTGATATCACAAGATCATTTAAATGAGTCTAGTGTTGAGGGGGAGCATGATCCAACTACCAATTCATTCGAGAGGGAGCATCATAATCCTAATCCAATTGTCGAGGGGGAGCAAATGGATTAATACCAAGTGTTTCTAATACACAAACTAAAGTTTTCATGATGCATCTGATAATGTGTCCAATGCAGGTGAAGGTTCAGAAACGGATGAAATGCTCGAAGATGCGCCTTTGGATATCGATCTAGCATATGCACCACTGGAACGATGGACTTGTAATTATCCTAAAGAACAAGTTCTTGGTGATCCTCAAGCTGGAGTTTTGACAAGGGCTCAGCTTCGTGCTAAAAACGAGGTACTGAATGTTCACCAAGAATTTTGCATGTTTAATGTCTTTATTTTAAAAATAGAACCAAAAAGAGTTAAGATTGCATTGGATGATCCTGATTGGATTGTTGCCATGCAATCTGAACTTGCTGAATTCGAAAAAATAAGGTTTGGAGACTAGTTCCAACACCTGCTGATGTTTTGGTCATTGGATTAAAATAGATCTTTAAAAATAAAACTGACAAAGTTGGTAATATTGTTCGGAACAAAGCAAGGTTGGTTGTTAAAGGATATTTGCAACAAGAAGGTATTGATTATGACGAAACCTTTGCCCCTGTCATGAGACTCCAGGTTGTTCGAATATTTCTTGCTTATGCAGCACACAAGGACTTCAATATTTATCAAATGGATGTCAAGTGCACTTTTCTAAATGGCGAATTAGAAGAAACTGCATATGTTAAACAACCACCAGGTTTTGTAAATGGTAAATTTCCTGATCATTGTTATATTCTCGATAAAGCGGTTTATGGCTTAAAATAAGCGCCTCGAGTCTGGTATGCAACTTTTACCAATTTCTTGAAACTCTCTAAATTTAAACAAGATCTGTTGATCCCACTCTATATCGAAAGAAAGTAGGGGATCATATTATGCTAGTTCTAATTTACGTAGATGATATTATTTTGGCTCGATTGACCTTTCATTGTCTAGAGAATTTGAGAATATGATGAAAAGCCAATTCGAGATGAGTATAATGGGTAAGATTAATAATTTTTTGGGATTGAATATTCGCCAAAGTAGAGATGGAATTTTCATCAATCAAGAGAAGTACTCTCGTAACTTGCTTGAGAAATTTGGCATGACGAATAGTTCGAAATTGAAAGTACCATGGCAGTGAGCACACGCTTAGGACCTTCGTTGGACAAGCCTGTTGTTGATCTTATGTTGTACAGGAGCATGATCAGTTCGTTACTATACTTAACTACTAGTAGACCTGATATTATGTTCGCTGTTTGCAACTGTGCCAGGTATCAATCGAATCCCAGAGAACCTCATCTAACAGCTGTGAAGAATATCTTTTGATATCTCAAAGGAACTATGTCGTTGGGTTTATGGTACCCTTCGAAGACTGGTTTCTTCATTCAGGTGTTTTCCGATGCAGACCTTGGTGGGTGTCAACTTGACAGAAAAATTACTACTGGTGGATGTCAATTTTTGGACGGGAAGCTTGTTAGCTGGCAATCGAAGAAACAAACTTGTGTTTTGATTTTCACAGCAGAAGCAGAAATGTTGTTGCTGCAGGTTGCACTTCTAAAGTCATATGGATTCAAAGTCAACTTCGTGATTACGCAATCAACATGTGTTGGAACTGAAAGTGAACCTCTAGTAATCTCTAACCTTTCGTTATTCTGAAGTCAGTCTTGTTCTGAAGTGATATATGGTCCGGAGTCACTATGTGGTCCAAAGTGAAGATGGTGTCCGGAGTAGAGAATATGTTCAAGTGCTAATGTTCTGAGATGGTGTATATGTCCAAAGTGAAGATGGTGTCCGGAGTAGAGAATATCTTTGATGTAACCGTTCATAGGACTCGATTTATTTTGTCAAAGGGATAATCAGAGTTTCATATGTAACTCTTTTGTCCAGTCCTATGTATGTATTCAAGTTTGTACGATGTACTCCTTCTCCTATTTAAGGAGTTTTTAGTGACAAGAATAGTAGACGGATTGTCCTACCAAAGATAGATATTTTTCACATTTACTTCACTTACACCTTTCTCTCAAATCATTCCTTCAAACATTCCTTGTGTTCATTTATTGTATTTACTTTGATTACACTCAGTTTCTCATATTTAATACTTGAAGTACTTTGTTGGTCTTCATCTTCAAGTCTTGACTGGTCATGCCAGACTTGACTAGAACTATTAATCAGTAGCAGACATTGATCTTAAGCATTAACTCAAGGTTTGAGTTTTCAAGCCTTGTCCCTGTGCAATCAGATCCTTATTCTCACAACATGAACAAAAAACCTTTGTATTGTGATTCACAAAGTGCAATACGCATCTGCCATAATCCAGTGCAACATTCAAAGACAAAGCATATCACACTTCGATATCATTTTATCAAGGATCATGTCGATGATGGAAATATAGAGGTTAATTTTGTTAAGAAGAAGGATCAACTTGCTGACATTTTTACAAAGCCTTTGCATGAGAAATCTTTTCTAAGGATCTTGTCGGGTTTAGGAATGCTCGATGCAAGTGTTGTTCCAAGTTTGTCCTCATTATGAAACACCCAGGAGTCGAAGTATTGTCGACTAGTTCAGAACTTACTGTTCACCATTCATCGTTCGACCCCATTCGAATTCGAAATCCCTCTGAATGTTTCAGCTCACAGTTCGTTGTCTCAGAGAGGATTGTTGTTCGATGTACAGTGTCTGGCAATCGATACTTCTTACTTCGAATGTGTGGTACCATTTTACTGTTTTTAATTTTGTTTTATAAAACAAAAATACCAAAAAGATTTTCTTTATTTTGTCTTTACATTTCAAAAATACAAAAACTCCAAAAAGATTTTCTTTATTTGTCTTTCAATTTCAAAATCAAAACTTCCAAAAAGATTTTCTTATTTTTGTTTTTCAAATTCAAAAACGAAAATTCAAAAAATAGTTTCCTTGTTGTTGTTTTGTGTGTTTAACATTTTTCAGTATATATCTTGATCAACATATCGTGGTGGACATTTCTTCGTGACAAAGGGACATGTATCATTTTGAAACTTTGTACTAGTTGGGAGTCCCTAGAAGCATGTTGTTGTATGTCGACCTAAGCCTCATAGACTCAATGTGTTTCGAAGCCTTAATGGATCACTCACTACGAGGGTTCCTTCCTAATCAGGCTATATCCGCATTAGTCGACGAGCTAACTTTCTCTTCTCATTTTGTGTTAAGAGATTTCTGCTAAGTCCATATCATTCGCAGAGGTACACAATGTTTCTTAACCAATTTTTTTTCACCAACTTTGTTCTTCACGATTCACACACTTCACTTGCGTATCCTCGACATCTCTGGTAGACACAAACCAGAATGTAGATATTGCACAAGTCTGTTTTCATGATCCTGATTCATGAGTTAGTGATGATGGTGAAACCCAACATTCCCAACTCATCAAGGAATTGATGGTGAACTTTATGTTCAAGATTTTCACGAAATAGTTGTTTTAGTACCTTAATTCGATATTCAAAATGGTATTCATTCATTGTGAGTGATCTTGACAAAATGTTCTTTTACCAAGACATTTTTTGCCCAACAATATCCAATACTTAATTTTTTTATGGAATATGATTTTCGTCTGAATATCTGATTGCACCTTAGTCACTTTACATTTAATCCTACCTTCGCTTGTCCCTGACTACACTGGTCATACAGGTAATTTTGATCATTTAACTCACACTTATGTTAAGTTGTGGGTATGAACAAAATTGAGCCTACCTTCGAAGACAAAATAAAAGAAGCCCTTCGATACTCATTCATGAGTATTCGATTGTACTTCATGGGATACCCAACTTTCAGTTCGATGTCTCTCTTGATGTCAAATGAAGTGATCTTTGCCCGGGATCCATCTGCTTTACACTGAATGTTTATTTGATGTCACTATACGCACATTTTAGTTATTTTGGTTCCTGCTATATCTTTAGCACACATTTGCACATAAATCCTAGAGGTCTTGGGTAATACCAACTCAAACCTCGCAAGTCTGGCTATGATTTTGTTTCTCATTCTAAAAGCGAATGAGCCCTGCCTCGAAACGAAGTTCAAGTTACGGTTTTTATCCTCCTGGGGCAAACGTAACGTCAGGTGGATGTGACGGTTTAGTTTCTTCATGGTTTTTAAGGGAAAAGTACCCATCACTTTATCAGACGTGGCGACTTTTCCGTAAATAGACCCACTTTCCAAGACTACACGTGACAGTTTTTTATTGATGATTATTTCAAATTCAAAATTTTTGTGGGCTATAAAAGGATTTTTGTGGTCAAAATTACAGAATTTATGCAATCTGCTATAATTTTCCCAAAATCTTTTTTCACAATAATCCTCTGTTCTGCAAAAACCCTAACAATGGGGGCACCAACTGGTCATGTTGATCCATCAAACACTACTGACGAAGCAAAATCTCAATCCCTGTTGAAGATTTAAAGTTCCAACTACCGTGTTCAACCTGATGTATCGAAGTATCCTGAAGAATTGAAGATATTGATTGTTGTCCTCAATCATTCAGTTCTTTTAACGGTTATGTCTTCTTCTTTCTCTGTGCCCATGACTTGGTTATCATTGGCTGGTTCTACATTGGTGTTTAACAAAACCTCCAAGATGGTGACATTTCAACTAACAAACGGCATGAAGTACAAACTCACGAAAAAGCATTTTGCTCAAATCTTAAAGCTTCCAAATACAATTCTGTTTTACGAGGTTACCAATGAACAGGTGGTTCTATGTTCAATGAGATGGGTCATCAACCCGCACTCCCAGGAATCAGTCAGTTTCGAAAGGCCGCTCTACCTTGTATCTGGAACTTTTTGTTTGGGATTTTTCTACGTTGTCTAACAGGTTGGAGTGCTGGTCTTGACAAAGCCAAATTGGAGATATATGTCTTAATTGCAGGGCTATATTATGATCTTAACGTGGATTATGTCACACAGTTGTGGGAAGATTTTGGAACAAGTATTTCACACACCAACGTTACGAATGGTGTCTCCTGTGCGAGGTATTGGACCTTGATTTTGCAATAACTTTATGCAAAAGAAGGCATCATGGTTCCATCTGATGTTCTGAAGGCAGAGTTTACAATCTATCAGCATCTGAAAGCTGTTGAAGATGAGCCAGTTGTATTTCCTATTAGTGGCTCAAATCCCAGATGCTTTGTTGCGAAATTTGGATCTGGTTCATCCTGTTCTTGTTGCTTATTTGGAAACAATCAACCCTAATGAACAAGTCAGGGTTTTCTTAAATAAAGGGGCAGAAGGTACTTTGAAGGGTGGTAAAGCTTCCAAGAAATTTAAGAAGTCTGAACAACCTAAGTCCGTTCCTGAGCCAATTGAGAAGGAGGTTATCCAACCAGTTCAAGAACCTGTTGCAAAAGATGTTCAAAAGGATGTTGTTCCTTGGAAAACAGGTGTTCTTAAACGAACAAAGAAGCCAGCCCATCGACCTCTTCATTCTCCAGAATGCCCAATTGTTGAAGAAGTTCCTGTTGAGCCTATTTCTTCACCAGAGGAGGGATCTATTACGAAGTTCAAGAAAATTCGCAAACCCCATCTCAATCAAAGGGGTGTGATAATTCGAGAGGTTCCTGCTCCTGTTTCACCAGCTTCGAAGAAACGCCAAGCACATGTCATGGTGAAAAACATTAATAAGAAGATGAAGCAGTTAGAAGATCTTCTTGATGAGATGGTTGTTGAAACGGATTTCGAAAGTGGGAGTGACATATCTCCTATTCATTGCGAAGAGGTTGGTTTTGGCTTCACATCACCACAAAGGGACTCACCGGTTAAGTCGAACTTCGAGGAGACTGGGAGTCTTGGTGGCTCTGTGAAAGTATCTAATACGGATACAACCACTAATTTGGGTGATCATACTACTCATTCCATCCATGAGAAGACAATGGTCATACCACCCGAGGTCTCGATGACTGAATCCGTTACGGAGGAGGTTCGAACCTCAAGATCACTGTGAACATATCTAATATGGACACAAATGTCAACAAGGGTGAAGGGGTGACGACTTCAGAAGCTCAAGGTACCACTTTAGTTCCAACTTCACAGGTTCCTATTTCAATTATTTTATATTCTACCATCGAAACTACACTCATTGATACTTCTACTACCTTACCACCATTTCATACATTCATTCCATCTTCATTACTTGCTTCAACCATATCACCTACTTATTCCAACATCATGAATTAACCCATTACTTCTATTTTTTCTTCTCAATCAACCGAATGTGAAAAGTCAGTTCTAGAAGTAGATCAAGATGATGATTATGTGATGGTCTTTTTTGCTGAGATTCAGTTCGACCTATTGGAGGATAACATTCCTGATCATATGCTTATGTCAGGAAAGCAGTTTAAAATTTTGAATCACAAACTGAATTCATTATCGAAATACTGTATCCGGGATTGAGGATGATTTGTTGCTTAAATCCCAAAAGAATCGATTGAAGCTGGCCATGGAACAAAATCAAGTTGAAACATGAAGAGCGTTTAAAGCGTCATGTTGAAAATTTTCAATATGCGGTTAAGGAACTTCGTACAATTTCTAAATAACATCATCTACTTTTTGTTGAAAAGGTCAAGAAAGTGCAGCAGTCTGTTAATCTAAAAGTGGAGGCCCTCAAGTCTGAAATGTCGAAGGAGGTGGCCAAGATTGAACATAATATTTGACTCTTCATGGCAAGATAGATGTTGTTGCTGAGAGCTATCAAGAAACTTGTGGATAATTATACTTCTTTTACTACCAAGGATTCGAAGGTGTTTGCTAAGATGGAAGAACTTTTGGGGAGCTTGAAGGAATTAATTTCGAAGATTGATACTTCTCATACATCTTCTATTTCTCAGGAGTCCCTATCATAAATGTTTTCTTCCTTAGAATCAAATCTTAAAGCCGAACTTGCTCCTCTTCTCAAACTTGTTAATTGGATGCCAACATATTCCCCACCTGTCAAACCAGTGGTACAAAGGGGAGATAAGGGGGTTGGCTCATCGAAGGATCCTGATCAAGGAAAGGTTGTAGGGAAGGATGATAACAACACAAATTCCAACATCACTTCCTATCTCTATGTCAACAACTTCAACTATGGTGACTTCAAGGCCATTAACCAAAGGCATAGTCATAGGTGCTACTGCAGGGGGTTCGAGTTCAAAGCCACCACCTTCTAAGCAAGATAAAGTTGATAGAGGAAAGGGAATTGAGAAAGTAATTCCGGAGGAGGAGAAAAAGAAGAATGTTGAAAAAGAAATCGAAAGACAGAGGCAGATTAATAGCATCTTGAGTCAAAGTCAAAGTGATCCACCAGGTCTTCATAAAGGTGATCCAAATAAGAAATTTTTTTACGAGACAATCGAACAAATTTTTTTCTTCTGGAGATATGTATGATTTTAAAAAGGTTCCGAAAAAGAGCTTTGAGATTGAAAATACTGATTTCAATCAGTTGGATTTTCCCATCAATCACATGATGTTTATCTCAGCTCAATATCAGTTGGTGGATAAGTTTGACGATAAAGAAGAATACAAGAGGTTAAAGTTGAGAGTTCATGACGTTCTTGGAAAGAAGGAAGAGGAAGTCTTGTCCTTGGTGAAAATTTTCAAAGTTCTGAATATTTCTAGAGATACCTTGTTCGAAGGCTTCTTACAGAACTTTCGATACTATGTGGTCAGAGCGAACAATGTGGCTTTCGACTTCACAGTGGCATATTTTCCTCTCATGAATCTTAATGATCTCATCAATATGGTGAAAATATTGAGTACTGTCAATGTGTCAAAACTGCAAATCAACAATAAAGAAGATTTCTTGATAGGTTTTGCACATATCAAACTGTTCATAGACAATTACTATGATTGTCTTGCTTTGATGGATGTCGAACTTGATTTGGCAATGAATAGAACAGTGACAGTGCCTATATCATTGTTGAAAGGAACAGGTAGTCTAAAGAACTACGAAGATGGAGAGATTATTCACAAACCTCTAGGTGTTGTTTTTGTTGAGAAGAACAAACAAAACAAGGTGACCAAGTTTATTTTCCAAGTTTGTGATGTGGAGAGGTACACGAACTCTCAGTATACACGTCTACTTGGTCGTCTTAATAATTGCAAGAGGAATACAACAGGAGATAGAGCTGATATTCGAAAGACGATAATCTGGTATACGGAAGTTCACATGGTACTTCATCAGGCCACGAAGATGTTAATGACATAGATTCGACACTTCTCACAAAGGGGGAGATTGTTGAGTTCGAATTATGTTGTGAGCTGTCGAAGTACCATTTGGCTTGTCTAGATTCGAAGTTTGTATTTTGTATTCGAATGTATGTATTACGTAAGGAACTGTTTAGAGTTCGGAATTTATGTGTCTAGTCCTTATGTATTTTTTGTATGTTTCTGTTAACTCCTATAAATAGGGGTATGTATTGGAATGAGGGTAACTTTGAGAACTTTTGTGAACTTTACTCTTTCAAACTCTTGTACTCATTCAGAAGCAATTAAAGAGCCAAACAGATCATATTTACATTTTGTGTTCTTTATTAAATCTGTACTCTCATTTCATTCTTAACACTCGATTCATACGAACTACAAAAGTAAAAAATATGATCGCATTTTTTGGAAAATGAGATCGCATTTATGACCGCATATTTGGCAAAAAAAAATTCCCAGAAACTCCGTTTAATGAAGTGCATTGCTATTTCTAAACTTTTCGGAACCTCGATGGTAAAATATGATCGCATACATGGGAAAATGCGATCACATTTTTTTTCTTTTCTTCCTCAGATGATTTTTTGACCCAACAAAACTTCGACACATTTATGCAATCACATTTTGTGGGAAAATGCGATCATATATTTCCTTTTTTGTCGCGATTCAGTCGTGATTCTTCATTTTAAGAAATCCTAGTCATTCCTCAACATCCTTCTTTTGTTCCAACTCTAATTAAGCTCCAAATATGTATCCAAGATGCTCCCAAAGTACTGCTCCACTCGAATTATATGTAAATGACATCAAAACATGAGTAGTACGAGAATTCTGAAGAAAGACATGAGATGAACATATTTGAACTAATGCACATGAAATAGCATAAAATATGATGCAAAATGCTAATAAAAACTACCCTAAAAGATGCATAAAAGGACATCTATCACCTAGCTGAAAATCATTTCCCCTCTCATCTCTCCCAATAGTCTTTTAGTTTCTAGCTTTAGGTGTGAGCCATTATAGGCATCACACTTTTGGTGCTTGCTTTTTGAAGATTCAAAGAAGGATTCAAGGAATTGTTTTCTATAACAATTGAAAAGGTATATAACCCGAAACTCATGAATTTCGATTATAGTAGGGTTCTAGAAGTTCATTGTATGTTGCATTCAATGTGTGTTGAGACATAGATCCTAATAGGTTCCATCTACCCTTAATAGTTAATATTTTTCTGCAAGTGCATAGTTTTTCGTAACCTGTTAAAACCATCAAAAATATGTATAACTCATCAGATGTCACATTGGTAGGTTGTTGATTTATGGAAAAGTCATGGTTGTATAATTGTAACGCGCACAATTTAGGGTTAGGCATTTAGAGTATAATAATGGTAATTATACATTTTAACGAACAGTTAAAATCCTTGATTATATTAATTGTTCTTCTTATGTGTTTCGGGATAATAAATAATTATCGTATACACATGAAGTAGACGAATATTAGGAGTAACGAATATTTGTAGAAAAACCGTAATATAAAATTTACTGTTAAGTGATAAAATAAACATTAAAAATAAAGATTACTTAGGATAAATAATATTAATGAAATTTCTAGTAGCCGTGACGATGATTCTGTCAATATAAAGAATGCCCAAATCTAACTCGTATGAGGAAGTTATGATTTTTCTAAGTTTCACGTTCAAACCGATACGACAATATGCGTCATAAAAAGTGAACCAGAGATAGGTTACTTTTTAACCAAAGTGATGTAAATGAAAGTCGTAGTGCTTCTAAATAGGAACGCTTCGATATAAAGAATGTTGAAATTTGACTTTGTATGAGGAAGTTATAATTTTTCAAAGTTTCAAGTGTGACACAGTACAACGGTGTGCGACACACAAATTTAAATCAAAATTGGTTGATCATTAGCCGAAACAATCTAAATGAAAGTTGAAGTACACTTCAATATAAAGTCAACGATATAGAGAACGTTGAAAATGAAACTCGTATGAAGAAGTTATGAATTTCGCAACGTTATTTACAATCCAAGCCTTCTTGGATCATAAAACGAATAATAAAGTGAAAACTAGCCAATGGATTCTAAATGAAAGTTTTATTAATTGTCGATATCGTGTGGATATAAAAACCATAAAAAATGGAGCATGTATGCGAAAATTATGAATTTTACAAAATAAATAAATTTTAGTCAACGCGGGAGTGACATGTGGCACCACCAAGAATACGACACATGTCACAATTAGATGGGCCCCTTCTTCCCCAAGCCGATAGATCGTTGACATGTAGCAGGAAGCAGCACGCCCTTCAATTTTTTCTATAAACACCCTCGTATTTTTATCATACTTCTTGTTCAATTCCTTTTAATTCTCTCTCAAACTTTCTCGAAGCCACGAGGCCCAATTCTAGTAGCTCTTAGGTGTTAGTAGCTAAGCTCTGCAGAACCAGAAATACCTGAGAAATGGAGCTTTTGGTTTCGAAAATTTGGCCGCGTAATGTCAGGTTTTTCATCAAACAACATGTAAGTTGAGTTATGCTTACCGTGCTTTAAATATAATTTATGTTTATGTTAATAATCGTTATTATTAACTTATAAATAATATCTATCAGTAATACCAGTCATTATATTAACCAATCTAGTTATGGGAATGATGACATGGCAAGATCAGTGATGTGTTTAAAGTGGATTTACCGAAGAGTATATCTTTATATGTCAAACGGATCCTACCTCTGATACGATCTTACCTAGTTCTTTCTTATCAGCTATACATAGGCGTTCTTTTATTATTATTGATAAATCTAAAAAAAAACTTATAACGATTATACTTTATAAATACGAACAAATACTAAGGCTTAATAATATTAATATTTAGTTCGTTTTAAAGGGAAATCTAAAGCGTCAGTTAAGGAACTGACTTTCCCATGAGTCTTCCATTTATATTAGGTGAGTGCATAGTTACTTTCAAGAACATGATTTTAATAAAAACAAATATTTACTTAAGAGTATTAATTATCATTTGAAAGTTCGTTGGTGAATTAATTGCTTATTATCTGGAATATTTGTTAAATGTATATTTGATAACATATATTGTGTGAACCAGATATGGTTAATTACGTGTTAAGCGATTATATTGTATTATTACATGATAATATTAAGAAAAGTATATTTACTTAAAAATATTAATGCATATTAAATATCGGGTATTTTGTGCTAGATATATACCCTGAATTATGACAGTGTTGTATGAATAGGGTTAATATTGAAAGTTTGATTTCAAGGATTATAGTTTCGTCAAGTTTTAAAATAAGACGTCTAAAGGATTTTTAGATCTCATTAAGTTGAATGGATATAGTTATATCTTGTATTGTAAAAATATTACATAGGTAGGAACTTTGGGATGATTATGGATATTACAATTCGTTAGTTATACCCTAATACCTAAAAGGGATGTTTAGTTTGATTAAGTTTGGACATTGAGTAGTTTTATATTGGGATGCGTGTAAGATTGAAACGGAGAGTAGAGCATTGTTTCTCAAGTACTACTTGTGTCAGGGTACTATTATGTGCTAGAAGTACTATTATATACAAAGTCTTTTTTGACATTATCACATGTCAGGGTACATGAGTGTACATGAGTGTTATATTAGTATTCCCCTCCTTTTCTTTTGATGAGCTTCGTGTGTCAGCGTTACCATTTTCTTGATGATTGGACGAGCTTCGTGACTCGGAACACTATTATGTATGTCTGAGTCATCTTCGACTATTGGATAGGGTGTGTCGGGGGACCACTGCAAGGCAAGTCTAAGCCATTTTAAGGGTGTTGATAACCATCCCTGACTTAACTGTATTGTGATGTTATTGAATTATACCGATCTAACGGGACTGGATCATATGTTCATTTGAGTACTCTATTCATCTCATTTGTTGTCTTTTTTATCCCTGTCTGCTGCCAAGGAATCCACGAATCAACTTGTTGTTCATAATGATCCTTTTGATAAATCTCGTGAGGTCTTTGAGTAGGGTTAGCATGTGAGGATCAATGGGACAGGTAACTAAGGATAGACTGCCTTATAGGACATTTAGGTTGTATGATATTGTTTTGTAACAGTTGGTTTTGTAGGCTTGATAATTATAATTTATTATCATAATAATATTATGGGATTGAAAACCCTATGTGTCTCACCAGGTTTCCAACCTAACCCATTCCATTTATATGAATCATAGGTAGCAGTATTAAGACTGTTGGAGGTTTGAATAGGATGCTGAGTGATTAAAGAGAATACCTACAATAGAGTTCATGAGTGTAGGTCTTTACACTGTAAATATGTTTTGTATTGATTATGACATCCTTAGAGTTTTTGTATTTAGAACAACATCTTTACTAAAATATATTTTTAATAAAACGAAACAGTTTCAGCAAAATGTTTTATTATAGTAGGATTTTCCGCAAACGAAAGATGATATGGTTTATCAAATCATAAAGAAAAAGTTTTTTCAGTTTTGCAAAATAGGGGATATCATATATCAGTACTTCATTGTTGATTAACTTTTAATGGATCCCTATTGTTTATGAGAATCAATTTGTATGAGTTAAGTTTCCAGTGAAAGAGTGATATTGGCATATTTAATCATATAATTCATGCATTATCATAATATTTTTTGTTGTATTTGTTTCAATTATTGAACAAAAGGTACTTAATTAGTTGAGAATTTCTTTTGCAGCAAAAAAGACATGCTCGGAAGGAAAAGGAAGCAGAATTGGCAAATGGAAGCTCGGATCTTGGATTTTCAAGAAGAAGATGAAATTTAAGAAGAACACGGCGTGTTTTGTGTTGGGTTTTAGTTCAAAAATAGTTTCACAAACAAGAAAAAAATATATGGCAACGAAAGACTTTTTATTTTTGAAATAACATAAAAATTTTATACCCACCAAGGATCTTCTTGCAAGTTATGGAAAGATTAAAACACCAACCATAGAAAAGATGAAGAAATAACAACTTTTGTAGTTCTTTGGGTCCTCTCGGGAGGCTTGGAAGTTGATGAAGAATGTTGAACCTTTGAGACACCAACAATGACTCAACTTGATGTAGATGCTAGTCCAAAACTCTTAAACTCCTAAGCTTTAAGTTCATAACCAATATGAACTTAAAGAATGCATGAAGATGCAAGTAACTTTAAGAAAAGAGGAACAAAAAGGGAGAGAGTAACATGCTCTAAGCATGTTACGGTTTTAGGGAAGAAGAATGGAGCCCCTCGTCAAGAGTGGAAGCCTCATATTTATAATGTCTTAAAGTGAAGTCTTTACCCATTAGGTATTTCCACTTTAGAAAATCTTGTCCCCTAAAGCATACTTGTCCCCCCATGCTTTTTAAAGTCATGTATAATTTTCAATAAATAAATCAAAGCATCAAATCATGTCCCTTAAAGTATAATTTCGAAATTTATATACAAAAGGAGAAGAAGATCGTATATTTTATAAAACCCAAGTTTATAAAATATAAACCTTAACATTTAGGTAAAAGACAAAAAGTCATTTTGTCCAAAATGTTATACATGACTTAATAAATCATACCATATGATATATTATGTTACTTGCTAATGAAAATTAATTATTTCCTAGAAATATAAATAATTCCCAATTTAATTATAAGAGTTTTAATGAATATTTATTAAAATCAATTTCTGATAAATAATCAATTGTATCAAGTTGTTGTTAGTGTAACCCATTAGTATCATATGTTATTTAGCAATATCACTTTAATATGACTCTTGAGCATACTAGATCTTTCAATCTCCCACTTGCGCAAGACTCATATTAGACTGATATAGACAGTGGTGAACGTCTAGCAACATTTCACTTCCCCTAAGACCATACGATTGTTTGTGCCATTCTATCAACACTCAATTCCCAAAAAGCTTAAAGCTACAATTGGTGTATAAGGTAAATTTATCAGTTATCCCTTTGCTACAGACATCATGTTCAACATGATATGCGGATCGCGAACAATCTCATTAGCTGTTCAACTTTTGGTAAGGCGCCTTAGATGTCTTACTCTCAACACATAAGAGGAACAAATATCATCTTGACTACATAAGCCTCTTGTGTAGTTCACACCATACCTGAATATGTCTTTTATAACTACCCGGTTAAGGAACAAAATTTGACCATAATCAAAGCATAGTACTCCCTACACTTAAGTCCCACTATGTATCTCAGGTGTTAAGGATACAAAGATAGTACCTTTTAATCAAGTATCATTCACAATAGCGATCCATGAGATGATCTTGATGCGGGTCAGTTCATTACTAATTCTCTAACAAGTACCTATGAAACTTGGTTACAACCACTTGCCTACTTTCATCTAGTGAGAGTCAACCAATCCAATTCATATTAGTCTTACTTTATAACTGCTCCCACAATTATAACCGACTATGAACATTTAGAATAATAATATTATTCATGGATTAAACATGTTAATATAGAACACAACAAATATTAGTGTGATGACTATATCCCAACATATCATAACATTATCCAATAGTTGTTGTTATTGTTCCAATATCCAAATAGTAAATCCAAATCAAAAACTCATTTCTAGAATAATAAAGTCTTATAGCTGAAGTGTGACCATTCATACTCAGCTCAAAAGAATGACTTTATCAATAGATCTGACTAAATTTAATTTGTGTGAATTTTGTGAATACTATCATCTCCATACTTAACTTTACTCTAGGTATAGTTAAATATCTTGGAGAATATTATTGGTGTTCTTTCGTGACATAGAGTCTCTTAGCTTGATTAAGTATACTCTCGAAGTCACAAAGACTTCTATTTAATTCTCGAATGGCAGAAATCAACATGGTTTTTCAATGATCTCATTCATCCAATCATATTTGAATTCAACTTCTAAAGTAATGTATTCTTATTTTGTAGTAGATTGTGTCATTATGTTTTGCTTGGACCTCATTCCAACAAAACTTACCTTTCATTCCATAATGAAGTCAAAATCCAATCATAATTCATAATTATTTATATATGTTTAGAAATTAACATATTGTGTAGCTCTTTCCATAAAGATCATTTCTAAATTGATTTTCTCATATACATTCTCTTAGTTCTTCTAAAGTATGATGGTCTGGTATACGGAAGTTCGCAGGGTACTTCATCAGGCCACGAAGATGTTAATGACATAGATTCGACACTTCTCACAAAGGGGGAGATTGTTGAGTTCGAATTATGTTGTGAGCATTCGAAGTACCATTTGGCTTGTCTAGATTCAAAGTTTGTATTTTGTATTCGAATGTATGTATTACATAAGGAACTGTTTAGAGTTCGGATTTTATGTGTCTAGTCCTTACGTATTTTTTGTATGCTTCTGTTAACTCCTATAAATAGGGGTAGGTATTGAAATGAGGGTAACTTTGAGAACTTTTGTGAACTTTACTCTTTCAAACTCTTGTACTCATTCAGAAGCAATTAAAGAGCCAAACAGATCATATTTACATTTTGTGTTCTTTATTAAATCTGTACTCTCATTTCATTCTTAACACTCGATTCATACGAACTACAAAAGTAAAAAATATGATCGCATTTTTTGGAAAATGAGATCGCATTTATGACTGCATATTTGGCAAAAAAAAATTCCCAGAAACTCCGTTTAATGAAGTGCATTGCTATTTCTAAACTTTTCGGAACCTCGATGGTAAAATATGATCGCATACATGGGAAAATGCGATCACATTTTTTTTCTTTTCTTCCTCAGATGATTTTTTGACCCAACAAAACTTCGACACATTTATGCAATCACATTTTGTGGGAAAATGCGATCATATATTTCCTTTTTTGTCGCGATTCAGTCGTGATTCTTCATTTTAAGAAATCCTAGTCATTCCTCAACATCCTTCTTTTGTTCCAACTCTAATTAAGCTCCAAATATGTATCCAAGCTGCTCCCAAAGTACTGCTCCACTCGAATTATATGTAAATGACATCAAAACATGAGTAGTACGAGAATTCCGAAGAAAGACATGAGATGAACATATTTGAACTACTGCACATGAAATAGCATAAAATATGATGCAAAATGCTAATAAAAACTACCCTAAAAGATGCATAAAAGGACATCTATCACCAAGCTGAAAATCATTTCCCCTCTCATCTCTCCCAGTAGTCTTTTAGTTTCTAGCTTTAGGTGTGAGCCATTATAGGCATCATACTTTTGGTGCTTGCTTTTTGAAGATTCAAAGAAGGATTCAAGGAATTGTTTTCTATAACAATTCAAAAGGTATATAACCCTAAACTCATGAATTTCGATTATAGTAGGGTTCTAGAAGTTCATTGTATGTTGCTTTCAATGTGTGTTGAGACATAGATCCTAATAGGTTCCATCTACCCTTAATAGTTAATAATATTCCGCAAGTGCATAGTTTTTCGTAACCCTAGTTAAAACCATCAAAAATATGTATAACTCATCACATATCACATTGGTAGGTTGTTGATTTATGGAAAATTCATGGTTGTATAATTGTAACGCGCACAATTTAGGGTTAGGCATTTAGAGTATAATAATGATAATTATACATTTTAACGAACAGTTAAAATCCTTGATTATATTAATTGTTCTTCTTATGTGTTTCGGGATAATAAATAATTATCGTATATACATGAAGTAGACGACTATTAGGAGTAACGAATATTTGTAGAAAAACCTTAATATAAAATTTATTGTTAAGTGATAAAATAAACATTAAAAATAAAGATACTTAGGATAAATAATATTAATGAAATTTCTAGTAGCCGTGACGATGATTCCGTCGATATAAAGAATGCCCAAATCTAACTCGTATGAGGAAGTTATGATTTTTCTAAGTTTCACGTTCAAACCGATATGACAATATGCGTCATAAAAAGTGAACCAGAGATAGGTTACTTTTTAACCAAAGTGATGTAAATAAAAGTCGTAGTGCTTCTAAATAGGAACGCTTCGATATAAAGAATGTTGAAATTTGACTTTGTATGAGGAAGTTATAATTTTTCAAAGTTTCAAGTGTGACACAGTACAACGGTGTGCGACACACAATTTGAAATCAAAATCGGTTGATCATTAGCCGAAACAATCTAAATGAAAGTTGAAGTACACTTCAATACAAAGTCAATGATATAGAGAACGTTGAAAATGAAACTCGTATGAAGAAGTTATGAATTTCGCAACGTTATTTACAATCCAAGCCTTCTTGGATCATAAAACGAATAATAAAGTGAAAACTAGCCAATGGATTCTAAATGAAAGTTTTATTAATTGTCGATATCGTGTGGATATAAAAACCATAAAAAATGGAGCATGTATGCGAAAATTGTGAATTTTACAAAATAAATAAATTTTATCCAACGCGGGAGTGACATGTGGCACCACCAAGAATACGACACATGTCACAATTAGATGAGCCCCTTCTTCCCCAAGCCGATAGATCGTTGACATGTAGCAGGAAGCAGCACGCCCTTCAATTTTTTCTATAAATACCCTCGTATTTTGATCATACTTCTTGTTCAATTCCTTTTAAGTCTCTCTCAAACTTTCTCGAAGCCACGAGGCCCAATTCTAGTAACTCTTAGGTGTTAGTAGCTAAGCTCTGCAGAACCAGAAATACCTGAGAAATGGAGCTTTTGGTTTCGAAAATATGCCCGCGTAATGTCAGGTTTTTCGGCAAACAACATGTAAGTTGAGTTATGCTTACCGTGCTTTAAATATAATTTATGTTTATGTTAATAATCGTTATTATGAACTTATAAATAATATCTATCAGTAATACCAGTCATTATATTAACCAATCTAGTTGTGGGAATGATGACATGGCAAGATCAGTGATGTGTTTAAAGTGGATTTTCCAAACAGTATATCTTTATATGTCAAACGGATCCTACCTCTGATACGATCTTACCTAGTTCTTTCTTATCAGCTATACATAGGCGTTCTTTTATTATTATTGATAAATATAAAAAAACTTATAACGATTATACTTTATAAATACGAACAAATACTAAGGCTTAATAATATTCTTATTTAGTTCGTTTTAAAGGGAGATCTAAAGCGTCAGTTAAGGAACTGACTTTCCCATGAGTCTTCCATTTATATTAGGTGAGTGCATAGTTATTTTCAAGAACATGATTTTAATAAAAAAAATATTTACTTAAGAGTATTAATTATCATTTGAAAGTTCGTTGGTGAATTAATTGCTTATTATCTGGAATATTTGTTAAATGTATATTTGATAACATATTTTGTGTGAACCAGATATGGTTAATTACGTGTTAAGTGATTATATGGTATTATTACATGATAATATTAAGAAAAGTATATTTACTTAAAAATATTAATGCATATTAAATATCGGGTATTTTGTGCTAGATATATACCCTGAATTATGACAGTGTTGTATGAATAGGGTTAATATTGAAAGTTTGATTTCAAGGATTATAGTTTCGTCAAGTTTTAAAATAAGACGTCTAAAGGATTTTTAGATCTCATTAAGTTGAATGGATATAGTTATATCTTGTATTGTAAAAGTCTTACATAGGTAGGAACTTTGGGATGATTATGGGTATTACAATTCGTTAGTTATACCCTAACAACTAAAAAGGGTGTTTAGTTTGATTAAGTTTGGACATTGAGTAGTTTTATATTGGGATGTGTGTAAGATTGAAACGGAGAGTAGAGCATTGTTTCTCAAGTACTACTTGTGTCAGGGTACTATTATGTGCTAGAAGTATTATTATATACAAAGTCTTTTTTGACACTATCACGTGTCAGGGTACATGAGTGTACATGAGTGTTATATTAGTATTCCCCTCCTTTTCTTTTGATGAGCTTCGTGTGTCAGCGTTACCATTTTTTTGATGATTGGACGAGCTTCGTGACTCGGAACACTACTATGTATGTCTGAGTCATCTTCGACTACTGGATAGGGTGTGTCGGGGGACCACTGCAAGGCAAGTCTAAGCCATTTTAAGGGTGTTGATAACCATCCCTGACTTAACTGTATTGTGATGTTAATGAATTATACCGATCTAATGGGACTGGATCATATGTTCATTTGAGTACTCTATTCATCTCATTTTTGTCTTTTTTTATCCATGTCTGCTGCCAAGGAATCTACGAATCAACTTGTTGTTCATAATGATCCTTTCGATAAATCTCGTGAGGTCGTTGCGTAGGGTTAGCATGTGAGGATCAATGGGACAGGTAACTAAGGATAGACTGCCTTATAGGACATTTAGGTTATATGATATTGTTTTGTAACAGTTGGTTTTGTAGGCTTGATAATTATAAGTTATTATCATAATAATATTATGGGATTGAAAACCCTATGTGTCTCACCAGGTTTCCAACCTGACCCATTCCATTTATATGAATCATAGGTAGCAGTATTAAGACTGTTGGAGGTTTGAATAGGATGCTGAGTGATTAAAGAGAATACCTACAATAGAGTTCAAGAGTGTAGATCTTTACACTGTAAATATGTTTTGTATTGATTATGACATCCTTAGAGTTTTTGTATTTAGAACAACATCTTTACTCAAATATATTTTTAATAAAACAAAACAGTTTCAGCAAAATGTTTTATTATAGTAGGATTTTCCGCAAACAAAGATGATATGGTTTATCAAATCATAAAGAAAAAGTTTTTTCAGTTTTGCAAAATAGGGGATATCATATATCAGTAGTTCATTGTTGATTAACTTTTAATGGATCCCTATTGTTTATGAGAATCAATTTTTATGAGTTCAGTTTCCAGTGAAAGAGTGATATTGGCATATTTAATAATATAATTCATGCATTATCATAATATTTTTTGTTGTATTTGTTTCAATTATTGAACAAAAGGTACTTAATTAGTTGAGAATTTCTTTTGCAGCAAAAAAGACATGCTCGGAAGGAAAAGGAAGCAGAATTGGCAAATGGAAGCTCGGATCTTGGATTTTCAAGAAGAAGATGAAATTTAAGAAGAACACGGCGTGTTTTGTGTTGGGTTTTAGTTCAAAAATAGTTTCACAAACAAGAAAAAAAAAATGGCAACGGAAGACTTTTTATTTTTGAAATAACATAAAAATTTTATACCCACCAAGGATCTTCTTGCAAGTTATGGAAAGATTAAAACACCAACCATAGAAAAGATGAAGAAATAACAACTTTTGTAGTTCTTTGGGTCCTCTCGGGAGGCTTGGAAGTTGATGAAGAATGTTGAACCTTTGAGACACCAACAATGACTCAACTTGATGTAGATGCTAGTCCAAAACTCTTAAACTCCTAAGCTTTAAGTTCATAACCAATATGAACTTAAAGAATGCATGAAGATGCAAGTAACTTCAAGAAAAGAAGAACAAAAAGGGAGAGAGTAACATGCTCTAAGCATGTTACGGTTTTAGGGAAGAAGAATGGAGTACCTCGTCAAGAGTGGAAGCCTCATATTTATAATGTCTTAAAGTGAAGTCTTTACCCATTAGGTATTTCCACTTTAGAAAATCTTGTCCCCTAAAGCATACTTGTCCCCCCATGCTTTTTAAAGTTATGTATACTTTTCATTAAATAAATCAAAGCATCAAATCATGTCCCTTAAAGTATAATTTCGAAATTTATATACAAAAGGAGAAGAAGATCGTATATTTTATAAAACCCAAGTTTATAAAATATAAACCTTAACATTTAGGTAAAAGACAAAAAGTCCTTTTGTCCAAAATGTTATACATGACTTAATAAATCATACCATATGATATATTATGTTACTTGCTAATGAAAATTAATTATTTCCTAGAAATATAAATAATTCCCAATTTAATTATAAGAGTTTTAATGAATATTTATTAAAATCAATTTCTGATAAATAATCAATTGTATCAAGTTGTTGTTAGTGTAACCCATTAGTATCATATGTTATTTAGCAATATCACTTTAATATGACTCTTGAGCATACTAGATCTTTCAATCTCCCACTTGCGCAAGACTCATATTAGACTGATATAGACAGTGGTGAACGTCTAGCAACATTTCACTTCACCTAAGACCATAGGATTGTTTGTGCCATTCTATCAACACTCAATTCCCAAAAAGCTCAAAGCTACAATTGGTGTATAAGGTAAATTTATCAGTTATCCCTTTGCTACAGACATCATGTTCAACATGATATGCGGATCGCGATCAATCTCATTAGCTGTTCAACTTTTGGTAAGGCGCCTTAGATGTCTAACTCTCAACACATAAGAGGAACAAATACCATCTTGACTACATAAGCCTCTTGTGTAGTTCACACCATACCTGAATATGTCTTTTATAACTACCCGGTTAAGGAACAACATTTGACCATAATCAAAGCATAGTACTCCCTACACTTAAGTCCCACTATGTATCTCAGGTGTTAAGGATACAAAGATAGTACCTTTTAATCAAGTATCATTCACAATAGCGATCCATGAGATGATCTTGATGCGGGTCAGTTCAATACTAATTCTCTAACAAGTACCTATGAAACTTGGTTACAACCACTTGCCTACTTTCATCTAGTGAGAGTCAACCAATCCAATTCATATTAGTCTTACTTTATAATTGCTCCCACAATTATAACCGACTATGAACATTTATAATAATAATATTATTCATGGATTAAACATGTTAATATAGAACACAACAAATATTAGTGTGATGACTATATCCCAACATATCATAACATTATCCAATAGTTGTTGTTATTGTTCCAATATCCAAATAGTAAATCCAAATCAAAAACTCATTTCTAGAATAATAAAGTCTTATAGCTGAAGTGTGACCATTCATACTCAGCTCAAAAGAATGATTTTATCAATAGATCTGACTAAATTTAATTTGTGTGAATTTTGTGAATACTATCATCTCCATACTTAACTTTACTCTAGGTATAGTTAAATATCTTGGAGAATATTATTGGTGTTCTTTCGTGACATAGAGTCTCTTAGCTTGATTAAGTATACTCTCGAAGTCACAAAGACTTATATTTAATTCTCGAATGGCAGAAATCAACATGGTTTTTCAATGATCTCATTCATCCAATCATATTTGAATTCAACTTCTAAAGTAATGTATTCTTATTTTGTAGTAGATTGTGTCATTATGTTTTGCTTGGACCTCATTCCAACAAAACTTACCTTTCATTCCATAATGAAGTCAAAATCCAATCATAATTCATAATTATTTATATATGTTTAGAAATTAACATATTGTGTAGCTCTTTCCATAAATATCAATTCTAAACTGATTGTCTCATATACATTCTCTTAGTTCTTCTAAAGTACTCTTATAATGTTTTCTTAGTCATCGAGTGACTTAACCATGTATTCAATTAGCATCCTATGACATGCTTACAGCATGATAAAATACCATGTCCTATGCATAATATGGAGTAAATGATGAATTCATTTGCCAAGAAAATAGAATATAAATCATTTCATCTAGTTCAAGCCTATGAGCTATATACTTTTGAGGCTAGCTCAAAATGGTGCCATATGACAATGTCAAGAATTCTCCAAAGGAATCTTGTGTCTTAATCTCTTTCAAGATATTGCCAATATATGTATAAGCACATGAAACTTTTAACATTCATTTTATCTATCCCTTATAGATTTTACATTCCAAGAATGTATCATTTTCTTTCCTAAGTCTTTCATTTTAGAAACACTTTCCGAGTTAAGGTGAAAACGACATTGCTTAGTCAGAATGTGATTTCAAATGATTAAGTATGTCTCACTCATACAAGATTAGGAATTTCACTATGCTCCCACTAGTTCTTAGTAAACACACATGTTCTATTCATTTTGATATAAAAGCATACCTTGTGGTTTTACATAAAATGATGATTGCAACATTGAGATGTTTGCTTTATATCCACAAGTGGATCTCAAGCTCTACACATTTTGTTAGGATAACATGGATTAAGAAAACCTCAAGGCTAATCTATATAGATATCTTCTAGTAAATGTCTATTAAGAAAAGCGGTCTTTCTTGAAATCCTTTTGCTATATCTCATATTAAGAATATGAATTTATAGTAATCAATATCCTTATTGATCTAGTCATAGCTACTTGTGGAAAAGGTTTGATTACAATCAATGTCATGAGTATGATGAGGACCATAGTCAATGACATGATTACGAGAAAATCCTTTTACTACAACTCTTGCTTTAAATATGTATGGTTATCCATGTAATTTATTCTTTCTTGAAGAATTATTTACTCCTTTTAGCCTTCCTATAAGGATAAATTTTAATCAAACCCATTCTTGATTATCATACATGGATTACATCTCATGTTCATGACTCAAAGTCATTTATCAGATTCGAGATCTGACATAGCATCTTGATATTTGATGGATTTTCCGGAAACCATCAACAAAATATCATCAATGAGAGATTCCACATTTCTCAAGTCATAGATGAATTCTACCATTAATGCAAACACTTTGTGTTTGTGAATAGCTATTATTCAGTTTTAACAATCCTTGTTAAAACTAGTGCCAACTATTACTACATAAGGTTATGGTTCTTGAGCTGCTTCAAGTTCCATGTAGCTCCATTTGCTTTGTCATTAGAAGCTTGTTTTCTACTAACTTAGCTTTCATAAGAATAGAAAGAACTTATTCATGGTGGGTTTGCATAAAATAATCTAAGCGACATTTATAGTATTATACAAATATGTACTTAGTAGATTTTGGGTTTAGAAGCTTTAGTCCAACATCAGATTCAAACCCATAAAACATTAAGTAAGATGAGGATGGAGCCCTTCCACACTAAATCTTATAAAGTGTTTAATCTACTTATTAGTTGGTGTTTGAACTCAATGTACAATTAATAGTGATTGAAGTATTATCCCAAAAAGATTAAAGGAGGATATTTCTACCGATTAGAAAGTAAATCATACCGAGTAAGATTTAATTCGTCATTTATTATCATTAAGGCCTTAGATGGTTCTTACCGGTTTGTATCTTAACTTTTGAAATCTTTAACATGATTTCACAATTATGCTTTACCACGTAAAATATAATTAAAACTACTATAGTTGTTGATAAAGTTGATTTGGTATCTTGTGCTTAATCTCAGACATTCATTAGAAAGGAAGTCATATACCAAAGTGTATAGTTCCTTAATTATTTTCTCTACACCTTAGTGAAAATATCATTAGGAATCCTTTACATATAAATAAGGTTCACATATGTCAAATAAACTACAATATTTGCCTTCAAAGATCCCTTTCTTGCAGTTGGAATATGTGAATGTCATTTACATAATAAGGATAACAATGTCAAAGATGAGTTTCATTTAAAACAAGTTTAAATCAAAAGTGCTTTCATATAGAACTTAATTTTATTTACGAAATGTTGATACTTACTTCACAATTCTATTAAGAGATATAGTCTCATAAATATAAGTTAATCATTTCAGAATATGAATATTATCGTTATGAAAAACGATTGAGGAAATTATCAAACATTTGAATAAAATAACTGAGACATAAATTTAGACATGCTAAAATTCAAACATATATTGTTCCAAAACAAATATTGTTTTACATTACAAGTAATTTATGTTCTAAGCATAAATAATAAACTAAACTCCGAGGGTGTATTTTCAACTTGATTGTGCTCAGCTAATACTCTTCAGGTAATATATGCAAGCCATTTACAAATATTAGATTAACATTTAAGTACCAAGTACCTAAGTGTTATATGAAAAGTATGATTTCTATCTAGTAGATACAAGAAGTACTAGTCTCTTCCAGACTTTCTTTCCAAATAAGATAAGTAAATCCTCTCCCAGTGTCCAGTTTCTTCACAAAAGAAACAAGATCCATCTATGTGGGCTTTATTAGATTTCTTGGGCTTAAAGGTGCTTAGTCCATAAAACATGGGCCTCCTGGATCACACAAGGTGATTCTTTTAGCCTTGCATTATTCCAATGTTTAAACTAGCTTTAACTAAAATATCATTGTATTAATTGGAATATTGCTTGACCTGTTATATCATCAAATATACATGTTTAAATTATCCAAGACTTCCTAGAAGTAATGAATAACTATTCCTAGATTGATTTTAGAACCATCTTAAGCATCACGGTGATGCCTTAACTAGGTATCATGTTCAGGTTCATTGCTCAAAGCAAATAGTTTAGGACCAAGACCATTAAGTGTATACAATTTCATATCTCTTACGGGATTGTCTCTTAAGACATGAACCCATTCATTGAAGTTGTATCTATTGAATGTTATTGTTTCATTAAGTCATTAAAGAAAATAGCAGTTCATGATAATGAGAATAGATTATTTAACTACAAAATTTTTAACAAAATTCATTTAGTATTTTCAATATTTAATCTTTAATAATTAATACCATTTTAGTTTCCAAAAACATTAATTATCAAAGTCTAGGATCCAAGTTGCAAAACAAATAAATGGTTAGGTATCCTTTATCCCATCCATTTGAATTCAACCCGGTAGATATCGATTATCAATTATATTTCACCATATAATTCCTAGATTTATGGGATCACTAATAACAAATTTGATTAGACATGTTTGATCACATCTATGCCTCGTACTCTCTTGCTTAGGTATCCTTTATCACAAAAGATTTACGATCAAATCGTCCAATTCAAAAAACTTGTGTAATCGGCCTATAACTTGGTTATAGAAATCGCGAATACACCCCGACCATCAAAAGATAACACTAAGCGGTTATGTATCTTTTATCCCACTAGTGCATACAAGGGACGTGCGAGTGTTATTCAAAAGGATTGCATAGATTTGAGGTTTGTAAAAAGGGTCTTTATATGTTTTATAATTCTAGTTTAAAAACATATGATATCATGGTTATTACATGCATATAATTAACCATGGTATCAATTTTCAAAAGAAAAATACATTTTAAAGGTTCTATATAAAAAGCTAGTTTTATATAATTAAACGCATTTCAATTTTAATAACTAGTATTAAGTTTGAATGCATTTGAACCTTTTATATCTTTAATAAAACTTCATTTTATTACTTATATATGAAGTTTGTATAAGTTATAAAAATCACCATTTTAAAACTTATAATTGAGTATTTCAAAAATTGCCGTTATTAACGATTTAATAAAACCGGGTTTTATTATTATTTTTTTAAATAATAACTTGTTACATTTTATGTCTAATTTTGAAAAACCCAAACTCCATGTGATGTTTATTTTGTCCAAAATTATTTTAACATGTGAAAAACTAATTTATCAACCATGCATAATAATTGCATAAAATAAACAACACAAACATGCATAAAAAGATATGTGCATAAACATAACCAACTAATGACATTTTTGTGAGCCAACACAAAAGATGCCAAGTCCATTCCTAAAGGGACATTTAAGGGGACCAAAAATCTTCTTGTAATGTTGTAGAAGCTCCCACTTGAGTAAACACCCATTGCTTGCAAAAGGTTTGAAAAGCTTCTTTAAAGGAAGGACTGCAGCTTTTATGACACTTTTCAGAAAGTGTCATCTTTATGTTCAGCACATGTGTAGCATTCATGACACTTTTCAGAAAGTGTCATCTTTCTGCCCAGCACATGTATGAACTCGAAAATTGCCTTTTGGTCTTTAAAAAAATGGCTCCAACTTCATTTCTTGTTACATCTTTGTACAAATAAATTATTTCTAAAAACTAATCTATTACTTTACAAAAATAAACAAGAAAAACTAATATATTTAATTATTACATACCATATGAATAAATAAATTATCATAACCATTTTTACAACAAAAACAATAAACACAACAACATAACAACACATTGGTCTTTGGCTAGTTTATGCATATCATAGATCAACATATACATAAAACAACCTTTGTTTTTCTAAGACAACTTTAAATGACAAAAGATGCATGAAACTTTTGTCACATAAAAAAATAACAATTATAAAGTTGTCATAGAAAATATGTATGAACTTATTTTTTATACAAAAATAAGTTATTCATATTCTCCAAAAACTAAGATTTCCAAAAATCAAAAATCTAACCAAACTTGCAAGATGGCTCTAATACCAATTGTTGGGTTTTAGTTCAAAAATAGTTTCCCAAACAAGAAAAAAAATATGGCAACGGATGACTTTTTATTTTTGAAATAACATAAACATTTTATACCCACCAAGGATCTTCTTGCAAGTTATGGACAGATTAAAATACCAACCATAGAAAGAATGAAGAAATAACTATTCCTAGATTGATTTTAGAACCATCTTAAGCATCACGGTGATGCCTTAACTAGGTATCATGTTCAGGTTCATTGCTCAAAGCAAATAGTTTAGGACCAAGACCATTAAGTGTATACAATTTCATATCTCTTACGGGATTGTCTCTTAAGACATGAACCCATTCATTGAAGTTGTATCTATTGAATGTTATTGTTTCATTAAGTCATTAAAGAAAATAGCAGTTCATGATAATGAGAATAGATTATTTAACTACAAAATTTTTAACAAAATTCATTTAGTATTTTCAATATTTAATCTTTAATAATTAATACCCTTTTAGTTTCCAAAAACACTAATTATCAAAGTCTAGGATCCAAGTTGCAAAACAAATAAATGGTTAGGTATCCTTTATCCCATCCATTTGAATTCAACCCGGTAGATATCGATTATCAATTATATTTCACCATATAATTCCTAGATTTATGGGATCACTAATAACAAATTTGATTAGACATGTTTGATCACATCTATGCCTCGTACTCTCTTGCTTAGGTATCCTTTATCACAAAAGATTTACGATCAAATCGTCCAATTCAAAAAACTTGTGTAATCGGCCTATAACTTGGTTATAGAAATCGCGAATACACCCCGACCATCAAAAGATAACACTAAGCGGTTATGTATCTTTTATCCCACTAGTGCATACAAGGGACGTGCGAGTGTTATTCAAAAGGATTGCATAGATTTGAGGTTTGTAAAAAGGGTCTTTATATGTTTTATAATTCTAGTTTAAAAACATATGATATGATGGTTATTACATGCATATAATTAACCATGGTATCAATTTTCAAAAGAAAAATACATTTTAAAGGTTCTATATAAAAAGCTAGTTTTATATAATTAAACGCATTTCAATTTTAATAACTAGTATTAAGTTTGAATGCATTTGAACCTTTTATATCTTTAATAAAACTTCATTTTATTACTTATATATGAAGTTTGTATAAGTTATAAAAATCACCATTTTAAAACTTATAATTGAGTATTTCAAAAATTGCCGTTATTAACGATTTAATAAAACCGGGTTTTATTATTATTTTTTTAAATAATAACTTGTTACATTTTATGTCTAATTTTGAAAAACCCAAACTCCATGTGATGTTTATTTTGTCCAAAATTATTTTAACATGTGAAAAACTAATTTATCAACCATGCATAATAATTGCATAAAATAAACAACACAAACATGCATAAAAAGATATGTGCATAAACATAACCAACTAATGACATTTTTGTGAGCCAACACAAAAGATGCCAAGTCCATTCCTAAAGGGACATTTAAGGGGACCAAAAATCTTCTTGTAATGATGTAGAAGCTCCCACTTGAGTAAACACCCATTGCTTGCAAAAGGTTTGAAAAGCTTCTTTAAAGGAAGGACTGCAGCTTTTATGACACTTTTCAGAAAGTGTCATCTTTATGTTCAGCACATGTGTAGCATTCATGACACTTTTCAGAAAGTGTCATCTTTCTGCCCAGCACATGTATGAACTCGAAAATTGCCTTTTGGTCTTTAAAAAAATGGCTCCAACTTCATTTCTTGTTACATCTTTGTACAAATAAATTATTTCTAAAAACTAATCTATTACTTTACAAAAATAAACAAGAAAAACTAATATATTTAATTATTACATACCATATGAATAAATAAATTATCATAACCATTTTTACAACAAAAACAATAAACACAACAACATAACAACACATTGGTCCTTGGCTAGTTTATGCATATCATAGATCAACATATACATAAAACAACCTTTGTTTTTCTAAGACAACTTTAAATGACAAAAGATGCATGAAACTTTTGTCACATAAAAAAATAACAATTATAAAGTTGTCATAGAAAATATGTATGAACTTATTTTTTATACAAAAATAAGTTATTCATATTCTCCAAAAACTAAGATTTCCAAAAATCAAAAATCTAACCAAACTTGCAAGATGGCTCTAATACCAATTGTTGGGTTTTAGTTCAAAAATAGTTTCCCAAACAAGAAAAAAAATATGGCAACGGATGACTTTTTATTTTTGAAATAACATAAACATTTTATACCCACCAAGGATCTTCTTGCAAGTTATGGACAGATTAAAATACCAACCATAGAAAGAATGAAGAAATAACAACCTTTGTAGTTCTTAGGGTCCTCTTGGGAGGCTTGGAAATTGATGAAGAATGTTGAACCTTTGAGACACCAACAATGACTCAACTTGATGTAGATGCTAGTCCAAAACTCTTAAACTCCTAAGCTTTAAGTTCATAACCAATATGAACTTAAAGAAGGCATGAAGATGCAAGTAACTTCAAGAAAAGAAGAACAAAAAGGAAGAGAGTAACATGCTCTAAGCATGTTACGGTTTTAGGGAAGAAGAATGGAGTACCTCGTCAAGAGTGGAAGCCTCATATTTATAATGTCTTAAAGTGCAGTCTTTACCCATTAGGTACTTCCACCTTAGACAATCTTGTCCCCTAAAGCATACTTGTCCCCCCATGCTTTTTAAAGTTATGTATACTTTTGATTAAATAAATCAAAGCATCAAATCATGTCCCTTAAAGTATAATTTCGAAATTTATATACAAAAGGAGAAGAAGATTGTATATTTTATAAAACCCAAGTTTATAAAATATAAACCTTAAGATTTAGGTAAAAGACAAAAAGTCCTTTTGGTCCAAAATGTTGTACATGACTTAATAAATCATACTATATCATATATTATGTTACTTGCTAATGAAAATTAATTATTTCCTAGAAATAAATAATTCCCATTTTAATTATAAGAGTTTTATTGAATATTTATGAAAATCAATTTCTAATAAATAATCAATTGTATCAAGTTGTTGTTAGTGTGACCCATTAGTATCATATGTTATTTAGCAATATCACTTTAATATGACTCTTGAGCATACTAGATCTTTCATTATGATCAAACACGACGTGTTGAGATGGATATTCGCGATGGAATATTGCCTTGCCGTACACACGTTTTTAATGAAGAACACGGCGTGTTTGCTTCTAAAACACGCCGTGATGCACCGTTTTTCAGAATCCATATATAGATCGTTTCTCATCGAAACCCTAATGGATGTTGGAGGTTTTTATCGACTTTTGGAGGCCGGAGACATCCCTGTGGAGTTGTGGCTTACAGAATTCGACTAGAAGCTTGTTCTTGAAGAGATCAAAGGCAATTCATCATTACTTTACCTAATTCCTTTGTTTACATCATGTTTGCAATGTTTAATTTCGTTTTTATGATTGTTTTAGCTGAAGTCATGGGCTAAAAAACCTGATTTCGTTTAGAATAGAGGATCATGTGACTATGTGTTGATTTTGTGATTTTGGATTATGTTGAATTGATTATTTATAATGCTAAGCTTGTTTAAAGAACCTTATATGTTAATAACCATTATTTTCTGTTAATTACTAAGTAAATTGAGATTGTATGAACATCTTCTTGATTGCTTGCCTCTTATAATTTTGTGACCATCAAGATTGTAAGTCTAGTGTTTTGAACAAAACCTAGGGTTAACTAGAGAATAAGTAAATTGATGTGTGAGATATATATGACGACCAACCATATATGAATTAATTTAACCAGCCAATTGAATTAATTACCATTACAAGTCTTGCATGATTTGAACTTAATACTAGTAAACTTTTTAATTTAATCAACCGATCATTGTTTGAATTGATTTGTTTGCTAAATGATTAGTAATAGCGAACATTAACCTAATCACATTAGAAATCGGTAATTGATGATACATTAATCCATTGCACTTTCCACGAAATCAACCATAGGAGTAAGTGCATCGTATCTAAACGGAAGTCTCTTTAATATTCTTGATTCTATCGTCTTTTGTTCTTCAATTAGTCGTTAATTGTTTCTTTGCTAAGTGTTTAATTGATTGTCTAAGTTTCTAGTCTTGTAAAACTAGAGAAAACCCCCTATTTAATCATTTTTTTAAATTAATTAACATTAATAGTAGTTTTAATTATTTTTATTATTCCCTGTGTTCGATACCTTACTTATATGCACTAAACTAATATTTGATTAGGTACACTGCCTATCGTGTGTTGGTTTTTGTCTAAGTTAGTTAGGATTAAAACTAGTATATTTCACACGTATCAAAGAGTTCGTAGTGGGTCGCTTTAATGATCTATTAGGTGGTTGAACCCCTAAGCTGGGATGAATATGGACGCAATGAGAGATTTAGGTCCGTCCATTGTTATATTCGTGGGAGCGGTAGGTTACTGATTATTGGTCGGGAAGTCAGGTGTACATCTGAGGCCTTTCAGTGATGAATTCTCGAAGCGGAGATTGTCTTGGTTCTTGTGTTCAGAATGTTTGAGTGCTTGTTTCAGCACAATATGACATTATTTCTAATCTTAAGAACTGGGGGATGGGTTTATAAGAGATTGTTTGTCAGTCTATGTGTATGATTTCAGGGGTTTCAGCCCGATGGATCTCTGGTCTTGGGAAGTCTACCGTTCGGCTTGTGTTGTGTTTATAGTATTGGAAGTTTCCAGTTATTAGTGGGTTCGTTTAAGTTTGGTCAGACCATTGGTGATGACAAAGTTAGTGTTATAGTTGAGAAGTTTCATGTGATTGGGTTCTTGGTGGTGACATTACCTAGGTTCCGAGAGGTCTTGTAACCCTTTTTATATCGATGCATTGGTTAATAAGGGAATCATAGGATTTATAAAGATTTCATAATGGGTTATCTTCTATAGTTTTAACCAAGACGGATTTAGAGGACGAAACCCAATTTAAGTGGGGGAAAATTGTAACATCCGGATTTGGGAAGTTTCTTATTTCGGAATGACGAACATTAATTTAGTCAAGAGTAGGTATCGGGATTCAAAAGGATAGAGTTTGGACCTTATTATATGTTGATAATATTGGTTAAATGATATAATCCATTGGATTGTGTATTGGACCCATGAATGGGTAAAATGGGAAAAAGTGATATTCTATAATTTTTGCATGTATTATGAATTACGTTCTATATGTTTCAAGTCAAAAGTAATTGGATAGAACTATGGGGTTTGTCAATACCTTCTCGTGCATATAAAGATCACTCAAATCAGGTTAAGAACGAAAAAGTTATGATTGTTTGAAGTTGAAGACTGAAAATCTATGGAATTACGGTGAGGACGTGGGGTATTCAAAGGCCATTAACCCTCTGGTTCATCATTTTCTGCCTTCACCTCCTCTATAATACCTCTAATGAAACCCTAGCCACCATTAAATTGTTTGGAGCTCATCCTCTCTCCTAAATTCATCCTGGTGCTCCTTTTTGCTCCTATAGTGTTCTTGGGTGATGATGCATGAAAGATTTGGCAAGGAAACATGGATATTGAAGATTTCAACCTTCTTAACACCTTTGGACCTTGTTAAACTCTAAAGTTTCAAGCTTTATTATGTTTCCTCCATATATCTAAGAGTTTGTTGGGTTTTTCGTCCATTTTAGTAAGTTTTGGTCCCTTTGTGGTTTATTCCGTTGAGTTGGAAGAACTCTTGAGCTTTTGACTGATGTTTGGTATGTTATATGATCATTTGGTGGAGTAAAGAATGCATGAAAGAGTTCTTTTTACTCCATGTATAAATAAAGATGGATTTTTGGTCATTTCTCAACTTAGGGTTTTAAATATTGGAAGTTTGTGGCTTTATAATGGATAAAGTTGGAAACGTTATCCATTTAGACATCATGTTAATTCATATCTAAATGTAGAAGACTTTGACTTATTAGATTAAGTTGAGAAAGATGCATTCTTGGACTTTTTGACACTTAAAATTTAGATCTTGCTTGATTGGAGTGTCTTAATGGGTAAAGTTGGAAACTTTATCCATTAACACATTGTTGAGGACCAAATCTAGAAGTTTGGGGTTTTGACTTAATGGATTAAGTATTTTCACTTTGTGCAGAAGGCCTGAACACGGCTCGCCCTTCCCTGACACGACGCGCTTTTTAGGGTTTTCAGAGTCAGGTCTGTTTTAGCTGAGATACCCGATTATTTTGTCTTGTAGTGGGTACGGGGCACCCTTATACAGCGTGATGCGCCCAGTTCACCAAGGGTTGATGTTTTGACCAGCTTGAATTTTGGTCAAACTTTGGTAGAATTGAGTACTTGACTAAGGACTAGTCTCGGTTTGACATTAAGTAGCTTGGGTTAGTTGTTATGTTACCAAGGTTGATGTCGAGCTTCTGTTTTTTAGCTCAGGTAAGTCTTCTTACTATACTATGTAGGATGCTACATACTTGTTGTTTTTTGTGACTCTTGCATGATTGATTATATGCATGTTAGGTGGGCCCATTCATTTGTTATGTTGGGCGGGGCCCGTTTATATGTTATTTTGCGCTGGGCCTATGGGTGAGACCGGTTTATATGCTTGTTGGGCGAGGTCCGTTTGGTATGTGGTATTTTGGAGAACTCGCTAGACTTTGTGCTTACTGTTTTTAGTTTAAATGTTGTAAGTCTTTTTGACAGTACGAGAAGAGCACGACGTGATTGCATCCCATCTGCTTTTATGAGTTTGAGATGTTCCGCATTTATTAATTCATTACTCTAATTTATGGTATCAAGTAATTGAATGATTATTTTTTTTATGATTTAATTGTATGTTTTTCTCCGTTTTAAAAAATAAACAAATTTGATTGGAATTTGAGACGTTACGTAACTTGTCTTAAATAATCTTTGCATACCGAAATGATTGATGACACTAAACTTGCCAATAGTAACCGATATTTCTTTATAAACTTATAATATAAATTTGTGATGATCACAAAATGACTGCCGAAGTGAAGATAATCCATTTATTACCAACTTTTAAGATATTTTAAAAAATATCATGTTTCTCGAAATATGATTTTGGACAAAATTTGTGTCGTACAAACTTTATATCACATCAAATTATATTTTTTGAACAAAAAATGTCATATTTTGGACTAAGCATTTGGACCATCAAAAAAAACTTATCCTAGAATTTTGAAAAATGTTTAGTGCCATGAATGTAAATAATTTATATATCATTGAAATATGAATGCCCTTTCACAATCGGTGTTCATTCAGGTAAAGGGTTAATGATTTGTAAGGATAATGTACTTTGTCATATATATATATATATATATATATATATATATATATATATATATATATATATATATATATATATATATATATATATATAAGTTTTTTTATACACTTCACCATTTAACACTCTTTTGCATCCATTATAATTGGACATTATAGCTTTAGCTAGTTTTTCTAATATAAGTTGCATATCTAGTTATCTTTTCGTCTTTGTTAGCTTCTCCGGTCATCTCTTTCTGTGTTCAATTTTTAGAGACACATTTCAATAAATTGTTTTTCGGAAAAACAAGCTCCGGAAGATCGTTAGATCTTTATGGTGTTCATCATGAAAAAAAAACTCTTGAATCTAATCAAGATCCCTACATCTTCATCGTGTTGAATTATGGATTTCTTTATTTTTAAACTAGAAAGAAAAGCTCATGAAGATCCTGAGATCTTTATCGTCTTCATCGTGCAATCTTATGAACTCAAGAACCTTTATATCTCATTTCTTAACTTGTTGAATTTTGGTGCTCAAAGTGGAACAAAGATCTTCACCTCATATCTCATTCCTCTAGAGGTTTGGTGATCGAAAATCAAATGTGCAAGTTGAGAACGGCTAAAGAAGATGATCGTAAAAGATGACCGATGGTGCAACTCATACCAAAAAAACTAGCTATATCTATAATACTCAGTATTACTGGTTTATTTTAAACAAGCTATGAGAGTGTAATGTTAAATTACATACAAAAAAACTTTTATAACTAAATGTGTACAAGGCAAAATGCATTAATTACAATTAGAAGTCATTAACCCTTTAAGTAAATAGGTAAAAATTGTTTTATTTCCCTATATTTATGACATAGGGAAAAATTGTTTTATTTCCGTATATTTCTCAACACCATGTGGTCATGTTGTGATTGTCCCTATAAATTTTTAGATTATAGTCCTAGATTATATTTATTAAAGTAAAATTAACCAGAAATACGTTCTATTAAGTATACAACTACGCCCACATGAAAAACATTTTAATTCAACTAATGTTGTACATTAAAACGAGGGATGGGAAGCTCTAGGCGGATGGCAATGGCATTATAGTAATTTAGACAAGTCATATGGGTAAATCGGGAAAATAACATGTAGCCATTTCAATTATTTTTAGTCGATACACAGAACAGCTTCCTCCTCAATAAGTGCAAGAATCTGGTGGACAGCCCCTGCTATTTGATCTGCTGAATTTAGCCAGCATCCTTCTTCCACCTGCATAAAGATGCAATATAATTAACTTGCACGTTATGCTTTAACAAATGTACATATCTACAAACTCTAAGCTCATGACTGAAATCCCAAATTTACCCTCACGATACATACATGTGCATGGACAATTCTCTAAACCGGCCATGCAATGAAGGATTACCTTAAGACTGATGGAGTAGAGCACCAACGGGTTTAAGGTGGTGATATTGAGGTGGAGTATAGAAAGTCGAGATTTTTGCAAGAAAACAACCATTTTCGAGAGCGGAGTTAACCTTTTCTGCAATACGATTCGAAGATTAGCATGTGAGTGGACCAAATTGACCTCGATATCTGCAATGGTTGCCTTGTGCTTTGAAGTGTACTTGTTGGGATACTGAGACATGTTTTGTGGGTAAGAGAAAACTTTGTAAAAATGGAGGGGCAGTTGTGGTATATCACATCCTTCGGTAGATTTAGTGGCAAAATTACTATTGTGGTCATGAATGATTGCATCTTCTTGTCGTTGAGTTAAGGGAAACTTTTGAGCTTCAAGAGATTGCAACAGGTGTTCAAGCTCCTTCACAAATTCTATCGCACCACCAACTATTGAAGCTTGATCACCCTGAAAAATGGCATTTTCGTCCATTGATAATGATTTCTTAGGATATGAATATGTATTTGTGTGTGTGTGTGTTTGTTGATCATTTTGAAAAAGAAAAGACCTTGAAAGATGAACAGTAAATTATATGGAGAAAAGGTTTAGACACTTAGACTACAGCAACCAACTTGATCTAATTTGTGATTTCGGCATCGAAATTTAATTATAAACGAACCCTTTGGACGTAAGATTCCGGCATGAGAGAACGCAAGACGGAGAGACGGTGGTTCATTTGTTTCCGGCGATTCCTCTCGACGGCAATGTGAGTCATTCTTTGAGTCTCTGCTTCTTCTTTGTTTTTAGACACCCTACCCTTCTTCCTCCTCTTCTTCTTCCTCCCTCCACCTTCTACGGCTGACTTTTGATCGTTTTCCATGCTGCTGTGTGGTTGCGCGGCTGTTGGGGATGAAGAATTATAGGTGATAATTTCCATGGGAGGAGGGTGGTGGTTGTGGAAGGTAGTGGTTTCATGGAAGCTAAAAGGGGTTGTGGTGTTATAGATTATCAAGTTGAGGAGTTCATTATTAGATGAAAGTGTTTCCAACCCCATCTCACTCTCTCTCACCTCGAGCGTGGCAACGCTTATACATTTTTTGTGCTTGTTTAAATATGGGCTAAAAAAAATAAAGAAAACCTTAGTTTTAATTTTAAAGTTGTGTGACAAATTGAAAATTAAAAACAAAATTTGTTGTGGTTGAATCAGTGATTATCAAGCATCGGATTCACTCCCTCCCAACCCACTGAACTCACTTTCCCATCATTTTTTGTCTCTCTTTTTTCTTCATCTTTCCCAACCCACGACACACGGAAATCCAATCTTAACACACTCAACTCACTCAATTAAAAAAAATACAAAACAACTAAGGTACAAGTCTTAAAACACATGGTACAAAAGAAAATGAGAGAGAGAAAGTAGAGAGAGATGATGAAGTGGGTTAGTGAAACTAATTAAACAACCCACCGAAGAGGGAGTGGTACCGGCGGTAACTCTATTGCTAATTAAGATTTTACCTTGATTGTTTTGTATTTTTTTTAATTAAATGGGTTGAGTGGGTTGGGAAAGATAGGGTTTCCGTGTGTTGTGGGGTTATGAAAGTCAAAGAAAAATAAAAGAGAAAAACTGATGTGGCGGTGGGTTGAGTGGGTGCTAGTGTCGGAATCGGAGCAATGGCCCGGATCCCCCGGGCTCCACTAATGTCCGCCACTGTTTACAGTTTGTATTTTACAACATGTTTGTATCTTACAAGTCTGCAAACCTAAAAGATAAAAAAATATAGATTTCACTTATATCTTTACAAACTTTAAATATTACTTTTATATCTTTAAAAATTTTAAACTGCACATATATATGTTAACTTACCGTATGCGGCCACGTTAAACTTGACAGAAAGCAGTGACGGGACGTTATCAAGTCAAGGCCTTGGTCGGGACACAGTCTTGGCTCAAGTATGTCAGTGCCGAGATGACAGCCCACTTTCCCTCACGAGGAAAGAATATTCCTCGTGATCCTCTCATTCTCTCACGACCAATCAGGCCATGACAAAGAGCCTGATGACGTCCAGAACTGACGTCACCTGGCTATTAGAAAGCGTGGGCACACTTCTCCCAGTAGGAGGGTGTCACGTCTCACTCCCACATGGGAGAGTCACCTCATTCCGTTAGTAACAGGTATAAAAGGATCTCTTCCTGCCCGAGGAAGGGACTCATCTTCTCTCATATACAGTTTTACCCAAATCTCTCTAAGTAAGGACTAACTTGATCGTCGGAGCGACGTCCCGGGAGAACCCCCGGTCGTCCTTTAACGATTCTTCTGTGTTGTGTTCTCAGGTAAACCCCCAGGACAATCATGTCTACAAGTAACCAGTTCTCTATAGAGCATGTCACAACAATATCGACCTAAAACTATGAAATTCAAATAAATATTCAAATTAATATTTTAATTAAGATTAAACCAATTTAATATTGAAAATTTTATCTAAATCCAACCTATCATATGATATTATTAAACTATCATTCTCAAATAAAAAATTAGGATTAAACCAGTATATATAATTAGAATTAAAAACCAATTTAATCTTTAAAATTTTGAAGCCTTCAGCATTAATATTTTTAAAGCTTTCGACAAACATATATTCAAAATGTAAAAACACGTTAATATATAAACAAAAGCCATAAAGTTATATTATCTAATATAAATATTAACGTAAAATAAGTTTAGGAAAAGCAAAATATTTATGATGCCAATGTCGGTTTAAATTGTTTGATGCTCTTAACTTCATTAATCAAAAAATGACATAATCAATCTTATTCAATCGACTCGATAGCCATTTTGTAATCGACAAAACTTTTTTTTAACTATGCAATGGATTAGCAAACAATAGCAAATAATATTGTTCAACCGACTCTATTCTCATATGTTTAAAGATTCTTATGATGCACCCTATTTTTTGTGTTTATTACTTTTGAATCATCTGTTTGAATTTTCACATAGATTGTTTCGTGTATATAGTTTTTTGCAATTTGCACTTTTTAAGGATGATTTTTTATAGATGGTTTCATTAATTTTTTCCATACATAACATTTGTTTTTTTAAAAGCGGTTTAAATCAAATGCTTGAGTCTATTTATGCATGAATATTTTTTGAGTTTGCAGTTTAGTGTTTTCTATAAATTATAAAGAACTGTTGATAAAAAGTTATTGAGACAAAAACTATTGTAAGATTAAAAAATTACTTTATTTAAATTTTAATTTATTTTAACAGCCTGTAGACTTTAAATCCAAAAACGAATATTATCTAGGATCTAGATTTAACTTTCTAGTTTGATTTCTATCAACAGTTCACCATTCCATCAACAACTCTTGATGTCGCTTGATTTCAACTTCACAAGATGATTTTTGTGACATCCCCAATTTCACGGCCAGAAAAGACCGATTTCGTTTATGTTTTTTAAAATAAAACCAGAGTAATCATTTGTTTGAAAGTGTTGCGGAATTTGTTCCCAGAAAAACATGATAAATATGTTATCAAATCATTTCTGAAGAAATGTATTTTATTCATTTAAACCACTGGGATGTCATTGTCAATACAAAAACATAAGCATAAACAAAATTACATTCATTTACACTAGTGATATGCTTCTCTTTTTAATCTCTCAGTGTAAAGCAACATCATATCGATACCTGTGATACAATTAAACTGAGTGGGTCAGGCTTGGGAGCCTGGTGAGCATATAGGGTTTTCAACCCACAATAAATAAATTTATTATGTTTAAACATCAAACAATCAACCCAATTACCCAATCCCCATTATCTCCTTTATTTATTAAGGAGTTACCCTAAGAATCATCTATCACTCATTCCTAAGGAATAGGCACGAAGTCCATAGCTGCCCAAGGTTTATACTACAAGCACTAACAAACGTCGATCCCCACATACTGATCCAATACAATGATCTTACTAGATTTAGCCTAAAGGATCGCTATGAACAACCAACTAACGAAACTGCTTCGGAAATTTCCTAGCAGCAAACGAGGATCGATAAAGACATCAAATGAGAGGAATGGAATAAGTTTCACCACGAACCTTCGTTCGTAAAAGAAAGAACCACAAGACAATTAAGTCAGGGGTAGTTATCAATGTCTAGCCGTGGTTCGAATATCGTGAGGTATTTTACCCCCAGACTCACCCTATCCAGCATCGAACTTTTCCTAGCAGTGATCTGAATATCGTGAGGTATGTAACCCCCAGACTCACCCTATCCAACATCGAACTTTGCCTAGCAGTGATTTGAATATCGTGAGGTATTTTACCCCCAGACTCACCCTATCCGGCATCGTGAACGGAAACGCTGACTCATGAAGCTCGTCCGATCACTTCATAAAAAGAAACGAAGACTCCAAAGCTCTTCAAAATAAAAAGTATAGGGAAAATACTAATAAAGTACTCCCGTACGCTCCTGTACCCCGACACGTAATAGTGTCAAAAAGGAGAACTATCGGATGAACATATAGTTCAAAAACACCTAATGAACATATAGTTCGAGAACACCTTATGAACATATAGTTCAAACATACCTACCGATTACGAGTCTGCTAACGTTCCACTGGACTATCTAGAGTAGTCTGTGGCCGTTGTCTATACTCTGCTAGATGACTAGATCATCTTAAACATCGATACCTCTCATCAATTTTTATTTCATCACACATCATCTAATTCATCTACCCATGTTTTACCCAACATATGTGTAGATAAAAATACATAGACAGTTTAAAAACCTGTATAAATCATTCCTTCAATATCCATATCAAATAAACAAACAATATATATTCACATAGCACGTATTTTATATAAAATACTTCATATCTATGTGTAAGATGAAAGTGACTATACACTCACTTGATTTAACGATAATCGGGCAGCACTTCGTTTCCTAAAACGATCGTTTCTAATAAAACCGGGAGTTTTATTGAGAAACCGGGCTCTGCGAGGGTTGGGCTTCAAAACCGAAAAGATAAAATTTTCTGGGTCTTCGAGTACTTCGGGGCGTGTTCCGGGTGTTAGAAATAATCTCGGGGCTTCGGGGGAAGTCAAAATAATAAAAATATTGAAAAATGGGTGAAAAATGGCAAAAATCCCATTTTACCCGGGTAATCTCGCAAGCCTTGTATTTATAGGCGAGGTCCGAAGGTCGGCCGAGAAGGGTGAGTCAGCAGCGAGGGCAGGTGGCAGAAGGAGGCGAAGGCACGCAGATGGCTCGCACGTGCAAGGGTCCAGATGTGGACTTCTGATTGGACCGAGGTCTAGGTCCGAGGGGTGCAAGGTGGCGCGCCATACGAAGCTCGGACACGCAAGAAAGGGCACGCGTCGGACCGCAGTTGGACCAGCGCTTTGGAATGCGAGGGTTGCGACACGCCTCGGATGACTCAGCAATTTCGGATATGTGGCGCGCATAAAGCGAAGGTGATGTGGCCGGCACTATTCATGCGAAAATTCTCGATTTTTGTGCAAAAACTTCTAAAATCCATAACTTTCGCATACGAGCTCCGTTTTTGACGTTCTTTATATGCACGCGTAGGTAAAATTACGCTCTGCAACTTTCGTTTGGACTTCGTTAGCTAATTTTGACTTTAATTTTTATATTATTATTTTTAACAGACCGGGACAGGAAATTCGTTAAAAATTCATAACTTCTTCATCCGACGTCTGTTTTCGTCTGTCTTTTTACCGTTGTACTACTATTGACGAGACCTTCGATTCTCGTTTAGGTTGTGTCGGCTAAAAATCACTCGATCTAAAATTCGATTTTTTAGCTGTCTACCGCTAAGCTGAAACTTAGAAAAATCATAATTTCCTCATACGAAGTCAAATTTGGGCGTTCTTTTTATGCATACTCTCGGTTTAATGAACACTACGACTTTCATTTAGATCACTAAGGCTAAAAAGTAGTTTATCAAAAACTCACTTTTTACGTCATTCGGCACTGTGCCGGTTTTGTCGCGAAACTTCGACAGGTCATAACTTCTTCGTTATAAGTCGGATTTCGATATTCTTTATATATCCAGAATCCTTGTCACGACCACTACAACTTCCTTAATAGATATCAGCTTTATCTAATATTTATTTTCGACGCTCATTTTTACTCTTAATTAATTAAATCCTAATAATTAAGCATAAAACACATAATATTCACATAATTCCTTTTCATTTCTTCAAAATGAGTTACAAAGGTTAACCTAGACTATTATGTCAATATTAATGCCTACCCTAGAAACACGGGCGTTACAATATTCTCCCCCTTAGAATGATTCCGTCCTCGGAATCACACATCAGCAAACAAATACGGGTAGCGACTCATCATGTCGCTCTCCGTTTTTCCCAGGCGAGATTTGGCCCATTCGTATGTTTCCATCGCACAAGCACTAAATTGACCATCTTGCGTCGCAACTTCTTAGTCTTACGGTCAACGATTGCCTCACGTTCTTCAATTAACCTCTTGTTTTCATCCAACCTTAATTCAGAAATTGGAATTATGTCGGGCACATCTCCCGTGAACTTTCTCAAATAACACATATGAAAGGTATTATGAATACCCTCTAGTTCTTCCGGTAATGCTAGCTTGTAAGCTTGATTCCCGATCCTCTGAAGAACTTTAAATGGTCTAATAAACCTTGGACTCAATTTTCTCCTTTTTTTCAAATCTTATAAGTCCCTTCCACGGTGAGACTTTAAGTAAAACCGAATCTCCAACTTCGAAGGATATCAGTTGTCTTTTCTTGTCAGCATAGCTCTTTTGACGATCTTGAGCAACTAACATCCTTTCCCTAATCACTTTCAACTTTTCAGCAGTCTGATGGACTATTTCAGGTCCCATAAACTGCTTTTCCCCAGCTTCCAGCCAACATGACGGAGTTCGACACTTTTCTCCATACAAAGCGTGATAAGGTGCCATCTTGATGCTCGAGTGGAAACTATTATTATAGGAAAATTCTACTAGAGGTAAGTGCTCATCCTAGTTACCTTGGAATTCCAGGGTACATGCTCTCAGCATATCCTCCAATGTTTTAATTGTTCGTTCGCTTTGACCATCGGTTTGCGGATGGTAAGCTGTACTCAAACACAACTTGGTACCCAATTCCACTTATAGACTCCTCCAAAACCTTGAGGTAAAACGGTTGTCACGATCTGATACAATCGTTAACGGAACACCGTGAAGCCTCACAATTTCCCTCACTTAAGAATTCGCAAGTTTATCCATAGACCATTTCTCGTTGGCTGCTATGAAATGCACACTCTTAGTGAAGCGATCAATGACCACCCAAATCATGTCATGACCGTTCCTTGTTCTGGGCAGTTTAGTCACAAAATCCATGGTGATGTCTTCCCATTTACCCATGGGTACAGGCAAAGGTTCTAAACTCCCATACGGTTTCTGATGTTGTTCCTTAACCCTAGCACATGTTACACACTCGGCCACATACTTAGCAACATCGAGCTTCATCGTCAGCCACCAGTAATAGGGTTTTAGATCCCTATAAATTTTTGTACTGCCGGGATGAATCGAGTACATGGTCTTGTGAGCTTCTTCCATCAGAAGATCTTATTCCTCCCATATTAGGTACTCAAATCCTATCTTTGAATACCTTCAGTCCTTGACCATTTGTATCAAACACTAACGTTTTACCCAAACGTTCCTCCATTCGGTCATTTTTCTCTAAAGCTTCCTCTTGAGCTTTCTTTATACTTTCCACAATTGTCGAGACAACTTCAATTCTCAATGCTCTTGGCCTTTTCTTTTCAAGATTTACCTTCCGAATGAGAGCATTAGCAACAACATTTGCTTTACCAGGGTGGTAAAGTATCTCACAGTCGTAGTCCTTGAGTAATTCTAGCCAGCGCCGTTGCCTCATGTTCAATTCCTTCTGATTAAAGAGATATTGAAGACTCTTATGATCAGTGAAAAGTTTGCATTTAGTACCATAAAGATAGTGCCTCCATATCTTTAAGGCGAATACTACCGCTGCCAACTCCAAATCATGAGTGGGGTAGTTCTTTTCATGCTCTTTCAATTGCCTCGATGCATACACTATCACTTTATCCCTTTGGGTCAGAACACAACCTAACCCAACTTCTTTAACAACGAATGCGATACTTCTATTGATCGCTTTGATCATCCTTTACTTCAATTTGGTTTAAGTCAAATGCTACATCGAACTTGGTTATCTAAACCACGTAATAAACTCATCGTAGTCGGACTCGATTCGATATGACCTCTAGGGTCAGAATAATAATCATCTTCTTAGTCATTACCGAAACGATGGTAACGACAGACTAGAATAAGACGGAATCAATTACTAGTTCCTTGGTAACCTTGTAACTTTCCCTGATCCAAGTGTGAGTCCTGTGCTTCCAGTAGTATAGATCTCTACTACTATTCACACCCACTCATACTCGTCCCAAGTATTGTCTCGCAGTCCCCAAGTCCTAAAATCACAAAACAATTTAACACATACGAATGTGTCCAATTAATCATAAAATTTTCCTAGACTCTACTAGGACTTCTTCCATGCGTATCTTCAATCATCAATTCTACTTCAACTTGGTTGGTGATGGAAATTCCAGACGATGGGACAACTTCAAGAATTACACCAATCATTCCATCATCCTACCAATCAAAGGTGTACTTCAGACGTACTGTACCCCTCTAAACGTTCTGTTATTTTATCAGACATATTCTAAAGGCAAGATACCACTCTTACGATATCTTCTGATAGGTATCATTCACTATCATAAGCTTTTCATTTCCTCCATCTAATCAATTCTCTACGAGTCTTCACCATAACGTTTTGTACACCCAAGCAGACGTTCGGTGTACTGGGCGAGAATTTAATATAGGAAAGCTTTATTTACGATAGACGTATAAATCTCCTTGTCACTCCGAAACGTTTACATGCTAGTTCTAATATCGTAGTCATACGCTTAGAATCCTAAACACATAAAGTTTCCAGATCCGGTCGGTAACAGACCATAGATCCGAACAAATAATAGCATATAAGGCATCTTTATAGCTATAACATAAAATATTTAACACATAAAACATTTTAGGCATCTTTCCTAAAATAAACTTGTGCTCGTGTCTAAAATATAGCAGACACTCATCTCACAATCATCGCTTAGCATTCTAAGTTTAAGTCTAGAAATCCTACAAATTCCTAGTTCGCTTAAACTAATGCTCTGATACCAACTGTGACATCCCCAATTTCACGGCCAGAAAAGACCGATTTCGTTTATGCTTTTTAAAATAAAACCAGAGTAATCATTTGATTGAAAGTGTTGCGGAATTTGTTCCTAGAAAAACATGATAAATATGTTATCAAATCATTTCTGAAGAAATGTATTTTATTCATTTAAACCACTGGGATGTCATTGTCAATACAAAAACATAAGCATAAACAAAACTTACATTCATTTACACTAGTGATCTGCTTCTCTTTTTAATCTCTCAGTGTAAAGCAACATCGTATCGATACCCGTGATACAATTAAACTGAGTGGGTCAGGCTTGGGAGCCTGGTGAGCATATAGGGTTTTCAACCCACAATAAATAAATTTATTATGTTTAAACATCAAACAATCAACCCAATTACCCAATCCCCATTATCTCCTTTATTTATTAAGGAGTTACCCTAAGAATCATCTATCACTCATTCCTAAGGAATTTTCCTAAGGAATAGGCACGAAGTCCATCGTTGCCCAAGGTTTATACTACAAGCACTAACAAACGTCGATCCCCACATACTGATCCTATACAGTGATCTTACTAGATCTAGCCTAAAGGATTGGTATGAACAACCAACTAACGAAACTGCTTCGAAAATTTCCTAGCAGCAAACGAGGATCGATAAAGAAATCAAATGAGAGCAATGGAATAAGTTTCACCACGAACCTTCGTTCGTAAAAGAAAGAACCACAAGACAATTAAGTCAGGGGTAGTTATCAATGCCTAACCGTGGTCCGAATATCGTGAGGTATTTTACCCCCAGACTCACCCTATCCAACATCGAACTTTGCCTAGCAGTGATCTGAATATCGTGAGGTATGTAACCCCCAGACTCACCCTATCCAGCATCCAAATTTGCCTAGCAGTGATCTGAATATCGTGAGGTATTTTACCCCCAGACTCACCCTATCCGGCATCGTGAACGGAAACGCTGACTCATGAACCTCGTCCGATCACTTCATAAAAAGAAACAAAGACTCCAAAGCTCTTCAAAATAAAAAGTGTAGGGAAAATACTAATAAAGTACTCCTGTACGCTCCCGTACCCCGACACGTAAGAGTGTCAAAAACAAGAACTATCGGACGAACACATAGTTCAAAAACACCTAATGAACATATATTTCGAGAACACCTTATGAACATATAGTTCAAACATACCTACCGATTACGAGTCTGCTAACGTTCCACTGGACTATCTAGAGTAGTCTGTGGCCGTTGTCTATACTCTGCTAGATGACTATATCATCTTAAACATCGATACCTCTCATCAATTTTTATTTCATCACACATCATCTAATTCATCTACCCATGTTTTACCCAACATATTTGTAGATAAAAATACATAGACAGTTTAAAAACCTGTATAAATCATTCCTTCAATATCCATCTCAAATAAACAAACAATATATATTCACATAGCACGTATTTTATATAAAATACTTCATATCTATGTGTAAGATGAAAGTGACTATACACTCACTTGATTTAACGATAATCGGGCAGCACTTCGTTTCCTAAAACGATCGTTTCTAATAAAACCGGGAGTTTTATTGAGAAACCGGGCTCTGCGAGGGTTGGGCTTCAAAATCGAAAAGATAAAATTTTCCGGGTCTTCGGGTACTTCGGGGCGTGTTCCGGGTGTTGGAAATAATCCCGGGGCTTTGGGGGAAGTCAAAATAATAAAAATATTGAAAAAGGGGTGAAAAATGGCAAAAATCCCATTTTACCCGGGTAATCTCGCAAGCCTTGTATTTATAGGCGAGGTCCGAAGGTCGGCCGAGAAGGGTGAGTCAGCAGCGAGGGCAGGTGGCGGCAGGAGGCGAAGGCACGCAGATGGCTCGCACGTGCGAGGGTCCAGGTGTGGACTTCTGATTGGACCGAGGTCTAGGTCCGAGGGGTGCAAGGTGGCACGCCATGCGAAGCTCGGACACGCAAGAAAGGGCACGCGTCGGACCGCGGTTGGACCAGCGCTTCGGATGCGAGGGTTGCGACACGCCTCGGATGACTCAGCAATTTCGGATACATGGCGCGCATAAAGCGAAGGTGATGTGGCCGGCACTATTCATGCGAAAATTCTCGATTTTTGTGCAAAAACTTCTAAAATCCATAACTTTTGCATACGAGCTCCGTTTTTGACGTTCTTTATATGCACGCGTAGGTAAAATTACGCTCTACAACTTTCGTTTGGACTTCGTTAGCTAATTTTGACTTTAAATTTTATATTATTATTTTTAACAGACCGGGACAGGAAATCCGTTAAAAATTCATAACTTCTTTATCCGACGTCCGTTTTCGTCTGTCTTTTTACCGTTGTACTACTATTGACGAGACCTTCGATTCTCGTTTAGGTTGTGTCGGCTAAAAATCACTCGATCTAAAATTCGAGTTTTTAGCTGTCTACCGCTAAGCGGAAACTTAGAAAAATCATAACTTCCTCATACGAAGTCAAATTTGGGCGTTCTTTTTATGCATACTCTCGGTTTAATGAACACTACGCCTTTCATTTAGATCACTAAGGCTGAAAAGTAGTTTATCAAAAACTCACTTTTTACGTCATTCGGCACCGTGCCGGTTTTGTCGCGAAACTTCGACAGGTCATAACTTCTTCGTTATAACTCGGATTTCGATATTCTTTATATATCCGGAATCCTTGTCACGACCACTACAACTTCCTTAATAGATATTGGCTTTATCTAATATTTATTTTCGACGTTCATTTTTACTCTTAATTACTTAAATCCTAATAATTAAGCATAAAACACATAATATTCACATAATTCCTTTTCATTTCTTCAAAATGAGTTACAAAGGTTAACCTAGACTATTATGTCAATATTAATGCCTAGCCTAGAAACACGGGTGTTATAATTTTGGTGTGTAAGATCCCTAGAATAATTAATTTATGATTCGGGATTCTATATTTATGAGTTAAAGGTTTTTTTTAGTTTATACATGATTTCATTTCTCCATTTATGATTTCTAAGTCAAATTAGTAGCCAATTAACGTTAATTTGATCATTGCGGTGATTGCAAGCTATATGGAGATTTTGAGTCCATGTGTTGGATTCGAATTTAGTTTTATTTTGATAAGAAATTAGTGTTGTTTGAGAAGCAATCTATGTTACAATAGTGATTTGAATTTACAAAATCAAAGAACTATTTGAAGATCTAAATACATTTTGGTTGATCTTGCCAGGTCAAGTGGGATTTTGCTTTGTGCTCCACTTCATCGAGCAACACACTTTTGGGCCAAACTTTTTTGTCTTGTAACTTTTGCAATCAAGTCCAAACTAGATCTAGTTTTTTCATTTGTCCTTCTATGATCGTATGCATGAATTCGAAACAATAAAATTTCAAGTTTGGGATTAAAAGCTTAATAAGTGACTTTATATACATTTAGGGGATAATTAACCCAACTATTGCTAACTTTTTGTGAACACTAAGTACCCCAACAACCTTACAATTGAAGTGAACTTGTTTAACCAATTAAGGTGAGTTATACCAAGAGTATATGTATCTAAACCTATTTTATTAATTTTGAATATTTGATTTCATATGGTATACTTTTTATGTGCAATGTGAATACTATAAGAATTTGATGCATTTAATGAAATATATTTTTAAAGAAGACTTATTTCTTTTACGGAAAACTCTTGGTTTGAATTGAAATTATTTTGAGCATCCTACTTATGAATTCACATAGGATGGGTTGAGACTTGGTATTGCACTCACAGATATCCACCTTGAGACAATTTATTTTGGATTATGGCTTTCTAGATAAGCCATACTTGCACAAGTGAGTTAGTTAACCCTTGTGTGATGGTTCACAAGATATATAGCTTAGAACTTAAACGAGCATGGAAAGTGTATAAGGTGTTTTGTGCTAATTATACAAACCTAACCTTAGAATGGATATGGAAAGTGTATTATGTAGAATGGTTACCATTCATGCGCCCTAATTTTAACATTCATTGTAAGATTAGACCTCAAGATTGACCTGGGGCTTAGGAATAGAAGCATATACATTTTCTTATTTTGAAATGTATTTTAATTGTTTCTTTGTAATGATTATTCCCCACTTATTAAACTTTGAAATATTAAACCATTGATTTTTAGAAATATTGAATAGTTGAAAATACTAGATTTAAAATATTTTGAAACTATTTTTTTTTGGGGGGGGGGGGAGGAAGGTAGTTTGGATGATCACTGTAACACCCGATTTTAGTGATGTTCTAATTTCGAGACGTCATGTTGAAATTTGATCAAGTGATGGTGTTGTGTTTCCAAGGAATAGAGTTTAGACCCTTTTCAGATATAGGCAATGTTGGAATAAGTGGTTAAAGCCATCAATTTGTGCCTTCAAGCAAAGGGTAAAATTAGGAAGGTGATATCTAGGAATTCTTTCATGAATTAAGGACTTTAGTTCAATATTTTTTAGTCAAAAGTAACTAGATAAGATTGTGGGGCTCGTCAATACCTTTCCGTGCATATAAAGAATGTCGGAAACGAAGTTGAAATGAAGAAGTTATGGTTGTTTGAAGTTGAATTGGAAGTTTGGGGTTTTGCCCTACGCAGGGCGTATCTTGTTGAATGTTGATCGCATTTTTAATGGGCTACGCATGGCGTAACCTAGGTTACGTAGGGCATAACTACTGCTGACTAAAACCCTAATCCTAAGGTTTTGGGCCCTATTTAAGGGCTCTAACTTCTTGGAACCCTTCCCATTACCAGCCTCCATCACCTCAAACCATTCTTTTGAAACCCTAGCCATCAATGGTGAGATTTGGAAGCATTAGTGTGGTTTTTATGTGCATTCTTAAAGAAGGAGTCCATTGGAGAAGCAAGTGTGAGCTCCAAGATTTCTTGATCCACACTTTGTACTTCATCACCAATCTCTAGAAAGTAGAAAGTTTGTATCTTGATGTTCCATTTGTTAGATCTAATTAGCTCATGGTTTTTATGCTTTTTGTCCTATAATCTTAGTCCTTGTGAGTATGGGTTACTCCAGACCATTTGAATGTCTCCTTCTGATGTTTTTGAGGATATAGAGTCATAAAAATGAGAGCTTGGACACTTTCATCCATGCATGCATGATTTCTTGAGCAATAGATAACTTTATGGACCTAGGTATTGGTTTTGTGCTCTTTGTGGCCATGTAAATGGATAAAGTCAAAGAATTTATCCCTTAAGATGTTCATCTAGATCAGATCTGGGAGTTTGGGGGTTTAGCTTGTTGTATTAAGAGCTTAATAGAAGCTTTTGGGATCAGGGGCATTACGCAGTGCATAATCTAGTTACGCATGGCATAACTCTATGTAAGGTGTAGATTAGTTACGCAGGGCGTAAGTCAACTAAGGATTGACCGTTAACTTTTGGCCGTATGACTTTTAGACTTAATATTGTAAGGGAAAAATGGTATTTTTCCCAAAGGAGGCTTAATTATGAGCCTAGAACTTTCGTGGGCTAGTCATTTCCTTGATTGTTAATTAGGGTTTTATTATGGATATATTTATCAAGAGGAGGCTTGATATCGTCGTCTCGAGTGGGTGGTTTATCTTGTCTTTAGGATTGAGGTGAGTTTTCTCATTACGCTTATGGGTCTAAGGCACCAAGGTTGGCCCACTTGCGGTGTTTATGTATCTTTGGATGTCGAATTATTGTTATGATTATCTGTATGGTCTGTTATTTGCATATGCTGACATATTGGTGGTTGGGTTGAGGCGAGAGGCTAACAAACCCTGGATGGTTGGGTTGAGTCAATATGCCAAAAAACCCTGGATAGTTGGGTTGAGGCAACATGCCAACAAACCCTAGATGGTTGGGTTGAGGTGGTACTGTTTCATGCGGTAGACTAACAAACCCGAGATGTTTAGGTTGAGGCAATATGCCAACAAACCTTGGATGGTTGGGTTCATACCATAGGCCAACAAACCCTATATGCATGTATTGTATTTGTAATTGTATTGTTGTATGGGGTATTTTTGGGGAACTCACTAAGCTTCATGCTTACCCAGTTGTTTGTAATTGCTTTTCAAGTACCAATGGTAATTGAAGGAAGGCGAAAGTATGATCGTACACATCCTCCGGTTGATTTATACTTGAGAGATTATTTGATACCCTGGCTCTATGGATTTTATTTAAAAAATAATGATCGATTCTCTTGTGGTTTATGAAAATGTTCTTAATAAAAATGAAAAATTTTGGCATAGTTTTTGGGACGTTACAATCACCATTATCCAATACATTATAATAGTTGATCTCATGTATACTTATTAGGTTTTCCAAGTCTAACACTTGCATTTTGACATGTATTTAGATTAATTTGTAGTTAAAGACTGAAGATAGAAGTGCTTGAGACATTTAGAATATTTTTGGTATGTAATGTCTATATTTAACTTTTTTTCATTTTGATTGTTACTTTCTTGTATTTTTTAACAAAACACTATTATTTTAACCTTTGGACTTATTTTCACATTTTTAAAACTCTTGGAGTTTATTAAGCATAAATTGGTGAGTGGGTTTATTGAAAAATCTAGTATGCTTAAGAGTCATATTAAAGTGATATTACTAATTAACATATGATACTAATGGGTCACACTAACAACAACTTGATAATATTGATTATTTATTAGAAAATTATTTTAATAAATATTCAATAAAGTCTTATAATTAATTGGAAATTATTTATTTCATGGAAATATTAATTTTCAATGGAAAGTAACATAATATATCATATGGTATGATTTATTAAGTCATGTATATTATCTTAGACTAGAAAGACTTTTGTCTTTTAGCCAAAAGCCAAAGTTTATATTTCATAAAAGAAGTTTACAAAATTTATAAACTTTGTCTTCTTTTTTATCTTTATAATAAAGAATAAAAGAAGTATGGCCTTTTGGTTTGTTTAATGAAAAGCATGGCTAGTTCTTAAAGGCATGGGGGACAAGTTCCTTTTATGACATGAGTGCTTAATTGGTTAAGGACTCATGCGTATGTTTTAGCTTTAAGAGAGTGCATGAAAGGCTTTTATTTTTTGACTTTTATACTAGAAAAAACAGTGAGTATGCTTGGCATACTCACTCTCTCTTGTTTTTACCTTTACACTTGAAAGAACACTTCCATTTTTCTCTCTTTAAGTTCATACTTTGGTTATGAACTTAAATCTTAAGATCTTAAGAGTTTAAAGACTAGCATCATCATCAAGTTGGATTATTGTTGGTGTCTCAAAGGTTCATACATTCTTCATCAACTTCTAAGCCTCCCCTTGAGGATTCAAAGTCTACAAATGTTTTTATACTCTTCTTCCTCTTTGGTTGTTGTTTTCTTTCCAAACTTTGCAAGAAGATCCTTGGTGGGTTATAAATTTGCTTATGTTATTTCAAAATCTCAAGTCTTCTATTTGCCAAATTTTCTAGTTTATGAAACTACTTTTGAAATAAAACCCAACAACCAGAGACACCTTGCAAGTTTGGTTAGATTTTTTGATTTTTGAAAATATTAGTTTTTGGAGAATATGGATAACTTGTTTTTGTATAAAAAAATAAGTTCATACATATTTTCTTTGACAACCTTTTTAATTGTTATTTTTTGTGACAAAAACTTACATGTATTTTTGTCACTTAAAGTTGTCTTAGAAAAAGCAAAGGTTGTTTTATGTTTATATGTATTTTTTATTGTATAAACCAGCCATGGACTTTTGTGTTGTTGTTGTTGTTGGTTGATTTATTAAAATGGTTTGTAATATTCTTTTATTCATAAAGTATGTAATAAAAGTAGCTGGTATTTATTCTTGTTATTTTTATGTAATAGATTAGTGTTAGACTAGATTTATTTTATAAAATATATAACAAGATGAACATGGAGGCCATTTTTAAAGACCTTTGAGGTGCCCATGGTTTTATGACATTTTTATAAAAGTTTATAACTTTTATAAAAGTTTTATAAAATTGCAACAAAGTAGATTGTCAATACAAGTGGGAGCATGAAGTCAACATGAAAAACAACATGAAGATTTTGGTCTCTTTGGTCCCTTAGGAAAGAACTTGACACTTTTATGTTGGCTCATAAAAGTGTCACTAGAAATTGGCTTGTTTTACACTATAATGCATGTTTCTGTTGTTTATTTTTATGCGAGTATTTTGTGTGGTTGATAAATTAGATTTTTACAGACTCAAACTATTTTTTGGACAAAATAAACATCACATTGAGTTTTTTTTTTCAATTTACAAAATAAGAACATAAGATGTAACAAGTTATAACTTTAAATTAAAAACCGGTTTTATTAAAACCTTAATAACGGTAAATTTTGAAATTGTAAAAATATAAGTCTAAAATGATGATTTTATAATTTATTCACACTCCAAAATATTAATAATAAAATGAAGTTTTATTAAGTAATAAATAAGGTTTTATATGGCTCAAACGCAAACTTAATATTTGGTATTATTGTTAAAATTGAACTGTGTCAATATATAAAATCGGATTTAATATTTGAACCTTAAATGTGATTTATTTTGGAAAATCGATACCATGATTGATTGGATGCATGCACTTATCATGATATCATATGTTTTTAAAACTAGAATTATAAAACATATAAAATACCCTTTCAAACCTCAAATCTATGCAATCGATCTTGAAGAATACTCGCACATCTCTTGTATGTATTAATGGGATAAAGGTCACCTAACCGCTTAGTGTTATTTTTTGATGGTCGGGGGTGTCTTCGCGATTTCTATAATCAAGTTATAGGCCGATTACACATGTTTTTCAAATTGGATGATTTGATCGGAAATCTTTTGTGATAAATGTCACCTAAGCAAAAGAGTTTTGAGGCATAGATGGGATCAAACATATCTAAGTAAATTTATTATTAGCGATCCCATAAACCTAGGAATTATATAGTAATATATAATTGATAATTGATATCTACCGGGTTGGATTCAAATAAATTGGATCAAGGTCACCTAACTATTTATTTATTTTGCAACTTGGATCCTAGACGTTGATAATTAATGTTTTTGGAAATTAAAAGGGTATTAATTATTAAAGAGTTTAAATATTGAAAATACTAAATGAATTTTGTTAAAATTTTGTAGACAAATAATCCATTATCATTACCATGATTTGTCCTTTTTTCTTTAATGACTTAATAAAACAATAACATTCAATAGATACAACTTCGATGAATGGGTTCATGTCTTGAGAGACAACCTCGTGAGAGATATGAAATTGTATACACTTAAAGCTTCTAGTTCTAAACAAACTTGATTTGAGAAATAGACTTGAACATGATAATGGTTCTTCATCGTTCGCTTATTTAGCTCCTAGTAGTCTATACACATCCGATGCGACCCATCCTTCTTCTTCACAAACAAGATCGGCGTTCCCCATGGTGAACTATTGGGTCGAATAAATCCCTTGTCTAGCAGCTCCTGTAGTTGTGTAGACAACTCTTGCATCTCCGAAGGTGCTAACCGATAAGGTGCTTTAGCTATCGGGGTTGCACATAGAACCAAGTCAATCTGAAACTCAACTTGCCTCTCCGAAGGCACTCTAGGAAAATCCTCCGGAAACACATCCGGATACTCGCGAACATCGGTACATCACCCACAATCATCTTATCCTTCTTCCGGGTATCCATCACATAATCCACAAATCCAGAACAACTCTGCTGAAGATAGCGTCTGGCTCTAGCTGTTGAACAGAGAATCGGTCCACACTGAACACCCTCTCCCTGACTCACTAACTCTCCCCCACTTTGGGTCCGAATAGGTACCAACTAATGCTCACAATAAATCATTTCCCCATTGGAGCTCAACCTATCCATCCCCACAATCACCTTTCTCTCACACAGAGGAATAAGAACCAAATCAATCAGGTACCGCTCACTAAACAACTCCAATATACATCCCCGATGAACCCTCGATACCTGCACAAGATGATCATCAGTAATCTCAACCTCTAATGGATAATCCAGCTCTCCCGAAGCATCAACAAACCTCTTGTTGAGCGCGAGAGATACAAAGGATTGTGTAGCCCCCGAATAGAACAAAACTAAAGCAGAGATACCGTTCACAAGGAACGATCCTTAAAACCAAACACATATATAAGTAGGAAAATCAACATAAAGAAAAAGATAAAGAGAAGATACTGATGGGTTTTTGAGCATTCTAACACTCCTATGGTGTACATGCAACCCTAGAAACCTTGGATCTATGTTTGACTATGATACATGCAAATAATTATTTTTCCAAGGTTCTTATCCTATCTAGCATGGCATGGGGAACTTGAATCAAATAAAGCTAGTAGAATTACCTACCTTGTAGTTGTAGTTGATTGCTTGGAGTTTTAGAGCCTAGCACCAATAGTGTGGATGCCTCAAATGGAAATCACAAATCACCACAAACTTGGAACTTTGAGAGAATAGTAATCACCTTCTTGAAATCGGCCCTCTTACTTTACTCACCACAACTTGTGTGATTTCAAGAACCAAAGCCTCCTTTATATAGTGTGGTGGATTAGGGTTACATTCATGTAAACCCTAATACCCATGTCTTTTCATTTCCATGAGATCCATGGGTTAAAGCTCCATGGAGTATCCATGGACTTTCCATGCAAGCCTAGCCCATTCCAAATAAGTATTAGCCCACACTATATAAATACAAGATCCCATATTTAATTAGTCATACTTTTGATCTCTAAATTAATTCTAGATTAATTATAGATCAATACTAATTAAATAATATGATTTTATATTAATATATTAGGACTTATAATATATTAATAAATTATAACTTATACTTTTCTCAAACGATTATCCATAAATTGTTCGGGTGAAGTGTAACCCAAATGGACCATGCCGGGTCGGGTCAAGTACATACCAAATATAGTTATGGACTTAGACACTATATCCAACAGTCTCCCACTTGGATAAGTCTAATAACTATAGTTGCAAGTATGACTTTAGGAACCGATCAGCAATCGTAGCTCTTTAAACTCTGTTGAACTATGAAGCGCCATTTTAGATAAGTGATCATATAATCCTCTGTTCTAGATATCAGCCGGACAAATACATGGAACATGGTCTTGCTTATTGTCCAGCATTTGTTTCCCGATTTCCGATTTGTTTGACATAGAACTTAACTGAACACATCAATTTAGTTCTGACCGGGCCCGGTACATAGGTCAAAACAAAATCATCGAGGGGCCCAGATATCGCTTCTAATCCTAGAAGGAACAGATAAACTTCGACTCATATGTTTGCTCTACTACTTGTTGAATTACACACAAAAGCACGGTTTATAACATCGAGTTACCAATGTGTTTTCGTGCAATCAATGCATAACCAACTCATAGGCAACAAATCATATCTCTAGGTTTGAAGACTTATATGATATTACCGTCTCACGATCACTCGAGATAAATTCCATGAAGTGATACAAGTGAGCGTGGGTTGAATCCAATACTCAGAACTTATGAGCACTCATGAGTGTTGTAGCCCCGCTTTGTCTAACATCTTAGACCTCTACAAGCCAACCCATGACAGTCTTGATTCATATCTACTTCCAACATATGACCGACTGTGGAGAGTTTGAATAATATGATATAAACCATAACATAATTATTCTGGAAGTCAAAACATGCAAAAAGAAATAATAGTAAACGATTGACAAGAGATAGCAACACTTTACTCATAAATAACAGCTTTTATTTATCATCAAATGTCAATTACATTTTACAAATTTCAAGATTATCTAACTACTAAAACTAATATCATCCTTCAGCCCTATGCTCCGAGCATGCTGGAGATGCTTAGCCCGAGTCAGTCCCTTCATGAGGGGATCTGTTGGGTTCTCATCCGATGATACCATCTTTGCCACGAGGATTCCTTCTTCTATTCGATGTCTAATGAAGTGATATTTTCTGTCAATGTGTCTGGATCTCCCATGATCTCTTGGTTCCTTGGCTAAGGCAACCGCACTATTGTTGTCACAGAAAATCTCCATTGGCTCCTTTATAGCTGGTACAACTCCAAGGTCTCCGATGAAGTTCTTTAGCCATATAGCCTCCTTTGTTGCCTCGCTTGCTGCTATATACTCTGATTCACAAGTGGAACCAGCCACTGTCTCCTGCTTGGAACTTTTCCAAGTAATTGCCCCTCCGTTTAGAGTAAAGACCCAGCCCGACTGAGAGCGGAAATTATCCCTGTCAGTCTGAAAGCTAGCATCACTATACCCTATAACTCTCAAGTCCTCACTGCCACCGAGGGTAAGGACCCAGTCCTTAGTCCTCCGTAGGTACTGAGGATATTCTTTACCGCAGTCCAGTGTGCCTTGCTAGGGTTCCCCTGATACCTGCTAACCATGCTCAAAGCAAAGGCTACATCAGTTCGAGTACACGTCATAGCATACATGATCGATCCTACAGCTGAAGCATAAGGTATTCGACTCATTTCTTCTATCTCAGCCTCAGTACTAGGGCTTTGTGTCTTACTCAATCTGGCGTTACTCTAGATGGGTAACTCTCCTTTCTTGGAGTTATGCATGTTGAACCTTTTCAACACTTTGTCCACATAGGTGCTTTGACTAAGTCCAATTAGTCTTTTACTCCTGTTTCTCAAAATCCCTATCCCTAGGATATAGGCAGCTTCTCCAAGGTCCTTCATAGCGAAACACTTCCCAAGCCAGGACTTTACTTCCTGCAGGGTTGGGATGTCATTTCCTATGAGTAGTATGTCATCCACATACAGTACCAAAAAGCTGACTTTACTCCCACTAGCCTTGATATAGACACAAGATTCATCTTCACTCCTTGAAAAGCCAAATTCTTTGATTTTCTCATCAAAGCAAAGATTCCATCTGCGAGGTGCCTGTTTTAATCCATAAATGGATTTCTCGAGCTTACACACTCTACTGGGGTACTCTGTACTGACAAAACCCTCTGGCTGAACCATGTAAACATCTTCAGCCAACTTTCCATTAAGGAAAGCGCTTTTGACATCCATTTGCCATATTTCATAATCATGAAATGCAGCAATGGCTAACAGAACCCTAATAGACTTAATCTTGGCCACTGGTGAAAAGGTCTCATCATAATCAACTCCCGGAGTTTGAGAATAACCCTTTGCAACCAGTCGTGCCTTATAAGTGTGTACATTACCATCCATGCCGGTCTTCTTCTTGAAGATCCATTTGCACCCAACTATCTTACGATCAGGTACATTGTCAACCAAGTTCCAAACTTGATTGTCATACATGGACTGTATCTCGCTATCCATAGCCTCTTTCCATTAAGCAGCCTCAGGGCCTGCCATGGCTTCCGTGTAGCTGTTAGGCTCATCCAGATTTACCAGTGTGTTATCACTGATAAGTGTCTCACCTTCTGCAGTAATATGAAAACCATAATAATTCTCAGGTGCATTCCTAACTCTGGTGGAACGCCTCAGAGGTATAGATTCTTCAGTCGCCTCAACAGGAGTTTTCTCCTCAGGTTGAGGGCTAGGGTTTGAGGTTCCTTCACCACTTGACTCTTGAATTTCCTCAAGGTCAATTTGCCTCCCACTGTCTCCTTGGCTCATGAATTCTCTCTCTCGAAAGAATCCTCTTCTTGCTACAAAGACCACATTATCATTGGGTCTGTAGAAGATGTAACCAAAGGATTTCTGTGGGTAGCCGATGAAAATACACCTTTCGCTTCGGGGTTCGAGCTTATCGTGAGTCTCGCGTCTCACGAAAGCCTCGCAACCCTAAATCTTGATGTGGTCTAGATTGGGAACTTTTCCAGTCCACACCTCGTGAGGTGTTTTGGCAACCTTCTTTGTAGGGACTAGATTAAGGATATGGGCGGCAGTCTCTAAGGCATACCCCCAAAATGAGATTGGTAGCGAAGCTCGACTCATCATGGAACGAACCATGTCCAACAAGGTCCGATTGCACCTCTCAGCTACACCATTCAACTGTGGTGTCCTAGGAGGTGTCAATTGTGAGACAATCCCACATTCCTTAAGATAGTCAAGGAACTCAGTACTAAGATACTCACCACCACGATCGGATCGAAGCATCTTAATGTTCCTGCCCAGCTGATTCTCCACTTCTTGCTTAAATTCTTTGAATTTCTCAAAGGTTTCTGACTTATGCTTGATTAGGTAGACATATCCATATCTACTAAAATCATCAGTAAAAGTCACATAGAACCGATTAGCATCTCTTGTGGCGGTTCTGAAGGGTCCACACACATCCGTGTGTATGAGGTCCAACAAACCTTCACCCCTAGCACAAGTGCCAGTAAAAGGTGACTTTGTCATTTTACCAAGCAAACAAGATTCACAACTATCATCTGACTTAAGGTCAAATGACTCCAAGACTCCATCCTTTTGGAGTTGGCCTATGCGTTTCTTGCTTACATGTCCAAGACGACAATGCCATAAGGATGCTTTATCTAAGCTAGTGGAAGAGTTAATACACAATACATTATTTCCTAGATTATCTACAACAGATACAGTTTCATACACGCCATCACAAGGTAATGCTTTAAAATAAAGAACATTATTAAAGAAAGCATCAATACTACCATTATTATTATCAAAATAAAAGGTAAAACCTTGTTTATACAATGCATGAAAGGAAATAACATTTCTTGCCATTTCTGGTGAATAATAACATTTATTCAAATCTAATGTAAACCCACTATTTAGCACTAAGGAATAAACTCCTATCTTGGTGACAGGTGAAGCTTTCCTGTTTCCCATGATCAAGTTTATCTTTCCCTGCTCCACATTCTCACTTCTTTTTAGTCCCTGCAAATCACAACATATGTGAATACCACAACCTGTATCAAGGACCCACGACTTAGAATAAGGTGAGTTATTAGACAATATAGTGTATATACCTGCATGGTTGGGTTTTACTTTCCCATCCTTCAAATCTTGCTGGTAATTTGGGCAGTTTCGCTTCCAGTGCGACTTTTCATGGAAATAGAAGCATTCAACCTCATTAGGGTTAGCAGAAGGAGTGACAAAACCTTTCTTGGTTTTGCTTGAAGAGGAGCCTTCAAGGGTCTTACCCTTGGTACCCTTAGAAGGGTTCTTTCTCTTCTTCCCTTTGCCATGCCCGATTGCCAAGACATTGGCCACAGTTGGAGTAGGAGTAGGAGTAGTAACAACCGACTTACCCTTTAGACCACTTTCGGCGGTCTTCAAGAGTCCTTGAAGTTTGCTGAGGGTGACTTCTTCCTTGTTCATGTGATATGTCATGCGGAATTGATCATAACACGATGGCAAGGAGTGCAAAATGATGTCTATTGCTAACTCCTCAGGGAAGTTTACATTCAGCTTCAGTAAACGGTCCACATACCTTTGCATTTTCTGCATGTGGCCCGTGATGGGTTCACCATCCTTCATTCGGGTTGTTATCATGGAGGAGATTATTTCATATCGCTCTTGACGAGCACTTTGATGGTAGCGGTCCATCAAGTCCTGGTGCATCTCAAAAGGATAATAGTCCTCATAGGACTTTTGGAGCTCGGCTGTCATGGTGGCCATCATGATGCATGCCACTTTTGTAGCATCTCTTTCATGTACCTCATATTCAGCAAGCTCTTCAGGAATAGCAGTTGGCTCGGGTACCTTCAGCTCCTTGTCGAGAACATATTCTTTGTTCTCATACCGAGTGACCATCCTGATGTTTCTGATCCAATCTGTAAAGTTGAACCCATCAAAGATGACTCTCCCACAAAGATTCATGAGAGAGAAGGAGCTAGTAGGGTTTGAGCCAGAAGCATTGTTATTGGAAGACATCTGAAGAGAAGAGGGAATAGATTAGATTAGATATAGAGATAGTCCTTAACAAAACACCCAAATGTAATATTAAGGCTAGGACCCAACACAATATTTTATAACTTAGAAGAGGGATGCCGTAATCTAAGCTATAAGGTATTTGAAGGTAGGTGAATGACGATTCACCAATTTCCACCATGAAAAACGAAATATTTAATGAGGTTTTAATTGGTTTAGAAACTCCTAGATTCTTTGAGATTCATTGAACTTTCTTCAATGGCATGTTTCAATCTCGAGTGTGCCCTTCAAGTTTTGTGACTGGGATGCCGAGGATCACAAAACAAGGTGTGAAGTAACCATGCAAATTACTTGGTACCCTTAATATATTACCCCTCAATCGATGTGCCGGTTAACCACACACGCTCCATCGATACTATGATAAACATTAAGTCACCCTTTACCTACCTTGTTAAGTTCAAGTTATTGTGCCGGTTAACCACACACGCTCCACTAACGACTTAAACAAAGTATAAAGTGTAATTTCATGGATTAGCACCTTATTCACATTTTCCTAAAATAACTAAGATTGGGAATTCAATAAAGTTTAGTTACTTTAGTATTATCATTATACTTTTAATGAGAATTTATAAGTCCTTGTCCTACCCGTTCGGCTAACGACCCTCCACCGATCAAGGAAGCGGTGGGTGAGAGTGGACACCCATTAAGTTGCCATTTTATAGGCAACAACCTTATACCCCCCTTACAGACCGGCTTCGTGAATGAGGCGTACTAGCGGTAAGACGACTTGATCTTATACATATATAAATATTATTAAACTTATAATATTATAAAGTATAAGGGTTGAATTTTAACTTTTAAAATTCTAGGGGTTGGAACTAAAGTTTTTAATATGACTTTACATGTTCCAAAACTTGAGGGCAAGTTTTGTAAACTTTCAAAACTTTTCATTTCTCATAACTTATGAGTTAATGGTTATTAAAAATGAAGACTCTTCATTTTTTGTAACCTATGTGTTCTTTTAATGGTTATTTATAAATGTGACTTTTGGTTATCCATAACTTAAGAACTAGTTATGGACTCCATTAAAACACATAAAGATCAAGAATTAATCTAATCAATTATTAGCACATAATTTCTATGATCTTCTAAACTCATATGTTTATGAGTGTTCATATCAAAAATTTCAAGAATCGTAAGTACATATACAAAACTTGAAATTTTGATACGAGCTTTTGAACAAAACTTCGATTTTCAAGTTTTTTTTTTTTGCATCAAGTATCAAATAAACAAACCAGGCTCTGATACCACTGATGAGTTTTTGAGCATTCTAACACTCCTATGGTGTACATGCAACCCTAGAAACCTTGGATCTATGTTTGACTATGATACATGCAAATAATTATTTTTCCAAGGTTCTTATCCTATCTAGCATGGCATGGGGAACTTGAATCAAATAAAGCTAGTAGAATTACTTACCTTGTAGTTGTAGTTGATTGCTTGGAGTTTTAGAGCCTAGCACCAATAGTGTGGATGCCTCAAATGGAAATCACAAATCACCACAAACTTGGAACTTTGAGAGAATAGTAATCACCTTCTTGAAATCGGCCCTCTTACTTTACTCACCACAACTCGTGTGATTTCAAGAACCAAAGCCTCCTTTATATAGTGTGGTGGATTAGGGTTACATTCATGTAAACCCTAATACCCATGTCTTTTCATTTCCATGAGATCCATGGGTTAAAGCTCCATGGCGTATCCATGGACTTTCCATGCAAGCCTAGCCCATTCCAAATAAGCATTAGCCCACACTATATAAATACAAGAGCCCATATTTAATTAGTCATACTTTTGATCTCTAAATTAATTCTAGATTAATTATAGATCAATACTAATTAAATAATATGATTTTATATTAATATATTAGGACTTATAATATATTAATAAATCATAACATATACTATTCTCAAACGATTATCCATAAATTGTTCGGGTGAAGTGCAACCCAAATGGACCATGTCGGGTCGGGTCAAGTACATGTCAAGTACATACCAAATATAGTTATGGACTTAGACACTATATCCAACAGATACATACCTGTCACCACATCAGGTATTGAATGAGCCTCCTCGACTGTCAACTAAATTTCCCTGCTCCTCACAACAAGCACCTCTGCCTTACCCTAACGGCTATCTGTAATCTGCAAGGTCGCTGGAGAGGGTGCTGCAATTGGTCCTGCCACTACTAAACTCGGAAAATCAGCCTTTTATGGCCCCTCTGATTGCAATGAAAGCAAATCAGACTCGATCCTTGGGGGGTGGTTGTGCAGACCCGACCATAATGTCGAATCTTGCCACATTTGTAGCAGCCTGAATCACCCACCCTGCAAGCTCCATCATGCTTCTTGTCGCACTTGACATAGTGGTATCGGCCCTACTGGCCCCCCGATCTCGAATCAAACACCTTGGGCTTCTTTCCCGAACCCTCAGAACTCTGAACCTGATCCGGCTTCCTCTTCTTATCGATCTCCAGGTCAATCTCCCTCTCTCTGGCCCGCGCCACCATATCGTCCAGTGTCTTACAATTGGATCTACTCATAAACTTTCTGATATCGTTCCACAACATATCATGATATATCACCTTCTTAATCTCCTCGTCTTCCACATACTGCAGAACCAGCAACGCCCTCTCACGACACATAGCGATGATCTCCGTCACTGTCTCAATAGTCTGGAGAAGGTCCTGAAACTCCCTCGCCAACTGTCAATCACAGGTGCAAAATCAGCCTGAAACCTCGTCAAAAAATCCTCCCAAGTCATCGACTCAACTACCTCACCTCCCAAGGTGTGACCAACCTCCTCCCACCAGTCTCATGCTCTATCTTTTAGAAGACAGGATGCAAGTCTGAAATTTTCCCCCTTGGGGCAACAACTAGTACGGAAGGTGTTCGTGACATCCGCTAACCAACACCTGCTTGCAATCGGGTCCTTCTTCTCGAAGAACTCTAGAGCCCTACATTCCCGGAACTCTTAGAAAGTCAAAGAGTGGGCTCCCACCATTGCCACCATCTCAGAATGAAAATCGCCCAAGTGCTCATCCAAAATCTCCATAATACCCTCCTTGATCGCACCGGAGATCACAGGAGTATGCTCAAGAATATTGTGGGTAATCTCTCATGAAATGAACTCCCACATCTGATCATCCATAAAACCGACCCCAAAGCCCAAACCTGAACCATCACCTGTACCAGAACCTCATCGAGTGACCATCATACTGAAAAAAAAAACCATTCAAACCATCAGAATATATATACTCGAAGAATCCCACATTCTACAAGTTCGCGGGTATCATCATGACTTTCCTTGACTCGAGTACGGATCCTCTGCTTCCAATAGTATGGGCCCATACTACCTTCCACATCTATTTGTACTTTCCTCAAGGATCTCCCTGAATCCCCCAAGTTACTTCCCTATCAATCCATACAAACTCTATCAAAGCAAAGCTCTCAGCACCGAATCACCTCCTAGGTTTTCCTAGGGTTACCGCCACTCTCCGCCATCAGTTGTAAAAGGAACTCCCTATAACACCTTCTAACTAGCTCACGAACACAATTACATATCACCGACACTAGATAATTCTTTGAATGAGAGGTCTCACACTACAACGGTTGGACTTAGACAAAAGTTGTGCAACAGGGTTAAACCTAACCTTATGAAATTATTTAATCTCGGAAATATGTACCTTAGCATATTCGCTTACTAGTTGGTTGATGCTAATGGGAACTCCTAAAAGCACAAACCAAGCATCATTCGAACATTGAGTAATCTGAATCAAAGCATAACCTAATTAGGCCATCTTACCACTGACTGATCTAGTACTAGCATGCAAGTCTACAAGCTCATACAATAGGCATATAAAGGCATCTCTCCTAGCATTCTATCAGGCAAATCCTGACTAGATCCTTAGCCATAGTCTAGTATACGATTTACATATTCACATTTCAAAGCATATCACAAGAACATGTATGGGTATTTTAGGAAAACTTACTTGAGCTAGGTCGATTGCATGCACCACAACCCTTTCTTTTATTAGAAAATTCTTTTATAAAACATTTCTTCTGATGAAAAAGCTATCAAATCCTAAGTTTGAGTTCAGGCATACCCGAGAGTATGCCTGAATCCCTCAAACCAAGGCTCTGATACCAAGTTGTAACGTCCCAAAATCCAGAACAAAAAATTTTGTTTTTATATTAAAGAACCCATCCAATGCTATATCAGAGTCAATAAAGCGGAAAATCATGGTGCGTACAATGCGATCATCCTGATCCCTTCGCTTTCGAACTAGAAGTACCTGAAACATAAATTGAAAACCATAAGCACAAATCTTAGTGAGTTCCCCAAAATACCGCATCCCATACATATATGTCAGCTTAAGGCTATACCACGTTTATTTCACCCCTGAGTCTATTGTAACTCATATGTCAGCCTAAGGTTGTACCGGGTCTATTTCACCCTCGGGTCTATTTCACCCCCAGGTCTATTTCACTCCCAAGTCTATTTCAACTCATATGTCAGCATAAAGTTGTACCGGGTCTATTTTACCCCACATACGTATAGCAAACAGGCACACATGCATACAACACATACAACAGGAGTCATAAAGACTACAAGCACATACAATCCCTAGTGTCCTACGGTATAGTGAGCAAACTCACCTCGCAAAGCAGCTCAGAAGTCAACACGCCCTCAAAATCCCACAACATGTGCTAAGTGTCACCTAGATAATCACACAAGGAAAAACCTTAATCTACCTATTATGGCATTAATAGTTGAACAAAATCCATAAGTCAAAAGTCAACCCTCAAGGTCAACGTTCAAAGTCAACAGTCAATGTTGACTCTAGCCGACCGCCACGACATGGTCTTCCTTGGCCACGTCGTGGCCCACATATGACCAAACAGTTGGGAAAGTCTCAGCCTCCATGTCGTGGTGACTTAGGACCACGCCGTGGTAGTTGGGGGTTCCAACAGCTTAATGCATTAAGTTGTTTTCTTCGATTCCAAGAGCTCCAACTCAGATTTGGTCCGAAATGTGATCAAGAAGGATAAAGTTTCTAACTTTATCCATTAGGACCACCCAAAAGCTCCAAAACCCAAATCTCTAAGTCCCAAAAGGCTTAACAATGCAAGAACTTAACCAATAAGCACTTATTTCATAAAGTATGAAATCCATCCTTTCCAGAAGTGATTCTAGCACCAAAACTAACCTAAAAGTTAGTGATTTATAGACATGCATGTCCGATGCATGTATTGAACCCATATTAGGTCAAAATGAGGGTTTGTGACCCTAAATCTCATGCATGGGTTGAAAACCCAACCAAACTCCAGATCCAAGACACAAATTATATAAATGCCCCAAAGATTCATAAAGTTGTGAACTTTAAGAGATCTCACCATCCCAACAAACAAGAACAAGAAGTTAATGGGACAAAACTCAAGATCTAACAACTTATCATGATAAAAATCGAGTCTTGGACACTTTCAAAGGTCCATAAGAGTGCTAAGGTGAAGAATGGATACTTATTTGCTTGATCTTTGCTTCCTTCTTCCTCTTTTTTCCTTCTTAGCTTCAAGGAACACCAAAACTAGCTCATTAGAGGAAAGTGATTGGGGTTTTCTTTAAGGCTTGAGGTGGCTGATGGAGTCTGAGGATAAGAAAGTCCTAGCCTCCTCATTCCTTTAAATAGGGACCAAACCCAGAAAAATAGAGTTTTCACGTGAGCCGTCCACCATGTCGTGGCCAATACTGCCACGCCGTGGTGGCTTAAATGAAACACGTGAACCCTTCTCGCCTCGCCACGTCATGGTGGTGCCTCCACCATGCCATGGTAATCCTCAAAAAGATAAATTAATTATGAATAATGTAAAATATATAGAGATAGATAAAATGAATGTTAAAAGTTTATATATTTATGCATATATGGACAACATCATGAAAGAGTTAAAGAGACAAATTTCTTTTGGAGGAATCTTGACTTTGTCACATGGCACTAAGTTTGAGCCAGCCTCAAAAGGACCTAGCTCATAGGTTTGAACTAGCTAAAATTATTTATATTCGATTTTCTTTGCAAATGAATCCATTATTTATGCCATATTATGTATAATACCTGGTATATAATAATGCTATGAGCATATCATAAGATACCAATTAGATACATGATTAAGTCACTGGATGACTATAGGAACATTCTAAGAGTACTTTAAAGATCTAAGAAAATATATATGAGATAATTAGTTTAGGATAAAATCTTCATGTAAAGAGCTACATAAGATTCTGATTTCTAAGCAAATATAGATAATTATGAATCATAATTGGATTTTGACTTGATTATGGGACGAAGAGTAAGTTTAGTTGGAATGAGGTCCAAGCAAAAAAAATGACACAATCTACTACAAAATAAGCATACACTACTTTATAAGTTGAAATATGATATGATTGGATGAATGAGTTCATTGAAAAACGATGTTGATTTCTGCCATTCAAGGATCACATAGATATCTTTGTGACTTCGAGAGTATACTTAGTTGAGCTAAGAGATTCTATGTCATGAAAGAACACCAATCCTATACTCCAAAATATTTAACTATACCTAGAGTAAAGTCAAATATGGAGATGATAGTATTCGCATAATTCACACAAATTAAGTTTATTCGAACCCATTAATAAAGTCCATCTTTTGAGCTAAGTATGAATAGTCACATTTCATCTATAAGACTTTATTATTCTAGAAATGGGATTTTAATTTTGGATTTAGTATTTGGATATTGGAACATTGTGACAACAACTATTATATAATGTTTTGATATACTCGGATATGATCATAACATTAATACTTATTGTGTTCTATATTAACTTGTTCAATCCATGAATAATATTATTATTCTAAATGTTCATAGTTGGTTATAAATGTGGGAGCAATTATATAGTAAGACTAATATGAATTGGATTAGTTGACTTTCACCAGATGAAGGTAGGCAATCAGTTGTAACCAAGTTTCATAGGTACTTGTCAGATAACTAGTATTGAACTGACCCGCATCAAGATCATCTCATGGATCGCTATCATGAATGAAACTTGATTAAAAGGTCCTATATTTGTATCCTTAACACCTGAGATACATAGTGGGACTTAAGTGTAGGAGTGATGTGCTTTGATATGGTCAAATGTTGGTCCTTAACCGGGCAGTTATAAAAGCCATTTTCAGGTATGGTGTAAACTACGAAAGTGGATTATGTAGTCAAGATGGGATTTGTTCCTCGTATGTGTTGAAAATTAGACATCTAAGGCGCCTTGACAAAAGTTGAACACCTAATGAGATTGATCGCGATCCATATCTCATGTTTAACATGATGTCTGTGACAAACGGATAACTGATAAACTTACTTTATAAACCAATTATAGCTTTGAGCTTTTTGGGAATTGGGTGTTGATAGAATGGCATAAAGTTGTATGTTGATGGGGGCAATGAAATGTTGCTAGACGTTCACCAGTGTCTATATCAGTCTAATATGAATCTTGCGCAAGTGGGAGATTGAAAGATCCATTATGCCCAAGAATCATATTAAAGTGATATTACTAACTAACATATGATACTAATGGGTCATACTAACAACAATTTGATACTATTGATTATTTATTAGAAATTGATTTTAATAAATATTCAATAAACTCTTATATTTAATTGGAAATAATTTATTTCATGGAAATATTAATTTTCAAAGGCAAGTAACATAATATATCATATGGTATGATTTATTAAGTCATGTACATTATTTTGGACTAGAAAGACTTTTGCCTTTTAGCCAAAAGCCAAAATTTATATTTTATAAAAGAAGTTTACAAAACTTATAAACTTCCGTCTTCTTTTTTATCTTTATAAGAAAGAATAAAAGAAGCATGGTCTTTTGATTTGTTTAATCAAAAGCATGGCTAGTTCTTAAAGGCATGGGGGACAAGTTCCTTTTATGACATGAGTGCTTAATTGGTTAAGGGCTCATGTGTATTGTTTTAGCGTTAAGAGAGTGCATAAAAGGCTTTCATTTTTGACTTTTTTACTTGCCAAAATCGTGAGTATGCTTGGCATACTCACTCTCTCTTGTTTTTTCTTTTACACTTGAAAGAACACTTCCATTTTGCTCTCTTTAAGTTCATACTTTGGTTATGAACTTAAAGCTTAAGAGCTGAAGAGTTTAAAGACTAGCATCACCATAAAGTTGGATTATTATTGGTGTCTCAAAGGTTCATACGTTCTTCATGAATTTCTAAGCCTCCCCTTGAGGATTTAAAGTCTACAAAGGTTGTTATACTCTTCTTCCTCTTTGGTTGTTGTTTTATTTCCAAACTTTGCAAGAAGATCCTTGGTGGGTTATAAATTTTCTTATGTTATTTCGAAATCTCAAGTCTTTCATTTGCCAAATTTTCTAGTTTATGAAACTAATTTTGAAATAAAACCCAACATTTGTAACACTATTTTCAAATAACTCATGTAAAGGGTGTTTTATAAATCTGTATCACTAAAAGATGCATCATTCTAATTGTTTAAATTTCTCCACGAGAAAGGGCACTTATGGTGGTTACTCTGGTCGTCGCTAGAAACCCATATGTCATCACGAGAGTAGAAGTCGTCCAAGATTCATCTTTATAGCATAAAGTGTTGTTATTTGAACATTTCGTCACTATAGATAACACTATAATGGTAGCATTTCTTAGCATATTTCATTGCTCGAACTATTTATATATTTTTAAATAATGAAATACATGCAGAGACGACTTGTCATCACCCGAAGTTGGCCTATAGAGGTTGCATGTTTTCGATGGAGGTCTCATCATATATTTTGTTTTTTTATTTTTTCTAAAAATTTTACCAAAACATAATACATGTATATACAACCTACCGGTTTCAAACCCAAACACTAAAAACCTTCAAATATAATATTGAACATTCAAATAAAATAAATGTTGCGATATGTGATCAGGCTGCTAGGTGTTGGTGTCTCAGATCTAGATCGGAGATCTTGAGGAGGTGTCGTTAGCGAGTTCCTCGCGAGATACCTAAGCTTCCATCACAACAAAGTCGTTAGAGTTGCCCCAGGGATTGTGCCATGGGAGCAAGCTCCAATGATCAAGTTAGATCGGTTGGTAGAGATGAAATGGTTCTTCCTAACCGGAGAGAACCATCTTGGTGTATTGGGTGCCAGTTTAGCCATGGAGGTTGATGCTTTTAGAGTTCAAGGTCCCAGGGAAAGGTCCTTAGAAGTTGCCTCCTCGTGGAGGAGGAAGCATTCTATTTATAGGAGACAATTAGGTTGAGGAAGAGTTTGGTCAAACCTTGGGCCAGCCCAACTCATGGCCAACTAGCAAGGAGTTGGGAAAGACCGCCCGGGCCCCAGGCGAGCGCCAAGCGCGGGCGCCAGACAATGCTAGCAGGCGAGCACTAGGAGAGCATCAGGAGAGCGTCAGGCGAGGCTGGCGTGCCAGGTCTTGACGTCTGGTCCATGCTAATGGACCATACGTCAACAAGTCCCCCCAGTCTAATGTAATTGGTGTGCGGTCAATGACATTGGACTGGACACAATCATACAAGCCGTGTGTCCCTATCGGACTAGACATATCAACAATGCACTAAGGAAATAAAAAGAAAGACTGAACCTCGACCATGAGAGACGTGGTGTTATGAGATGAGGTAAACATGGGTTTATGCAACACTAGCTAGCTTGATACTCCTTTCTTCTCGAGAGTATGATCCGGTCGATGTTATGCAACGTAGTTGTTGCTGGTAATGTAATGCAGGACGGAGCTGCTAATGATGTTATACAGAGCAAGGCTGCTACTAATGTTATGTAGAGAAAGGATGCTAATATTATGCAGAGCAAGGTTTCTAATGTGACAAATGGTGTCGATAAGATGCTAGGCCAAGGTAGCTAAGAAGCGTGACCTCGCCATACAACCTCTGAGATTGTTATTTGGCGCGGCTATTGTGCCAAGATCCAAAGTTCATAAGGCAATTGCAACGTACTCGATCCATGATTCCTGCCTCCCAGTCACAACCAATAGTTGTCCAGAGAAACACCGTTAAGGAAAACGCGCATGCCTTTGCGAGGGGGATGAGATTTGTGGCCAACGTCGGGTAGCGGATTATATTTCTATTCTCAAGGGAAACTTTGGGTAACTGTTCAGTAGTACACACTTCGTGAGTCCCGTGTAAATGCTTTACAGACCGAGCTATGCTTCGTGATCCTGTTATTGGTGCGTTCTGAGTGTCGTGTCACTGGAGTGGTTATCTAAAAAGACAACACAATCAAATTTGATAATTTTCTTGACATCATAAAGTGATTAAGATCATGATTGCTTTGAAAGACTTTGTAGAGTAGCAGCAGTAGCGTACTACTCTTCTCCCTCCCTTTTTTTCAAAAATGTTGAGTGAGTCCGAACCGCAATATGTATTCTAAAAACGTATTTTGTTGAGCGGAGCTTGCGGAACGCGAGCATAAATGGCTAATTTTTGTCTTGCAAAATTGGGTCATTTTTGTGTTGTTGAAGATAGCCCAATATGATAGAAATTAGTTTGGAAAGGGCCAAAAATAAAAGATGCAGCCCACTTATGATAAGAGGAGCCCAAAATGAGACTCTTTGGAGCCCATTTCTGAATTTAGGCCCAAGGAGATAAATGGTGGCCCATTTGCAACTTGTAAACCCTAGTAATTTTCCTCTTTTTTTTCGTGACTTGATTGTGTACAGGAAGTACCAGACATGCTTTACCTATGTTTTATATCAGTTTGGATGAAGACCTTGCAGCCTCATCACCTCCTCCCTGTTATCAAGATCTGTCAAGAGAGATGCCAAAAATAAAACATCAACGACTAGAAGTGGGTGTCGGAGTTCGGCGGCGGCAAGGGAGAATTGGAGCATCATTTCACCGATGGAGTAGCTGTTCTACTGCGTCGCCATTTAAAGGTGGTTCCCAGTTGGAATTTTTCACATGTAGCTAACGATCAGAGATATGATTTCACCGGTGACATAGGTCTGTTGGGTCGTTGGGATTAAGGGTGACTGGTGGCAAAGACGGCGACGTGTTAGCTGCTGTCGGTGGTCCATGAGTGGTCCGGTGGTGCTTCATCGGAGGAAGTCGTCGGTTGGCTGTAGACAACTAGATTTGATCGGAGGACACAACTTACTGAGATGGAGAATCGATAGTCGGTGACGGGATAGCAGAGACTATCGACTGATGGTTCAACAACTCCGGTTGGTGATGGCGAATCGAGAAGCTGAAAGTGGCAGCCGCTGCGGGAGGCGTTTCGTTGAAATCAGATGTGGCTGGTGATGCGCAGGCTCTAACCAATGGTGAGCTGATTCCAAGGCTCTGACCAAGTGGCGCCCTGTTTTGTCTTTTCTGCCAAGTTTTATTAACTGTGTGGGACCCAACCGACATTGATGTTGTTGTTGTTGATAAAAGCACCATGGATGTTAGGTTTTAGGGGAGGCACACAAACCAAACACCATCCTTGTATTTTTTTTTATTTTTTTTTTATTTTTGGTTTTTGAACAGTAAACAGTAAATGTGTAGGGTAAAATTGACTTCATTCTTTCAAAAATATCTGATGTATTTTGGTGAAAGAATAAATGATTTTGTGGGGTTTTTGTGGGATGTACAAGCTTTACAGTTGTATGTACAAATAATAGCTTTAAAGAATGAAGTTTTACACAGAAAATCTCCAAATAAAAAGGGTTTTCTTGTAATATGAATTGATAAGAGTTTAAGAACTCTTAAAACTTGCTTTCTTCCCTAACTTTTTGAATAAGTCACGAAAATCGATCTGAAAATGTTTTTGCAAGCTTCATAAATGTTTAAATGTACAAGAACAAAACAAATTTGGGAGATCTGAGTGAAAATAGGGAAGCATATCATAGAGATTTGGGCAAAAACTGAGCAGATCTAGAGATCTGAAAGAAAGAATGAAGCAGATCTAGAGATCTGAACGTTTGGGAAGCAGATCTAGACAGCTCTTGGCGAGAGCCGAACGGATCCGAATAGATAATGGTAGAAATGAACAGATCTGAGAAAACCCAAGGCGAAGAACAATAGATCTGAACAGATCGGTGGTGAAACTGGGGTTGAAACCAAGAGACGGTAGCTATTCGCTCGAGGTCCCACGGATGGAGCTAAATGTTGCGATATGTGCTCAAGCCGCCGGGTCTTGGTGTCTCGGATCTGGACCGAAGATCTTGAGGTGGTGCCGTTAGCGAGTTCCCCGCGAGATACCTAAGCTGTCAACACAGTAAAGTCGTTAGAGTTGCCCCATGGACTATGCCCCAGGAGCAAGCTTCGACGATCAATTTAGATTGGTTGGTAGAGATGAGATGGTTCTTCCTAGCCGGAGAGAACTGTCTTGGTGTGTTGGATGTCAGTTTAGCCATGGAAGTTGATGCCTTTAGGGTTCAAGGTCCTAGGGAAAGGTCCTTAGAAGCTGTCTCCTCGTGGCGGAGGAAGCATTCTATTTATAGGGGACAATTAGGTCAAGGAAGAATTAGGTCAAGCCTTGGTCCAACCCAACTCGGGCCCAACTAGCAAGGAGTTGGGAAAGATCGCTCGGGCGCTAGAAAAGCGTCAAGCGCGGGCGTCAGACAAGGCTGACAGGAGAGCGCCAAGCGAGGCCGGCGCACCTGGTCTTGACATCTGGGCCATGCTAATGGACCATACGTCAACAATACCAAACCAATCAATGTTATAGTATGTCAAAATATTTAAACCCAAACTATTTCTTATCGGTAAAATTTCCTCATTCTTATTCTCGTTATCTTCTTGTTGGGACGGATTGTATTCTAGTTACGTCGAACCAAAGGTAAATTGAGATCAATTGATCTCGGTACCATTAAGCTTGATTCTCTTAAATTTGTTTCAATGTTGCATTAATTTTCGAGACATTATTTTCATTTTCACGGCCATTATATTTTTAATTATGTAAATATAGTGCGGATATTTAGTGAATAAAAATAGGGAAAAAAAATTTAAGCTTTCAGCCTACACCATAGGTGTGTTAACGACGTTCCCTAATTGCAAGTGTGAGGACTATACCTAATCTTCATATGAGTAAAACAAACACAATAACCATACATTATAATTTTTAAAAGTTCAGCAACATAACTACATTATTTAAATAACAACCATTCCAAAAATTCAAAATACATATAATAATGAGAACATGATTAAAATAATGGCAACAAGCATACAATATAGGTAATGTACTTTAAATAACAACATTTTACCAAAATAGCAACATATTTATAGTAATAGCTACATGCTTGAGATAGTATCAACATACTTAGACTAAAGGGAATATGGCCCAACAATATCGGAAGTTGATGGAAATGCATCCATGAGTCAAAGGTTGAGGGTTCAAGTCTTGTGTGAGACAAAATATGTACATTTAGAGGTATAGTAGTGGGCATATGAGTTATATGTTCTAAAAAGAATAACAACATTCTTACAATATAGGCAATATACTTTAAACGACAACATACTTACACAAATTCTATAGTAATGCTTTACACAATATAGAAACATACTTGAAGTTATAACAACATGTTTATAATATAGGCAATCAACTATAGATAGCAACATACTTACACAAAGTCCATACAATACTTTACACAAAATAACAAACATACTTACATTAACAACAACATGCTTATGATAATAGCAACATACTTATAATATAGGAAATATACTTCAAATAGAAACATACTTTACACAAAATATCAACTTACTAATTTATACAGTATAAACAGTGTACTTTATATAGCAACATACTAATTCATACAATTTCAAATTATTACATACATATTATGCATATTTGTTCTTAATTACTAGCACATATTCACTATTATGTTTATATTTTCTAAGCATAAACATAAACCTTATTGAAAAATATCATATTCATTTCCTTTAATATAAACATTAACTCTTTCAATATATATATATATATATATATATATATATATATATATATATATATATATATATATATATATATATACATCAAAATGTATACCTTATATAAGTAATTGTTTTTGAAAATGATTTTTTGAGTAAAGAGATTCACGACTTGAAAATTAATTTTCATTATTTTTAAAATTTGATGATCAATTATTCTAATCAAACTGGCACATGCATCATGCATGGTGTACAAGGATCTTTCTACCCAATGATATCTTTGAGTGTAGTATATGACTATCTTTCCAATAATCAATATTTGACAAAGAGACAAGAAGTTTTCTGGCAAAAGAAGGGTAGAATGGGGTGGGGATGGGTATATATGTTGGATACTCGTCGATCCGGTTGATAAAAGTTAATTTGGATAAAGAATACATAAATTTCAATTTAATATTTTCTTTATATTCATATTTTTATATTTAATAATTCAAGATTTACATCACTATTTTATAATATCTTAGAGTTTATAGTTTCAGTTATTACATTTGTTAATCGAGTCATATATAAACAAACAATGTATATTTATAATCAGATAATTGTTTTTGTAATTCGTGGACCCAATAGTGTTGATTGTAAAAATATGAAAAGCAAATTGAGAATTATACCGAAACATAATTTTTATGCTATTTTCCAACAAAAACACAACCCAAACAAGGCAAGATAAAACCCATGGACATAAAATGACATTTAGATATGGACATAGTGATTTTTTTCAAAAGATTCGATGTTTGATGGTATGGAGGCAATATTTTCTTGTGTTGTCATGTTTATCTTTTGGAAATTAGAAATTTTGTTCAATTTGCATGTATATTTTGTAACGTTGTGAATCTCCGTCTACCTCTAGCATCATATATCAATTAAAAATAAATGTACACCTAAACATATATTAATTATGTTTTAAAAATATAGTACATTAGTGTTAAAATGTAGTAAATTTGTATTTATTTTGTATAAACATATAGTAAATATTTATTAAAATTAAAGAAACGATACCGGCTTTACAAGGCGTTGGCGATCCGTAGGAACACATTCCTACTCAAACGAAATCTTCTTTTGAACTCTTTCGACCCGTATACACAACTATCCGCAAAGTAATTGTGATATAAACGTATGTGTCCTTCCTCGCGATTTCTATTTAACATCGTCTTGTTTGTAGAGACGATGAGTCTGCTTGTAGTAGCTCGTTGTTGTAATATTGATACATCATAGTGATGAATATATCGTCACTGTCATCGTCAGACGGGTCGAAAGGATCCATAATTTTTTTTTTTTTGAAAAGTTTTGAAATTCTATAGAGAAAGAGGAGAATTTTGTGAATTAAGTTATGATAGATAATAAGTGTTTATAGGTAAAAAAAAATAATAATTAATTTTTTTTAATTCAAAAGGTAACATTGTAACGTTCAGAGAGGAAGGACCAATCACAAAACGCGTTTTTGCTTCTTTACAACCAGAGACACTTAACGAGAAAGCCGAGACGGTGTTGGCCTCGTTATAACACCATGCTCCTGCCTCCACCTCAGTAAAAACGCGGTTAAGGCGTCTCATACCGCATCGTCTAAGACTCCACTTAAATCATATGAGACCAAAGATATAAATATCATTTGATCAAATATAATTTAAATATTTATTTAATTACAAAACAAGTTTTGGAGAAAACAATACCTTTGAATATCATAAGCAAATACTATAATTTAATATCATAATCAAATATAACTTAAATATTTTTAAATTTTGTGGACCCAATAGTTTTGTTATAATTCTTAATCTCGGTCGTTGATAAAATTCATCGGACGACCATGATTGGTAGATGATATGCCTTTGATGTTCATTTAGTAAACGTTTATTTTTATCTTGTGGGTTTGGCAGGCTAGTTAAAAATTTGTTTTTTCCTGATTAATTTGTTGATAATTGATAAACTAGATGATATAGTAATAGTGTTTAATTTAAAAAAAAAAAGAAAAAAAACAAATTGTTAATAAGCTAGATGACAAATATAAATGACATAAAAGAATATTCATATTTACAATTAAAAACTAATATGAGGAAATACATGTTATTATTAAAACGATTAATATCATGGTACATATTGTCTTTTATATGTGCATTCTAATTATACTGAATTTGAAATTTTCAAAAATATTGTTTTAGTTGTTTATGATTTGTATGCATGGCACAATGTTACAAATGTTAAACTTATTTTTAATTAAGAGTATATTTGGATAATTTATGGAAAAAAGCATGATAAAGAACTTATTAATAAGCCATTTCAAATGTTTTTTTAAACTAGTTTATAAATTATTTTAGTGATTTTATCAAACACTATATTACAATAAGCTCAAAAAAATAAACTAGCCAGTACATTACAAACATAGTCTTAAACGTTTGATTTTTTTATAAGACGGTGAAGATCTTGAGTATATAGTTTACTCAGATAATTTGGTTTTGTTTTAACCTTCATTCATATTATCTATACATTGAGGATAATCATGAGACTTTCTTAAATGGCTAAAACTTATGGGAGATAACTTAAACATGATGTGTAAATAATATTTTAACATGATATTTAATAGATTGTCATAAATATGTTAGTGAAGAGATGAATTTATGTTTTAAAAATAAAAACTATTATTCCTAATATTCGCTGAAAAAGTCATGCAACTTTTGAGTGATTGAGTACCCATTACAGGTTGGAAAGTTTAAAATCTTTTTAACATATTGAAACCATTCATTTTACTTTATGAAAGACCATCAATAATGGTAAAAGTGAAAGTAGACTAGGGCTTGTCTCTTTTTCTTTTGTCCTTTTAATCTATCGTTTTTTTATGAGGTCAAATATGAAGCCCAACACGGCAACACAAAAAGCTAAGTCAAATTTTATATTGGAGTTTTTAATCTTTATAAACCGAGTTAAGACCATAATGCACCTCGTTTTTAATTCGCTTTGAACCTAATTTCTTAACTATTTAACTCTTTTAATGAAAAAAGTTTGTTCTGTCAAGCAACGGTCAAGGTTGATTTTTTTGTATTAATGACCTCATTTGTTACGCAAGACAGAAAGACACAATGTATTTGACACACATCAAATATCGTATCGGGATTATATATATTGTTTTTTTTCTGTATCATCCAAAAAAAGATAATATAAATCTGTTGTTTTAAAAAAAATACATAAATACACTTCTCATTTTTATAATCAATCCACTATTGTCCCATGAACAAAAATAATGGATGAAAGATCAAAGGAAGCGAGGGAACAAGTTTGAGGCAATGGTACTTATAATGGTCTCTTATGGTGTGGTCACCCTTGGACCAGGGTCCGACCCATCTGACACCCTGCCATGGACTCTATGCAAAGTTTCTTTCCTCTTAATAGCTTCTTAAGTTCTTATTGGTCTTGTTTTTATTCAAAAAAAGGATTATTTAAACCACTTACTCATTCTAGTTGGTTTATATAATATTTCACATAAGGCAGTATGATGTCTAATAATATCTTTAATATTTGATGTTAATTGTCATATAGAGGTCATGTAGGATTCAACCACTCAATGTCTTTTTATACCTATATAATGGTGTGGTTTCATCTAATGCCTCCATCTTTTACAATTGTGTTTGTACCTTTGGCTTTAATAGTTGTACATCAAGGTATGGAGCGATATTGTCATTCAAATTTGAGCAGCACAAACATGCAGCCCATCGATGCCTATGAAAAATATGGCTATTGAGCGTTGTTTGCCGACGTCATCCATATCTACCACACCGTTTAGCCTAAATAAGTAAATAACTGAAATACTTCAACTAGTTATATCTATTTTTCAACTTTTATCAGGAAACTATTTTTGTGGACACAAAAACAATTTTTTGTCAATTGGGACCCTACTAGTGGACGTAAACAAACTGTACTTATTTTTTTATGTTTTGTACATCACTAACGGACACAAACAATTTGTATAACAAAATAAAAATATATATTTTTTCTTTTTGTTCAGACCTTTTATATATATATATATATATATATATATATATATATATATATATATATATATATATATATATATAAAGTTTAGTGATCAAAATTAAAGAAAGAAAAATAATATTACTTTACTTGACTAGTAAACTAGTAAACCTTGTCAATGGGACCTAATTGACATAAAAAATTTGCTTAAGGACCCAATATAGATGGAAAAAATAACTTATGAAATTGCAATTTTTTTGTTTCGTTAAGAAAGGTGAAACAAAAAAATGGGATATCGACTCTCTTTCAACCCAACCGAATCTCACAAAAAACGTAAATATTCTTTGCATCCTTATAATCGAAAATAACCCTAAAAAATTGCCAACTTATCTAGTCCTGTATGCATATTTTTAAACACAAAATTATATTTTCCTGCATCACAACAAAAAGGTTAAACAATGCAATCTCAAGAACAAACATCAAACTTAACAAAACATCAAAACCATAAATCTTTCAACCAAATTCATAAAAACCACATGAGATGAAACCATCCAATTCGACCCAAGTCAAAGTTCACCAAATTGAGTCAACAATCAACATCTGTCTTAATACTCAAAAACATAGAAATAAGATAACTACCACATATTCAAATTCAACTTATTCAAGGTCATCAATCCAATCGCCATAAATACCATTAATCTTCACATGACCCTTCCGGAGTTTCCGCATCATCCCAGGCAGATGCCCGGAACCAGAACCACCTGCCCGACCCACTGATGAACCGATGGGTGCAACCGCATGAGCCATTGATGAGCCAGGGGTTGCAACATTGTTTGAAGACATGAGTCGTTGGTTGTTAGGATTAGGGTTAACCTCTTGATGAACAAGCCCACCACGGTATCTTTGCAGTTCTACAAAAAGAAAATATTATTTTTTGTATATCAAAAATTGTAAAAATTATCTTTTTGTTTATTTTTTGGATGTTAAACTTACATGACCCAAAATGAATATTTTATATTAACTTAATCACGTAATCTACATGAGTGTTTCTTTTTTACTTGATATGTAAATAAGAAAAGTCTTTTAGGAAAATTAACGATTAAGTCCCCCAAAAAAATGAGTAGAAAAGCCTAAGAAACCGGCAAATTTCTTTAGTTTAGCTTTTTTGATATGTTCAGCAGGTCATCGGACCAAATTGTTAATTTTCCCAAAATAATAGGATTTTTCTACATATTTGTTTAAAAATTGTATATAATATATAAACATATTTTTATGTATTTATATGTATTTTTTTTAAGTATTTTTATATACTTTTTACGTATTAATGTATTTTTTAAGTTTTTTTATATAGTTATTTTTTTACGTTTTTATGTATTTTAATTGTATAAACATATTTATATGAATTTTTAAGTATTTTTACATACTTTTATGTATTTTGTTTTTTTTTCATGTATTTATGTATATTTTAAGTTTTTATATAGTTTTTTTTACATATTTTATGTATTTTAAAAGTATAAATGTATTTTTTACGTATTTGTATGCATTTTTAAAGTACTTGTAAGTAGTTTTATATACTATGGTATATTTTTTTACGTATTTATGTATTTGTTTACTTCAAGTTTTATTGTAAGCCAACTATTAGACCTTGTAAAGAAGAAAAAAAATCACTAGAGTACTTCAAAACAAACATTTCTCAAAAACGATCCTTAGCAATCAATGTCATTTTTGTAAATGAAGAAAAAAAAATCTTCATTTACAAGGTCTAATAGTTAGCTTACAATGAAACTTGAAGTAAAAAATACATAAAAAATACTTAAAAGTATTTTAATAAATACATAAATACGTGAAAAAATATATCAAAATATATCAAAATATATAAAAGTACATAAAAATACTTAAACATTCATATAAATATGTAAAAAATACGTTTATACATTTAAAATACATAAAAAAAACTATATAAAAAAACTTAAAAAACTTATAAATATATATAAAAAATAATTCAAAAATACATTAAAAAATATTTATACGTTACATATAAATTTTGAGGAAATCTGTAGAAAAGTCTCATTATTTTGGAAAATTAACGATTTCTTCTAATTTCATTACTTCTGAACAGATCAAAGGGGGTTAAAGTGAAGAAATTTGTCGGTTTCTCGGGCTTTTCTACTAAAAAAAATATTTGGGACTTAATCATTAATTTTCACAAAATAATGAGATTTTCTGGATATTTTCCTATAAATAATGACTTAATAGAGAAAGCGAAAGTGAAAGTTTGTTTGGTATGAGGAAATGTATTAAACAACGTAATGGACTTAACAATGTAATGAATGGAATGAGTCATTATATTCCACTATGATGTTTGGTTGGGTTGAAGGAATAGAATGAGTCCTTTAAAATGTTTATTGTTCACAATTAGGAAACTAAAATGAAAGTGAACCGATAAATAAACAAAAATGTTATTTTTTTAATGTAAATAAACGGATATCAAATAAAGATATACTGCTAAAAAAATAAACTACTATTCATATTTTAAATAGTAAAAAAAATGTTTATTATCACTTTGAAAAAAAAATTGTACAAAAATAAAGAAAAAAAAATAGAAACCAGGAAATCTAGAATACAGTTATAATCAAAATATATTTTTAGTTATTTTTGAATAATGAAAACTATTTTAACTAAAGTTCTAAATTTTTTTAAAAAATTATTATTGTTGTAGGATATATAAATAAAACTAATTTATAATCAGATATATCATTATGAATTTTTTCTCATATATTTATAAACATCTTATTCAGACAAACATTTAATGGGAAAAAGAAAAAGAAATAAATTAATAATGTTACTTCCATTTTTTGGTTACCCTTGTCTCTCATGACATAGAAGTTCCTCTTCTAACACATAGCATCCAAAATGTCTACCTAATTATGAACAAACACTCTCTAAGTTATACCATCCTTTCATCATTCCCCAAATTATAAAAACTATTTCATTGTCATATTAATGAGACTCATAATGTAATCAATTAATATTCAAATTTTAATATTGAAAAAGTAAAAATATTTGTTTCCAAATTTTAGCCAAGAACTTAAGATAGAAACTATCATTCAAGCTAAGTAGTAAAAGATTTAACCTCGTCATAAAACCATAAGATATATAAATTGACAAGGGTAAAATAGTCAAAGATGAATTATACCTGCAGCCCCATGAGCAAAAGTGCACCGGCTTCCAAATGGGCAAAAGCCTGCCAATTCCCACTTGTTGCAAATCTTTGTCCTCCAACATGCAAGCTTCACAGTTGCATTAGCTGTTGCCACTTGTCCTCGATTCATAGTTGTTTCCACATTCCCCTTTCCATTTCCACTTCCATTCCCAAATCCAACACTAGATTGAATTTGAGGAGTCAAAATTATCGAATTCCTTTCACGGATTCTTGATTGTTCATCATGAAGAAAGCCACATTGGTCACCATAAAGACACCCCACTTCACTATAGAAGTTTTTGCAAGGTCGATCTTTGAAAGATCTTTTATTCCCCACCATGAAACTATTAGAAGACCCAAAAGATTGTGTCTTGAAGAACATGTTCCCAATATCCATTGATTGGTTTCTTGTTTCCATAATTGGTGGCTCATTTCCAGATTTTGGGGGTTGGATTTGGATCCCATCATAAAGGAACTCATCACCACCGATTATCTCAATGACATTTCCATTATCACGAAGATCATCCATTTGGGAGGCGGCTGAATCCATTAGGGTTTGTTTCTAAAGTTAATGGTGAAGGAAGTAGGGAAAACCCTAGGTGAAACACGGGTTTATATAGGTAGTAGAGCTTATAAAACGATGTCGTAAAGTAAGTTAGTGTTAATTACCATAAATAAAATGGATAAGATCCAAATAACTTAAGATATAACTCACATAAGGCTAAATATTTGATAAATCATGATACAGACTAGTTGAAAACAAAAAGGAAAATAGGAAAGTACAACAATCCATGTTTGATATTTGAATGTTGAACTAAGAACAAGGGAAAGAGATGGAGATTAAGTGATATATTAGTTGCAACTTTTGAATTGTATAGAAATATGTAATGCAACAATGAATCTATATAATTACCGAAAGAACAATACAAGATCTAGGAACAGGTAAACCAAGAAAGTAAATCTTTAAGAGTAATATAGTTAATGGAACAGATATAGGGAGCAAAGATTCATGGATAGATCATGGAGATTGAAAGAACTAAAAGGGATTTATGACAATGGAAACGGAAAGCTAGCAAATGAATTGAGTTACTGTCTAATGAGTATAGAGTATGGTAAACTAATGTGTTAACTATTAGGACTTAAATTAAGGATTTAAGATCAGTTATAAGTCTATGACATTGTAAAAGGGAAAAGTACAAGGTGAAAGCAGTTGGTATAGAATGTTTATAGTAAAACTATTTCATAGACTCGTATAAACTCAAAAGTTTAAGATTTTTGAAGCACATGGTACCTGTATTAAGGGGTTTAATGCCATTTGCATGGAAAGTTTAAGAAAGAACAAGTGTTGTAATCAATGAAATGAAGACTTGCATGATTCTGTTTGCTTTGATCCATGAAAGCGTATTTGATTGTTCATTTACCCCTTTACATATTGTCAACACTAACCCTAAACTTATTGATCATATAACAAACTTAGAATAGTTTCCTACATCAGAAACAGAGAGTTGGGAAGTAGACAGTTGCATTTTGTTTCAGATATCAGTGACAAACAAACATATGGATGGAACATAGATTCAGTTTTCCTCCCCTAATTTGACCAAATATTTTGTTTAGTTTCATCTTTCATATCTGTAAGGGCAACATGGATTTATAAACCCTTGAGAAAAAGAATACTAATACGAACTATAAATATATTGTAAATGCTAGAGATTCATGGCATCCCAAAATAATCAATCATCATCAATAGTAGCAGCAGAAGCAGTGTAACGCCCCAAAAAATAATGACATAAATATTCATTTCTGAATTAATAAATCGTTAATACATATCATTTCCACAAACCAAGTTAATCGAGAATTATCAAAACATCATTAAATAAGAGTAATTCACGAAATGCGGAAACATGTGGTGTGTGCCCTGCAATCATCCCGAGCTCTTCTATTTGAAAACCGAAGTACCTTAAACATAACTGAAAATCGTAAGCACAAAGCTTAGTGATTTCCCCAACATACCACATACCATACATATACAAATAAACACATAACGGGCCCCGCCCTGTCATCGGGCCCTACCCGACATCGAGCCCCGCTCGGTATACATATATCGCACAACACGTGCCATAATCACAGAGATATATATCATACCAGTTATCAAACCCCCCCCCGACATCGGGTCGTACCCAGTAATCATAAAAACACATACAGATAACTAACATACAATATACCCATCAGGCCCCGCCTGGCATCGGGCCCCGCCCGGCATCGAGCACCGCTCGGTAACATAAACACATAACTCATGCAAGAGCCACACAGACAACAAGCATACTAAGCATAACAAACCATGGGCCGACATTGGTGCCTTTGACCCGCTAAACATAGTGAGGAAACTCACCTCGCACTACCAAAACACACGGACGATCCCTGGCTACTAGCTGACAGATTCCCGAACTGTCAATAACAAAACAACATCCAATTACCAATTAGGTTTCAAACCATAACCATAAATCTGTACACGGGGTAAAAAGACCATTTTACCCCTAATCCAGCTTAGTCCAAGACCAAGGCTCAATTCATAACCTAAAAGCCCAAAAGTTAAATAACCAACCAAGGTCCAATTATGGCCCAATTTTCCAAATAGGGCCCAAACCCTTTACATGGGCGTTACCCTAAAGCCCATTTAATTTTCCTAGTCCATACACTTGTTCTCAAATGGCCCATCAAAAACCTAAACACCTAAGCCCAAAAGAAAGGCCTAACTCAAAGCCCAAACACGATTAGGGTTTTCACATGAAAGGACGATTAGGGTTAAGTAAGAACACGTAACCCATTAAGGACTTAATCCATTAAGTCCATCACTCTACTAGATCAATCCTACAATTTGGTCGGGTATTGTTAGGGCGTGTCAAACCCAACAAATAAAGGGGTACAAATGACTCCTTAAACACTACTAATATGCACTAAAAACGTAGTACAAGGTAAGTAGGGTCGATCCACAGAGACACGGGACAAGTGTTTATACCTTTTTGCGTAAGGTACAAAAATGGTCACAGAATGGGGGGAATTTATAAGCAATGATTTAAACTATAGAATAAAGCAATAAGTAAATGATTGATTAAGTGAAATAAGTTCAAGATTTGTAAGTACTCCAACTCTATGCAAGACAAATTAGCAATGTGATTCCATGGATGACAAGATATTTGTTTAATTCTATCTAAGTTGGTACTTGAAAGTGTTAACAAGCTCTAACACTTCCCATTCACCACAATAATTAACCAAAACAAGCTCTTTGATTAATCCTAACCTTACCAATCTAATCTAAACAAACTCTTAGAATTAGGTTGAAAGATTGCATTAAACTTTATGTGAATGTTCCCAACAACACTCAATACTCCTCATAAGCTCGGGAGCATAAGAATGTGTGAATAAGATTTACACTAAATTCATTCAATAGAAATCAGTTTAGTGCTTGTTACCTAGTCCAATTTACAAAACAATTACGGATTTTGCAATTAGATAACTTGAATGATCTAACCCTAATTCAAATGGCCAGTAAGAATCACAATTAGAATCAAACATTCGATTGAGACAAAATCAAATTCACTAGATAGAAAATTGAAAGAAAACATCAAGTAATATGATTGAAATCACAACTAGAAGTCAAGACATAAAGTTGGAGAATCTAGGGTTCTAGCCACTCATGACTAGAACAAGATCACAAATCTAGAAAATGAAATTAAAGTTCTTACAAAATGAAATCAAATGTTCCCAAGTGTTAATCAACTTCAAAATCCTCAAGAAAATCGCCTTCTCTACTCCAAAAGTCGACCCCCCCTTTAAAAATGGTGAAAAACTGCTTTAAAACCCGCATTTACGTTTACACGGCCCGTGTAAATTAAAGGGTGCAATTTACACGACCGTGTAAACAAGAAAATTAGAATGCTCCTGTATATGCGTTTACACGGCCCGTGTAAATTATAGGCTTCCATTTACACGGCCGTGTAAACTCCTATAAAACCAAAATCTTCATTTTCTTCATAACTTCCTCCTCGATGCTCCAATAGCCCTGAAATTTTACCCTCAAATCTTTTTAACCTCCTAAAGCAAGATCCAACCTCCAAAAGTCCCTGAAATATTACAAAAGTATGTGAATGGAATTGCATCATGAAAAATCCCGAAAATATGCAAAATGCATGAGTTTAAACCTAAATGCAATGTACTTTTATGAAATAAAGCTACAAAATGGGTACATGAAATGCACCTAACAAATCTCCCCAAGCTTAAACCTTTGTTGTCCTCAAGAAAGAACAAGAAAATTTAAACCGGAGAAAGTAAAATAAAAGAGAAGAAAAGAAAATCAAAGTTAAATTTTTTTTTTTTGAAACTTGATGCAAGAAATCAAAACAACATGAAAAAATATATCCAACCCAATTAACCCTGTTTTGTACCATAGTTGAGAATGTACCTGTCATGCCTTGAGTCAACTTGGCTTTAGTCTCAAAATATTATATGATAATAGAAATAAGACTTTGGCACTCCCTAATACAACTCAACAGAATCAAAGATCACAACACTAATTCCCTTTCAATATCATCAAGTCAATTCTTGGAACAAATTATGGTCTTACTCTTGTGAAATTATATGTGACAAAACATGCTCAACCATCTTTGTTTCATAAAATATAACAATGCCCGATTCCAGCTATTTGTTGATCAACAACAATCTTTTTCTGAAAAATCTTTTCTAAAAATTCCCTAATATTTATCCAAATTGGTTACAAACTTCGAACCACTTACACCAGTCAAAGTAATTAACATTCAGTCCAATGTCATAAGTTCAAATCCAAGTCCAAGGGAATCTTTTGACAGCCAAGTATTTTTCCTAAACACAATATTCAATTAAACTATAAACACATTATATACAAATTTCTTAATTATATTTTTTACAAATAAAGCTCATGGCTTTCTTTGAAATCCGTGTAACGGGCTTCCAACCAACACATCCAAATCAAATGACCTTAGTGTGCTAGATTTAAAGAGATCCCTCGGGTTTACTTGCCCGAACCTCAAAGGCCACAGATTAGCTTTATTTGCTATTATTAAGTTCATGACTTTCTATGGAACCCATGTAACGAATTTTCAACTCAATCAGTCCCAAACAGTTTAGCTTTAGGCGATTAGATGTAAAACACCCCTCAGAGTTTACTTGTTCGAATCCCAAAGGTCACAGATTAACTTAATAATAGTTTTTTTTTAATTTTTTTATTATTATTATTATTTTTTTATTTTTTCATATAAATAAGATAACATATAACACTCTTATTAATTTATTTGCTAGGCCTATTTCTTTATATTTTCGTCCTTGTCTTTTCTATTGTGGGACATCTCACGGTCTATTACCGTGAGGGACTTCTACACATTTTTCGGCGGACTAAAGGTCAACATGCAAAGACCCGTAGGTATAGTTGGAAGTTATGTCCCCAAGCACGGTATATAAAAGGGAATGAGTAGAAAAGATTTTTTTAGAGCGCTGCAAGGCTCGGAACATTGAGATTTTGTATTCTTTTTATGAACTTTTGAATTTGGCATTTTAAGTTCAATTGAGCATTACTACTCATAAGACCGGTTATATGTCCCAAAGAATTAACTCATACCTGCTGTTATGCTCCAATGTTGACAATCTTCTCACTTTCTGTTTTGCACAAGTAGCTTCGGGAGGTGTGTTCGTGTGCGATTAACTTGCTTTTAGATTTTCAATAAAAAGAGCAAGTCTAATCTCAAGGCACATGACTCATTTACCAGCTCAACTGTTTCGAAAAGATTCGGTTGCTTGGGATTGGATCAATTGTTTTTTTTTTCAAAGAATGCAATGCAAAAATTTGGAAGCAAACAAAATGCAAAGAAAATAATAAAAATTAGAATAGAAAGAAAATCCTTTTGGTTTTTGAAAAATTTTCTATGCAGAAAAATGAACAAGAAAATAAAAATTAATGCAATATGTACAAAATTAATGCAACCTACATGCAACAGAATTTATGCATGGATGGATGCCCCTCCCCAAGCTTAAAATATAGCATCGTCCTCGATGCTTGGAGAGAGGCATAGTCGGCCTATTAAGAGTCAGATGGTGGAGGATGGTAGCTGATTTGGGAATGGGTCTAAAACATTCACAAATGCACACCAATTGAGTTTTAAGTAAAATATGAACGATTAAAGATATGGAAAGAATTTACCAAATCTTTCTTGGTGCCTCACAATTGTGGTGTGAACCTCCTCTTCATCCTCCCCAAGCTATCCGTGAAGTATTTTTGGAGCCGAAGATTCATTTTCTAGGCATAAAAAATAAGTTTAAAACCATTTGGGACATTAAAAAAAATTGAAATTTACCAAAGACTAAAAAGTTTTAAAAGAAAGAAAAAAAACTCCGGGTTGCCTCCCGGTTAGCTGCCCGTGTTTTAAGTCGTTGGCTCGACTTGGCCCCGGAATGTGCTTTGTTCTAAGTAGGTGGGCCTTTACAACACATTAACCTTCTCGCCACTTCCTTAAATTGAAAACTTATCTTCTACCTGACTTTTTTTTTCTTTTTTTTAAAAGCACCTGCTCACAAAATGCTTGGCATAAACAATTAGTAACACCGTGTCCCCGGCAACGACGCCAATTTGTTAGGGCGTGTCAAACCCAACAAATAAAGGGGTACAAATGACTCCTTAAACACTACTACTATGCACTAAAAACGTAGTACAAGGTAAGTAGGGTCGATCCACAGAGACACGGGACAAGTGTTTATACCTTTTTGCGTAAGGTACAAAAATGGTCACAGAATGGGAGGAATTTATAAGCAATGATTTAAACTATAGAATAAAGCAATAAGTAAATGATTGATTAAGTGAAATAAGTTCAAGATTTGTAAGTACTCCAACTCTATGCAAGACAAATTAGCAATGTGATTCCATGGATGACAAGATATTTGTTTAATTCTATCTAAGTTGGTACTTGAAAGTGTTAACAAGCTCTAACACTTCCCATTCACCACAATAATTAACCAAAACAAGCTCTTTGATTAATCCTAACCTTACCAATCTAATCTAAACAAACTCTTAGAATTAGGTTGAAAGATTGCATTAAACTTTATGTGAATGTTCCCAACAACACTCAATACTCCTTATAAGCTCGGGAGCATAAGAATGTGTGAATAAGATTTACACTAAATTCATTCAATAGAAATCAGTTTAGTGCTTGTTACCTAGTCCAATTTACAAAACAATTACGGATTTTGCAATTAGATAACTTGAATGATCTAACCCTAATTCAAATGGCCAGTAAGAATCACAATTAGAATCAAACATTCGATTGAGACAAAATCAAATTCACTAGATAGAAAATTGAAAGAAAACATCAAGTCATATGATTGAAATCACAACTAGAAGCCAAGACATAAAGTTGGAGAATCTAGGGTTCTAGCCACTCATGACTAGAACAAGATCACAAATCTAGAAAATGAAATTAAAGTTCTTACAAAATGAAATCAAATGTTCCCAAGTGTTAATCAACTTCAAAATCCTCAAGAAAATCGCCTTCTCTACTCCAAAAGTCGACCCCCCCTTTAAAAATGGTGAAAAACTGCTTTAAAACCCGCATTTACGTTTACACGGCCCGTGTAAATTAAAGGGTGCAATTTACACGACCATGTAAACAAGAAAAGTAGAATGCTCTTGTATATGCGTTTACACTGCCCGTGTAAATTATAGGCTTCCATTTACACGGCCGTGTAAACTCCTATAAAACCAAAATCTTCATTTTCTTCATAACTTCCTCCTCGATGCTCCAATAGCTCTGAAATTTTACCCTCAACTCTTTTTAACCTCCTAAAGCAAGATCCAACCTCCAAAAGTCCCTGAAATATTACAAAAGTGTGTGAATGGAATTGCATCATGAAAAATCCCGAAAATATGCAAAATGCATGAGTTTAAACCTAAATGCAATGTACTTTTATGAAATAAAGCTACAAAATGGGTACATGAAATGCACCTAACAGGTATAATTCATAACTCTAATCCAACGGTCCAAAATGCGGGTCCCGGCAAGTCCTAAACTAAAGTCTCCAAGATTAGAGTTTTCTAAACCCTAATTAGGGTTTCCAACTCAAGCACATGCCAACTAGGTCCAAAGTTAAGTTTTGAGATTAATTAGGGTTTCACTAGGTCGGGCACCACCCACTGCCACCTCGGGCGGTGGTGGTCGACGGCGGTAGCCACCACCTCACGGTGGTGGTGGGGGATTTTCTTGATTTTCCGGCCAAAGATTGCTCCTACAACATCACGCCATAATACACATGCATATTTACACCAAAACACACGCACACACACATCCACCTCCTCACAGTGGCTAGTGGAGGCAAAAGAGGGTAGCTTAGCGGCAGCCACTATGGTTGGCTGTCATGGTGGTTTGCCTCATCTCCGGCCAAGATCACACCCTCACACACTTCACGGGTTCTAGCAGCAACACACACATATACACGAGACGAGATTTATCATGAGACATGCACCCATCACAGCCACTTCGGGGTGGCAGACGACAACTGGAGCACAGAAACAGGCAGTCGCTCGGAGCTACGATGGCGACGAAATGTGGGTTGGGGTGTAGCAACCGAGGAACGGCGAAGAAGAGACGCAATCGGGAGTAACAGCAGTGGAAACCACGACGTCAGATCTGACCTTCCGATCACCAATATGACGCGACATCATCCCGGGTTTTCCCGTCGGTCTTCGATATCGTCGGCGACAAAGGCGCCGGTGGATGCTCGGTGCTTCTAGGCGGCAGTCGAAGTTGATGGCGGCGACGACTGGAGGAGACCCCAAAAATAGTAGCGGCTAGAGTATGAAGCTAGGTTTAGGGTTTGAATGAGAGAAGGTGACGAGTTTATGCCCGTCCATTTTCAAACTTAGCCCATAATTACACTTCCAACCCCTCCCTCTCAATTCTTTTCAGCTTAAATCCATAATTTTTTTGGGTTTTATGTACTATAACACTCCAATGGTGCACATACAACCCTAATGCTTTGTATCTAAGTTTTCTCTCGTTATACATGCAATAAAAATTATCCAAAGCATGAAACCTATCTAGCATACAAATATGGTACATAAATCATAAAACTAGTTAGAAGAATACCTCTTATTTGTAGTTTGTAGTTGTTGGCCTTTCAAGAGCTTAGCACCTCAAGTGTGACGCCTCAAACAAGTCACAAACACCATGAACAAATGGAGAATAATGAGAGGGGTTATGGAGCACACAAAATCGTCCATCTCTTAGAATAATCCACCCTTGGTCGATTTTTGTCTTTAGTGGGTTACATATATAGTGTAGAATTCCAAGAGTAATATGTAACCCTAATTCTTACACTTAGGCTTATGATCCATAAATTATTTGGACTAATAATTTATGGACTTTCACATAAGCTTAGCCCATTACAAATTAATCATGGATCATTAGCCCAAACCATATGTCTCACTGATTTACATAATCAGTCCCCGTTAGTTTAATTAGTCTCTTTTGATCACTAAATTAATTCCAAATTAATTGTTGATCAATACTAATTAAATAATATGATTTCTCAATTAATATATTATACTTATAATATATTAATAAATCATAAATAACCTCTTTCTCAAATATCCATCATGTCAAATTGTTCTGTTGAAGGCAACCCGAAATGGACCATGCTACTATCAGGTCAAGTACATACCAATTATAGTTATGGGCTTAGACACCTAATCCAACAGTCTCCCACTTGGATAAGTCTAATAACTATTATTGCAAATACGACTCCAAAATCCGATCAGCAATCGTAGCTCTTAAAAGCCGTTGTCGAACTCTGACGCATCCATTAGATAAGGGATCATATATTCCTCCATTCTAGATATCGTATGGACATGAGACATGGATTATAATCATTCTCTCTGTCCATGTGTTGTTTCCCGATTTCCGATTTATGACGACCGACTAATTGAACAAATCAAATCAGTCCAGGCTTGGCCAAGCGCTTAGGTTTGTCATCACTAAATCATCGAGGGGCCCACAGATATCGTTTTTATCGCTCTTAGGGTAAAAGGAATGGATAAACTTTGACTCATATGCTTGCTAAATTTACTCATCAAATCACACACAATAATACATTTTATAACACCAAGTTACTGGTGCGTTTACATATTATCAATGTGCAACCGACTTGTAAACTGCAACTCATATCTCTCCGTTTCAAGAATATAATATATTATCGTCTCACAATCACCCGTGATAAAATCCATGAAGTGATTCAGATGAGCGTGGGTTTAATCCAATACTCAAATCTTATTACAGGAGTATTCATGAACACTGCAGCAAACTTGTGTTATGTCTAACACTTTACACAATCTACAGACGAATTCATGACAGTCTTACCTCATTACCTACTTCCAAAGTATGATTGACTGTGGATGTTTGAATAATCTTATTATTCGGGAAGTCAAAACATGCAAAGTGAAACACAAGAATAATCGAATCCAATATGGTCTCAAAACTTTTGAATATAAATAAAACACAATTTATTTAATCACCATATCGATTACACATTATTCATTGTATAATGTTTTGACTGATCAACTTAATACTTGAATTAAAATAATAGTCATCCCATGCTCCAAGCATGCACACTATGTTTACCTATGGTCCTTATTTTGCGAAATAGATCAATTGTAAACATTTCCAATGACACTCATTTCACAATTCCAAATCGTTATCATAAGTGTAAGAATACCAAGTCCTTGCCACTTACTGTAATCTGTTAGATTCTAAGCTTATATGCAATGATCCTTTTGTAATGACTATGTACACAAATCACAGAGACTTTGCCAATTACAAAACTTTCCATTGGAGATTGTTACAAGACAATTCCATAGATATGAAGTCTCATATTCAAAGCACATTCCTTTGAACATCCTTCTTGCATAAAAGTTTCTAACTTACTCATAGATTCTTGATATCAAACTCCCATTGTGGAAACTTTTCCATAATTGCCATATGACTATCCATTCTTAATAGAATCCTATCTATTCAGAATTATATCAATATGGTCCATTCATTACTATACTTCCAACTGTCCTTAAGCAACCAATCTTTACCGAACCTCAGATTGTCCTTGATAGTTGTTTAATAACTTTAGTCATATTCGGTTCTTATCCTTTTTCCCTCTTAATGCTCTAGGCATTTGGACAATTAAAACACGTGAATATTATAGCATATGCAATCGATCCTATATCTAAAGCATATGGGACACGATTCATAATGTCTTACATAAATACATTATACCTGACCAGTCTTTTGCTATAATATTTCCATATATAGAATTTCCAATGTTGAAATATTTCAACATGGTATTCATATATCCATGACTAAGTTTGATTAATACTTTAATCTAAACTTTTAGATTCAAAATAAAGTATAACTATCCTCTCCCTTATTATAGCGAAACAACTTTTCAAATTTTGCAACTTTGCCAATTTGTAACATTTGTTTCTTATAACTAGTATTTATAACTTGCAACACTTCACATAATAATCATTCTCCCACTATCATGATAATTATATTCTTACTAGCATAACACTTATGCTCCTACAAGCTTTGACATGTATCCAGAAATCAGCTGGACTTGTAGAAATCAATACTTATTGACTTTCTTACCAAAGTTCAGATTTCTGATACGAGATGTTTCGATAAGCCTTTATCTAAGCTCGTACACCTTTTATTAGAAAGCTCATATGTGTGTCTAAACTATTCAGAACTTACAGCAATAAGTTCCGAATGTTCAAACTATTTGTCATTTCTCATAATTCGAACTATGAAAAGGGATGCCGTAATCATAATCGAATTTGAGAACGCAGTTAACACAACTGTTATCTCCTTAAAATCTACTTAGTGAAAGCGTTTCCTCATAATAATTTTCATGAATTAGAGAGAAACCTTATGTCACTTAGATTTTATGGTGTATGTGTTCCTATCCATGTGAAAATGTCATTTCCAACCTTTATCATAAGACAAGGTTTATAATAAAATCAAACTCATATGGACCGAACTTGTTCAATCTTAATTTCTTGCCACTTGGCAGCACAAGTGCCTACCATGTCTTCTGAGTTGTTGAGAGATCACCCTTACTGATCAATGAACTTTCACTGATCAAGGTGTTTTACCTTATGCATAGAATTGAGAACTCATAGAACTATCATGCATAGTGAATTTTAACTGGAATGAGCATAGAAACAAGAATGTGTCAACACGATCGGTTACAAACCTCAAATCGTGAGCTAGTGATACACAATAGGTTTATTCTCGATTAGTTCGTGAAACTTTTCAAGATCTTTAAGACTCCCACTGACTTCTTGACATATAAGATTCTCTTCTCAAGAAACATTTCTTGACAAACAAATATTCAAGAGTTAGTGCGGATTCTTATCAAGAATGACACCTCATATAATTGGTCTCAATTGGTCTTTGTCTTTGTTGGGTTTTGAGCATTCTAACACTCCTATGGTGTACATGCAACCCTAGAAACCTTGGATCTATGTTTTCTCTATTATACATGCAAATATTGATTTTTCCAAGGTTTCATCCTATCTAGCATATCATGAGGTATATGTAATATAAAAACTAGTAGAATGACATACCTTTTATTGTTACTTGATTCCTTAAGACCTTGTGAGCCTAGCACCCCAAGTGTGATGCCTCAAATGTTTCACACAACACCAAAACTCTTGGAATAACTTGAGAATAGAATACTTGTATCACAAATTCGGCTAGCCCTCTCCTTTTAGTCTAAGTACCGATTTTTCTCCATATGAGGTTCGTTATATAGTGTCATGCAATTAGGGTTACACCATGCAAACCCTAATATGCATGACCTTTCACTTACTCCATGATCCATGGGTTTTAACCTCCATGGAGCATCCATGGAACACCCTACGGGTTTTAGCCCAATCTTATGAACCATGGATCATAAGCCCATTATATAAGAATGAATGATTTACACAATCAATCCCAATACATTTAATTAGTCTCCTCTTGATAACAAAATTAATTCCAAATTAATTCTTGATCAATACTAATTAAATAATATGATTTCATATTAATATATTAGAACTTATAATATATTAATAAATCACAAGTGTCCTTATTTCTCATTTTGTCTATCCAATTGTTGTGATGCCATGCAACCCAGATGGACCATGCCAAGTCGGGTCAAGTACATACTAAATATAGTTATGGACTTAGACACTTTATCCAACAGTCTCCCACTTAGATAAGTCTAATAACTATAGTTACAGGTATGGCTTCAGGATCCGAACAGCAATCGTAGCTCTTTCAAATTCTTGCGGAACTAGGATGATGCGCCATTTAAGATAAGTGATCATATAATCCTCTGTTCTCAAGATATCAATTGGACAAATAAATGGAACACCGTCGTACTTATTGTCTAGTAGTTTGTTTCCCGATTTCTGATTTGTTTAACATAGAACTTAATCGAACACATCAATTTAGTTCTGACCAGGCCTGGTACATAAGTCAAAACAAAATCATCGAGGGGCCCAAGATATCGCTTCTAATCCTCCAAGGACTAGAAGGAACATATAAGCTTCGACTCATATGCTTGTAGTAACTATTCATCAAATTATACACAACAGCACGTTTTATAGCATCAAGTTACTGATGCGTTTTCGTACAATCAATGTACAGCCAACTCACAGTTCAACAACTCATATCTCTTGGCTTCAAGACTCATATGATTTTACCGTCTCACGATCACTCGAGATGAATTCCATGAAGTGATACAAATGAGCGTGGGTTGAATCCAATACCCAGACCTTATGAGCACTCATGAATGTTGCAGCAACCATTGCTATGTCTGATACAATTTAGACAAATCTACAAACCCAATTCATGACAGTCTTATTTCAATACCTACTTCCAAAGTATGATCGACTGTGGATAGTTTGAATAATAAAATTATTCTGGAAGTCAAAACATGCAAAATGAAACAATAGTAAATGAATAACACAAGATAGTACCATACTACTAAATAAAAAACACCTTTTATTTAAACATCAAATGTCGATTACATTTTAACTATTACAAGTTTTCGAAAGCTATCTAACTACTAAAACTAATATCATCCTTCATCCCGTTGCGCCTCGCATGCTGTATATGCTTAACCCTACTCAGTCCCTTCGTAAGGGGATCTGCTGGGTTCTCATCTGATGATACCCTCTTTGCCACGAGGAGTCCTTTTTCTATACGATGTCTAATGAAATGGTATTTTCTGTCGATGTGCCTAGATCTGCCGTGATCCCTTGGTTCCTTGGCTAAGGCAACTGCACTCTCGCTATCACATAAAATCTCCATGGCCTCCTTTATAGCAGGTACAACTCCAAGGTCTCCAATGAAGTTCTTCAGCCATATCGCCTCCTTTGCTGCCTCGCTTGCTGCTATGTACTCTGATTCGTAGAATCAGCTACTGTCTTCTGCTTGGAACTTTTCCAAGTAATTGCTCCTCCATTCATGGTAAAGACCCAGTCCGACTGAGAGCGGAAATTATCCCTATCAGTCTGAAAGCTGGCATCGCTATACCCCACCACTCTCAAGTCATCACTCCCACCGAGTGTAAGGACCCAGTCCTTAATCCTCGGCAGGTACTTGAGAATGTTCTTCAATGCAGTCCAGTGAGCCTTGCCAAGGTTCCCTTGATATCTGCTGACCATGCTCAAAGCAAAGGCCACATCAGGGTGAGTACAAGTCATAACATACATGATCGAGCCCACAGCGGACGCATATGGTACATGACTCATCTTAGCTATCTCAGCCTCTGTACTCGGACTCTCAGTCTTACTCAATTTGGCGTTACTCTGGATTAGTAAGTCTCCTTTCTTGGAATCCTGCATGCTGAACCTTTTCAGCACCTTATCCAAGTAGGTACTTTGACTAAGTCCAATTAGTCTCTTACTCCTCTCTCTCAATATCCTTATCCCTAGGATATAGGTAGCTTCTCCAAGGTCCTTCATAGCGAAACACTTCCCAAGCCAGGACTTTACCTCCTGCAAGGTTGGGATGTCATGTCTTATGAGTAGTATGGCATCCACATACAATACCAAGAAGCTAACTACGCTCCCACTAGCTTTGACATATACACAGGACTCATCTTCGCTTCTTGGAAAGCCAAACTCTTTGACTTTCTCATCGAAACAAAAATTCCATCGGCAAGATGCTTGTTTCAATCCATAGATGGATGTATCAAGCTTACACACTCTATTAGGGTACTTGGCATCGACAAAACCCTCTGGCTGATTCATGTAAACATCCTCAGCCAACTTCCCATTAAGGAAAGCGGTTTTGACATCCATTTGCCATATCTCATAGTCATGAAATGCAGCTATGGCTAGCACAACCCTAATAGACTTAATCTTTGCTACTGGTGAGAAGGTCTCATCATAGTCAACTCCCGGAGTTTGAGTAAAGCCCTTTGCAACCAGTCACGCTTTGTAGGTGTGTACCTTCCCATCCATGTCGTTCTTCTTCTTGAAGATCCATTTGCACCCGACTGTCTTACGACCCGGTACATTGTCAACCAAGTTACAAACTTGATTTTCATACATGGATTGGATCTCGCTGTCCATAGCCTCTTTCCATTTAGCAGACTCAGGGCCTGCCATGGCTTCCCTATAGTTGTTAGGTTCATCCAGATTTACCAGTGTACTATCACTGATAAATGTATCACCTTCCGCAGTAATATGGAAACCATAATAATGCTCAGGTGCATTCCTAACTCTAGTGGAACGTCTTAGAGGTACGGGCTTGTCAGTTGATTCAACAGGAGTTTCCTCCTCAGGTTGATTGCTAGGGTTTGAGGTTCCTTCACCACTTGACTCTTGAAGCTCTTCAAGGTCAATTTGCCTCCCACTGTTTCCTTGGCTTATGAACTCTCTCTCACGAAAGACTCCTCTCCTTGCCACAAAGACCACATTATCATTGGGTCTGTAGAAGAGGTAGCCAAAGGATTTTTATGGGTAGCCGATGAAAATACACCTCTCACTTCGAGGTTCGAGCTTTTCGTGACACTCGCGCCTCACGAAAGCCTCGCAACTCCAAATCTTGATGTCGTCCAAAGTGGGAACTTTCCCAGCACACATCTCGTGAGGTGTTTTGGCAACCTTTTTAGTAGGGACTATATTAAGGATATGGGAGGCAGTCTCTAAGTCATACCCCTAGAATGAGATTGGTAACGAAGCTCGACTCATCATGGAACGAACCATGTCCAACAAGGTTCGATTGCGCCTCTCAGCCACACCATTCAGCTATGGTGTCCTAGGAGGTGTCAACTGTGAAACAATTCCACATTCCTTAAGATAGTCAAGGAACTCGATGCTAAGATACTCACCATCCCGATCGGATCGGAGCATCTTGATCTTCCTGCCCAGCTGATTCTCCACTTCCTGCTTAAACTCTTTGAATTTTTCAAAGGTTTGCGACTTATGCTTGATTAAGTAGATATAGCCATATCTGTTGTAATCATCAGTAAAAGTCACATAGAAGCGGTTAGCATCCCTTGTGGCAGTTCTGAAGGGTCCACACACATCAGTGTGTATGAGGTCCAACAAACCTTCACCCCTAGCACAAGTGCCAGTGAAGGGTGATTTTGTCATTTTTCCAAGTAAACAAGATTCGCAACTATCATCTGATTTTAGGTCAAATGATTCCAAAACTCCAGCCTCTTGGAGTTGGCCTATGCGCTTCTTGTTAACATGTCCAAGACGCCAACGTCACAAGGATGCTTTATCCAAACTAATGGAAGAATCAATATGTAATACATTATTTCCTAAGTTGTCTACAATCGACACAGTTTCATATACACCATCACAAGGTAATGCTTTAAAATAAAATCCACCATTATAAAAAGCATCAATAGCACCAATTTTATTATCAAATGAAAAGGTAAATCCTTGCTTCTACAAACTATGAAAGGAAATAATATTTCTCGCCATTTTAGATGAGTAACAACATTTATTCAAATCTAATGTTAACCCATTACTAAGCAATAAATAATAAACTTCAATCTTGGTAACATGTGATGCTTTCCTATTGCCCATGATTAAGTTTATCTTCCCGTGCTCTACTTCTTCTTAGGCCCTGCAAATCAGTACAAATGTGAATACCATAACCTGTATCAAGAACCCAAGAATTAGTATGCGATGATTTATTAGACAATATTGTGTAAATACTTGCATGGGTGGGTTTTACTTTCCCATCCCTAACATCCTGCAAGTATTTGGGGCAGCTTCGCTTCCAGTGCCCTTTTTCCTGACAGTAGAAGCATTGTGCTTCCTTTGGGTTTGAAGAAGGAGTGATGGAACCACCTTTGGATCCACTTGAAGAGGATCCATCAAGAGAATTTCCCTTGGTACCCTTCGAAGGGGTTTTCCTCTTCTTCCCCTTAGCTTGCCTGATTTCCAGAACAGGGGTAGTAGTAGGAGTAGAAGTAACAACCGATTTACTTTTGAGACCACTTTCAACGGTCCTCAAAAGTCTTTGAAGTTTGCTAAGTGTGACCTCCTCCTTGTTCATATGATAAGTCATGCAGAACTGATCATAACTTGGAGGTAAGGAGTGTAGAATGATATCAATATCCATCTCCTCAGGAAAGTCCACATTTAGCTTTAGCAACCGGTCCACGAACCTTTGCATTTTCTGCAAGTGGCCGGTGATGGGTTCACCATCCTTCATCTTGGCTGTTATCACGGAAGAGATGATTTCATACTGTCACACCCCCGAATCATGGATGGCGGAAACATCCGGGGGTGGAGGACTTCATGTATAGTATCACAACAACGAGTATAATAGTGCTCAAAGTAAATACAACCATCATAAATATAATTGAAAGAGTTACACTATAGTATGAGTTTACATGTTTCAAAATCAATTACACTATGGTGACAAAAATGAAATGTTTGACGATTCAACGTCCAATCCTCAAAAGCTGTTGATTTAATGTTTCACTGATTTCCTGAGAATACAAGTAATTTCGAAAAGTGTCAACAATTAAGTTGGTGAGTTCATAACCTTTTAGATGTAGAGTTTGAAAGCCTTTGTTTGTAAATGTAATGTATACTTCCAGAAAATCCCTTATTTTCCTTATAAAAGTTATGTAGTCTTAAATTCCAAGACCGAATGTATATGTATGTATGTAAGCAGTTTTTAAAATAGATAAAAACCCTTTTGTGAAGTAGAAATTCCCGTAAACTATATGTGTCGTTATCTCCCTATGTGAGTCGCTATAACCATACTATAACATAGATGCCTGCTGCGACGATCTTCTGGCGTCGGAATTGAAATGACATTTGTCACCCCCGATCGGACGATCGGGCTTATGCAAGCAGCATGGGTGTGGGTTGTCAATCCCAATATAGATCTATACACAATTATCACGCTCTCCCTACAAGAGATTCTGGTTATAACTATTCAGGAATTTTTAACCCGAACTCTAAGAGTACAATGAAGACGTGTCTCACAATTTACGATAACGAGTTTACGTATAGTATACGAGTAAAACCTTTTCTGTGTGAGAAATGAATCCCTTTATCTACATGGTAAGTTGTATTGTAAAAATCCATAAACTATGCTTAAAGTAGTTTATTGTACTTATTCGAAATGTATGAAACTCTTATCATGAATGACTAATTTCTGTTTATAATGTTAAACTAACAAAAATGCATTCAAAATTTAGAAACTTTTTGTTATACACATTGCTCAACATGTTACAAAGTGTTGTCAATATTGTAAGCTATGTAAATTGTTTTTAAGTTTTCTGCATTGTTTTAGAAAATTCACAGAAAAATCATACAAAGTCGAAAACTGAATCCGTAAACTCTGGGAGTTTAGAAAATGTGTCTAGTTTGTTCATAATTATTATTATTATTTTTAGAAGTCTCTAACGTGTGTTAAAATGTTCATATTCACAAACTGGTCCGAATTCGTTTCTGAAATGATAGGCAGTTTTGTAAAAATCACCATAAATTGTAGAAAAATCATATGGAGATGAACAAGTAGCCATTAGAAAGGTATAAACCTGAAATACTTGCATATTAAACAGTTTTGAAAGTTATTAAGTTTAAGATGGTCAAAACAGTCCGTGAATAGGACTCAACGTTTTTGATGAAAATTGTTGTTTGAGTTTAGTTAAGTTTTTGTTGTATTAACTTGTATTCCCCCCCTAAAACTTGAAGAAAACATGAAAACGTAGGGGTATGAACTCACCTTGAGTGGTTCCCTGAGATGGATGTTGGAGGAATGACGTTTCCAAGTCAAGAACACTTGGAGAAAGCTTGAGGACTTGAAGATCCTAAGTACCATTAGGATGACATTTGAATAAGGAATCCGAGATTTGAATGTAGAAGTGGAGAATATTTAAGGGTAATGAGGGAGAACTTACCAAGAGTGAAGTAGGAACAGTTGCTTCCTGGGAATGATCTCGAATTCTAGAGAGAAAGGTGGTAGGAGGAAAAGTGTTCCTTTGGAGGATATGGGTGAGGTTTTATAGGTGAAGGTTGAAAATCTAATGAGTAGATTTGTTGAAGAGGTTCTGGTGGAGTGTTGGAAGAAAGATATGGATGAATAGTGACTGAGGGTTGTCCTATGTGGGTATGGGGGTTAACTTGAGTCATACTTCATGGAAAGATCAACACTCTATCTCAATATCTCACCCACTAGATATTGTCCTTAAGTTGGGATTTCCCCCAAAATGTGATTAAAATAAGAATATATATGGTCTTATATGTCAAAATATAAGTTTGGGTGAAAATCCCACGCGAGAATCATGAAAAACGAGCTTAAAACGCAAAAGTGGTCGAAAACCGGGAGAAGGATGCGAACTTGCAAAGGTTCCTGAGTGAGTACAAGGGGGTTCCGGAGGTACTAGGCAAGTTCTGAAGTCAAATCCTAACTTCCGGAGTGGTTTCAAGAGATTCCGGAGCAGGTACTTGTCCGGAGCCACTCCTTCCGAAGACGTGAAGGTTCCATGGCGCCAAGGCTTCCGGTCCGGAGGCGCGACGCTGTCCGGTTCAGCTTGGAGCTTCGGATCACCCCACACATTCCGGAGTCAGGAGATAGTTCCGAAGCAGGAGGGAAGTCCGGACTAAGGAAGATCCGAAGCGAGATTGTCCGGAGCATGCTAAAATCCGAAGTGAGAACCTTCTTGGTTCCTTAGAAGGTATCCAGACCAAGAGGGTTCCGGATAAGAGATTCAAGGTTCCTTATCAAGAGGTTCAGGGTTCCTCATAAGGCATTTCGGACTAAGAAGGTTTCCGGACAAGAGGTTCAGGGTTCCTTATCAAGAGGTTCAGGGTTCCTCATAAGGCATTCCAGACTAAGAAGGTTTCCGGACAAGAGGTTCAGGGTTCCTTATCAAGAGGTTCAGGGTTCCTTATCAAGAGGTTCAGGGTTCTTCATAAGGCATTCCGGACTAAGAAGGTTTCCGGACAAGAGGTTCAGGGTTCCTTATCAAGAGGTTCAGGGTTCCTCATACGACATTCCGGACTAAGAACATACTTGGAGAGATTTTGGAGAGATTTCACATACTTGGAGAGATTTGGGAGAGATTTCACATACTTAGAGAGATTTGGGAGATATTTCACATACTTGGAGAGATTTGGGAGAGATTCACATACTTGGAGAGATTTAGGAGAGATTTCACATATTTGGAGAGATTTGGTAGAGATTTTACCGGGGGCCTTTATTAGTGTTTTTCTTCGTATTTCAAAGACCGTAGGCTTAGTTACATCCCATTTTGAGTGTTATACACCCCCGAAGGGCACGTAATAGTGTTTTATATAGTTGTTACTTCTCTCAATCTGATTATGGTTTAGAATTTTGAACATTTGAAACTTTGAAGTGTTACTTTGCATTTAAGGTTTAGAGTCATACATCGGTAAACATAATGTACACCCTAATATACCAGGGTTAATTTAGTCGGTCGGTTTGACTTGTTGACTTTCTTTGACTTTGACTTGACCAGAAAGTGACGGTTGTCACACATACCTCTCTTGCGAGCACTCTGATGGTACCTTTCCATCAGGTCTTGGTGCATCTCAAAAGGGTAGAAATCTTCATAAGATTTCTGGAGTTCTGCTGACATGGTAGCCAACATGATGCAAGACACCTTAGTGGCATCTTTCTTATGGGTAATGTACTCAGAAATTTCCTCAGGAGCAGCGGACGCCTCATCAATAACCTTCAGTTCCTTATCAAGGACATACTCCTTGCCCTTATAGCGAGTAATCATCCTGATTTTCCTGATCCAATCATTGAAATTAGTTCCATCAAAAGTGACTTTCCCACACAAGTTCATGAGGGAAAAGGAGCCTGTAGGTAGGGGTGTTCATAACCGGATATCCGAAATTTCGGATAGTTGATTTTTGGTATCCGATTCCGTATCCGAAATTTCGGATATCCGAAGTTTCGGATATCCGAAATTTCGGATACGGATTCGGATACCAAAATTTGTTCAACTTTGAAAGGTTTTATATTAGAAAGACATATTTTTAAATTAGAAAGGCATATGAAGTAATATATGTATTTACTTAAGGGTATTATGAATATGTTTTAGTTACTAACATTCAAATTATAAGACATATGTGATTAAAATAACAAATAATGTATAAACTAAAATCAAAATTTTCGGATATCGGATATCCGAATTATCCGAAAAATCTGAAAAACACTATCCATTTCCGATTCCGAAAAATCGGATATCCGAAATTTCGGATATCCGAAATTTCGGATATCCGATTTTTCGGATAATTCGGAATCAGAATTTCGGAATTTCGGATCGGAATTTCGGATACGGATATTTTTGAACACCCCGGTTGTAGGGTTTGAGCCAGTGGCAGTGTTGGAAGACATCTGAAAAGAAAGAAAGACAAGTTTAGATTAGATAATGAATCCTTAATAAGTCACCCAAATGAAATATTTAGGCTAGGACCCAACACAATAACTTATGACTTGGAAGAGGGATGCCATAATCCAAGCTACAAAATATTTGAAGGTAGGTAAATGACGATTTACCAATTTCCACCATGAAAAACAGAATAAATTATTAAGTTTTAATTGGATTGAAACTCCTAGATCTTTTGAGATTCATTGAACGATTCAATGGCATGTTTAAATCTCGATTGTGCCCTTCAAGTTTGTGACTGGGATGCCGAGGATCACAAAACAAGGTGTGCATAACCATGCAAATTAACTTGGTACTCTTAATTTTATCACCTAATCGATGTGTCGGTTAGCCACACGCGCTCCATCGATCTATGATAAACCTTAAGCCACCCTTTGCCACCCTTGTTAAGTCCAAGTTAGTGTGTCGGTTAACCACACACGCTCCACTAACGACTTAGCAAGGTGCAAAGTGTAATTTCATGGGTTAGCACCTATTTCACATTTTCCTAAAGTAACTAAGATTGGGAATTAATAAAGGTTTAGTTACACTATATTTATCATTATACTTTTAATGAGAGTTATAGTCTTTGTCCTACCCGTTCGGCTAACGACCCTCCACCAGTCAAGGAAGTGGTGGGTGAGAATGGACACCCATTAAGCTGCCATTTTATAGGCAACAACCTTATACCCCCCTTATAGACCGGCTTCGTGAATGAGGCCTACTAACGGTAAGACTGACTTCATCTTATATATATATATATATATATATATATATATATATATATATATATTAACTTGTAATATTATAAAGTATAACGTTTGAATTTTAAACTTTTAAAATTCTAGGGATTTGGAATTAAAGTTTTCTACGTGGCTTTACAAATTCCAAAACTTGAGGGCAAGTTTTGAAACTATTCAAAACCTTTCATTTCTATAACTTATGAGTTTAATGGCTCGTAAAATGAAGACTCTTCATTTTATAACCTATGAGTTTAATTTAATGGCTCTTTAAAGGAAAAAAACTTTTGGTTATCCATAACTTGAGGACAAGTTATGGACTCCACTAAAACATATGCATCATGGATGTCAGTTAATCACAATCATCAAACAACCAAGCATGATCATATTCAAACTCATAGAAGCAAGACAATTCATATCATCAAAGTTCAAGACATTAGCATAATCATATTAATCCAGTTCTTGAAATTATGACAATTACCTTGTAACTAGGTTAGGATAATCATTACCATATCATAAAAAACAGTTTAAATGATTGAAACAGTTACAGGTAATGATCCTAACCCAATTCTGGCCAAAAAAACTCGAACAACATGTTGTCTGTTCATCAGACTTGCCGAGTGCAAGAACAGACTCGTCGAGTCCATGAATAAAACCATCAACTCGTATAGTTTGTTCATGGATTCGGCGAGTTAATCTGTCAGACAACATTCCAGCTTTGCAAATTCACATATAAACAACAATATAACAGAAAACAAGCCTAGGCTCTGATACCACTGTTGGGTTTTGAGCATTCTAACACTCCTATGGTGTACATGCAACCCTAGAAACCTTGGATCTATGTTTTGTCTATTACACATGAAAATATTGATTTTTCCAAGGTTTCATCCTATCTAGGATATCATGAGGTATATGTAATATAAAAACTAGTAGAATGACATACCTTTTATTGTTACTTGATTCCTTAAGACCTTGTGAGCCTAGCACCCCAAGTGTGATGCCTCAAATGTTTCACACAACACCAAAACTCTTGGAATAACTTGAGAATAGAATACTTGTATCACAAATTCGGCTAGCCCTCTCCTTTTAGTCTAAGTACCGATTTTTCTCCATATGAGGTTCGTTATATAGTGTCATGCAATTAGGGTTACACCATGCAAACCCTAATGTGCATGACCTTTCACTTACTCCATGATCCATGGGTTTTAACCTCCATGGAGCATCCTATGGGTTTTAGCCCAATCTTATGAACCATGGATCATAAGACCATTATATAAGAATGAATTATTTACACAATCAATCCCCATACATTTAATTAGTCTCCTCTTGATCAAAAAATTAATTCCAAATTAATTCTTGATCAATACTAATTAAATAATATGATTTCATATTAATATATTAGAACTTATAATATATTAATATATCATACCTTTTTTCTCATTTTGTCTATCCAATTGTTATGATGCCATGCAACCCAAATGGACCATGCCAAGTCGGGTCAAGTATATACTAAATATAGTTATGGACTTAGACACTTTATCCAAAAGTCTTATCCAAGACATCACAACTACCAATCTCAAATGTGCATGACTAAGAAAACTTTTCTAGTCCATATTTTATGATGTGTTATAAACCTGCTTAAGCTATGTCACTCAATGTACAATCTTAGAGTATGACTCTAAAAATTGATCTTGGAACGAACTATGACTCATCTTCTTGATTTAGCCAGTTAAACAATTCAAGATTCTTCTTCTTAGCCATACAAGTTCACTAAGGTTTCCTTATAGGATCAATTGTGATATGGTTTTCATAATCATTAAGATGATCATAAAACACGATACTAAAGTACTCTCCTTTCCTATTAGATTGGAGAAACTTTTATCTTTCTGCCTAATTGATTCTTCTTATTCGTTCTGCTATACATTGAAACTTTTTCAATGATTCAGAATTATACTTAATCTTGTAAGAATAATCATATTCACTAAGCTTTTACTAAATCATGACGAATAGTCTTATCGTTCTTTGTGGTGGACCTGATCAGTGCACAACAATGTGTACTTGATCCCCTAGTCCTTCACTTGACTCACATATTCATGTGAACAAGGAATTAGTCTAAATTTCCCACAGACGAAAGTTCTCATCCATCATACAATACAAGTTGCATGATTCCAAGTTTCTGTCCAATTGAAACTTTGGGATGAGATCATTTCCTTATTTGGTAAAGTTTGACACTACCACAAATGAAAGAATCAAATCCATCTTCCAATATTGCTAAAAATAGATAAACACTAATTTTCACAAATGTCATTGCAAGGAAATATAAAATAAGATAAAATCAAAATTTTTCTTTATTTATAAAGTGTGGAAAAGCTTTTCCTTACAATGCAAGTACATATGAAAACTATGTTACTACACATGTCTAAGCAATTTATCATAACTCCTAAGCAGCAGCTCAAAATCCGATCATCGAACCATGCGATCGAAATCCATCTCTTTGCAATCAGACTAAGCATGGTCTTTCTTTAAGCTTCTTTTCTCTTCTTCGATCCTACAAAACATCAAAATGCAATCTTATCACATCATGTATTGAGAATCTATGAATAGGAACTTAATAGAGTTAGATAGTGGACTTACCTAAAGTAGAATCATACAATTTGCTTTTACCCTCTCTTAGATCTTTCGGGTAGTCAGGGCAGCTTCGCTTCCAATGTCCCTTCAAATGGCAATGGAAACAAGTGGAATCTTTTGCATTTGCACATGGACCTGTCTCAGAACTGGCTTTTCTCTTATGGTCAAATCTTTTGTCCATAGCCAATTCCCTTCCCATAGGAGAAGGGATTTTTTCTGGACTATCTATGTCATTGCCTATGTCCATGGCAGCTTGGGAAGTAGATCTTCCAATCAAATTTTCTTGACTAGTGCGCCAAATCATTGCCGATTCAGCAGTAATTAGCAAATAGGTAAGATCGATAAAGGTCACTTCGTGATCTGTCATATAATAGTATTTAACAAACTGACTATACGACTCGGGAAGTGACTGAAGAACCCAGTCAACAGCCAGCTTCATTGAGAAGATGACACCCAACATTCCCAGCCTGTCAATGTGTGACTTGATGTCCAAGACATGTGCACACACAGACCTTCCATCTTGGTGTTTGCTAGCCAATAGGGCTTGAGTGAATTTGAACTTTTCAATTCGATGAAGACGTGGGTTAGGGAGAATAATTGGAGGAGGTGGAGAAAGTGAAGTATGATATTGTGAAATATCATCTTCATATGGAAAGCTTTTTCTAAAAGATTCGGGAAGACCATAGTTGTCAGAACTAGACATCTACAAGGGAGAAATTCAAGTTAGCTGATTTAAGTCCTTAATATAACACCCAAAATGAAATATTAAGGCTAGGACCCAACACAATATTCTACAATTCGGAAGAGGGATGCCGTAATCCAATTGTAAAATATTTGAAGGTAGGTAAATGAAGATTTACCAATTTCCACCATGAAAAACGAAATTGAATATTAGGTTTTAAATGAATTGAAATTCCTATATTCTTTTGAGATTCATTGAACTTGTCAATGGCATGTTTAATCTCGATTATGCCCTTCAAGTTTGTGACTGGGATGCCAAGAATCACAAACAAGGTATGAATAACCATGCAAATTAGCTTGGTACTCTCGAAGTCATTTATCACCTAATCAATGTTTCGGTTAACCACACATGCTCCATTGAACTATGAAAAACTACGAGCTACCCATTGCCATCCTTCATTGGTCCCATATTAGTGTGCGGGTTAACCACACACGATCCACTAACAATAAATAAGGTGCAATGTGCAATTTCATGGGTTAGCATCAAATTCACATTTTTCCTAAGTAACTAAGATTGGGAATTTATAAAAGGTTTAGTTACTTTATATTTCATTATACTTTTAATGAGGATTTAAATGTATTGTCAAACCCGGTCGGCTAACGACCCTGCACTAGTTAAGAGTGTGGTGGGTAAGAGTGGATTCCCATTCAATCTTCATTTTATAGGCAATTTCCTTAAACACCCCTTATAGACTAGCTTCGTGAATGAGGCCTACTAACGGTAAGACTGACTTTTAACTTATACATATATAATATATTAAACTTTTAATTGTATATAGTATAAGGGTGTATTTTACACATTTAAAATACTTGGTGGTTTAATCTATTAATAAATTAAACTTTTAATTTAATTAAACTTAAACCATATCCTTATGGAATTATTAATTCTCTTTTAATTAAACACTTTAATCAATTTAATAAAGTCCATAAGCTGTAATTGAACTATTCAAAAAAACATCAAGGTTCTAAATATAAAAATTCAAAATTAAAAACTATTTAATTAATTTTATAAGTTATGAACTCAAGAGTTGCACCTTTTGAAACCTTTCAATTACTAGATGTTTTAGAATTCAATAATTCAAATTAAAACTTTTTAATTAAACTTTTCAAATTCCAAAACTTGAGGGCAAGTTTTGAAACTCTTCAAATCTTTTGGATTCCATAACTTATGGAGTTAATGAATTAGACTTTCCAAGTTCCATAACTTGAGGACAAGTTATGAAACTCTTCAAGACCTTTGCAATTCCATAACTTAAAGAGTTTAAAGTTTCATGAATGAGACTTTTCATATTTCATAACTTGAGGACAAGTTATGAATCTCTTCATGAAACACTTAGATCAAAATATAAACTAATACAGTTATCATATAACTTATCATTTACCAATTTGACCTAATTTAACTCTTATTGCAAGACAATTCTCTTCAAACAATACAAATAATCAAATTGTCATATAATCAAAACATTATCTTAAAATTTGATAATTGTCTTTTTAATTTTGGATGATGGATATCATTACCTTATCACAAAAACAATTTTTTTAATAGTCAAAACAGTTTGTGGTAATGATTCTAATCCAAAACTTAGCCATAAACTGAAAAAATCGTCCACTAAACAGTCACCACGTCGTGGTAACTTTGACCACCTCGTGGTGATCATGCATATTCCAAAAAACGATTTTTCTTGCTTTGAACAATTAACCAATTCCTCAATATAACAGAAAACACCCATGGCTCTGATACCACTGTTGGGTTTTATGTACTATAACACTCCTATGGTGCACATACAACCCTAATGCTTTGGATCTAAGTTTTCTCTAGTTATACATTTAACAAAAATTATCCAAATCATGAAACCTATCTAGCATACAAATATGGCACATGAATCATAAAACTAGTTAGAATAATACCTATTATTTGTAGCTTGTAGTTGTTGGCCTTTCAAGAGCTTAGCACCTCAAGTGTGATGCCTCAAACAAGTCACAAACACCATGAAAAAATGTAGAATAATGAGAGGGGTTATGGAGCACACAAAATCGTCCATGTCTTAGAATAATCCACCCTTGGTCGATTTTTGTCTTTAGTGGGTTACATGTATAGTGTAGAATTCCAAGAGTTATATGCAAACCCTAATTCTTACACTTAGGCTTATGATCCATAACTTATTTGGACTAATAATTTATGGACTTTGACATAAGCTTAGCCCATTACAAATTAATCATGAATCATTAGCCCACACCTTATGTCTCACTGATTTACATAATCAGTCCCCGTTAATTTAATTAGTCTCTTTTGATCACTAAATTAATTCCAAATTAATTCTTGATCAATACTAATTAAATAATATGTTTTCTCAATTAATATATTATACTTATAATATATTAATAAATCACACATAACCTCTTTCTCAAATATCCATCCTGTCAAATTGTTCTGGTGGAGGCAACCCGAAATGGACCATGCTACTATCGGGTCAAGTACATACCAATTATAGTTATGGGCTTAGACACCTAATCCAACAAATTTACCAAACATCCCTCAGCCTTCATAATTCTTTACAAAACCACCCCGTAAAATTTCACTTTACCCCCCCTCCCCAATCCATAATTATGACATCTAACTCCTAAAACCAACACCCTACTAAATTATTATGGATTTAGGGCTACAATAAAATAATATATAAAAAATAATATAATTTACATCTCGGGGTTTAGGGTTTATTTTTTATTTACTTGTTTTATTTAATTTCAAACGGAATGTTACAATTGTCCCCCACTTAAATTAGATTTCGTCCTCGAAATCATTCCTTGCCAATCCCAGCAAGCCAACAACCTGAGCAACAAGGACACAATCCCCGAGCATACCATAGCCTTCCAAAAGAAACCGAAACCAACCCTCGTAGGGCTCTCCAACCCGCAGATGAACGAATCCCTTCACCATCTGACAATAATCCCATGCAAATTAACCACAACTGCTCAACCTGAAATCTGAAGTCTCAAGAGGGTCTGACTTCCTGACAGACCGTCCATACTGAACCAATGTTGAATCCATCCCATTAATTTCCCCAACCAAATACTCAACTTCTGATATTTGAGGTTCCTATTAGAAACAAGATCACCTACCAATTATCCATGCAGAACACTTACTTGATCAAGGCTCAGATAATCCTTTGAGTAGTAGACTCATCCCTGCAACGGTTAGACTCTGACGAGAGCTGCGCAACAGGATCAAGTCATTTACTCTGAGATTATCCAAACCCATCTACAAGTGACCTAACATATCATCCGAATAACAAGCTACTCCACACTCGAGTTCCGAATCAATAATATCACCTTGACTTATCTTGATGCCCTTTACCAATAGAACCATTCCAAGTCACAATCACAAGAGCTTGATCTATCATCAAAACCAAATCCATTCATTACCCTTGAACCCTTCGATTGATGCTCCCGGCATATAGGTACCCCGATCCTCAACCCACGGAAACAAAATTCTGCACAAAACACTCTCGATACCCAACACGAGATCTTACCCAAAAACCAACCTTATACTCATATCATAACCCGAGAGTCGCAGATCTGCACTTGCATTTCACCCAAGACTTTCTGATAACGACAACCCTTGCTAGGTCGAGATATAAAGGTTCCTAAACCAACGCTGAGACTACCAGTCTCTCACCTGGTCCAACCACCAGGTTCCCAAGAGTCCAAATAACAAGGCTATCCAGCCTACTAACCTCTATGCGTCACATACTGACCACCCACCTGATTCTGTGACTCAAGATCTAAATCCTTGACCCAACGGTCTCGACCAGGTCCCACCAGCATTGCCAAACTCACATGGGCCTCGCCCACGGGTCCCACCCAACTATACCATGGATTTTCCTCGCTCACGGATCCCACCCGTCTAGAGGCTATACAGGCCCGACTCCGCTACGGTCCCTAATGGTCCTCAACCCAAAACAGAGAAATACCCCTTGGCAGTCCTAGCCGACATGCCAAATATACAACCGATTTCCCCTTTACACTCATGACAATCACCAACATTCGTCTACTTCAGTTTGGTGAATGCTACAATCCCATCGTAGTCTTACGACACTTCAAATCGACCATGGTTACCACCTATGGCCTTACCACACCTTAACCATCACAAACCACTCACCTGAGTCGAAACCCACATCCAACCAGGTGTTCGGGTCATACTTGAATTCTGAAACCCTTATCAGACAAGAACAGGTAGCGAGGCTCTAACACATCCCTCAATCTGGATCCATCCACAAACCTGCTATGCATAACAAGAATAGGCCGACCAGCTGTTGGGAGTTCCCTAAACTCCCACTTACAAAACCTCAATCTAAATGACCACTTCGGTCGTCTCTATACCTGACCAGGATGCGAAACTTGCCCTAGTTCCACACTTGATCTATCTCCGAGAAATTCTGATCGATTCTCCCCCGCTTGGATTCGGCGAAGCTCTCTGATCCCATAAGTTTGATGGATTCCCAACCCATCAAACCTCATATAGCATGAACTGCCTAAGACCTACGCTTACCAAAACTAGCGTTCCATTACTAGCTAATCTCAACGATTGCCTAACTCCTGGAATCAGGAAGAATACTCTTGAGACCTTAACCAGTCTGATGATACAAACCACCTCCCATGATACCATACCAATTCCTTGAGTCCTTATGTCGGCGACTAAGAACCATAACCCTTGCCATGCACTGACGAACATCCACTCTAATTTCCATCCTTAAGGAATCATTGAACTCTAACCGACTTCAGTCCATGCGAAAATACAATTCCCTTGACACATTCATTGATCAAACAATTCACGCAACTGGCACCACCATCTTCATACTATCGTTCCTTTCCTAGCAACGGTAGTGCCTTGAAATCCAAATTTCTTCCATAGGCAACTGCCAATCATACCCGAACAGATGATAGAACCACTGAACCCTAACTTCACTGGAGAACTATCCCGCTAACCCTGACCAAAGATCTATTGGATTAGGTGTCTAAACCCATAACTATAATTGGTATGTACTTGACCCGAAAGTAGCATGGTCCTTTTGGGTTGCCTTCACCAGTGCAATTTGATAGGATAGACTTTTGAGAAAGAGGTTATTTGTGATTTATTAATATATTATAAGTATAATATATTAATTGAGAAATCATATTATTTAATTAGTATTGGTCACGAATTAATTTGGAATTAATTTAGTGATCAAAAGAGACTGATTAAATATACGGGGACTGATTAAGTAAATCAATGATTCTTATAATGTGGGCTAATGATCCATGGTTGATTAGGATGGGCTAAAAGGTTTAACCCATGGAGCCTAAGAAATATGAAAGGTCATGGTGTATTAGGGTTTGCATTGATGAAACCCTAGTCTTTGCCACACTATAAATACAACCCCTTAACCCCTAAATTGGTTGCCCATACATTCTAAGAGAGTGATAATCGATTTTGAGCTAATGTAACATCCTGTTTCGGATCGTCCGTGATTAGGGTTCGTGGGCTGCAAACCGGGCATGAGGACGTCTCGGGGTTGCGACGAGTTGCTAGAAGCATAGGGCATCTCCTCACCTTTCCGTAGGTTTGAGGTTCGTGGGAATCGGGGTTCTATCGAGGAAGCAATGAAAGTTTGAAGTTGTGGTAGGATCAGTCCCTTATTTGAGAATGGTGTACGATGGGCATACATATGTGTACGCTTAGCATACTCGTGTGCTTGATTTTCAAGCGGAGCCACCTAGTACGCTGGGCGTACCAGAGGGTACGTTAGGCATACTAGGCACAGAGTGGAAACCCTAACTTTAGATGTGTCCCTATATAAAGAATGAGATGTCCTCATTCCTGGCCACCATCCTCAGTTAATAAATCCTTCAAAAGCCTAATCCTCCATCCATGAAGCTTTTGAGTGCATTTGAGAGCCTTGAGTAATTTTGGTGTGTTCTTGGAGTAAAGAAGGAGCTTTGGAGAAGAGGGAGTGTGAAGTCTAAGCATTGGATCTGAGCATATCTGAGTTGGAAGCTTCATATAGAGGTATAAAGCTTCAATCTTTCTCACTCTTTTGTTTTAAGCATCATATTAGAGTATTTTAGAGTTTTTGTCCCAAAAGGTGGAAATTTTATGAGATAGTGAGCTCCAGAGAGTATGATCAACCTCTTTGAGTGTGATTAGTAGTGTAATGTCATAAAAATCCAATCTTGGTCGTTGGAATCAAGCCATGCATGAGTTGTGAGCTTTTTGAGATAAGGGAGTGAGTGTTTTGGGTGTTTGTGACCTTTCCAGCCATGCAAAGGCTTAAAGTCACTGACTTTATGGAGTAAGAGCCATTAGGGAGTCGAGATCTGGGGTTTGAGGTAATGTCTTAACTGATTAAGACCAAGTGAGTAGAAAGAGTGAGTCTGGGGTTTGAGGTAATGTACTTGGTATGTTTTAAACTTGTTATAGCGTTATAGTATCATATAATACTCATATAGTATTCTAACTCTAAGGTACTTGATCTAGTATTCTCTTGACTGGCGTTTAGGTAATTTTTAAGACTGTTGCAACACCACATCGCTCCCAAACACATGTCGGTCACATCTTGGATGAATATAGTTGATCAGGCTATATTGATCCTAGCTATGATTACATAACTATTCAGGTTTGACGACAGTGTTCAACCTTTAAATACTTTAGTTCTGTTCTTCTTGTGATACTTGGTCTAGTATGTACATGTATAAGCAAGTAGGTATATTTTTATAACTTATCGTTATACTCTTAAAATATATCATTATCCAGAGCACTTAAGCCCCATTGTATGTATAGTTGTATATCTTTTATCGGTTGATATACTTAGTTCACTATAAACAATGCTCTGATACCAATCTGTCACACCCTAAAACCGGAATGGCGGAAACGTTCGGGGGTGGAGGACGTCATGTTTAGTATCACAAGACATGCATCATAGTAAGCAAAGTAATGAACAACCATTTCATTAGAAAGAAAGTGTTTACAAACTGTGTGTTCACAAAACATAGAATACATAAGCAAATAACAAAACAAGACTTGAAGCTATTATGCTCCATCTTCGGAATTCCCAGCGCGAGTACCTGTCTACTAGGCTCCTGAGAATACAAGTTATTTGAAAGAGTTGATCAGCAATTAAGCTGGTGAGTTCATAAGATTTTAGTGATGTAAGTAAGTTGTAGAAAGTTGTTGTTGAAAATGTAGTTGAAAAAAATGTAGTAAGTTGTAAGTTCTGTTTAGAAAAGTTCGCATGTTCCTCTAGAAAATCCTATATTTCCTACTTGAATGAAAGATAAGTAAAAATGACTCTACAATCCTTTCTATGAGTACTAAATGGATACAAGTTATATAAGACTCAGAGTAAACAAACAATCGATTGTGTGCATCTGCCCTAAGGCGGAAAACACGCATCCCATTGTTTGTTTGATCATTGTGGTATATAACCCTGGTGTATTCACTTGTTACTCATGGAGTTAGTTGTAATGGTTCCTTTATATTTAATGAAAATATTCTTTAAGAAAACCCTTATTCCTTATAATAAAATGGTGACCACAGTGATTACTTCTATAATCACTTAGTTTATACTGGCTATATATGATCTAATATCGAATAGAAAGTTAATTGGGTGAATCTGCCCTAAGCCCACAACCAAACAAGGAACAGGAAGCAAGGCGGAAAGCACACATCCAACTACCTATTGGGTATTAATGATATATAACCATGATGTATAAACTCAGGTATTATAGAGTTAATCACCTAAGGTCCTTTAAGTTTATACTGGTTTAATAAAATGGATTAAACCTTTAACTGGTGATGATACTTTATATCATGATCCTCCTTGGTACCACTACGATCGCCTGTCATATACAAGTTATGAATATTTAAGATGAATAAGACATTCGACTGAGTAACTCTGCCTCAAATCCTCAACCAAATAAGGAACATGGATTAAGGCGGAATGACTCACTCTAAGCCTGAAACCTCTTAGTTATTCACAACCCTGATGTATATGCTAAGCCATCATAGCTTCTCTAAACGGATATTTTAGTTCACTTGAATACTGTGATCTATTTCAATATGTGAGTTATTATAATTACTTTTTAAGTGTTTTCCCCAAGTTTTAATCTTATATGAATATAAATTAATTTTCAAAGTAATTACTATTTCGAAAACGTACCGCTGCTCGCTGACGACTCTGGGGTTGATTCCCCTGCGGTGATCATCAGAATTCATCCATCCGCTCTTAAGTTCTTTGTTATCGGGCAGTCCCTCTGATAGTGTCCAGTCTCACCACAGCCATAACAGGCTTGGTTTTCTTCAGCTCCGAGGACTTGGGAGATCGGTTGAGTCGGTGCCCTGCAGAAACGGACTGTGTGTCCTTTCTGTGGCAGTTTAGACACTGCATTTCCCGTCATACTCCGGTGTGGTGATAGTTGCACTTTCCAAACTTCGGGAGGGTTCCAGCGTATCGACTGACAGAAGCTGGAGCAGCAGGCATTGTAGCGACGTACTTAGTACTTGCTTGTTGCTCTTGCGGGGTGTCCTGTGTTGTTTGCTTCTTCTTCCTCTTGTTCCCCGACTTCCGTTTATAATCCTCTTCCCTCGATGGCTCGGGAACAGGGACTTCTACACCATGGCGGAATCCGTGGTCGATGAGTCGCTGAGCCAGGCTTTTAGCACTATCGAATGTGGTTGGGTTAGAAGACAACACATCTCCTTGGGTCGGAGCAGTTAGACCCCAACTGTATCTTTCTATCTTCTTGATCTCCGGGGTAACCATCCCGGGGCATAGAGCTGCTAGGTCGCTGAACCAGTCAGTGTAGGTCACTATGTCTGGGCCGACCATAGTGAGCTCCCATAGTTCTTGTTCCAGCTTTTGAACTTCGCCCGTTGGGCAGTATTCTTCCAGCATCATCGCTTTTAGGTTCTCCCAACCTATTGAGTTAGCCACTGATAGGGTCAGTGACTTAACATGGCTGTTCCACCATGTTAGGGCTTTGTCAGAGAAGGTGCAGGCAGCAAACTTCACTTTGCTCCCTTCTGGGCACGCACAGATTTCGAAGACCGAATCTGTTTTCTCAAACCACTGCATTAGAGCAATGACTCCACCATTTCCATTAAAGGAATTTGGTTTGCAGTTCATGAAGTCTTTATAGAAACACTCCCTTGGGTGTCTGTGAGTAGCTCCGGGGTTGGCTAAGTGTGTACCGCTACCAGATCCGAAGGTACCACTTTCACCGAGGTGAGCTATAGCAGTTTCCACTGCGGAGGATATCGCTGCTTGGAGAGTAGCAGTATCGTATTGTGGCGGAGGTAGTGGCGGTTGAGTTGGAGTTATCGGAGTAGTGCGTTTGTTTGATCTGCGAGGAGGCATCTTTGCTAAAAGAATACAAAGATGAGACGGAATAAGTCTAAAGCAATGGACACAAGCCGAAAGCTGAAAAGACAAGGTTATCCTAGTTCTGGGTGTATCGGGTCCTGACTTCCACAGGGTTCTAGAAACAATTCATAAAAGAGTCTATACCTAATAAACTCTTTGAATTTGAAATGGCTATCCTCGAATGAATATTTGTTGCCTGAACAACTATTACCAGCTGCATGTAAGAAAATAATCCTAACACATAATGTGAGCAGTGTCTCCACTCGCTCATTAAGTTAACAAGATTATTATTCATTAGTGTGACGTGTAAGACGTTTTGGTTACTTCGGCTGATCTTTCTTTGAAAATTTCTCATGAGCTTGCTCTTGTTCCTCCTGGACTCTTCTGTTGTCTACTTATGAGAAAGTGGTTACATCTTTCTGGATTTGTCGTGCGAGAATGGAAGTGACTAAAGAATCTATGAGATTTAAGGTAACTTTATGGGGTGATCCTTACAGAGTCCTGTTATAATTGTACAAAGTATACAAGTTGTATATAATTCAAGATTAAATAGACCTTCGAATAAGTGATACTACTCTAAAACCACAACCAAATAAGGAATGGGTAGTGAAGCGTAGATCACAAATTCTAAGTTTATAAGATCTCAATTATATAAAACCTTGGGAGTATACATTGTAAGATTATGGACCTATCCGTAAGGGTCTTTTAAGTTATCACATAAGTTATTTGTATGGTGCTTAAAATACTCCTATAGTATTTTAACGTAATGTACTTGGTATGTTTTAAAATTGTTATCGTGTTATAGTATCATCGAATACTCCTATAGTATTCTAACTCTAATGTACTTGATCTAGTATTCTCTTGACTGGTGTTTGGGTAATTTTTAAGACTGTTGCAACACCACATCGCTCCCAAACATATGTCGGTCACATCTCGAATGAATATAGTTGATCAGGTTATATCGATCCTAGCTATGGTTACATAAATGTTCAGGTTTGACGACAGTGTTCAACCTTTAAATACTTTAGTTCTCTTCTTCTTGTGATACTTGGTCTAGTATGTACATGTATAAGCAAGTAGGTATATTTTTATAACTTATCGTTATACTCTTAAAATATATCATTATCCAGAGCACTTAAGCCCCCATTGTATTTATAGCTGTATATCTTTTATCGGTTGATATACTTAGTTCACTATAAACAATGCTCTGATACCAATCTGTCACACCCCAAAACCGGAACGGCGGAAACGTTCGGGGGTGGAGGACGTCATGTTTAGTATCACAAGACATGCATCATAGTAAGCAAAGTAATGAACAACCATTTCATTAGAAAGAAAGTGGTTACAAAGTGTATGTTCACAAAACATAGAATACATAAGCAAATAACAAAACAAGACTTGAAGCTATTATGCTCCATCTTCGGAATTCCCAGCGCGAGTACCTGTCTACTAGGCTCCTGAGAATACAAGTTATTTGAAAGAGTTGATCAGCAATTAAGCTGGTGAGTTCATAAGACTTTAGTGATGTAAGTAAGTTGTAGAAAGTTGTTGTAAAATGTTGTTGAAAATGTAGTTGAAAAAAATGTAGTAAGTTGTAAGTTCTGTTTAGAAAAGTTCGCATGTTCCTCTAGAAAATCCTATATTTCCTACTTGAATGAAAGATAAGTAAAAATGACTCTACAATCCTTTCTATGAGTACTAAATGGATACAAGTTATATAAGACTCAGAGTAAACAAACAATCGATTGTGCGCATCTGCCCTAAGGCGGAAAACACGCATCCCATTGTTTGTTTGATCATTGTGGTATATAACCCTGGTGTATTCACTTGTTACTCATGGAGTTAATTGTAATGGTTCCTTTATATTTAATGAAAAGATTCTTTAAGAAAACCCTTATTCCTTATAATAAAATGGTGACCACAGTGATTACTTCTATAATCACTTAGTTTATACTGGCTATATATGATCTAATATCGTATAGAAAGTTAATTGGGTGAATCTGCCCTAAGCCCACAACCAAACAAGGAACAGGAAGCAAGGCGGAAAGCACCTAAGGTATTATAGAGTTAATGATATATAACCATGATGTATAACCATGATGTATAATGATATATAACCATGATGTATAAACTCAGGTATTATAGAGTTAATCACCTAAGGTCTTTTAAGTTTATACTGGTTTAATAAAATGGATTAAACCTTTAACTGGTAAGTTTCTAGTTTTGTATACCAAAAGTTCTGATTTGGAAAGTATGTTTTGTACTAGAAAACTGTGCATTGACTCTGTGTCCTATGACTTGACCCATACTTGGTACCCTTATGATGACGTAATGTATACTAAGCATATATATATCTAGAATCGAATAGAAAATAGACTGGGTGAATTCGTTCCAAGCCCACAACCAAACAAGGAACAAGAAATGAAGCGGAGAGCACACATCCTATTACCTGTCGGATCCTATTGATATACTCGTGTAAGGATGAGAAGTTCCACGAATGAAGTCCCGAGATACCACAAGTCCTAAATGACATATATTGGCATATTCTGACATAAATATAGTGTTTGGAAGCAACCCAATGCAAGGAAACACCTCACGGGACTAGGAAACACTTTGACCAAGTGTTGGAATCACATGTGATTCATCAAAGGAAAGTGGAATGGCACTACCATGAGTTTACTGCCATGGTTTTATGGCCAAGGGAGTTTACAGCCGTAAATTCATGGTCAAACATGCATAAGTGTGTGTTTGAAGGCTAGGGAAGCTTGAGCAACTTTTGCTCTACAGAAGGATGAGAAAGACCAACTCAATGGTGAGTGTTGAGGTGTTTATGGCCAAGGGAGTTTACTCCTGGCCGTAAACTCTCTAAATGGTCACATTTAGGGTGTTAAAGGTAAGGAGTTTCAAAGGCTTAAATGTCCCAAAGGTTAGCAAAGGCCTAGATGTGTTTAAGGTCCGAGACTTGACCATAATTGGAGTCTACGGCCAAGGGTGTTTACTCTTGGACCGTAAACTCTCTAAATGATGAGTTTGGTGATGATTCAAGGTCTTACAAATCACAAGGGAGTGTTCTAGCCTCAAATCCAAGCCTTAGGAAGAGTTTATGGCCAAAATGGCAAACTTATAGCGGTTTACGGCCATGGGAGATGGCTTGTCCGTAAACTTCTTTTGGTCTTGCATTCTTGATGATTTCAAGGTTCTAAGCATGAGTCTTAACTAGATATCAAGTATAGGGAAGAGTACTTACAATCTAGAGGCTTGAAATGGTGATTAAGGTCCAAGAACACTAGTGTATGTTCTTGGTGTTCTTGGTGTTTCTTGAAGATCTAAGAAAAGTTGATTTCCATGGATGAAATCAAAGAGTGTAACTAGGAGATGAAGTGTAACAACAAATCAAGGAAAGAACACTTACAACTTTTGAAGATCTAGGATGAAAATTGGGATGATAGTTGAGAGAGAAATGGAGTGTTCTTGAGTTGGAAATGAGAGAATGAAGAAAGTTGAAGGATATGAGCCTATAAGGAGGGATTTCACGGCCCACCTTGAGTTTACGGCCGTAAACTCAAGTGTTGTGGCCGTGAACTCTAAATGAAGAGGTTAAGGCTGGATTTGTTGTACAGTGTCTCTAGCTGGTACATTCTAACACTCATTCCTTAAGTGTACTAGGCTTAAAACTCCTTAGAATGACCTTTAACCAGGCTAGAACTCATTACCAATGAGTCTGACACTCAGTTGAGTTGACTGACTGAGCTTTCAAAGCAAAAAATCTTCGGGTTGTCACATCATCCCCCCGTTAGATGGAATTTTCGGGTTGCGCTCCTCTGATTGGCAGAATACCTACTCGTAGACCTGGCAACTTTGCCCTGGCGTTCATGATAGGATTCGTACTTGGTCCATCTATCATTACCTCGTGTATACAAGTCGTATATAATTAGGATTAGTAAGACGGTCGGATGTGCGACTCTGCCCCAGGTCCACAACCAAACAATGAACAGGAGATAGGGCGGAAACACACATACTAAATCTGCGTAATCATAATCATATACCACCCTTGCGTATACACTGAATAGTGATAATTGGGCTTTATTCGTCCATAGCCTCTGTGCTCGAACTTGGCCTGTTGGACGAGTGGTATTTCGTGACGGTCTGCGGACATCCGACGATAAGGCTTCGGAGGACAAAGTACTCTTCGCACGAGTACTTCGGGGTTTAGAATACGAAAGATAAAACTGAGGTCTAGGTCGCACTGTCGATACGAATGACGAAGGTTTCGTGAACTTGACGATCGAGGCAATAGAAACATATGAACTTAGTATGGTGAGGACTACGCCAATTCATTACGAATGATAGAAACGGACTCTTTACTGAACAAAGTTTTGGCCGATTAGAAAGAAATGTCTGTTATACCATGATGTATCCCTAGTGTCTTCGACAATGTACTCCTAGTGTGTTCGACAATGTACTCTTTGTGTGTTCGACAATGTACTCCTAGTGTGTTCGACAATGTACTCTTTGTAAATGTTCCAGTGCTTTCTGTTTTCCCCTTTGATGTTGACACTTCTACGTATCGTACCGCGATGTGCGCACATACAAATAAAAGTGCTTTGATAACTGGTGATGATACTTTATATCATGATCCTCCTTGGTACCACTACGATCGCCTGTCATATACAAGTTATGAATATTTAAGATGAATAAGACATTCGACTGAGTAACTCTGCCTCAAATCCTCAACCAAATAAGGAACATGGATTAAGGCGGAATGACTCACTCTAAGCCTGAAACCTCTTAGTTATTCACAACCCTGATGTATATGCTAAGCCATCATAGCTTCTCTAAACGGATATTTTAGTTCACTTGAATACTGTGATCTATTTCAATATGTGAGTTATTATAATTACTTTTTAAGTGTTTTCCCCAAGTTTTAATCTTATATGAATATAAATTAATTTTCAAAGTAATTACTATTTCGAAAACGTACCGCTGCTCGCTGACGACTCTGGGGTTGATTCCCCTGCGGTGATCATCAGAATTCATCCATCCGCTCTTAAGTTCTTTGTTATCGGGCAGTCCCTCTGATAGTGTCCAGTCTCACCACAGCCATAACAGGCTTGGTTTTCTTCAGCTCCGAGGACTTGGGAGATCGGTTGAGTCGGTGCCCTGCAGAAACGGACTGTGTGTCCTTTCTGTGGCAGTTCAGACACTGCATTTCCCGTCATACTCCGGTGTGGTGATAGTTGCACTTTCCAAACTTCGGGAGGGTTCCAGCGTATCGACTGACAGAAGCTGGAGCAGCAGGCATTGTAGCGACGTACTTAGTACTTGCTTGTTGCTCTTGCGGGGTGTCCTGTGTTGTTTGCTTCTTCTTCCTCTTGTTCCCCGACTTCCGTTTATAATCCTCTTCCCTCGATGGCTCGGGAACAGGGACTTCTACACCATGGCGGAATCCGTGGTCGATGAGTCGCTGAGCCAGGCTTTTAGCACTATCGAATGTGGTTGGGTTAGAAGACAACACATCTCCTTGGGTCGGAGCAGTTAGACCCCAAATGTATCTTTCTATCTTCTTGATCTCCGGGGTAACCATCCCGGGGCATAGAGCTGCTAGGTCGCTGAACCAGTCAGTGTAGGTCACTATGTATGGGCCGACCATAGTGAGCTCCCATAGTTCTTGTTCCAGCTTTTGAACTTCGCCCGTTGGGCAGTATTCTTCCAGCATCATCACTTTTAGGTTCTCCCAACCTATTGAGTTAGCCACTGATAGGGTCAGTGACTTAACATGGCTGTTCCACCATGTTAGGGCTTTGTCAGAGAAGGTGCAGGCAGCAAACTTCACTTTGCTCCCTTCTGGGCACGCACAGATTTCGAAGACCGAATCTGTTTTCTCAAACCACTGCATTAGAGCAATGACTCCACCATTTCCATTAAAGGAATTTGGTTTGCAGTTCATGAAGTCTTTATAGAAACACTCCCTTGGGTGTCTGTGAGTAGCTCCGGGGTTGGCTAAGTGTGTACCGCTACCAGATCCGAAGGTACCACTTTCACCGAGGTGAGCTATAGCAGTTGCCACTGCGGAGGATATCGCTGCTTGGAGAGTAGCAGTATCGTATTGTGGCGGAGGTAGTGGCGGTTGAGTTGGAGTTATCGGAGTAGTGCGTTTGTTTGATCTGCGAGGAGGCATCTTTGCTAAAAGAATACAAAGATGAGACGGAATAAGTCTAAAGCAATGGACACAAGCCGAAAGCTGAAAAGACAAGGTTATCCTAGTTCTGGGTGTATCGGGTCCTGACTTCCACAGGGTTCTAGAAACAATTCATAAAAGAGTCTATACCTAATAAACTCTATGAATTTGAAATGGCTATCCTCGAATGAATATTTGTTGCCTGAACAACTATTACCAGCTGCGTAAGAAAATAATCCTAACACATAATGTGAGCAGTGTCTCCACTCGCTCATTAAGTTAACAAGATTATTATTCATTAGTGTGACGTGTAAGACGTTTTGGTTACTTCGGCTGATCTTTCTTTGAAAATTTCTCATGAGCTTGCTCTTGTTCCTCCTGGACTCTTCTGTTGTCTACTTATGAGAAAGTGGTTACATCTTTCTGGATTTGTCGTGCGAGAATGGAAGTGACTAAAGAATCTATGAGATTTAAGGTAACTTTATGGGGTGATCCTTACAGAGTCCTGTTATAATTGTACAAAGTATACAAGTTGTATATAATTCAAGATTAAATAGACCTTCGAATAAGTGATACTACTCTAAAACCACAACCAAATAAGGAATGGGTAGTGAAGCGTAGATCACAAATTCTAAGTTTATAAGATCTCAATTATATAAAACCTTGGGAGTATACATTGTAAGATTATGGACCTATCCGTAAGGGTCTTTTAAGTTATCACATAAGTTATTTGTATGGTGCTTAAAATACTCCTATAGTATTTTAACGTAATGTACTTGGTATGTTTTAAAATTGTTATCGTGTTATAGTATCATCGAATACTCCTATAGTATTCTAACTCTAATGTACTTGATCTACTATTCTCTTGACTGGTGTTTGGGTAATTTTTAAGACTGTTGCAACACGACATCGCTCCCAAACATATGTCAGTCACATCTCGAATGAATATAGTTGATCAGGTTATATCGATCCTAGCTATGGTTACATAAATGTTCAGGTTTGACGACAGTGTTCAACCTTTAAATACTTTAGTTCTCTTCTTCTTGTGATACTTGGTCTAGTATGTACATGTATAAGCAAGTAGGTATATTTTTATAACTTATCGTTATACTCTTAAAATATATCATTATCCAGAGCACTTAAGCCCCCATTGTATTTATAGCTGTATATCTTTTATCGGTTGATATACTTAGTTCACTATAAACAATGCTCTGATACCAATCTGTCACACCCCAAAACCGGAACGGCGGAAACGTTCGGGGGTGGAGGACGTCATGTTTAGTATCACAAGACATGCATCATAGTAAGCAAAGTAATGAACAACCATTTCATTAGAAAGAAAGTGGTTACAAAGTGTATGTTCACAAAACATAGAATACATAAGCAAATAACAAAACAAGACTTGAAGCTATTATGCTCCATCTTCGGAATTCCCAGCGCGAGTACCTGTCTACTAGGCTCCTGAGAATACAAGTTATTTGAAAGAGTTGATCAGCAATTAAGCTGGTGAGTTCATAAGACTTTAGTGATGTAAGTAAGTTGTAGAAAGTTGTTGTAAAATGTTGTTGAAAATGTAGTTGAAAAAAATGTAGTAAGTTGTAAGTTCTGTTTAGAAAAGTTCGCATGTTCCTCTAGAAAATCCTATATTTCCTACTTGAATGAAAGATAAGTAAAAATGACTCTACAATCCTTTCTATGAGTACTAAATGGATACAAGTTATATAAGACTCAGAGTAAACAAACAATCGATTGTGCGCATCTGCCCTAAGGCGGAAAACACACATCCGATTGTTTGTTTGATCATTGTGGTATATAACCCTGGTGTATTCACTTGTTACTCATGGAGTTAGTTGTAATGGTTCCTTTATATTTAATGAAAATATTCTTTAAGAAAACCCTTATTCCTTATAATAAAATGGTGACCACAGTGATTACTTCTATAATCACTTAGTTTATACTGGCTATATATGATCTAATATCGAATAGAAAGTTAATTGGGTGAATCTGCCCTAAGCCCACAACCAAACAAGGAACAGGAAGCAAGGCGGAAAGCACACATCCAACTACCTATTGGGTATTAATGATATATAACCATGATGTATAAACTCAGGTATTATAGAGTTAATCACCTAAGGTCCTTTAAGTTTATACTGGTTTAATAAAATGGATTAAACCTTTAACTGGTAAGTTTCTAGTTTTGTATACCAAAAGTTCTGATTTGGAAAGTATGTTTTGTACTAGAAAACTGTGCATTGACTCTGTGTCCTATGACTTGACCCATACTTGGTACCCTTATGATGACTTAATGTATACTAAGCATATATATATCTAGAATCGAATAGAAAATAGACTGGGTGAATTCGTTCCAAGCCCACAACCAAACAAGGAACAGGAAATGAAGCGGAGAGCACACATCCTATTACCTGTCGGATCCTATTGATATATATATATATATATATATATATATATATATATATATATATATATATATATATATATATATATATATATATATATCCTTTGATGTATACATTAAGGAATCATAAGGTTAGCATTATGGTCCTTTCTATTAAATGTAACCTTCTACCAAGGCATCTAATGTTATGTGTGTTTGTTTCTTGCATGAGTGTGTATTTTCCCAAGTGAGACTATCATTAACCAAAAATATAGTTTTTACATTACCGTTTATTGTGAGAAGATCACAATGTGAATGAAATGGGGAAATAATAATAGTACTGTAGTGTTGTATTATAGTAACTACTGCTGTACTACCTACCTTAAACCAAGTATTATTTAAGGTATAATGTGATATGATTGCACCATACTATCGACTAATAACACGACGATGAAAGACGTCGGAAGAAATGACATTTGGCACCCGTAGACTTGCAAATCCCACTGTAGCGAACAGCAAGGTGTAGGATAGTTAATCCAGTATATATTTATACCCAAATTCACGCTCTCCCTCTAGGAGATTCTGGCTACAAATCGAACCATGACAGGTGATGCCATGCCTCGAAACAGTGATTCACATTTATGTTATAGTATACTTGTATATGTATTGTATGTACTAGATGTATTGTATGTTCTCTCTATCTAGTATGTAGTATGTTCTGTTTGTTTCTCATAATAGTATGTTCTCTTTGTTTCTCATCATAGTATGTTCTCTTAGTTTCTCATAATAGTATGCTTTGACTCATGTATGAACTGACTCTTTGTATGCTTCATTGTACTAGAAGTAATGAGTAGTATCTTCCTAAACTATACCTATTATAGTTTACTAATGTTTTACTTGAACTGTTATTGAAAAGACTCATTTATCTTTTAAAGTTATGTTACTTTATAGTTTTACAAAACTCCTTTTTTAAAGTACAATCATAACTTAGTAGATAAATGAGTCTTTTCTAGATATCAAGTATAGGGAAGAGTACTTACAATCTAGAGGCTTGAAATGGTGATTAAGGTCGAAGAACACTAGTGTGTGTTCTTGGTGTTTCTTGAAGATCTAAGAAAAGTTGATTTCCATGGATGAAATCAAAGAGTGTAACTAGGAGATGAAGTGTAACAACAAATCAAGGAAAGAACACTTACAACTTTTGAAGATCTAGGATGAAAATCGGGATGATAGTTGAGGGAGAAATGGAGTGTTCTTGAGTTGGAAATGAGAGAATGAAGAAAGTTGAAGGATATGAGCCTATAAGGAGGGAGTTTATGGCCCACCTTGAGTTTACGGCCGTAAACTCAAGTGTTGTGGCCGTGAACTCTAAATGAAGAGGTTATGGCTGGATTTGTTGTACAGTGTCTCTAGCAGGTACATTCTAACACTCATTCCTTAAGTGTACTAGGCTTAAAACTCCTTAGAATGACCATTAACCAGGCTAGAACTCATTACCAATGAGTCTGACACTCAGTTGAGTTGACTGACTGACCTTTCAAAGCAAAAAAATTTCGGGTTGTCACAATATATCTGTACTCAAATTCAGGATTTGAGAAAAAATTTCAAAAGAAATGATTTTTCTAAAACGAGCAAGAGTTTCTAAGAGAAAAACGAGAAGGAGCAGTGTGTACAATCAGCCAGAGCCCGAACGGCGATTTCCCAAAATACCCTTACTTATTTGTGTTATGAGTTATTATTGAGATATTAGTGATGCATGCTAGAAGATAGGCTAGGTATTTCATATTTTAGGGCTATAGTTGCCTGAATTGTGATGCCTTAGCCTAGGAATTTTGCTATCTGTGATGTGCTTTGAGTATGTCCGGGGTAAGAGTATCCAACAAAGATTTTTTAGAGAGAACTTGAGTAGAGGAGTAATCTAGGAGAGATACCTAGAAGAGCATCAGAGGAGCCTACTGAGAGAGTAATTAGATACCTGCGAGGGGTAGAGTTTCTTGAGTTCGGTGATATCTTTTGAGTGTGAGTAGAACAAGTGGAGTGGTAACCTAGAGTGGTTTTGCGCGTTGGTAAGGATTATTCGATGCTCGAATCCTGCTTTCTTCGTGCTTTGTGGAACTCTTAATGATGGGAGTCAGCTACTAAGTGAATATGACGATATTCAGGAGGTAGATGGCTGGAATCATAGGGAGTTCTTCAGCAGCTGATGGCAGAGAAGTGAGGGAACCTAGAAAGAGCCTAGGGAGTGGCCTTAGTCAGATGAGTACGCTGATAGAGGAGAGTAGTCGTTGGGGAGCGACCAGGTTTAGCGGGATTGGTGGTCGAGAAGGTTGAGGAGCTACTTAGGAATTCTAGGACGATTCGTGTGGAAAGTACGGGTAGATGTGGTAGGTAGTATGGGCCCGTACTACTGAAAGCAGAGGACCCGTACTCGAAACAGGGAGAATACCAGAGGTTCTAAATAGCAGATTGAGAGGAGATAACATGGTTTGGGTACCATGATTCATAGCAGATTGAGAGGTGACCACATGGTTCGAGTACAATGATTCGTGGCGGTTACTGTTTCTGGTTTTTAACAGTTGTCCTGTGGTGGTTGATTAGTTTGAGATCAGATGATAGAGTGTGGGGCCAAAGGGCCATGTCAAGCAAGTTTTAATGGAGTGTACCTTGAAAAGGAAATCGAGTTCGTTTCCGAGGGATTTTATGGGTGAGATGTTAGTTGAAGTCGCAAGGATCAAGGATGAGTAGAGATGATGCTTACTGGAGGATCGAGGTCTGAGTCGAGCCATCGACTGATGGATGAGACGTCACCTTCTGTGGCAAGAGTTGCGTTGTTCCCGTTTCTAGGAGAAGTGAAGGAGGTATCGAGTTTCCGGTTTCAGAGTTTGGAGGTAACCCCGTGTGGTAGCATATGGTGGTGACCTTTTCATCAGAGTATGTGAGAAGTTCGTCTGTTGTGAGGTATTTCTTGTACCATGGAGTCATTAGTGGAGGCTGAGATTGAAGAGACCCAGGAAGGTGCCTTTATGAGTATGGCATGCTTGTAGCAGCAATTTCAGGTGGTTAAGAGGAATATATCGGGGCGGTGGCCTCGTTGTTATGTTGTGTATCGGTTGTGAGAGTGAGGTATCGTGCTTTGATGATGATTCCCGCGTTGGGAGGCTGGTCAGGGAGTCAGAGATGAGGTGTGTGATAGTGCATTATTTCAGGACTGATGTGACATCCCCATTTTTACGGCCAGAAAAGACCGATTTCGTTTATGCTTTTTAAATAAAAATCAGAGTAACTTGTTAAGAAAAGTGTTGCGGAATTTGTTCCCAAAACAAAATATGATATAAATTTTATCAAAACATTTCTTAAAGAAATGTATTTCCATTACATTGCAAAAACTCGGGATGTCAATCATCGATACAGACCATAAGCATAAACTAAAAAGAAATAAACACCTTAGGCCACAAAACACTATCTGGCCTCAAATCCGTAATCTCTCGTCAAATCATCCAAATATGCTTTTCCCACTACCTGTAATACAAGAAACTGAGTGGGTCAGGCTGGGGAGCCTGGTGAGCATATAGGGTTTTCAACCCACAATAATAAGTTCATTATTTATTTTCATCAAATTGATAACCCGATTACCCGTTCCCATTATCCTCACTTTACGTCCCTAAAGCATCTATTATAAGGGACCTATCCTAAGGAATTTCATCGGGATGGACACTACTGCTAAGGGATTCCTCTGCCATATGTGTCCGTAAGGCAACCATGGGGGGGATGGAGTACATCTTTCAAAAACACCTACAGGTTGCGAGCCTGCTAGCGTTCCACTGGACTGCCTGGAAAAGTCCGTGGTCGTCATCTATACTCCGCTAGACGACTGGATCATCTTAAACATCGTAAACATCGAGGCCTTTAACGCACATCATCTATTTCATCTACCCATTGTTCTACCCAACATATTTGTAGATATAAAATACATACATGGTCCAGATCTGTAAAACAAAGCTTACCTCTTTCATCCAACATACTTTCAAAGCATAAAATATTTATACAGTCTAGATCTGAAAAATAATGGTTACATCTTTCATCCAGCTTGACTTTCAAAGCATAAAATATATATACGGTCTAGATCTGAAGAAAAAGTTCAGATCCGAAGGAAAGAAGTTCAAATCTTTCATAGATCTCAAAGTACACAGTTTAGATCTAAAGAAAAAGCTTAGATCTGAGGTGAGAAAGTGTAGATCTGAAAAAAAAAAGTCTCAGATCTGAAAGAAAAGTGTTAGATCTGAAAGATAAAGTGTAGATCTTAAGGTAAAAGTTTCAGATCTGAAAGAAAGAAGCATAGATCTTTCATTCAGCAACATCTCAAGTAAATAGCTAGCATGTATCTATACACATAGCACATAAAATACTTCATATCTATGTGTAAGATGAAAGTGACTATACACTCACCTGATACGGAGTGATCCGGACAGCACCTCGCTTCTAAAAATAATCTTCTTTGACGAAACCGGGAAGTTTGCTTGAAAACCGGGCTCTACGCGGGCAGAGTTTCAAACCGAAAAACTCTTTTTCTCGGAGACTCCGGACTCTCCGAGGCTTTCTTCAAGTGCTAGGGAAGTTTCCTAGGCTTTGGGGGGGGGGGGTGTTAGAGAGTGTTTAGAGAGAGAAAGAAGTCGGTTGAAGGTGTGAGAAACGAGTTGCCTCCGCACCTCTATTTATAGGCTGGCTGGCAGCCCAACTCGTTGAGTTGGCCTCCAACTCGTCGAGTCCATGGCCAGGTGTCACCATTCTGGTGGTAGAACGTGGGTGGCCTACATTGTGCCACGTCACCCATTTCGATGCAGCACCCTGCCGACTTCTAAACCCCGTAACTTTCGCATACGAGCTCCGTTTTCAACGTTCTTTATATCCACGCGTAGGTGGGAACATGCTCTACAACTTTTATTTAGAATCCATTGGCTAATTCTCGACCTCTTTTAAATTTAACAGTATGAGAAGATTACAGTGCTAAACGACCGTGTAGAATTCATAACTTCTACATACGGACTCCGTTTTCGACTGTCTTTTTATCGTTGAACTCCTATTAATGAGATCTTCAATTCTCATTTAGGTTGTGTCGGCTAAAAATCGCTTGATCTAAAATTCGAACTTCGAGCTGTGCACTGCTGATCTGAAACTTCGAAAAATCATAACTTCCTCATACGAAGTCAGATTTGGGCGTTCTTTTTATGCACACTCTCGATTTAATGTATACTACAACTTTTGTTTAGATTTCTAAGGCTAAAAAGTCTTCTATCGTAAATTCACTATTTACGTTTCCCGGTGTCGTGCCGGTTTTGCCGTAAAACTTCGACGGGTCATAAATTCTTCGTTATAACTCGGATTTCGGCGTCCTTTATATCCCCGGAATCCTTGTTTCGACCAATACAACTTTATGTAGAGATATCGGGTTTATCTCACACTTTAATTTTGACGCTTATTTTTATCCTTTATTTATTATACATTTATAAATAAGTAATAAGCACATAAATGCATATAATTCACATAATACTCAAATATTTCATCTTTATTACTTCAAAAAGAGTTACAATAGTTGACCTACACTATTACATCGTCTAAAAATGCTTACCCCCGAAACCCGATCGTTACAATTCTCTCCCCCTTAAGATGATTCCTTCCCGGAATCATGCATCAGCAAACAGATGTGGGTAGGTACCCATCATGTCACTTTCTGTTTCCCAAGTGAGATTCGGCCCATTCGAATGTTTCCATCGGACTAGCACTAAGTCGACCATCTTGCGTCGTAACTTTTTAGTCTTACGGTCAACAATTGCCTCGGGCTCTTCGATCAGCCTCTTATTATCATCCATTCTTAACTCTGAGATTGGAATTATGTCGGGAAATTCTCCCGTGAATTTCCTCAAATAACACACATGGAAGGTGTTATGAATACCATCTAGCTCTTCGGGCAATTCCAGCTTGTAGGCTTGGTTCCCAATTTTATGAAGAACTTTGAACGGTCCAATAAACCTTGGACTCAACTTTCCTCGTTTCCCAAATCTTATAAGTCCCTTCAATGGTGAGACCTTAAGCGGAACCGAATCCCCAACTTCGAAGGTCACCGGTCGTCTTTTCTTGTCAGCATAGCTCTTCTGACGATCATGAGCTGCTAACATCCTTTCCCTAATCACCTTTAACTTCTCAGCAGTCTGATGGACTATCTCGGGGCCCATAAACTGCTTTTCTCCGGCTTCAAGCCAACAAGACGGCGTACGACACTTCTGTCCGTACAAGGCTTGATAAGGTGCCATCTTAATACTCAAATGGTAACTATTGGTGTAGGAAAATTCTACAAGAGGTCAGTGCTCATCCCAGTTACCTTGGAACTCTAGGGTACACGCTCTTAGCATATCCTCCAATGTTTGAATCGTTATTCGCTCTGACCATCGGTCTGCGGATGATAAGTTGTACTTAAACACAATTTCATACCCAATTCCTCTTGTAGACTCTTCCAGAATCTTGACGTGAATCGACTATCATGATCTGATACAATCGTTAAAGGAACACCGTGAAGTTTTACCACCTCCTTCACGTAAGCATTGGCGAGCTTATCCATCGACCATCTTTCATTAGCTGTATGAAGTGTGCACTCTTAGTGAATCGATCAACGACCACCCAAATCATGTCGTGACCGTCCTTCGTTCCGGGCAGTTTAGTGACAAAATCCATGGTAATGTCTTCCAATTTACCCATGGGAACAGGTAAAGGTTCTAAACTCTCATATGGTTTCTGATATTGTGCCTTAACTCTCGCATAGGTTACACACTCTGCCACATACTTCGCAACATCGAGCTTCATCGTCGGCTACCAGTAATAGAGTTTCAGATCCCTATACATGTTTGTGTTGCCGGGATGAATCGAGTATATGGTCTTGTGAGCTTCTTCCATCAGAAGATCTCTTATTCCTCCCGTCTTAGGTACCCAAATCCGATCTTGGAATACCTTCAGTCCTTGACTGTTTGTACCGAACACTAGCGTTTTGCCCAAACGCTCTTCTTTTCGGTCATTTTTCTCTGAAGCTTCTTCTTGAGATTTCTTAATACTTTCCACAATCGTTGAGACAACTTCAATTCTTAACGCTCTTGGCCTTCTCCTTTCAAGGCTCACTTTTCGGCTTAAAGCATCGGCTACGACATTTGCTTTACCAGGGTGGTAAAGTATCTCACAGTCGTAATCCTTAAGCAACTCCAGCTAGCGTCGTTGCCTCATATTCAACTCTTTTTGATCAAAGAGATACTGAAGACTCTTTTGATCAGTGAAAAGCTTGCACCTCGTGCCGTAAAGATAATGTCTCCATATCTTTAGTGCAAATAGCACCGCTGCCAACTCCAGATCATGAGTGGGGTAGTTCTTTTCGTGTTCTTTCAATTGTCTCGATGCATATGCTATCACCTTATCCCTTTGGGTCAGAACGCAGCCTAACCCAACTCCAGATGCATCGCTATAGACTGTGAGGTCTTCAACTCCATCGGGTAGAGAAAGAATCGGTGCTTCACACAACTTCTTCTTTAACTTCTCAAATGCTTCTTCGTGTTTCTCATTCCAAGTATAAGCGACTCCTTTATGGGTCAAAGCTGTCAATGGAGCAACTATCGAAGAAAATCCTTGGATAAACCTTCTTTAATATCCGGCTAATCCCAGAAAGCTTCGAATCTCTGTAGGACTTTTCGGTTAAACCCCTTCATCACCGCTTCGATTTTTGCTGGGTCAACCATTATCCCTTCTTGGTTAACCACATGACCCAAGAATTGGACTTCTCGGATCCAAAAATCACATTTGGAGAACTTTGCGTACAGCTTCTCCTTCTTCAAAACTTCTAGAACCTCTCGTAGATGCTTTCCATGCTCCTGCTCGCTTTTTGAGTAAACCAGAATGTCATCTATGAACACTATCACGGATTTATCGAGGAATGGTTTACAAACCCTATTCATCAAATCCATGAATGCTGCTGGAGCATTGGTTAGTCCAAACGACATAACCAAGAACTCATAGTGTCCGTACCTCGTTCTGAATGCGGTTTTCTCAATATATTGCTCTCGCACCTTCAGCTGATGATGTCCTGACCTAAGATCGATCTTCGAGAAATAGATCGAACCTTGCAGCAGATCGAACAGGTCATCAATCGTTGGCAATGGGTACTTGTTCTTCACCGTTGCCTTGTTCAGCTCTTTATAATCTATGCACATCCTCATGCTTCCATCTTTTTTCTTCACGAATAACACCGGAGCTCCCCAGGGTGATGAACTAGGTCTAATGAAACTGTTGTCCAACAACTCCTGAAGTTGCTTCATAAGCTCCTTCATATTCGTCGGTGCTAATCGGTATGGTGCTTTTGCTATCGGTGTTGTTCCTGGTAACAAGTCTATTCTGAACTCCACTTGTCTATCAGGCGGTAATCCAGGAAGATCTTCGGGAAAGACCTCCGGATAATCACACGACCGGTATATCCTGTACCTCCTTTTTCTCCTTCTTTGCATCGATCACGAATGCCACTGGCAACTTCTACAACTAGGGAATCATCAAGTTTTTTCTATAGGCAATGCTATCCTTCCACCAAATTTATGTGATATAAAGGAGTAATTTGCTCCAGAATCAAACAATATATTGGCGGGCAATCCATTTACAAGAAAGGTACCTGAAGCGACGTCCGCTGCTTCCTTTGCGGCTTCCAGGGTCATCTGGAAAGCTCTGGCTTTTGGCTTCGGTGGGACATTGGGCTTTGCCGCCTCCTTCTTCTTCGGGCAATCCTTAGCGATGTTCCCTTCTTCATTGCATCCATAGCATACTCTCTTGTTGGATGTGCACTCGTTGGCGTAATGCCCTGTCCTTCCACATTTGTAGCAAGTCACCTCCTCGCTACATTTCCCCGAGTGTTTCTTTTTACACTTCTAGCACCACTTTGCTTCGTGTCCTCCTCCTCCAGATTTCTTTGAACTAGACTTGTTCTTCTTGTTAGATTTTGACGACCCCTCAAACTTCCTCTTTTCGCCAACCTCAACCTTGCTGGCGGCTCTTCCCTTGATCATTTCCTCAACAGACTTGGCAGCCCAGATAGCTGCCTCTAGAGTAGGTGCCTGGCGGACTGGCATAGCGTACTCCCATGGAAGTCCCTTTGCATACTTATCAACTTTCGTCAGCTCGTCTGGAACGATGCGCAAAGCAAACTCCATTTTGTCAGGGAAGGCATTGGTGTATTCATCAATGGACATGTTTCCCTTCTTCAATGTCAGGAATTGGTTCTCTAGCTCGAGCAGGTTTTGGGTTGAGCAGTACTTGCGCTTGAAGTGTACCAAAAATTCTGCCCAAGTCAACTGCAGTGGCTCATTGGGTCTTAGAGTCTTCCCCAGAGTGTTCCACCAGCGAACAGCGCCTCCTCTGAATTGTCGCACTGCAAAGGTGGTCTGTAGCTTGCCTTTGCAACCACATGTTATGAAAGCCAATTCCATCTCCGATATCCAGTCCATGACTCCAATTGGATCCTCTTTCCCCGTGAAAGTTGATGGCTTACAGGTTGTGAAGTCCTCATACTTGCATTCGTTCCTCTCGACTCCTTCATCATGATTGTTCCTCCTGATCACCGGGGGTTCCACCTGACTGACAGTGTGGATGTTATTCCCTTCTTCCGAATCTCCGTCATTTCGTTCTGGTTGTTCAACAGCCATTGAAGGTTCGCTTCTGTTATTCAGCAATAGTTGTCTCATTTCTTCCCTCTGTTCGGCCATCATAGCCCGAATCATGGCTTGAACTCCAACCATTGTGACTAGCTCAGGTGCAACTTCGACTATCGGCACCTGCTCAATCACTTCTGGACGAGGCTGCTGATTCCTGTTTCCATTTGCATTTCCAGCTCCACTTCGGGTTCTTGCCATCTCGATCTATACACCAAATTAGGTGAACTTAGACCTTTATTCACGATAGACGTGTAAATTCCCCTTATCACTCCGAAACACATAAGGTTTCCAGATTCGGTCGGCAACAGACCATAGATCCGAACAAATAACAGCATATAAGGCATAAATCTTTTAGCACATAAGGCATACTAGGCATACTTTCCTAAATAAGCTAGTGCTCACATCTCACAATCATCGCTTAGCATTCTAAGTTTAAGTCTAGAAATCCTATAAATTCCTAGTTCCCTTAAACTAATGCTCTGATACCAACTGTGACATCCCCATTTTTACGGCCAGAAAAGACCGATTTCGTTTATGCTTTTTAAATAAAAATCAGAGTAACTTGTTAAGAAAAGTGTTGCGGAATTTGTTCCCAAAACAAAATATGATATAAATTTTATCAAAGCATTTCTTAAAGAAATGTATTTCCATTAAATTGCAAAAACTCGGGATGTCAATCATCGATACAGACCATAAGCATAAACTAAAAAGAAATAAACACCTTAGGCCACAAAACACTATCTGGCCTCAAATCCGTAATCTCTCGTCAAATCATCCAACTATGCTTTTTCCACTACCTGTAATACAAGAAACTGAGTGGGTCAGGCTGGGGAGCCTGGTTAGCATATAGGGTTTTCAACCCACAATAATAAGTTCATTATTTATTTTCATCAAATTGCTAACCCGATTACCCGTTCCCATTATCCTCACTTTACGTCCCTAAAGCATCTATTATAAAGGACCTATCCTAAGGAATTTCATCGGGATGGACACTACTGCTAAGGGGATTTCTCTGCCATATGTGTCCGTAAGGCAACCATGGGGGGATGGAGTACATCTTTCAAAAACACCTATAGGTTGCGAGCCTGCTAGCGTTCCACTGGACTGCCTAGAAAAGTCTGTGGTCGTCATCTATACTCCGCTAGACGACTGGATCATCTTAAACATCGTAAACATCGAGGCCTCTCATCATTTTAACGCACATCATCAATTTCATCTACCCATTGTTCTACCCAACATATTTGTAGATATAAAATACATACATGGTCCAGATCTGTAAAACAAAGCTTACATCTTTCATCCAACATACTTTCAAAGCATAAAATATTTATACAGTCTAGATCTGAAAAATAATGTTTACATCTTTCATCCAGCTTGACTTTCAAAGCATAAAATATATATACGGTCTAGATCTGAAGAAAAAGTTCAGATCCGAAGGAAAGAAGTTTAGATCTTTCGTAGATCTCAAAGTACATAGTTTAGATCTAAAGAAAAAGCTTAGATCTGAGGTGAGAAAGTGTAGATCTGAAAGAAAAAGTCTCAGATCTGAAAGAAAAGTGTTAGATCTGAAAGATAAAGTGTAGATCTGAAGGTAAAAGTTTCAGATCTGAAAGAAAGAAGCATAGATCTTTCATTCAGCAACATCCCAAGTAAATAGCTAACATATACCTATACACATAGCACATAAAATACTTCATATCTATGTGTAAGATGAAAGTGACTATACACTCACCTGATACGGAGTGATCCGGACAGCACCTCGCTTCTAAAAATAATCTTCTTTGACGAAACCGGGAAATTTGCTTGAAAACCGGGCTCTACGCGGGCAGAGTTTCAAATGGAAAAACTCTTTTTCTCGGAGACTCCGGACTCTCCGAGGCTTTCTTCAAGTGTTAGGGAAGTTTCCTAGGCTTTTGGGGGGGGGGGGGTGTTAGAGAGTGTTTAGAGAGAGAAAGAAGTGGGTTGAAGGTGTGAGAAACGAGTTGCCTCCGCACCTCTATTTATAGGCTGGCTGGCAGCCCAACTCGTCCAGTTGGCCTCCAACTCGTCGATTCCATGGCCAGGTGTCACCATTCTGGTGGCAGAACGTGGGTGGCCTACATTGTGCCACGTCACCCATTTCGATGCAGCACCCTGCCGACTTCTAAACCCCGTAACTTTCGCATACGGGCTCCGTTTTCGACGTTCTTTATATCCACGTGTAGGTGGGAACATGCTCTACAACGTTTATTTAGAATCCATCGGCTAATTCTCGACCTATTTTAAATTTAACAGTATGAGAAAATTACAGTGCTAAACGACCGTGTAGAATTCATAACTTCTACATACGGACTCCGTTTTCGACTGTCCTTTTATCGTTGAACTCCTATTAACGAGATCTTCAATTCTCATTTAGGTTGTGTCGGCTAAAAATCGCTTGATCTATAATTCGAACTTCGGGCTATGCACTGCTGATCTGAAACTTCGAAAAATCATAACTTCCTCATACGAAGTCAGATTTGGGCGTTCTTTTTATGCACACTCTCGGTTTAATGTATACTACAACTTTTGTTTAGATTGCTAAGGCTAAAAAGTCTTCTATCGTAAATTCACTATTTACGTTTCCCGGTGTCGTGCTGGTTTTGCCGTAAAACTTCGACGGGTCATAACTTCTTCGTTATAACTCGGATTTCGGCGTCCTTTATATCCCCGGAATCCTTGTTTCGACCACTACAACTTTATGTAGAGATATCGGGTTTATATCACACTTTAATTTTTACGCTTATTTTTATCCTTTATTTATTATACATTTGTAAATAAGTAATAAGCACATAAATACACATAATTCACATAATACTCAAATATTTCATCTTTATTACTTCAAAAAGAGTTACAATAGTTGACCTAGACTATTACATCGTCTAAAAATGCTTACCCCCGAAACCCGGGCGTTACAACTGAGGGTCAGGGTTATTTCAGAACAGTTGAGGTATCCGACGGTGTGTTAGTCTGAGGTTTCGAGATGACCAGAGGCAGTCAAGTTGGGAGGATTCTGAGATTCTTGTCTAAGTTACGGGATATTTGGATTCGCTTGGTTTTCATCAGGAAGATCATTGAGTATTTGCGTGGTACGTTACTAGAGTCAAGTGTGATGTACCTGGTGAAACAATCCATGGAGTAAATTGTTGGTATGCCGACTGGTAATGATTCGAACCCTGAGTGGGGGATAACTGGGTATTTAATTGAGAAGATCAGCAATTAGGTCAAGTGCAACTGATTATGGAAATATGGGATGCGGACACATGAAACATGGGATATGGGTGGAGGCGGCGAGGTGCGAGGCAGGATGATGTATGAGTATATGCTTAAGGAAGGATGAGTGAATCCACAGCAGGTGGCCGTTGGTCAGAGGATTTATTATGGCTAGAAATTTTCGGGATTGCAAATGTTGAGTTCGAGGCGGATGGGTCGCTGAGTTCAGGGTGCAATAGCTGAGATTTGCGGGTATAGGTATAGATTGTAATTTATACTCCAGAAGAGGGAAGCAGTTGGTTTTTCAACCAATTCTAGAGTCGGTATGAGTAGTTCCTATGGGTGGTGATAAGTAGAGGGTGGAGCTTCGGATTTTCGTCAACGTGTATTCAGTCGTTGACGATTCCTCCGTGTTTCAATTTGGGAGATGGAAGTATTTCGAGGTTTCGAGTTGTGTAAGTGGAAGATCAGTGGTGAAGGCAAGACCACGTGAGACGCTGTGATGGTGTACCGAGGTACCCGAGTATGATGTCCTAATTTTTGGTCATGTTAGGACTCGAGTTTGTGAGATGGCGAGTGGAGTACCGAGTGATTTTGTTCCAGTGGGAACCCATCAGTTAATTGTCACCGGAGTGAGACTATCTAAGGGTGTATCTGTGCTGAGACTAGTGCCTTGCCTGCGAGAACTTACATCAGGAGTGGATTCGGGTGGGAGTAATCGCTTGGGATTATCAGGAGAAACCGTGGAGTGAGCCCATGGTGAGTCAGTGGGCGAGAGAGTGTTGTAAGACTACGGGGACCCGTAGCATCCATGAGTCAGTGGAAGAGAGTGTCGTGATACTACGGGAAGCCGTAGTATTCACTGATAGTGGGGGAGAGCTGTGATACTGCGGGGAGCCGTGGTATTCACTATTCAGCGAGAGAGTGTCGTGATACTACGGTGAGCCGTAGTATTCACTGGTTAGAGAGAGAGTGTTGTGATACTGCGAGGAGCCATAGCATTCGTAAGTCAGTGAGAGAGTATCGCAAGACTACGGGGGAGGCCGTAGCACTCAGTAGTCGATAAGGGTGAATACTGTTCTGTCGGGAGCTGTATTATTCACTAGTCAGAGTATGGCACAGAGGAGTTCTTAGGCTTGGGTAGCCTTACCACTTGAGTCTTCGGGAGCCTGGTTGCCGAACCAGGGGTGAGACAAGGGTCTCCGTGTCAGTCGAGAATTGTTATCCCAGGTTGAGTAAGGATTATCGTAATCGGAAGGAATTGGAGAAATGGTGTGTACATAAACCCGCAAATTTTGGGTCATGGGTTGAGTACCAGATTGGAAATGAGTGGTTCCAATTCTGCTGTTGAATCAGACTCTCGAGCTCGAGTTTGGATCCATTCGTGTATTGAATAGGCAAGATGAGGTTTCAGGTTCATGGATGAGTTTCATTTTGAGTGGGGTATTGGCCTCCATCTTATATCTTAGGCCGGAGTGGGTCAGTTTCGTTGGTATGGGAAGAACCGTGAGATGCATGGAACCAATAGGTGGTAGACGACTGAGGTCGGAGGTGAGACGATTTCAGTTGATTTGTAGCATTCGCTTGGGGTAAATCGAACTTCGTGACTTGCGTGTCGCGATGAGCCGAGATAGTTATCGTAAGAAGGAAGTCGGTGAGACGTTTTTGGTTTGCAATGGGTAACCTTTGGAGGTTCATCTTTTGGGTCGGGAGCTGACCTGATGATCAGTGTTGAAGGGGTTAATTGAGAGGAAGTTGATGCTTATGTCTATAGATATCATATGATACTTCCAAGAGTTCTGATAGTTGTTCAGGTGATGGGTCCTTAGGGGATTATGACCTTTCCTTTCCTTTTGAGTTGCGATCGGGATCGATTAGAGAATCAGAGTTGCAAGAGTGTTCTTAGAGTTTGTTAGTCGATGGGCTATTAGCATGATGATGTTTTGCGAGGGTGGTCTGGCAGGGAGATAGACCACTAGAGTTTCAAGTTCTGGAGAGTCAGATCAAGTATCGCAGCGGCAGATGGGTTTGTCCTTCTTCAGGGTCGGGAGTCCCTGTTGGGTTCAGGTGCTTTTGGAAGAGATTGTTGTAGTATATGGGGTCTTTTCGTGCTTCTCGGGTTTGGGTTCGATCTATGTATTAATAAGGAGTGAATTCGAGGGCGAAATCTAAATCAAGTGGGGGGAATTGTAACATCCTGTTTCGGATCGTCCGTGATTAGGGTTCGTGGGCTGCAAACCGGGCATGAGGAGGTCTCGGGGTTGCGACAAGTTGCTAGAAGCATAGGGCATCTCGTCACCTTTCCGTAGGTTTGAGGTTCATGGGAATCGGGGTTATATCGAGGAAGCAATGAAAGTTTGAAGTTGTGGCAGGATCAATCCCTTATTTGAGAATGGTGGCAGTTGAGTACGTTGGGCGTATATATGTGTATGCTTAGCGTACTCGTGTGCGTGATTTTCAAACGGAGCCACCTAGTACGCTGGGTGTACCAGAGGGTACGCTGGGCATACTAGGCACAGAGTGGAAACCCTAACTTTGGATGTGACCCTATATAAAGAATGAGATGGCCTCATTCCTGGCCACCATCCTCAGTTAATATATCCTCTAAGACCCTAATCATTCATTCATGGAGCTTTTGAGTTCATTTGAGAGCCTTGAGTAATTTTGGTGTGTTCTTGGAGTAAGAAGGAGCTTTGGAGAAGAAGGAGTGAGAAGTCTAAGCCTTGGATCTGAGCATATCTGAGTTGGAAGCTTCATATAGATGTATAAAGCTTCAATCTTTCTCACTCTTTTGTTTTGAGCATCATATTAGAGTATTTTAGGGTTTTGGTCCCAAAAGGTGGAAACTTTATGAGATAGTGAGCTCCAGAGACTATGATCAACCCCTTTGAGTGTGATTAGTAGTGTAATGTCATAAAAATCCAATCTTGGTCGTTGGAATCACACCATGCAAGAGTTATGAGGTTTTTGAGATAAGGGAGTGAGTGTTTTGGGTGTCTGTGACCTTTCCAGCCATGCAAAGTCTTAAAGTCACTGACTTTATGGAGTAAGAGCCATTAGGGAGTCCAGATCTGGGGTTTGAGGTAATGTCTTAATTGATTAAGACCAAGTGAGTAGAAAGAGTGAGTCTGGGGAGTACGCTGAGCATAATTCCTGTACGCCCCGCGTACTGCCCCAGTGTCCCCAATGGCCAATCTGGATTGTGAGTACGCTGAGCATACCAAGGGAAGTACGCCCCGCGTAACCTCACTGTGGACTTTTGGGCTAAGTCTCATTTTGGGCCTTGAGTGTTGGGCCTGGAGTTTGGGCTTGTTGCAATAGAGTATTGGACCAGAGGAATATATATATATTCGTGCTTGGGCCCTTGAGTTGGGCTTGCCATTTAGTTTTGAGAGTGGGCCTCGGGTGAGCCCATTTATTATTGGGCCTTAGTGGGCCCAATGGGTTTTAGGCTATTAATGGGTTGGTTAGTGGTCTTCCTTTAGACCTAATGAGTGAGAGTATGGACTTAGTTCCTAATTGGGTTAATTGTGGTTTTGGCTCAGAGTTAGAGGCCGGTGCGTAGCAACAACATTTATAGGAGATGTTCATCATCCGGGGTGAGTCTTCTCACTATACTTTACCTAGAGTGGTATCTATGTGTGACCAGAGGGTCTTATGTGTTTATTTGAGTACTGTGATATTACTGCATTATGTCTGTGTGATTTATGCTATGTGTTATTCAGAATTTACAAAGTTAGGACTGGAGGGTCCATCAGAGTTGTGGGACTGGAGGGTCCCACTGAGACACATTGACCGGAGGGTCTTACAGAGTTATAGCCTCAAGTGGCTAATGTGTGTATGTGGTATTTTGGGGAACTCACTAAGCTTCGTGCATACCATGTTATGTGTTATGTGTTTCAGGTTTCTCTCAGGATCGTGGGAAGGCACCGGCTCGATTGTGCAAACTAGAGGAAGAGTTATGTTTGAGGATCCTGGATTATTAATTAAACAATATGGAGATGCGTTTTGTAAATTAACTAAATGAGATTTTGGTGAAATGTGTTATGAGAATTATATGATTTTAAAAAGAAAATTTTGTTTGGAAATTTTCGGTGTTACAGCTAACTAGCCTATTCTCTCAAGACTCCTCTTGCATTTGATGTTTGCGACACATTAGAAGCATGACACTTGAGGTGCTAAAGCTTTCTAAGGACAAGAACTAAAAACTACATCAAAAGGTATTCATCTATCTTTGTTTTTATGTTGTATATCCTCTATTGTATGCTAGTTAGGATGTATGCTTCGGAAAATTAAAGTTGCATGTATAATTAGAGAAAATTTAGATCCAAAGCATCTAGGGTTGCATTTGCACCATAGGAATGTTATAGTGCATAAAACTCATCAGTGGTATCAGAGCCTAGGAATGTTTTCCGTTATATTGATGCTTGATTATTTTTCAAAGATGAAAAAATCGATTTTCTGGCATCTGACTGATGAACTCGCCGAGTCCATGATCTGACTCGACAAGTTCACTCATTAAAAGTGCAACTCGACGAGTCCAGTTCATGCACTCGTCGAGTAGAGCCTTCTGTGTGCGGAATTTCGAGTTTTTGGCCAGAATTGGATTAGGATCATTACCACAAACTGTTTTGTATAATAAAAATTGTATTTTCTAATTTGGTAATGATGATCCTCATCCAATTAAATGACAATTGTCAATTTTTAAGATAATAAGATAATTAATTGTATTATTTGATATGAATTGCCTTGCTATATGAGTTAGATTAGATCAATTGTAAAGTACATGATAATATTGTTTGTTAAAATTGATCTAAATTGTTCTTGAAGTGAGTTTTGTAACTTGTCCTCAAGTTATATGAAAAGTCTCATTCATGAACATTAAAACTCATAAGTTTTCATAAGTTATGGAAACCAAAAGTTTTGAAGAGTTACAAAATCTGCCCTCAAGTTTTGGAATTTGTATAGTCTCACTTATGAAACATTTAATTCCAAAACTTAGAATTTTAAAAGTTTAAAATTCAACCCTTATACTATTATAATATTATAAGTTTAATAATAATATATATGTATAAGACAAGTCAGTCTTACCGTTAGTAGGCCTCATTCACGAAGCCGGTCTATAAGGGGGGTATAAGGTTATTGCCTATAAAATGGTGGTTTAATGGGTGTCCACTCTCACCCACCGCTTCCTTGACTGGTGGAGGGTTGTTAGCGGAACGGGTAGGATAGGACATTAATTCTCGTTATAAGTATAATGATAATTATAAAAGTAACTAAATGTTTTATTAAATTCCCAATCTTAGTTACTTTAGGAAAAATGTGAAAATGGTGCTATTCCATGAAATTGCACTTTGCACCTTGCTGAGTCGTTAGTGGAGCGTGTGTGGTTAACCGGCACACTAATTTGGGACTAGCAAGGGTGGCAAAGGGTAGCTTGATGTTAATCATGGATCAATGGAGCGTGTGTGGTTAACCGACACATTGATTAGGTGATTTGTAACATTAAGAGTACCAAGCACATTTGCATAGTTATTCACACCTTGTTTGTGATCCTCGGCATCCCAGTCACAAACTTGAAGGGCATAATCGATATTTAAACATGCCATTGAAAAGTTCAATGAATCTCAAAAGAATCTAGGAATTTCAATCCGATTAAAACTTAATAATCAATTTCGTTTTTCGTGGTGGAAATTGGTAAATCGTCATTTACCTACCTTCAAATATTTTGCAATTGGATTACAGCATCCTTCTTCCGAATTGTAAAATATTATGTTGGGTCTTAGCCTTAATATTTAATTTGGGTGTTAAGGACTCTTATCTAATCTAAACTTGTTCTTTTTCTTTTCAGATGTCTATCCCAAACAATGCTTCAGGCTCCAACCTTTCTAGCTCATTCTCCCTCATGAACTTGGTTGGGAGAACTATATTCGATGGTTCAAACTTTGACGATTGGATTCGAAACATTCGTATGGCCCTTCGATACGAGGACAAGGAATATGTCCTCGATAAAGAGCTGAAGGAGATTGATGAACAAACTGCTACTCCCGAGCAAATCGAGGAATACAGGGTTCATGAGAGGGACGCGAAAAAGGTGTCGTGCATTATGATTGCTACCATGATTGCTCAGCTTCAAAAGTCCTATGAGGACTTATGGCCCTTCGAGATGCACCAAGATTTGATGGAAAGGTACCATCAAAGCGCTCGGCAGGAAAGGTATGAGATCATTGCCTCCATGATCACAACCAAAATGAAGGATGGAAAGTCCATCACGTCCCACTTGCAAAAGATGCAGAGATTTGTGGACCGCTTGTTGAAGTTGAATGTGAATCGATGAAGAGTTGGCTATTGACATCATCCTACATTCTTTGCCTTCTTGTTATGATTAATTCAGAATGACTTATCATATGAACAAAGAGGAAGTCACTCTGAGCAAGCTTCAAGGCCTTCTAAGAACCACAGAAATCAATCTGAAAGGCAAGACTGTTGTAGCTACTCCTACCGCTGTTGCCCCTGTTCTGGCAATTGGACATGGGAAATGGAAGAAGAGGAAGGCTCCTTTTAATAGCCACATGGGAAAGTCTCTTGATGGATCCTCTTCCAGTGGGACCAAAGCTAGTTCTGCTAATCCCTCTACCAATCCAAAGGAAGCAGAGTGCATCCATTGTCATGAAAAAGGGAACTGGAAACGAAGCTTCCCCAAATACTTGTAGGACATTAAGGATGGGAAGATAAAACCCACCTTCGCAAGTATTTACACTATTCTATTTAATAACTCATCGCATGCTAATTCTTGGGTCCTTGATACCGGTTGTGGATTATACATTTGTTCTGATTTACAGGTACTAAAAGGAAGTAGGGATGTGGAGCACGGGAAGATAAAATTAATCATGGGGAATAGAAAAGTGTCGCATGTGACCAAGATTGGAGTTTATTCTTTATTGCTTAGTAGCGCGTTAAATTTAGATTTGAATAATTGTTGCTACTCGTCAGATATGGTGAGAAACATTATTTCTTTTCATGGTTTGTATAAACAAGGTTTTAGATTTTCATTTGATAACGAACTTGGTTCTATAAATGCTTTCTATAATGGTGTATTTTATTTTAAAGCATTGCCTTGTAATGGTATATATGAAATTGATGATTGTAGATAACTTAGGAAATAATGTGTTGAATATTGATTCGTCCAATGGTTTGGACAAGGCATGCTTGTAGCATTGTCGTCTTGGACATGTCAACAAGAAGCATATAGCCCAACTCCAAAAGGATGGAGTCTTGGAGTCATTCGACTTAAAATCAGATGACACTTGCGAATCTTGTTTGCTTGGAAGGATGACCAAGTCACCCTTCATTGGTACTTGTGAAAGGGATGAAGGTCTGTTGGATCTCATACACACCGATGTGTGTGGACCCTTCAGATCCGCTACATGGGATGCTAACCGCTTCTATGTGACTTTTACTGATGATTACAGCAGATATGGCTATATCTACTTAATCAAACATAAGTCAGAAACCTTTGAAAAGTTCAAAGAGTTTAAGCAGGAAGTGGAGAATCAATTGGGCAGGAAAATAAAGATGCCCCAATCCGATCGAGGTGGTGAGTATCTTAGTATTGAGTTTCACGAGTATCTTAAGGAATGTGAAATTGTTTCATAGTTGACGCCACCTAGGACGCCACAGTTGAATGGTGTGGATGAGAGGTGCAATCGAACCTTATTGGACATGGTTCGTTCCATGATGAGTCGAGCTTCGTTACCTATCTCATTCTGGGGTATGCCTTAGAGACTGCCGCCCATATCCTTAATCTAGTTCCTACTAAGAAGGTTGCCAAAACACCTCACGAGATGTGGACAGGGAAGGTTCCCTCGTTAGATCACATCAAGGTTTGGGGTTGCGAGGATTTCGTAAGACAAGAGACTCACGACAAGCTCGAACCTCGTAGTGAACGATATATTTTCATCGTCTACCCACAGAAATCCTTTGGATATCTCTTCTACAGAGCGAGTGACAATGTTGTCTTCGTTGTGAGGAGAGGGGGTTTCCGAGAGAGAGAACTCATATGCCAAGAGGACAGTGGAAGGCAAAATGACCTTGAAGAGCTTCAAGAGTTAAGTGATGAAGGAACCACAAACACTAGCACTCAACCCGAGGAGGAAACTCCTGTTGAACCTATTGACGATTCATTACCTCTTCGACGTTCCTCTCGAGTTAGGATGGCACCTGAGTTTTATGGCTTCCATATTACTACTGAAGGTGATACGTTTATCTGTGACATCCCCAATTTCACGGCCAGAAAAGACCGATTTAATTTATGCTTTTTAAAATAAAATCAGAGTAATCCTTTTAAAAGATGTTGCGGAATTTGTTCCCATAAAAACATGATAAATATGTTATCAAATCATTTCTAAAGAAATGTATTTTATTCATTTAAACCACTGGGATGTCATTGTCAATACAAAAACATAAGCATAAACAAAACTTACTGTAACAGCCATAAAATTTGAGCCAAATTAAAACATTTTAATTCATTCAAAAACCATTAAGTTCATACACCTTGTTTTCAAAATAGTTTAAACATCAGAGTATCCCCCAGAACCATATCACATAAATCATAAAACATGAGGAGCGGTACGATCACGCCTTCGCCTTGCCACGATCTCCTAAAGTACTTGAAACAATACACTGAAACTGTAAGCCCGAAAGCTTAGTGAGTTACCCCCAAAATATCAACCACACATAAACATACTCATAACATATCACAAATAGAACAGCCATGCACATCAGGTCTACTGTGTGATTGGTCCGCCCGCACCGGGCCTTCAATCCACCTGGTCCACTCACTGAGTCTACAGTATGACTGGTCCGCCCACACCGGGCCTTCAGTCGGCCTGGTCCACTCTCCAAGCCTCGGCACGTCTGGTCCGCCCTCTCGGGGCCTTCAGCCTATCCGGACCGCTCGTTGGGCCTTCGGAATATCCGGTCCGCCCTGGGTATGTTGGCCTACAGCACAAAGCAGGACCCGCCTCAACCCAACCCCCGTCAAACAACCATGTGCACATAAAACAACTAATCACATAAGAAATCCTTAACCAGACTATCAGTCTAACAGATCACATAGCATATCAACATCCTAACCAGGTTTCCGACCTAACCGGTCACTAGCATAACATTACCCTATATCCCGGGTACCGACCTTAACCAGGTCACTAACATAACAACATCCTAAATACCAGGATGCAGATCTAGCAAAGCAATAACATAACAAACAATACCCGGATTTCCATCCGATAAAGGGCCGGCCTTGGTGCCGTAGACCCTGTCGATATAGTGAGGATAACTCACCTGCAATTGCCGACTGAGGAGATAAGACCAAGCTGCTCCGACCACCGACACGAACTTCACCACAAAACACTACCAAAGAACCAATTCCATAAATACCAAAATTACCAAAATACCCTTGGAAGTCAAACTGGTCAACTCTTGGTCAAAGTCAAAGTCCTCAGTCAAAGTCAACCTACCTGACTGACTCTATTCGCCGAGTCGACCCGTCGACTTATCGGGTCCCTATACTAAGAAACTCCCATAACATGACTCTACTCGCCGAGTCACCCCAAGACGCGTCGAGTCCAACGATCTCCGAGTCCCATCCTGCTCATCTCACCGAGTCACCTCCCGACTCACTGCTTCTAGGTTTAACCAGAAAGATTGGGGTTCTGCAACCAGACTCGCTGAGTCCAGAACAGACTCGTCGAGTCCAAGGCAATCTTCAACAAACTCGTCGAGTTGTTCTTCAACTCGCCGAGTCCATGCACATGTTCATACAACTCGTCGAGTACACCCATGTGACTCGCCGAGTCTCTTCAATTCTCAATCCATACAGAGGCTTTTCGAGCCATGCAGAGGCTCCAATCCATAGATCCACTCTTCTACAGCCTAACCCTCACATAAAGTTGCAAACGTTACGTGAAACCAAGGAGATATAAGTCCATAACACTCTAGGGCTAGGGTTTATGACAAAGGGGCTTCACCAACAACTCAAAGACTGATGCTTTATGACTTTCTGGACCAACACAAGTCTAGATTTGAAGTAGCAACCTCAGATCTAAGCTTCTAACTCGAAATAGCTCACAAAAAAGCTATGGAACTCCACATCAACCACCAAGGATGAACCAAAAAGGAAATCAGCATAAGATTATGGCTTTTTACCTCTGAAATGTGCCCAAACAGATGTAGATCCCAGATCCACACAAGCCCCTTGATGTTAGCCTTTAATTCCTCAAGCTCTTTTCACCAATTTCCTCTTCCAAGCTCCAATCTCCTCAATAATGAAGCCTCAAACAAAAATTAGGGTTTCTGGAACTCTCAGGGGGATTAGGAGGCTGGGAGAAGGACATAAAGTCCTTTAAATAGGGTGCAACCCTCGGGATTAGGGTTTTCTTCCTACAACACCAACTCGTCGAGTCCAAGTCTCCGACTCGGCGAGTTGGCCACTTAAACCCTGATAGAATCCCGCTCCGACTCGGCGAGTAGATGGACCTACTCGTCGAGTCCCTTTCCTAAATTTACACTTTGCACCCTCCAACTTCTTGCTTCCGAACTTGGGATGTTACAATTCTCCCCCACTTAAATTAGGCTTCGTCCTCGAAGCTTACTACAGTATACGCTTCAGAACAAACCCCTTGCACTGCAGACTCCGATTTCCCAATCAACTCATGCTCTCACAAACCCTACTTCTGCATCTCTCTTAAAATGGCTCATTCTCACGTGGCATCGTTGCAACTACTCCAAGCCGACCATCGGCCTTTCAACTCAATAGCACTACATATTAACCACGTATTACCCGATGATACCATCCCTTCAAATCAGGAACACACCTTCGCGCCCTGCGAACGCTAGATACCACAAACACCCACTGAGCCCTGCCAAGACACTAATCCATCTTCCTTCGCACAAAATTGGCGATAACCCTGATAACTTGCAACCTGGAACGAATCCTGTTCCACCCTCTGGTTCTATTCCTTACGCGCTGCCAGGATACCGCATCCTTCGGCTCCCATAACCCATCAACCAAGCATATCGCGTAACCACTCGTACCTGGCCCAAACAGCCTCGGGCTGGAATACCAAACACACCAGGTCCAATCAATCATAGGTTCCGGTCTGTTGGATTAATGTCTAAGTCCATAACTATATTTGGTATGTACTTGACCCGACCCGGCATGGTCCATTTGGGTTGCACTTCACCGGCACAATTTATATGGATAGTCTTTTGAAAATAGTATATTTATGATTTATATTAATATATTATAAGTTCTAATATATTAATATGGAATCATATTATTTAATTAGTATTGATCAAGAATTAATTTAGAATTAATTAAGTGATCAAAAAGAACTAATTAAATATGGACTCTTATATATATGGAATGGGCCAAGTTCATTTAGGTTGGGCTAAGCTTTCATGGATGGTCCATGGAGCTTTTAACCCATGGATCCTATGTAAATGAAAGGTCATGGGTATTAAGGTTTATATGGATGTAACCCTAATCCTCCATAATATATAAAGGGGTCCTTGGCTCACAAAAATGGGCACAAGTGTGTGAAAATAAGAGTGGGCCGATTTTAGTGTGCATACATATTCTCTCAAGTTCTTCCAAGGTGTTTTGGTGATTTGTGATTCCATTTGAGGCTTCCACACTATTGGGGCTAAGCTCTTGAAGCTTGAAGACATCAAGCTACATCAAAAGGTATGTCATCTAACTAGAACTTTGTAGTATAGGTGCTTCATAATATGCTAGTTAGGATGAAACCTTGGAATAGTTAATATTTGCATGTATAATAGAGAAAACATAGATCCAAGGTTTATAGGGTTGCATGTACACCATAGGAGTGTTAGAATGCTCAAAACCCAATAGTGGTATCAGAGTCATGGGTTGTTTTCTGATATATTGATGCAAATGTTTTATTTTCAAGTTGAAAAAAAAGGAAAAAAACATGACGTTTGTCAAATTTTAAGATAATTACTTGTTTTGTGAAAAACGAATTATTTGTAAAATTTGAATCATTTGTTATATGAGTTGAATTATGTCAAATTTAGTAAAAGATAAAATGATATGATTATTTTATTAGTTTTAAAAGTTTGATCTAAATGTTTTAAGGAGTTACATATTTTGTCATAAAATTTTGGAGCTCAAAAGTTTTTTTTAAAGTTGTGATCTTAAGGGTTTTTGAAACTTCCATAAGTTATGGATATGAAAGTTTTTTTAAAAAAAAAAATTTGATTCAAAGTTTTTATGGAGTTACAAAATTTGGTGTTAATGTTTTAAAGAATTCCATAACTTGTTCTTAAGTTATGGAACATGGAAAGTTTCATCATAAAACACCATTAATTCCATAAGTTATGGAATCCAAAGGTTTTCAAGAATTACAAAACTTGCCCTCAAGTTTTGGAATTTGAGAAAAGTTTTTTATGAAAAAAAGAATTGAATTCTAAAACTTTTGGGTTCATAACTTAAACAATTAATTAAATGGTTTTAATTTTGAGTTTAATAATTGGAATTATGATGTTTTGTTGAATAGTTCAAATTAACTCTTATGGACTTTATTAATAGTTAATTAAAGCGTTTAATTAAAAGAGTATTATTAATCCATAAATATATGGTTTGAGTTTAAATAAATTAAAAGTCTAGTTTAATTAATAGATTAAACCACCAAGTATTTTAAATGTCTAAAATACACCCTTATACTATTATAATATTAAAAGTTTAATATATTATATATATAAGAGCAAGTCGTCTTACCATTAGTAGGCCTCATTCACGAAGCCGGTCTATAAGGGGTATAAGGTTACTGCCTATAAAATGGCAGTTTAATGGGTGTCCACTCTCACTCACCGCTTCCTTGACCGGTGGAGGGTCGTTAGCCGAACAGGTAGGACAAGGACTATAATTCTCCCTTCATTATAAATATAATGATAAATATTAAGTAACTAAACACTTATAAATTCCCAATCTTAGTTACTTAGGAAAATGTGAATAAGGTGCTAATCCATGAAATTACACTTTGCACTTTGTTTAAACTGTTAGTGGAGCGTGTGTGGTTAACCGGCATACTAACCTGGACTTAACAAGGTAGGCAAAGGGTAACTTAATGTTTATCATAGTATCGTTGGAGCGTGTGTGGTTAACCGGCACATCGATTGAGAGGTAAATATTAAGGGTACCAAGTATATTTGCATGGTTACTTCACACCTTGTTTTGTGATCCTCGGCATCCCAGTCACAAAACCTGAAGGGCACACTCGAGATTGAAACATGCCATTGAAAAGTTCAATGAATCTCAAAAGAATCTAGGAGTTTCAAAACCAATTAAAACCTAATAATACATTTCGTTTATCTTGGTGGAAATTGGTGAATCGTCATTCACCTACCTTCAAATATTTTATAGCTTGGATACGGCATCCCTCTTCCAAGTTATAAAATAGTTTGTTGGGTCCTAGCCTTAATATATCATATTGGGTGTTATATTAAGGACTTAAATCAACTTTACGTGAATTTCTCCCATTGTTGATGTCTGGTTTAGACAACAATGATCTTCCCAAACCAAGCTTTCCTAATGAATATGACTTCCCGAGTTTGGCTCATGGAAGTCATACTTCTCTTCCTCCACCTCCTCCAATTATTCTCCCTAACCCACAAGTTCAAGGTCACTCAAGCCCTAATGGCAAGCAAGGTCTATGTGTGATCACATCTTAGAGATGAAGTCACATATTGACAAGCCGGGAGAGTTGGGTGTCAAAGTCTTGAGAAAGTTGGATGTTCAATCACTTTCTAAGTCACATAGTGAGTTCCTTTGGGACTACTATGAAACAGACTATGACATGAACCTTAATGATCATATCTATTTGCTTGGTGATGCTGAATCAGCAATGATTTGGAACAATAGTAAAGCAAATTTGATTAGAAGATCAACTTCCCAAAAACTTTATGGACATTGACAATGGTGACACTGGAAATCCAGAAAAAGCATTCTCTTCCCAATGGAAATGGATTGGCCATAGTCAACCCGGTTGACCAAATGGTAAAGAGAAAGGCTAAGTCTGAGATAGTCCCATTACCAAAGGGTCCATATGTTTATTTTGCCAAAGGAAGGGGCGTTGATTGCAAAGCTGCCAAATTTACCTAAGGATGTTAAAGTCAATAAGTTTGACTCTACATCAGGTAGAGCCCATTATCTAACTCTATTAAGTTCTATTCTGAGATCCTCATTACATGATGTGACTGGGTCACATGTTGATGTTTTAAGAATCAAAGAATAGAGAGAAATCTTAAAGGAAGTATATGCTGATTCTGATCGCGAAGGTGGATTTCGATCGCATCAGAATTTTGAGCAGTTGCTTAAGAAGTTATGATATATTGCTAAGGAATAGATAACAACAATTTTCCATGTGGATTGTAAGGATAAGTTTTTCCGCAAAGTTTTAAAATAAAAGAAAATTGTTTAATTTTATTTATTTGAAGTATCCTTACAATGGCATTTGTGGAAAATTGTTGCTTATATGATTCCACTGACAGCAATATTGGAAAATGGATTTGATTCTTTAATTTGTGGTAGTGTCTAAATTTACCAAATCAGGAAAGTTCCTCATCGCCCAAGTTTCAATTGGACCGAAACTTGGAATCATGCAAGTTGAATAGTATGATGAATGAGAACTTTCAAGCATTGGAAAATCAAGACTAATTACTTGTTCACATGGATGTGTGAGTCAAGTGAAGGATTAAAGGGATCGAGTACACATTCCTGTGCACTGGTCATGTCCACCACAAAGCTCGTTAAGACTATTTGATTTACTAAAGTTTAGTAAATATGGTTATACTTACAAGTTTAAGTATAATTCTGAAACATTGGAAAAGTCTCAATGTATGGCAGAACGAATGGGAAGAATCAAACTGGGCAGAAAGATAAAAGTTTCTCAAATCTGAAAAGATGGGAGAGTACTTTAGTATCATGTTTGTGATCATCTTAATGATTTAGAAATCATATCACAATTAGTCCTCTAAAGGTCTTCTTAGTGCATTCTTATGACTAAGAAGAGGAGTCATGAATTGTTGAAATGGTTAGATCAGGAAGATGAGTCATACTTCGTTCCAAAACAATTCTTAGAGTCATACTCCAAGATTGTAACTTGAGTGACATATCTTAAAGAAAGGTTTAAAACACTTGTCAAATGTAAGAGTAAAAGTGTCATACTCTTGTACATTTGAAATTGGTAAGTTGTGATGTTTTGGATAAAACAAAGACCAACTGAGGCCAATTGTGTGAAGTGTTTGTCTTGATAAAGAATCCGCACTATCTCTTGAATATTTGGCAAGATAGTCTTATATGTCAAGAGGACAGTGGGAATCTTAAAGATCCTAAAAAGAATTTCAAGAGCTAATCAAGAATAAAACCTGAGGTTCTTCACTAGCACACGACTTGAGGTTTATAACCTATCGTGTTGACATATTCTGTGCCCATTCCAGTTAAAGTTGGCTTTGCATAGGAGTTCTGAAAGTTCTCAATTGGTTGCATAACAACTTGGAAGCAATGGCAGGCCCTGTACTGCCAGGTGGCAAGAAGTTAAGATTGCATAAGTTCAGTCCATATGAGTTTGGATTTGTCATTATCCTTGTCTTGTGACTATGGTTTTGACGATTCACATGGATAAGAACACATACACCATAAAATCTAAGGGTCATAAGGTTTCTCTCCGATTCATGAAAATGATGGTGAGGAAACACTTCCACCAAGTAGATTTGAAGCAGATGGCAAAAGGTCTAAACAATTGAGACTATGATTACGGCATCCCTTTTCATAGTTCTGAAATTGTTTAGACACACATGCATGCTATCTAAGGAAAGGTGTACGATTTTGATAAAGTTTTATCAAAGCATCTCGTATCAGAAATCTGAACTTTGGTAAGGAAGTCAATAAAGTATTGATTTCTAGAAGTCCAGCTGATTTCTGAGTACATGTCAAAGCTAGTGGGAGCATAAGTATTATGCTAATAATCATCATGTTAGTGGGAGCATGATAATTATTGTTAGTGTTGAAAGTTAGCAATGTTAATTATAGAAAACAAAAGTTTCAATTCGTGAGGCTGCAGGGATTGAAAAAGTTGTTTTGCTATAATTAAGGGAGAGGATATACTTCATTTCAGTTCTAAAGACTTAGATTGAGACCTTAATCATCTTTAGTCAAGAATATATATATATGAATTTCATGTTGGATTGGTTCAACTTAAGGAAATTCTATATATTGCGTTCTCAAAATTCGATTATGATTACGGCATCCCTCTTCATAGTCAAATTTTGAAAACATGGCAAATAAAAATATTGTAGCAAAAGACTAGTCTAGAATCATGTCTTTATGTGAGACATCATGAATCGTGTACCATTTGCTTTGGGTACAGGATCGATTGCATGTGCTATAATATTTGTCATTTCTAAATTTTTCCAAATGCCCAGAGGCATTAAGAAGGGAAAAGGTCTAGAATTGGATATGACTAAAATGATTAAGCAATTGTCGAGGACAATCTGAGGTTTACCAAAGATTGGTTGCTCAGGGACAGTTGGAAGTATAGTGCTGATTTTGGAAGGACCATATTGACATATTCTGAAAAGAGGCATCTCTTATTCAGAAGTGATAGTCAAAATGAGAATATGGAGTTGTCTCCATAGGTGGAAGTTATATGTGTAAGATTAGAAAACTTAATGCAAGAAGCATGTCCAAAGCAATGTACTTTGAATATGAGACTTAGTTTCCATGGAGTTGATCTCCATTGGAATACCTTATAATGACTGTTGACAAGTCTTTGTGACTTTGTACATATTCATTACAGGAGGGTCAGTGCATATAAGTTTAAAATCTAAACAGATTTCGATAAATGATAGGAATTTGAAATTCTCATATTTTTCGATAAGGATTTGGGAGTGTGAAATTAGAATCATTGAAATTATGTTCAATTGGTTTATTTCACAAAGTAAGGATCATAGACAAACATAGAGTGCATACTTGGTGTATGGCAAAGCTATTGTTTAAGAAAAACATAGTGTACATGCTTGGAGCATGGGACAACTAGTGTTTTTAATTCAAGTATAAAGTTGATAAAACCGGAACAATGAATAATGAGTAATCAATATGGTGATAAATAAAAGTGTTTATTTATATTCATAGGGTTTGATACCATATTTGATTCATTTATTATTGTGTTTCACTTTGCATGTTTTGACTTCCAGAATAACTAAGTCGCTCTTCCTGAATGATTAAGTTATTCAAACCATCCACAGTCGGTCATATGTTGGAAGTAGATATGAATCAAGACTGTCATGGGTTGGTTTGTAGAGGTCCAAGTTGGTGGACAAAGTGGTGCTACAACACTCATGAATGCTCATAAGTTCTGAGTATTGGATTCAACCCACGCTCATTTGAATCACTTCATGGATTTTATCACGAGTGATCATGAGACGATAATATCTTATATTCTTAAAACCTAGAGATATGAGTTGTTACTATGAGTTGATTATACATTGATTGCACGAAAACGCATTGGTAACTCGATGTTATAAAACGTGCCTTTGTGTATGATTCAACAAGTAGTAGAACAAGCCATATGAGTCGAAGTTTATCCATTCCTTTTAACTTCGGCATAAAAGCGATATATGTGGGCCCCTCGATGATTTAGCGATGACACATGTGAGTGCTTGGCCAAGCCAGGACTGATTTGATTTGTTCAATCAGTCAGTCATCATAAATCGAAAATCGGGAAACAACAAATGGACAGAGAGAATGATTGATAATCCATGTCTCAGTCCATATGATATCTAGAATGGAGGAATATATGATCCCTTATCTAATGGACAAGTCATTGACAAGGTCAGAGTTCGACAGCGGCTTTAAGAGCTACGATTACCAGTTAGGTTTTGAAGTCATACTCAATAATAGTTTTAGACTTATCCAAGTGGGAGACTGTTGGATTAATGTCTAAGTCCATAACTATATTTGATATGTACTTGACCCGACCCGGCATGGTCCATTTGGGTTGCACTTCACCGGCACAATTTATATGGATAGTCTTTTGAGAATAGTATATTTATGATTTATATTAATATATTATAAGTTCTAATATATTAATATGGAATCATATTATTTAATTAGTATTGATCAAGAATTAATTTAGAATTAATTAAGTGATCAAAAAGAACTAATTAAATATGGACTCTTATATATATGGAATGGGCCAAGTTCATTTAGGTTGGGCTAAGCTTTCATGGATGGTCCATGGAGCTTTTAACCCATGGATCCTATGTAAATGAAAGGTCATGGGTATTAGGGTTTACATGGATGTAACCCTAATCCTCCATAATATATAAAGGGGTCCTTGGCTCACAAAAATGGGCACAAGTGTGTGAAAATAAGAGTGGGCCGATTTTAGTGTGCATACATATTCTCTCAAGTTCTTCCAAGGTGTTTTGGTGATTTGTGATTCCATTTGAGGCTTCCACACTATTGGGGCTAAGCTCTTAAAGCTTGAAGACATCAAGCTACATCAAAAGGTATGTCATCTAACTAGAACTTTGTAGTATAGGTGCTTCATAATATGCTAGTTAGGATGAAACCTTGGAATAGTTAATATTTGCATGTATAATAGAGAAAACATAGATCCAAGGTTTATAGGGTTGCATGTACACCATAGGAGTGTTAGAATGCTCAAAACCCAACACGGTCATCCTCATGATAGAATACCCCAGATTGAAATACCTCCACATACATAGCTCAAGCTTACATCCATACTTGGAACTAAGGACCTTGTCCTTGCGTCACCCTCGAACCCTTCGGTTCGACACAACGGAGTGCAACCCACTCACACATCCCTATCACGATCTCTAGGTCCTTGACCTCTGACTGTTATCATGTTGACTCATCTTCCTCTGTCCCGATCTCCAATCTGGAACCACTATCATCCTCCTCTTACAAGGAGACTGAAAACATGTCTGCGCATCATCCAACATTGCCACAACCTCAACGGGCATCCAACTCGTATGTGCTTCCATATATTTGATACAATCCTAGTGCTTACAACCAATAACCGAAGCACTTTCGATCATCCTTTTACTCTGCTGCCTCCCTCTCAGAGGACCCACACTCCTTCCGGAGCTACATACCTTTCCTTTCCAGGAAATCTACTCAACAACCCTTACCGCACTTATAAGTGCCACTGAGCTAAACTCCACTCTACACTATCCATGTAGAGCAACTGCTATTCTCTAACTCCCATATACTCCGAATCCGATCACATAACTAACAAGGCCCACGCACGACCTCCAGCCATCTCCATCATCATGATCAATACTTGGGGCCAGACCATATCGATTACTATTGCATGGTGACATATTCACTCATTCTCCTCCTACCGATCCAATAACACATACAGAGTCTTTAGCATGACTGGACCGCCTTTCCAAGCCTTCAGCCTATCTGGACCACTCTCAGAACCTTCAGCATGTCTGGACCGCCCTCCTGGGCCTTCAGCCTGTCTGGACCACTCTCAGAACCTTCAACATGTCTGGATCGCCCTCCTGGGCCTTCAATCTGTCTGGACCGTTCCCCGAGCCTTCGGCCTGACTGGTACGCCTTCCGGCCTTCAGTCTATCCGGACCGCTCAAAACTATCGTACGTCACCCTGAACCATCCTTCCCGGGAATCTCTCCCATGCAGTCTGTTCTAGCCCTCTTGGGGTTCCGAACTCCAGTCCCACTCCCGGAATCCTTTCCATGGCCTAAACCCAGGCCTAACATCGACCAACTACCTTACCTGAAACCATGGTCTGTTCCCTGCCCCACTTGTCTATCACTTGCTCCAATCATGCCACACTCTCGGATAATAACACCGATATATCTAAGCAGCTAACCAACCTTGGATACTTGCTGTTTTACCGGAGAATTTTCCAATTCTCCCCACTTAGCGTACCAACTACTAACTTCCGCTGACAAACCGGCATAACTCGATCGACCGTACTTGATAAAGTTTCCCTCCACTTCTCTCGGAACTAAATCCCTCCGGAGTGAGCAACCTCCACAGAACACTCTCCCGTCATCGCACATCCCGAACTCCGAGGAAGTTCAAACCTCAACTGAACACTTCTCGCATTGCATTTGCTATTCCTAGGAATGAGATCATATACCTTATCTTTCGATCAAGAGTCCTCCTGAACGCTAACTACAACTCCTAACTACTAAGATCCTAAAACATACCACGAAACATGCGGAACAATGCAGACATATTTACCATACCACACAATCAACAAGAATACAAGATATCAAAATGGAAACATACCCGCAGCTGCATCCGGCTCTGCCCTGACCTCCTCTGCTGTAAGCTGGAATGCGCGTCCATGAGCCCTCGGAGGCTCCGCTCCACCCTGACCCCTGCCAGTAATCCTCAAAGTGGCCGGTGCTGGAGCCTGCACCGATCCTGCAGCAAGCTGTGGACAGTTGGCCCTCATGTGTCCAACCTGATGGCAGTGATAACAAATCCTCATATCCTGAACCGGGGCTGACTGACGGCAATCCCTCGCATAATGTCCCTCTCTCCCGCACTTGCGGCATGCACCACCGGACCTACAAACTCCGGTATGACCCTTCCCACACTTCTCACAAGTGTGGCTGCTTTGACCCCCAATCCTGGAGTCAACGGTTTTGAACCGTTTCGGCGCCGGCTGCGACTGCACCGGGGCCTGCCTCTACTCTCGCAACTGCAACTCAATCTCCAACTCACGCCACCTGGCGGCCTCCTGCAACTCTAACAAGGTATCACATCTCTGCATGGACACGAACTCTCTAATATCCATCTTGAGCATACTCAGATACCGGGACATCTGAGCCTGCTCCGATGCGAACTCCGGGCAAAACATCGCCCTCTTAGTGAACATCCTGGTGATCTCCGTCACCGACTCTGAATCCTGCTTCAGCTCCAGGAACTCCTGAGCCAACCTCTCTCTCTCAACCTGTGGAACATAACGAGTGCTGAACATCTCCCGAAACTGATCCCAAGTAACCGCAGCCCGCTGCGCATCAGAATAAGATCTCGTAGTCAACCTCCACCAATCCTTCGCCCCGAGCCTCAAAAGGTTCAGAGCACACCTCACCCTCTGATCCGCAGGGCATGAACACATGAAGAAACAACCCTCCACGTCTGACAACCATCTCATAGCAATGATAGGATCCTGAACTCCATCAAAGGTAGGGGGCTTCGTGTTATCAAAGTCCCGATACTGAAAACCCCGACCGGCTCCTCCCCCTGCCGCTGTTACAGCCGCTGTAGCTGCCGCGGCAGCCGTCTCAGTAAGAGCTGCATAACGATCATCGAAGTACTCTCTCATAGCGGACTTAATAGTCCCAAACAACTTCGGGATCTGACCCCGGACAATCTCGATCACCTCCTCGCGGATGATCTCCCTGACCCGATCCTCTGTCAACCTTGGCCCCTCCTGGCCGATAATCTCAGGTGCCACTGGGGCCTCCTGCTCACCCTGTCCTGATCCCGATCCGGATCCAGTCACGACACGCCTCGCATCCGCCATACTGCAATACACCAACAAGATCCTCAGATACCTCGCATAACCTCCGAGAACTAACCTCTAACCAACAACCTAGGGGTTGTGACTTCCTTGACACGCGTATGGGTCCTGTGCTTTCAGTAGTACGGGCCCATACTACCTTCCACACCTACCCATATTTGTCTCAAGTATCACCACAGCACCCTAATAATATACATCACACAATGAATGCTCAATATCTCATAACTGGCCTCCCGGCCTCACACAACCCACCCATCCATGAAACTTCCACCAATCCATGCAGCACTAGTGTATGCTAGTCATACATAACGCTGGACCCTATACACTTTCGAATATCCAATCCTACCCTAAGCTCCCAATCAAACAAGAACAGAACATAAGGCCAAATCAAACATTCTCAGGCTATAAGATCTTAATTATACACAGTCGTGATGCATACACAAGTAACTACAGAAATGATGTCAATCTCATATAAAGGAAACCCTAGGCTAGCAGGCATCATGTAATCAGGCAATTCTATCATGCAATTCCTGAAGATCCCTAGCCTAGTACTAGCATGCTGTTCTACTCATATCACATAATCAAATAACTTGTATGGTATTTTGGGGTCTACTTACTGGCTCCGGCTGATCGTACCCTCTGCATCCTCCTTAACTTATTTTGAAAACCATTTGAAAATCTTCCCTTGATTTGAGACTGGATTCACACGAATGTTCCTCCAATTCACTCAAACCAAGGCTCTGATACCAACTTGTAACACCCATAAAATTTGAGCCAAATTAAAACATTTTAATTCATTCAAAAACCATTAAGTTCATACACCTTGTTTTCAAAATAGTTTAAACATCAGAGTATCCCCCAGAACCATATCACATAAATCATAAAACATGAGGAGCGGTACGATCACGCCTTCGCCTTGCCACGATCTCCTGAAGTACCTGAAACAATACACTGAAACTGTAAGCCCGAAAGCTTAGTGAGTTACCCCCAAAATACCAACCACACATAAACATACTCATAACATATCACAAATAGAACACCCATGCACATCAGGTCTACTGTGTGACTGGTCCGCCCGCACCGGGCCTTCAGTCCACCTGGTCCACCCTCCGAGTCTAGCCATGTACATCGAGTCTACAGTGTGATTGGTCCGCCCACACTGGGCCTTCAATCCACCTGGTCCACTCACTGAGTCTACAGTATGACTGGTCCGCCCACACCGGGCCTTCAGTCGGCCTGGTCCACTCTCCGAGCCTCGGCACGTCTGGTCCGCCCTCTCGGGGCCTTCAGCCTATCCGGACCGCTCGCTGGGCCTTCGGAATATCCGTTCCGCCCTGGGTATGTTGGCCTACAGCACAAAGCAGGACCCGCCTTAACCCAACCCCCGTCAAACAACCATGTGCACATAAAACAACTAATCACATAACAAATCCTTAACCAGACTATCAGTCTAACAGATCACATAGCATATCAACATCCTAACCAGGATTCCGACCTAACCGGTCACTAGCATAACATTACCCTATATGCCGGGTACCGACCTTAACCAGGCCACTAACATAACAACATCCTATATACCAGGATGCAGATCTAGCAAAGCAATAACATAACAAACAATACCCGGATTTCCATCCGATAAAGGGCCGGCCTTGGTGCCGTAGACCCTGTCGATATAGTGAGGATAACTCACCTGCAATTGCCGACTGAGGAGATAAGACCAAGCTGCTCCGACCAGCGACACGAAATTCACCACAGAACACTACCAAAGAACCAATTCCATAAATACCAAAATTACCGAAATACCCTTGGAAATCAAACTGGTCAACTCTTGGTCAAAGTCAAAGTCCTCAGTCAAAGTCAACCTCCCTGACTGACTCTACTCGCCGAGTCGACCCGTCGACTCGTCGGGTCCCTATACTCAGAAACTCCCATAGCACGACTCTACTCGCCGAGTCACCCCAAGACTCGTCGAGTCCCTTTCCTAAATTTACACTTTGCACCCTCCAACTTCTTGCTGGGGATGTTACACTTACATTCATTTACACTAGTGATCTGCTTCCATTTTTAATCTCTCAGTGTAAAGCAACTTCGTATCGATACCAGTGATACAAAAAAACTGAGTGGGTCAGGCTTGGAAGCCTGGTGAGCATATAGGGTTTTCAACCCACAATAAATAAATTTATTATGTCTAAAAATCAAACAATCAACCCAATTACCCAACCCCATTATCTTCTTTATTTCTTAAGGAGTTACCCTAAGAATCATCTATCACTCATTCCTAAGGAATAGGCACGAAGTCCATCGCTGCCCAAGGTTTATACTACAAGCACTAACAAACGTCGATCCCCACATACTGATCCTATACAGTGATCTTACTAGATCTAGCCTAAAGGATCGATATGAATAACCAACTGACGAAACTGCTTCGGAAATTCCCTAGCAGCAAACGAGGATCGATAAAGACATCAAATGAGAGGAATGGAATAAGTTTCACCACAAACCTTCGTTCGTAAAAGAAAGAACCACAAGACAATTAAGTCAGGGGTAGTTATTAATGCCTAGTCGTGGTCCGAATGTCGTGAGGTATTTTACCCCAAGACTCACCCTATCCAGCATCGAACTTTGCCTAGCAGTGATCTGAATATCGTGAGGTATGTAACCCCCAGACTCACCCTATCCAGCATCGAACTTTGCCTAGTAGTGATCTGAATATCGTGAGGTATGTAACCCCCAGACTCACCCTATCCAGCATCGAACTTTGCCTAGCAGTGATCTGAATATCGTGAGGTATTTTACCCCCAGACTCACCCTATCCGGCATCATGAACGGAAACGCTGACTCATGAAGCTCGTCCGATCACTTCATAAAAGAAACGAAGACTCCAAAGCTCTTCAAAATAAAAAGTATAGGGAAAATACTAATAAAGTACTCCCGTACGCTCCCATACCCCGACACATAATAGTGTCAAGAAGAAGAACTATCGGATGAACACATAGTTCAAAAACACCTAATGAACATATAGTTCAAGAACACCTTATGAACATATAGTTCAAACATACCTACCGATTACGAGTCTGCTAACGTTCCACTGGACTATCTAGAGTAGTCTGTGGCCGTTGTCTATACTCTGCTAGATGACTAGATCATCTTAAACATCGATACTTCTCATCAATTTTTATTTCATCACACATCATCTAATTCATCTACCCATGTTTTACCCAACATATTTGTAGATAAAAATACATATACAGTTTAAAAACCTGTATAAATCATTCCTTCAACATCTATCTCAAATAAACAAACAACATATATTCACATAGCACGTATTTTATATAAAATACTTCATATCTATGTGTAAAATGAAAGTAACTATACACTCACTTGATTTAACGATAATCGGGCAGCACTTCGTTTCCTAAAACGATCGTTTCTAATAAAACCGGGAGTTTTCTTGAGAAACCGGCTCTACGAGGGTTGGGCTTCAAAACCGAAAAGATAAAATTTTCTGGGTCTTCGGGTACTTCGGGGAGTGTTCCAGGTGTTGGAAATAATCTCGGGGCTTCGGGGGAAGTCAAAATAATAAAAATATTGAAAAGGGGTGAAAATGGCAAAAATCCCATTTTACCCGTGTAATCTCGCAAGCCTTGTATTTATAGGCGAGGCCCGAAGGTCGGCCGAGAAGGGTGAGTCAGCAGCGAAGGCACGTGGCAGCAGGAGGCGAAGGTACGTAGATGGCTCGCACGTGCGAGGGTCCAGGTGTGGGCTTCTGATTGGACCGAAGTCTAGGTCCGAGGGGTGCAAGGTGGCGCGCCATGCGAAGCTCGGACACGCAAGAAAGGGCACGCGTCGGACCGCGGTTGGACCAGCGCTTCGGATATGAGGGTTGCGACACGCCTCGGATGACTCAGCATTTTCGAACACGTGGCGCGCATAGAGCGAAGGTGACGTGGCCGAAGCATGGCTATGCGAATATTCTCGATTTTTGTGCAAAAACTTCTAAAATCCATAACTTTCGCATACGAGCTCCGTTTTTGACGTTCTTTATATGCACGCGTAGGTAAAATTACGCTCTACAACTTTCGTTTATATTATTATTTTTAACAGACCGGGACAGGAAATCCGTTAAACATTCATAACTTCTTCATCCGATGTCCGTTTTCGTCTGTCTTTTTACCGTTGTACTACTATTGACGAGACCTTCGATTCTCGCTTAGGTTGTGTCGGCTAAAAATCACCCGATCTAAAATTCGAGTTTTTAGTTGTCTAATGCTAAGCTGAAACTTAGAAAAATCATAACTTCCTCATACGAAGTCAGATTTGGGCGTTCTTTTTATACATACTCTCGGTTTAACGAACACTACGACTTTCGTTTAGATCACTAAGGCTAAAAAGTAGTTTATCAAAAACTCACTTTTTACGTCATTCGGCACCGTGCCGGTTTTGTCGCGAAACTTCGACTGGTCATAACTTCTTCGTTATAACTCGGATTTCGGTATTCTTTATATATCTGGAATCCTTGTCATGACCACTACAACTTTCTTAATAGATATCGGCTTTATCTAATATTTATTTTCGACGCTCATTTTTATTCTTAGTTAATTAAATCCTAATAATTAAGCATAAAACACATAATTCACATAATAATCACATAATTCCTCTTCATTTCTTCAAAATGAGTTACAAAGGTTATCCTAGACTATTAGGTCAATATTAATGCATAGCCTAGAAACACGGGCGTTACATTATCAGTGATAGTATACTGGTAAATTTGGATGAACCATTTAACTATAAGGAAGCCATGGCAGACCCCGAGTCTGCTAAATAGAAAGAGGCTATGGACAGCGAGATTCAGTTCATATATGACAATCAAGTTTGGAACTTGGTTGACAATGTACCAGGCCGTAAGACAGTCGGGTGCAAGTGGATCTTCAAGAAGAAGACCGACATGGATGGGAAAGTACACACATATAAGGCGCGACTGGTTGCGAAGAGATTTACTCAAACTCAGGAAGTTGACTATGATGAGACCTTCTCAGCAGTAGCGAAGATTAAATCTATAAGGGTTATGTTAGCCATAGCTGCATTTCATGATTATGAAACATGGCAAATGGATGTCAAAACTGCTTTCCTTAATGGAAAGTTGGCTGAAGATGTTTACATGTGTCAGCCAGAGGGTTTTGTCAATGAAAAGTACCCTAATAGTGTGTGTAAGCTTGAGAAATCCATCTATGGATTGAAAAAATCATCTCGCAGATGGAGTCTTTGTTTTGATGAAAAAGTCAAAGATTTTGGTTTTTCAAGAAGCGAAGATGAGTCCTACGTATATGTCAAAGCTAGTGGGAGTATAGTTAGCTTTCTGGTATTGTATGTAGATGACATACTGCTCATAGGAAACGACATCCCAACCTTGCAGGAGGTTAATTCCTGGCATGGAAAGTGTTTCGCTATGAAGGACCGTGGAGAAGCTGCCTATATTCTAGGGATAAGGATATTGAGAAACATGAGTAAAAGACTAATAAGACTTAGTCAAAGCAACTACTTGGACAAGGTGTTGAAGCGTTTCAGCATGGAGAATTCCAAGAAAGGTGACTTACCTATCCAGAGCAATACCAAACTGAGTAAGACTCAAAGTCCGAATACAGAGGCAGAGATAGCAGAGATGAGTCGAGTACCATATGCTTCCGAAGTTGGCTCGATCATGTATGATATGACTTGTACTCGCCCTGATGTGGCTTTTGCTTTGAGCATGGTTAACAGATATAAGGGGAATCCTGGTAAAGCTCACTGGACTGCAGTAAAGAACATTCTTAAGTACCTGCGGAGGACTAAGGATTGGGTCCTTACCCTCGGTGGGAGTGATGACTTGAGAGTGACAGGGTATTGTGACGCCATTTTTCAGACCGAAAGAGATAATTTGCGCTCTCAGATGGGCTGGGTGTTTACCCTAAATGGAGGAGCAGTAACCGGAAAAAGTTCCAAGCAGGAGACTGTAGCTGATTCAACATGTGAATCAGAGTATATAGCGGAGAGCGAAGCATCGAAAGAGGCGATATGGTTGAAGAACTTCATTGGAGACCTTGGAGTTGTACCATCCATAAAGGAGCCTATAGAGATTTTCTGTGATAATGAAGGGGCGGTCGCCTTAACCAAGGAACCGAGAGATCATGGTAGATCCAGACATATCGACAGAAAGTACCACTTCATATGTAATCGAGTAGAAGAAGGACTCCTCGTAGTTAGGAGGGTATCGTCAGAGGATAACCCAGTAGACCCCCTTATGAAGGGACTAAGTAGGGTTAAGCACTTGCAGCATGCTAAGAGTATCGGGCTGAAGGACGATATTAGTTTTAGTGATTAGATAAATATTTAGAAACTTGTAATAGCTAAAATGTAATTGACATTTGATGATTGAATAAAAGGAGTTTTATTTATAAGTAAAGTTACTATCTTGTGTCAGTTGTTTACTATTGTTTCACCTTGCATGTTTTGACTTCCAGAATAATAAGATTATTCGAACTATCCACAGTCTATCATACTTTAGAAGTAGGTTATGAGGTTAGAATGTCATGAATTGGCTTGTAGATTGTCTAAGGTTTTAGACATAACAAAAGTATGCTACAACGTTCATGAGTGCTCCTGAAATAAGATTTGAGTATTGGATTAAACCCACGCTCACATGAATCACTTCATGGCATTTATCACGAGTGATTGTGAGACGATAATTGTTGGATTAGTGTCTAAGTCCATAACTATTTTGGTATGTACTTGACCCGATGGTGCATGGTCCTTTTGGGTTGCCTTCACCAAAGCAACTTGATAGGATGAATTATGGAGAGAAAGGATTAATTATGATTTATTAATATATTATGAGAATAATATATTAAAGGAGAAATCATATTGTTTAATTAATATTAGTCAAGAATTAATTGATAATTAATTTTGTGGCTAAAAGAGATTAATTAAACTTAAGGGACTGGAACTGTAATTATAAGATAATTGCATTTGGGCTATGGATCACCTTGGAATAATAGGTTGGACGAATTCTATGGAGAAACCCATTAGAAATCGCCCAAGGGATATTCTAAAAGGGTCCATGGGCTGCTTAGGGCTTAAGCAGTCAGATTAGGGTTTCCTAGTTGAAAACCCTAATAGCCGACATGTATATATAGTACCCTTAAGCCCCAAAAACATGGTGAAGAGTTCCACTAGGGTTTCTGGACGTTTTGGGCAGCCTCCTCTCTCTTCATTCTTCATCCTCTTGCTCTTGGTGTTTGTGAGCCATTAGAGGAGTGACACTTGTGACTCTAAGCTTTCTAAAGCCATTACAAGGAGGATTTGAGATTGTTATTGCTACATAACAATCAAGGTATGATCTAAACCCTAATTCATATGTTAATATTGATTATCACATGCTAGATCTCGGGTTTAAAGTCTTGGATGAATTGCATGTACAATAGAGAAACCTAGATCCAAGCATTAGGGTTTGTATGAGCACATAGGATGTTCTTATGGCCTAAACCCATCAGTGGTATCAGAGACTTGATTGGTTTCTATTGTATTGATGCCTTGGTTATTTGTTCAAGCTTCAAAACCGATTTTTTGGCTCCCTGACTGATGAACTCGGCGAGTTCCAATGTGGACTCGGCGAGTTGCTCCAACTCGACGAGTCCATAGAGGAACTCGGCGAGTTCGAGCGTCAGTAAGAGCAGATTTCGGGATTTCTTGCTATTTTGCTTGAGGATACTTGCCTTAATTGTTTTGGGTCTTTAATATTCGAATTTTATCTTATATTTGAGAATATCTTTGATTAAACAAAAGATAATTACCAATTGATTAGATAATTACTTCCTTATATGATTAAAGATTAATTATTTGTATTAATTGGGTAACTTATCTTGCAAGAAATTGAAATTAGGTCAAATTTAGATAATCATTAAATTAATTGTTTAATTTAAATTATTTGCTATTTGATCCTTGTGTTTTTGAAATGTTTCAAATACTTGCCCTCAAGTTTTGGAATTTAAATTTTGATTAAAAGGTTTGATTTGAAATATTTAAATTCTAAACCCTAATGTTTTGAAATGTTTCAAAACTTGCCCTCAAGTTTTGGAATTTAAAAGTTGATTAAAAGTTTAATTTAGAAATGTTAGATTCTAAAACCCTAGTATTGTTTTTGAAAAGTTCAAATCACACCCTTATGGTTTTATTAAATTAATTAAGTGTATAATTAGAAGAGAGTTAATAAATCCATAGTGATATGGTTTACATTTAATTAAATTAAAAGTATGTTTTATTAAATTAGACCACCTAGTATTTTAAAAGTGTAAAATACACCCTATACTATATATAACATTAAAAGTCTAGTATTATATATATGTATGAGTAAACAGTCAGTCTTACCGTTAGTAGGCCTCATTCACGAAGCTAGTCTATAAGGGGTGTTTAAGGAAATTGCCTATAAAATGGCGATTGAATGGGTATCCACTCTTACCCACCGCACGCTTGACTAGTGGAGGGTCGTTAGCCGAACGGGTAGGATAGGGCAAACCCTTTCCATTAAAAGTATAATGAAGTATTAAGTAACTAAATGTCTTATACAAAATTCCCAATCTTAGTTACTTTAGGCAAAAGTGAATTGATGCAATTCCATGAAATTACACTTTGTGCCCTTGCGAAGACGTTAGTGGAGCGTGTGTGGTTAACCGGCACACTAAATGGTTCTAAGCAAATGTAGCAAAGGGTGACTCATTGTTTGTCATAGTTCGGTGGAGCGTGTGTGGTTAACCGGCACATCGAATAGGTGACTGTAACATTGGGGGCACCATGTAAGTTTGCATGGTTATTCACACCCTGTTTTGTGATCCTCGGCATCCCAGTCACAAATCGAGGGGCATATCGAGATTTAAACATGCCATTGAAATGTTCAATGAATCTCAAAAGATCTAGTAATTTTCAATAGATTTAAAACTTAAATTTCTTTTTCGTTTTTCATGGTGGAAATTAGTGAATCGTCATTCACTTACCTTCAAATGTTCTGCAATTTGGGTTACGGCATCCCTCTCCCAAGTTGTGGAGTATTGTGTTGGGTCCTAGCCTTAATATCTCATTTGGGTGATTTATTAAGGACTCAATCAATCAACTAACTTGAATTTTTCTCCCGTTTTGTAGATGTCAAAGTATGACAACTATGGTCTTCCCAAATCCCGTGGAACAAGCTTTTCACATGAAGATGATATTCCACGATTCAATAGAGGAACACGAGATCATGCTTCACTTCCTCCACCTCCTCCTATTGTTCTCCCTAACCCACAAGTTCAAAAGGTTGAAAAGTTCAAACTCACTCAAGCCCTTTTGGCAAGTAAACATGAAGAAGGAAAGTCAGTGTGTACACACGTCCTAGAGATGAAGTCGCACATTGATAGGTTAAGAATGTTGGGATCTGTTGTCTGTGAGGAGCTGGCTGTTGACTGGGTTCTTCAGTCACTTCCTGACTCATATAGTGAGTTCGTAAGAGAGTACTATATGATGAACCACGACGTAACCCTCATCGATCTCACCTATATGCTTATTGCTGCTGAATCAACAATGATTTGGCGCACTGGAAAAGCAAAGTTGATTGGTGGATCTGCCTTCCAGACCTCTATGGATATAGGCAATGGCAACGAAAGGCATGCCATGATCGAAAAGTTTGATCATAAGAGAAAGGCAAAGTCAGAAGTAGTTCCGTGTGTTGTTCCAAAAGAGTCAATTTGCTTTTATTGCCAAGAGAAGGGGCATTGGAGACGAAGCTGCCCTATTTACCTAAGAGATCTAAGAGATGGGAGAGTCAAAAACGTATGGCTCTACTTTAGGTAAAATCCATTAACTAACTCTTTTAAGTTCCTATTCTAGATTCTTAATACATAATGTGATAAGATTACATTTCGATGTTTTGTAGGATCGAAGAAAAGAGAGGAATCTTCATGGAAGAAGTGAGTGGAATCTAATCGTGAAGAAATGGATTTCGATCGCATTACTTGAAGATTAGAATCTTAAGCTACTACTTGGAGTTAGAATAGATTGCTTAGGAATATTTAACAACATAGTTTTTCAGTTGAATTGCATTGTAAGGACAAATTTTTCCGCAATAATATAAATTTTGATTTTATATTATTTATTTATCCTTGCAATGGCGTGTATGAAAAATTGATGTAAGTTTCTATTATTAGCAATAATGGATTTGATTCTTAATTATGTTATTTGTGGAAAGGTCAAGAATTTACCAAATAGGGAAAGTTTCTCATCGCCCAAGTTTCAATTGGACAGAAACTTGGAATCATACAACTTGGTTGCATGATGAATGAGAAATTTCATATTTGGAAATTAGACTAATTCATTGACAAAGTGTCAAGTGCAGGACTAGGAGATCGAGTACACAAGGTTGTGTGTTGATCAAGTCCACCACAAGAGTAACAAAGATATTCGTCATGATTTACTAAGGTTAAGTAAATATGATTATACTTATGAGATTAAGTGTAATTCTCAATTGATTGAAAGAGTTTCAATAAATAGCAGAACGAATAAGAAGAATCAAGTAGGCAGAAAGATAAAAGTTTCTATATTCTAAGAAGAAGGGAGAGTACCTTTTTATTATGTTTTATGATAGGTCTTAATGATTAAGAACCATATCTCAATTGATCCTCTAAGTGAGTCTTAGTGCAGTTGTATGTCTGAGAAGAGGAATCAAGAATTGAAGAAATGGTTAAATCAAGAAGTCAATCAGACTTCGTTCCAAAACCAAGTCTTAGAGTTAAGATTGTGAATTGAGTGACAAGTCTTAAGAAGGTTTATAACATTCATCAAATGTGAAATTTGAAAAGGTTTTCTTATTCTTGCACAATTGGAAAGTTGTGATGTCTTGGATAAGACAAAGACCAACTAGGGCCAATTTAGTGAAGTGTTTTGTCTTGATAAAAACTACACTAACTCTTGAATATTTGTTTGTCGAGAAATGTTTATTGACAAAAGAATCTTATATGTCAAGGAGTCAGTGGGAGTCTTAATGGTCTTGAAAAGTTTCAAGAACTAATCGAGAATAAACCTTATCGATCATCACTAGCACACGACTTGAGGTTTACAACCTATCGTGTTGACATTATTTTGTTTCTGTGCCATTCCAATTAAGTTAATTATGCATGTGAGTTCTATGAGTTCTCATTTGAACGCATAAAAGGCAAGCACCTTGATCAATGAAAAGTACATTGATATGAAGGGGTGAGCTGCTTACCTACTTGGAAGACATGGTGGGCACTCGTGTTACCATAAGGCAAGAAATCAAGATTGAGAAAGTTCAGTCCATATGAGTTTGGATTTGTCGCAAACTTTGGTTTTGACAAATTCGCATGGATAGGAACACATACACCATTAAAATCTAAGTGTCATAAGATTCCCTCCTTCATGAAAATGACTGTGAGGAAATGCTTTCACTAAGAGAGATTTTAAGAAGATAGTGATTGTGAAATTGTATTCTCGAATTCTATTATGGTTACGGCATCCCTTTCCATAATTCGATTGTGAGATTTGGCAATTAGTCTGGATTGTTTAGACACACATATGAGCTATCTAAGGCAAATGTGTATAAGTTTAAGAAGCTTAGATAAAGGATTATCAAAGCATTAGGTATTAGAAATATGAACTTCAGAAATTCAATAAGTATTGTTTTCTGGAAGTTCAGTTGTTTTCTAAAACATGTCAAAGCTAGTGGGAGCATAAGTGTTATGCTTATATGATAATAATCATCATGATAGTGGGAGCATAAATGTTGTGCTTGTATGATTATTAAGGCAAGTATTGCAAGTTAGCAATATTAATTATAGAAAACAAGAGTCATACTTTGCAAAGTCGTAAGGGTTGAATAGTTGTTTTGCTATAATTAAGGGAGAGAATATTGTACTTCGTTTCAAAATCTAAAGCTTAGATTGAGAAATTTTAATAAATTTAGTCAAAGGATACATAGTGTGTTCTTAAATTTCGATTATGATTACGGCATCCCTCTTCATAGTTCGAATTGTAAGAACGAGACACATAAAATATTATGGCAGAAGATGGATAAAGCATCATATCTTTATGTAAGACATTATGCATCGTGTTCCATACGCTTCGGGTATAGGATCGATTGCAAGTGCTATAATATTTGACCATTCTAAAATTTTCAAAATGTCTAGCGCATTTAGAGGGAAAAAGGACTAGAATCGGTTTTGACTAAAATAATTAAACAACTATCAAAGGACGATCCAAAGCTCGCTGAGGATTGGTCGCTTGTGAGTAGTTGGAAGTATGGTATTGGATGACATTATTATGAATAGATAAGATTCTATTAAGAATGAATTGTCATATGCCAAATATGGAAATGTTTCCGTATTGGGAGTTAGATATTAAGAATCTATGTCTAGATTAGAAACTTTTATGCAAAAAGGATGTTCAAAGGAATGTACTTTGAGTGAGAGACATCATATCTATAGAATTGTTTCTGATAGAGATTGGCCGAGTCTTGATGATTTTGAGCTGTGACTTTACGAAAGAATCATTGCATAAAATGTTAGAATCTAGCATAAGTAACAAGAATTTGATATTCTTATACTTGTGATAAGCATTGGGAGTTGTGAAATGAATATGATTGGAAATGTGTTCATTTGATCTATTTCACAAAGAAAGGACCATAGGTAAACATTGTGTGCATGCTGAGAGCATGGGACAAGTGTAGTAATAATTCAAGTAAGAAGTTAATTACCCGAAATAACAAATAATGAGTAATCAATATGGTGATTAAATAAAATGTTTTATTTATACCCAGAGTTTGGGGCCATATGGGATTAGTATTATTCTTGTGTTTCACTTTGCATGTTTTGACTTCCTGAATAATTAAATTATTTCAGAATAATTAAATTATTCGAATGGTCCACAGTCGTTCATATGTTGGAAGTAGGTATGAATGAAGACTGTCATGAATTGGTTTGTAGATTGTCTAAAGTGTATTAGACATAAGCAAATGTTTGCTGCAACGTTCATGAGTGCTTATGAATATGATTTTAGCATTGGATTAAACCCACGCTCACTTGGATCACTTCATGGATTTTATCACGAGTGACTGGTGAGACGATAATATCTTATATTCTTGAAACCGAGATGTGTGAGTTGTATCTTGTGAGTCGGTTACACATTGATAATATGTAAACGCACCAGTAACTTGGTGTCATAAAACATATTGTTGTGTGTGATTCGGTAAGTGAGTGCAAGCAAGCATTGAATCAAAGTTTATCCGTTCCTTTTATCCAAAGTAGGATGAAAGCGATATTTGTGGGCCCCTCGATGATTTAGTGATGACAACTAAGCGCTTGGCCAAGCCGGGACTAATTTGATGTGTTCAATTGTAGTCTGTTTTCAGTCGTCATAAATCGGAAATCGGGAAACAACACATAGACAGAGAGAATGATTTAAATCCATGTCTCAGTCTATACGATATCTAGAATGGAGGAATATATGATCCCTTATCTAAAGGACACACTTCTGATAGGATCAGAGTTGACAGCGGTTTTTAAAAGCTACGATTGCAGATCAGGATCTGAAGTCATATGCAGAATAGTTATTAGACTTATCCAAGTGGGAGACTGTTGGATTAGTGTCTAAGTCCATAACTATTTTGGTATGTACTTGACCCGATGGTGCATGGTCCTTTTGGGTTGCCTTCACCAAAGCAACTTGATAGGATGAATTATGGAGAGAAAGGATTAATTATGATTTATTAATATATTATGAGAATAATATATTAAAGGAGAAATCATATTGTTTAATTAATATTAGTCAAGAATTAATTGATAATTAATTTTGTGGCTAAAAGAGATTAATTAAACTTAAGGGACTGGAACTGTAATTATAAGATAATTGCATTTGGGCTATGGATCACCTTGGAATAATAGGTTGGACGAATTCTATGGAGAAACCCATTAGAAATCGCCCAAGGGATATTCTAAAAGGGTCCATGGGCTGCTTAGGGCTTAAGCAGTCAGATTAGGGTTTCCTAGTTGAAAACCCTAATAGCCGACATGTATATATAGTACCCTTAAGCCCCAAAAACATGGTGAAGAGTTCCACTAGGGTTTCTGGACGTTTTGGGCAGCCTCCTCTCTCTTCATTCTTCATCCTCTTGCTCTTGGTGTTTGTGAGCCATTAGAGGAGTGACACTTGTGACTCTAAGCTTTCTAAAGCCATTACAAGGAGGATTTGAGATTGTTATTGCTACATAACAATCAAGGTATGATCTAAACCCTAATTCATATGTTAATATTGATTATCACATGCTAGATCTAGGGTTTAAAGTCTTGGATGAATTGCATGTACAATAGAGAAACCTAGATCCAAGCATTAGGGTTTGTATGAGCACATAGGATGTTCTTATGGCCTAAACCCATCAGTGGTATCAGAGACTTGATTGGTTTCTATTGTATTGATGCCTTGGTTATTTGTTCAAGCTTCAAAATCGATTTTTTGGCTCCCTGACTGATGAACTCGGCGAGTTCCAATGTGGACTCGGCGAGTTGCTCCAACTCGACGAGTCCATAGAGGAACTCGGCGAGTTCGAGCGTCAGTAAGAGCAGATTTCGGGATTTCTTGCTATTTTGCTTGAGGATACTTGCCTAAATTGTTTTGGGTCTTTAATTTTCGAATTTTATCTTATATTTGAGAATATCCTTGATTAAACAAAAGATAATTACCAATTGATTAGATAATTACTTCCTTATTTGATTAAAGATTAATTATTTGTATTAATTGGGTAACTTATCTTGCAAGAAATTGAAATTAGGTCAAAATCGATTTTTTGACCTAATTGAAATTATGGTTAGTTCTTGTCATTTGGGATCGGAAGGGAGTTCCGTACCATGTACTCAAGAGGGTTAAGGTAACTCCGGAAGAGGAAGTCAGGATTTCTCCAGATGCTCCTCACAATACTCCTGAACTGATCCCGAAAAAGGCTCGAAACAACAACGGAACACGCGGAACCCACACCACAAGATATGTCCATCTGAAGATTCATCAAAGACTACCGGCATGCAGAATGGCATATCCCAATCCTTGATAATATAATCCAGCCAATAGCAGAGAATCGACCCAATATATAGCTTACGCAACCCAATCAGAATTCCAGCCTAATACCAATTTCTGATATCAACCCCGAAGAAGACAGAAGATGAAATACCTGCAGGAGCATCTGGAGAAATCCTGACTTCCTCTTCCGGAGTTACCTTAACCCTCCTGAGTACATGGTACGGAACTCCCTTCCGATCCCAAATGACAAGAACTAACCATAAGATCCTCCAAGCCTTGGGCTCCCAATGAGCCCCCAACTGCCCTACCACAATCCCGGACCGAAAGGCCCCGAGATAACCATCGAAGAACTCCAAAATCCCTCTATTGGTTGAATCCAAGACCACCAGTGTCCAATTCGAAACACCGCGAGTAATATCCGATGAGGTGAACTCCCACGGCCGCGCATCGATCGGCTTAATACATGCTACTGAGTCGGAACCAAAATCTGAACCCAATTCATGAGTGCTCAACACCACATCGAGACGACACGCAATAGATCTGAATATACCCAAGTATCCTTATCCCAACTGCTTCTTAGATTCTCCAAGACTCTCCCTGATTCGAGTATGTATCCTGCTTTTAATAGTACGGGGCCAATACTACCTTCCACATCTATCCATACTTTCCTCAAGAATCCTCCTGAATCCTCTAAGTCACCTTCTCAAATCCACACACAAAACACTCGCGGCCCAACATAACAAAACCCACCAAAGTAATCCCTAGGCTTTCTAGGTTCCCGACCTCACACTTCCATCAACAATTGAAGAACTCCCCATAATGCCAGTCACCCACCTTATGAACACAATCACATGCAACCAAGCTTAGATAATCCTTCGATTAACAGACTCATCTCCTGCAACGGTTGGACTCAAACAAGAGTTGTGAAATAGAGTCAAATCTGTCACTCTAAGATTATCCAACCTTTGTCACATGTGACTTGACATATTCACTTAGTAGCTGACTCCCATCACCTAAGATTTCCACAAAGCACAAAGCAAGCAACATTTGTGTAGTATCACTCCAATCCAACTTACTACAACACATACTAGGAGCTCCCACTCCCTCTACTAATTGCCTAACACATACAAACCAAACCCAACCCAACATCCCATGCTTCCTTGACTACCAGGCATCACATAATAGGCTAACCTATCATTGGCTAATTAGAGCTAGCATGCAAGTCTACAAGATCATACAATAGGCATACAAAGGCATATTTCCTAACATTCTAACATGCAAAAACTAAGCAGACCCTTTGCCCTAACTAGTATGCGATTCCTCATATTCACAGATCAAAGCATGACAGATAACATGTATGGGTATTTTGGGAAAACTTACTTGAGCTCGGTCGATTGCATGCACCACACCCTTTCTTGTATTATAAAAATCCCTTCTTAAAATACATTTCTTTTTGAAAAACCTTACCAAATCCTCAGTTTGAGTTCAGACACACCCGAGGGTATGTCCGAATCCCTCAAACCAAGGCTCTGGTACCAACTTGTAACGCCCCCAAAAATAATGACATAAATTTTCGTTTTTAAATTAATAAATTGTTAATACATATCATTTCCACAAACTAAGTTAATCGAGATTTATCAAAACATCATTAAATCAGAGTAATTCAGGAAATGCAGAAACATGTGGTGTGTGCCCTGCAATCATCCCTAGCTCTTCCATTTGAAAACCGGAGTGCCTAAAACATAACTGAAAACTGTAAGCACAAAGCTTAGTGAGTTCCCCAACATACCACATACCATATATATATATATATATATATATATATATATATATATATATATATATATATATATATACAAATAAACACATAATGGTCCCCGCCCTGTCACCGGGCCCCGCCCAGCATCGAGCCCCGCTCGGTATACAGATCTGTAAGTCATCAGGCCCCGCCTGGCATCGAGCCCCACCCGGTATACATATACATATATAGCATGTAAACATATAAACACATAAACATATAACACACAACACATGCCATAATCACATAGATAAATAGCATATATACCAGTCATCGGGCCCTGTCCGACATCGGGTCGTACCCGATAATCATAAAAACACATACAGATAACTAGCCTACAATATACCCATCAAGCTCCGCTTGGAATCGGGCCCCACCCGGTATCGAGCACTGCTCGGTAAACATAGACACATAACCCATTTAAGAGCCACATAGACAACAAGCATACCAAGCATAACAAACCATGGGCCGACATTGGTGCCTTCGACCCGCTAAACATAGTGAGGAAACTCACCTCGCACTGCCGAAACACACAGACGATCCTCGGCTGCTAGCTGACAGATTCCCGAACAGCCAATATCAAAACAACATTCAATTACCAATTGGGTTCCAAACCATAACCATAAATCCGTACACAGGGTAAAAAGACCATTTTACCCCTAATCCAGCTTGGTCCAAGACCAAGGCTGTAACACCCCGACTCCCAGGTATAATTTTAAAGCCTTTATATTTATGTTATTAGGGAAACTCGGCGATTTGGAGGCCTTAACTCTTCGAGTAGAACTTGGTCAGCCCGCATGAACTTTAGAACCTACTCGACGAGTTGGAGGACCCAAGTCGACGAGTAGAGGTTGTGTTTGGAAACCCTAATTTTTAGGGTTTGCACCCTATTTAAAGGACTTTAAGTCCTCCTTCCAGCCTCCTTACCACCTTTTCACGTCCAGAAGCAAACCCTAATCAAGCTAACCACCATTTTGAGTGTGTGAGGCTAAAAGTGTGTGTTTGGTGCATTTGTTAAAGAGACTTAAAGGTTGAGAATCTTGGAGCGAGAAGGAGCTTGTAGATCTAGCATCTACTTCGTTTTGGCTTTCATTTGAAGGTAAAAAGTCATTAGCTTGATCATTGTATTGATAGATCTCTTCATTTAAGAGTTTAGGGTCATTTCTAGCTTAGTCTTGAAGTATTTCTGGTTTTGAACACGATCTGAAGTTGTAACTTCAGATCTGGGCTCCTCTTGGACCTTATGGACATAAAGTCTCAAGCTTTAAGAAGCTTTAGCCCTCATCCATGACCAAAACCTCTTCCTAAGGCTAGTTTTGAGTGTTTTAGCTTCTTGAAGCCTTGCATGCACGTAAAGTTAGCAACTTTACGTGGTAACTACACCCTAGGAGGCTAGATCTACAGTTTGGAGCCTTGGTTTCACTTAAAAGCGTCTGAATGTGAAAATGACTGAAGGAACTCGACGAGTTGCATAGTCAACTCGACGAGTTGGATGAGGGTTTCCCGCTTTCTGGATTCTGCATGAACCCGACGAGTTAGTGTGATAACTCGACGAGTTGTTTAGGGTTTACCCGTCTTTTGGGCACTGCCTAAACACGACGAGTTGTTTGGAAACTCGGCGAGTTGACTCGAGTTTTCGGTCTCTAAGTTCTGAAGGAACTCAACGAGTTGCTAGATGCACTCGACGAGTTGGGTCAACAAGGACTGTTGACCTTAACTGTTGACTGTTGACTTTGACCAAGGTTGACCAAGTTGACCTTAAAGGGTATTTTGATAATCTTGTTCTTGATAGAATTGGTCCTATGATAATTGTAGGTGTTTGAGTTTGGAGCTGTGTTTGGGGAGTTTGACATTATCATCCAGTGCCACTCACAAGGTGAGTTTTCCTCACTATACTCAAGGGTCTAAGGCACCAAGGTCGGCCCTTTGGATTGTTATCATGCGTTATTACTGTTGTGATCTGTTAGATCGGTATCCTAGTAGATAGGATGTTTCTATATGGTTATGATCTGTTAGATCGGTATCCTGGTAGATAGGATGTTGCTATGCTTAGTGATTTGTAGATCGGTTTGACGGTCTGTAGACTGTTATGTGATTATCTGATATATGTGCACATGTTTGATTGGTGGTTGAGGCTTTTCTGCTTTGTGCATGAGCTAACAGACCGGGGCATTCCAACCCGATGGTTGTGGGCCAAGGGTATACCATCCCGAGGATGATTGGACCCATAGTATGTTGTTATTGTATGTGTGTTATTAATTGTGCGGGTATTTGGGGGAACTCACTAAGCTTCGGGCTTAAAGCTGTTGGTTTTGTTTCAGGTACTTCAGATGATCGCGGGAAGGAGAAGGCGTGATCGTGCACCTCCTCATATTTTATGATTTTGATTTCTGGGATACTCTGACATGAAACTATTTTGAAAACACTTTGTAATAATTAATGGTTTTTGAATGGTTGAAAAAGTTTTAAATTGGCTTGAATTTTATGGATGTTACAAAGGCCCAATTCATAACCTAAAAGCCTAAAAGTCAAATAACCAACCAAGGTCCAATTATGGCCCAATTTACCAAATTGGGCCCAAGCCCTTTACATGGGCCTTACCCTAAAGCCCATTAAATTTTCCTAGTCCATACACTTGTTCTTAAATGGCCTATCAAGAACCTAAACACCTAACCCCAAAAGAAAGGCCCAACTCAAAGCCCAAACACGATTAGGGTTAAGTAAGAACACATAACCCATTAAGGACTTAATTCATTAAGTCCATCACTCTACCAGGTCAATCATACAATATAGTCGGGTATAATTCATAACTCCAATCCAACGGTCCAAAACGCGGATCCCGGCAAGTCCCAAACTAAAGTCTCCAAGACTAGGGTTTTCTAAACCCTAATTAGGGTTTCCAACCCAAGCACATACCAACTAGGTCCAAAGTTAAGTTTTGAGGTTAATTAGGGTTTCACTAGGTCGGACACCACCCACTGCCACCTGGGGGGTGGTGGTCGACGGCGGTTCACGGTGGTGGTGGGGGATTTTCCTTGATTTTCCGGCCAAAGAATGCTCCTACAACATCACGCCAAAATACACACGCATATTTACACCAAAACACACACACACACACACAGCCACCTCCGCACGGTGGCTGGTGGCGGAAAAAGAGGGCAGCTTAGCGGCAACCACCATGGTTGGCTGCCATGGTGGTTCGCCTCACCTCCGGCCAACATAACACCCCCCCCACACTTCACGGGTTCTAGCAGCAACACACACATATATACGACACGAGATTTATCGTGAAACACGCACCAATCACAGCCACTTCGGGTGGCAGGCGGCAACCGGAGCACAGAAAGAGGCAGTCGCTCGGAGCTACGGCGGCGACGAAATGTGGGTTGGGGCGTAGCAACCAAGGAACGGTGAAGAAGAGACGTGACCGGGAGTGACAGCAGCGGCAACCACGACGTCGGATCTGCCCTTTCGATCTCCAATATGACGCGACGTCATCTCGAGTTTTCCCATCGGTCTTCGATATCGCCGGCAGCAAAGGCACCGGTGGACGCTTGGTGGTTCTAGGCGGCGGTCGAAGTTGATGGCGGTGGCGGCTGGAGAATGAAGCTAGTTTTAGGGTTTGAATGAGAGGAGGTGATGGGTTTATGTATGTCCATTTTCAAACTTAACCCATAATTACAGTTGCAGTCCCTCCCTCTCAATTCTTTTCAGCTTAAATCCATAATTTACCAAACAACCTTCAGCCTTTAGAATTCTTTACAAAACCACCCCGGAAAATTACACTTTACCCCCTCCCCCCACCCCAATCCATAATTATGACATCTAGCTTCCGGAATCAACATCCTGCTAAATTATTATGAATTTAAGGCTATAATAAAATAATATATCTAAAAAAATATAATTTACATCTTGGGGTTTAGGGTTCATTATTTATTTACTTGTTTTATTTAATTTCAAACTGAATGTACAAGCGGCACAAAATTAGCAAATACAACCATTTTTTTGCACTAATATTGAAATTTTGATGACTTCGATGCCATTATACAGAGAAGAAAACGAAAATTAAAGGAGAAGTGCAGAAGAGAGAGAGTAGATTGACCACGCAATGATCACTGCGGATGACTATAACAGCTTGCAAGTATGATAGGGAGAAATCAAACTCACAAATATATGTTCCAATAATTGTGCAATACTATGAAACGTAAATACTTTTTTTCTCTATATGAATGTTATGAACGACTCTGACTCTCTAAGATCGTAGAAGGACTACAAATCTACAATGTTGAGAAAAATAATTGTATTTCAAATAAAAGAACCTTCTTTCTTCACGACTTGAACAAGGGGATCTACAAATCTATTCAAATTCAATTGGAAAACTGGACACCAATAAATTTAATGTTACATTTTTAGTCCCCTGGGTTTCTTGATTTGTACGGATTTTACATCTAGTAGTTTTATTTTTATTTTTTTGGTCTTTGAAACGTAGTCTAATACTTTTTCAATCATTATGCCGCTTTAGTCTTTGAAACATAGTCTCACATTTTCAAGTTTTAGTCTTTGAAACATAATCTATCAATTATTCAATCTTAAGTTGCTTCAATAACCCTTTAATAAAACACAACTGCAAAGCAAATCGATCCAACCCTCCTAAAAATCAAAAATAATAAAACCAAATCAAAATCAAAACCAAAAGTCAACAAACATTATACAAATTTTGCATTGTACACAAGAAAAAAAAGTTAACACATGTTTTACAAATAAAATGATTCACCATCCTCCCACTCCCACCTACATATGCATGTACATGCACACATCATATCTTATCAGTTTTGGTTGTTAATTACGTGATTGGATCCTTCTATTTCATGCATACGTGTAACTAAGTTTGATTGATTCTAGTTCTTCTATTTCTTTGTCGTCGTGATTGGATGTGATATGTTATGGTTCTCCGTTTTCTTCAGTGTCATGATATGGTGTAATCAATTTTAATTCTTCTTTTTTCTTTGTCGTTGAGACTGGATTCGATTGAACTATTTCAAACCAAATACCGATATGGGTCATCTACATGTCCTCAAACTTTTAAAATTTTCAAATCATAGATTGCTACATCTAACCACGTGTCAAATAGTATGTTAGCCATGTCAATTCTAATGAGTAACATTAGGGTTATACCAAAAAGAAATAAACACAAATTTAAAATAAAATATTCTTACCCTCTTTTATCATAAACTCAAGAAAACTTTTAAACTCAAAATTTAAGGGAAACATTATAGAAATGTAAAAAATTATAATAAACATCTTAACTCATAAACATTACCAAAAGAAACAGTGTAATGTGCACATTGTATGATATGGAATCCAAGCCTAAACCCTAAGTATTATATATATCCTGAATTAGGCCTTTTACAATAAATCATGATTTCCAATTTTTATATAACCTTTTTCCATCCCATCTAAATCACAAATGAAAGTTGATTGGAAAAATGTCTAAGTTACTAGAGAATATGATTAGAAAACGCGATCAAGGAAGGTCTCTTGAGGCTTTCTTATTTTCTCGTTATTTCTCCATCGCAACTATGTCAAAATGCCTGGAAAATATACAAATTATTAGAGAATTAGCGGAAGAAAGAGAGGTGCGGACAGGGGGTGGAGTGGTGGCCTATTTTCTATTAAATCTTATAAATTTTATTTGAAGCAAATAATTCTTTTTAAAAGGTACTATATAAAAGTAAATTTTTCATGGGAAATTGATTAATCTAACCATTTTTTTGGTTTTTTTTTTAATATAATCTTTTTTTTTTTGCAAAATAACCACATATTCTGGAATGGGTCATTTCAGAACAAATTCCAGATTATTTTTCGGGTGGCCCGGCTCATTTCATTGGATCCGGAATGCCTATTCCGGAGCAACCATATATGTTCCGGATCGAGATTTTGAATTTCAAAATCTGGAATATAATTTGAGGCGGCAATATCATTCTGAAAATGCGCATTCCGATTCCGACGTTCTGAATCGATTCCGACGTTCCAACTCAATTACGACGTTCCGACTCGATTCCGAAACGCAACTCGCATCTCCGACATGCATCGACACCCATATCCGACATGGAAGACGAGCACTATGACCCCGCTATTTTACATGTATGTTCTTCGTTTTCTCTTTGTTTGTTTAATGTTCCTAATTTTCTACTGTTACTTACAATTTCAGAATTTGTAGACCACATCCGGAATGAACTGAAAATGTTCCGGAGTTTAAATTAAAGATGTAATTGTTGTAGGACCAACTGAAAAGTTACACCATAGTATGTGTTTACATGTTTCAAATCAATTACACTATGATGACAAAAATGAAAAGTTTGACGATTCAACGTCCCATCCTCAAAAGCTGTTGATTTCCTGTTTCACTGTTTTCCTAAGAATACAAGTAGTTTTGAAAGAGTGTCAACAATTAAGTTGGTGAGTTCATAAGAGTTTTATTTGAGAAAGAAACCGTTTTCCTTGTAAAAGCGATAGAGTATGATTCCAGAAAATTCAATATTTTCTGTATTGAGTGTGAAATGAAAGCTCCTATGTTATGCAATCATGTACCCTAGAAATACCCGTAGATTCCTTCTATAATCACCCAGTGTATATAAGTTATATAAAGTTTAAGTTAACTAAACCGTCGAATATAATGGGTCTGCCCTACGTCCACAACCAAACAAGGAACAGGAAGTAAGGCGGGCCCACCAATTCTAAGTCGATTGCGACTAAATTCATATATAACTCTAACATGTACACTTAGCAATTATAGCTGAAGTCCAACAATTCTAGATGAAACGTAGTTTTAATATCATAAAAGCCATTTTGTGTAAACCTGGTACTTTGTAATGTATACTTCAAGAAAAATCCCTTATTTTCCTTATAAAAGTTATGTAGCCTTAAATCCCAAGGCCGAGAGTATGTGCGTATTTTGTACTTATATTTTGTTTATAATAGTAATGTGTTTCCAAAGAAAATCCAATATTTTCCTTATAAAAAGTTATGTAGCCTTAAATCCCAAGGCCGAGAGTATGTGCGTATTTTGTACTTATATTTTGTTTATAACAGTAACGTGTTTCCAAAGAAAACCCAATATTTTCCTTATACAAAGTTGTGTAGTCATAAATCCCAAGACTGAGAGTATGCAGTTTTAGATAGATAAAACCCCTTTTTAAAGTAGAATTTTCCCGTAAACTTGAAACATTGTTAACTCCCTATGTGAGTCGTTATAACCATACTATAACTAGAATTAACCTGCAACAACGTTTTTCAGACGTCAAGATCCTATGACTTTTGTCACCCGTAGACCTGCAGGTCCCGCTGTAGCTAGCAGCAAGGTGTGGGGTGTCAATCCCAACATAGATCTATACACAATTATCACGCTCTCCCTACAAGAGATTCTGGTTATAACTTACAGGAATTTTAACCCGTACTCTAAGAGTACAACTGAAGAGTGGTCTCACAACTTACGTTAACCAGTTTACATATAGTTTGAATATAAAACCTTTTTCGTGGTGGAAGTGAAATCACCCTTTATGTAATACATTTGTGATGTGAAATCCATAAACTATTACTATTATAGTTTATCATGTAGTATATGAAAGACCCGTTTGTATTGAGAGTAAAACCTTTTTCATGTAGTGTGCTTGTATTGTAAAATCCATAAACTATACTTATTGTAGTTTATTGTATGTGTTCGAAATGAATGAAAATCCTTATCATTAATGACTAATTTCCATTTATGATGATAAACTAACAAGAAATGCATCCAACATTTAGAAACTTATTGTAACATCCATAAAATTTACGCCAAATTTAAACTTTTAAAATCATAAATAAAAGTCAAATAGTATCGTTTACAAAAATGTTTTCAAATCAATATCCATCAGATTGTCCCAAAAATATAACATAAGGATGAGGAGCGGTACGGTCACGCCTTCGCCTTGCCATGATCTCCTGAAGTACCTGAAACCATAAACTGAAAACTGTAAGCCCGAGGGCTTAGTGAGCTATCTCCAAAATACCAATACCACACTGACAATACTATATCAGTAACAATCAATCAATCAACATGCATACTGGCCATCGGCCTGACTGGACCGCCCTACCGGGCCTACAGTCTATCTGAATCTATCCCGAGCCTTCCGCATGACTGGTCCGCCTCGTGGGCCTGCAGTCTCCCCGGATCACTCATAGGGTATGTTGGCCTTCAGCACAAAGCAGGACCGCCTCAACCCAACCAACAAGCAAATAACCATGTGCGCATAACTATCATATACTGGCATATACAAACATCAAACATATCTATCATACTGATCATCAATCATAGAATCCTCTCGTAACTAGAGTACCGACCTAGCAGGTCACTAACATACCAATCCTTACGGATCATAAGAGCATAACATACTGTCTACCCTGATTCCGATCTAGAAGATCATAACCACATGTAGCATACCATAGCAATAACAACTAAAGGGTCGGCCTTGGTGTTGTAGACCCTATCGATATAGTGAGGATAACTCACCTTGCAAATGTCGACTCGGAAGATAAACCCCAACTCTCGGATCACTTGACACAGGCTCCACCACCTATGATCATAGTACAATATACTCATAAGTCCTTAACCTTATAAGGTACTCCATAACCCACCAGTCAACCCCTGGTCAAAGTCAAAGTCCTCAGTCAAGGTCAACAGTCCATGTTGACCCCAACTCGTCGAGTACCCTCGGCTACTCGCCGAGTTCCTTGAAGCACAATCTAACTCGCCGAGTCATCGGGGTGACTCGTCGAGTTGCTTCGATTCTCGTTCAAACTTTAAGGCCACCAGTCGAGTTCCCTCCTTGCAACTCGACGGATACACACGCGTACACATCCTAGGGAAAACTCATCCGACTCGCCGAGTTGTTCTTCAACTCGCCGAGTCTTACAGTAATCTTCATCGGACTCGCCGAGTTGTTCATCCAACTCGTCAAGTCCACGGCCATCTTCATGTGACTCGCCAAGTCAATCTTGCGACTCGTCGAGTCCATTCAGTCCTTTTTCCATACAGACTTGTTTTGAGCCATGCAGCGGCTCCAAATCACAGATCCCAGCTTCTAGGGCATGCTTATCACGTAAAGTTGCAAACTTTACGTGCATGCATGGCTATAAAGGCTCTAAATGTCTATTTTAAGTTCTTAATGGAACTTTATGCTCAAGAGGGACCTTAATCATGACCAAAACTGAAACTTTATGCTTATAGAATCCAAGGAGGGTCCAGATCTAAAGTTACAACCTCAGATCTAGTCCATAGCTCATCTTCCAACTTAATATCTCACCAAAAACCCTAAAACTCAACCAATAGATACAAGGAAAAAGGCGATTTGGTTACCTCCAGAAGATGATAACTGAGATAAGAGTTGATTCCCACACTCTACTTGCTTCAATCTCCTTCTCCTCTAAGCCTTCTCCCTCCAAGGATCCTCTCTTCAAGCTTCAAACACACAATGGGCACACACACACGTATTAGGGTTTTAAGGGGCTCTCAAAGACTGCAAAGAGGCCAAAGGAGGCTGAGGTTCCTTTAAATAGAGGTGCAAACCCCGGGAATTAGGGTTTCATCTGCCAGCTCCTACTCGCCGAGTCCCAATATGGACTCGTCGAGTAGGTCACTTGACACGCGATCCCACCCTGCTGCTACTCAACGAGTAGGTCAACCAACTCGTCGAGTAGAGCTTAACCCAATAAATCTTATTTAACCAATACCTGAGAATCGGGGCGTTACAACTCTCCCCCACTTGAACTAGACTTCGCCCTCGAAGTCCGTTGGAATAAACAATGTCGGGTAATGCTCGCGCATCTCCGCCTCTGGCTCCCATGTCCACTAGGATCCCCTCCGATGTTCCCACTGTACCTTTACTAAAGGTATTTCCTTGTTCCGTAGAATCTTCTTCTTCCTTTCCAAAATAGCCACAGGCCTCTCCACATAGTTCAGGCGCTCATCAACCTGAATGTCATCCAACGATACCACTGCCTCCTGGTCCATAATGCATTTTCGTAATTGCGAAACATGAAATGTGTTGTGGATCCGACTAAGCTACTTCGGAAGCTCTAGCCTATAAGCCACCCTGTCAACCCTGGCAACAATCCTGAACAGCCCAATGTAACGGGGACCCAATTTTCCCCTCTTCCTGAAGCGGATCACTCCCTTCCAGGGTGAGACCTTCAGAAGAACCATGTCACCCACATGAAATTCCAGCTCAGATCGGCGTCGGTCGGCATAAATTTTCTGCCGACTCTGAGCGGTCTGCAGTCGTTGTCTAATCTGCTGTATCATCTCGGTAGTTTGCAGAACTACCTCTGTCCGACCCATCACCCTGTGCCCAACCTCGCCCCAGCAGAATGGGGTCCTACACTTCCGCCCATACAACAGCTCGAAAGGCGGGGCACCAATACTGGAATGATAGATGTTGTTGTAGGCGAACTCAACAAGCGGTAGGTGGGAATCCCAACTCCCACCGAAATCAATGACGCACGCCCTCAACATATCCTCAAGGGTCTGGATGGTCCGCTCACTCTGCCCATCAGTCTGCGGATGAAACGTCGTACTAAAATGCAGTCTCGTACCCAGTTCCTCGTGGAACTTCTGCCAAAAACGGGAAGTAAATCGGACATCCCGATCGGAAACAATGGAAACTGGAACCCCATGGCAAGAGACAATCTCGCGGACGTACACGTCGGCCAACTTTTCTGCCGACGAACTCTCCCGTATGGCTAGGAAATGGGCACTCTTGGTCAATCGATCCACGATGACCCATATAGCATCGTACCCCTTTGCCGTCTTTGGCTACTTCGTGATGAAATCCATCGTGATCCGTTCCCATTTCCACATGGGAATCTCCAGAGGCTGCAGCTTACCATGTGGCCTCTGATGCTCGGCCTTGACCATCCTACAGGTCAAGCACCTCTCAACAAACCAAGCGATATCTCGCTTCATGCCAGTCCACCAATAACTCGAACTCAAATCACGGTACATCTTGGTGGCTCCCGGGTGAATAGAAAAGCGAGACTTATGAGCCTCCTCCATCACTGTCTGCCGGACCCCTCCGGACATCGGAACCCAAACCCGACCGTAGCGGGTCAACAATCCGCGGCTATCCTGAACAAACCGGGCGCTTTCGCCCTTAATCTTCTCCAACTTCCAGTTCTCTGGTCTCATACCCTCAATCTGAGCATCCCTGACCAAACCCACCAGCGGGGAATCCACCGCTATCCTCATACACCTGGCTGGGGTCGAGGACCCAGCTGACTAGCGGCTCAGAGCATCCGCAACCACGTTCGCTTTACTAGGATGGTAAAGGATCTCGCAATCATAGTCCTTGACCACATCCAGCCACCTGCGCTGCCTCATGTTCAGGTTCGGCTGATCTATGATGTGTCTCAAACTCTTGTGATCCGTGTATATAGTGCAACGGACCCCGTATAGATAGTGCCTCCACATATTGAGAGCGAAGACCACCGCTCCCAACTCAAGATCGTGTGTGGGGTATCTCGTCTCATGCGGCTTCAACTGCCTCACGCATAGGCTATCACTCGTCCCCTCTGCATGAGGACTGCCCCTAAGCCTGTGATGGACGCATCACAAAATACCACAAAATCCTCAACTCCCTCGGGGAGTGTCAACACCGGCGCCTCGCATAAACATCTACGAAGGGTCTCAAATGCCCTCTGCTGCTCAGGGCCCCACCGGAAATCCACCCCCTTCCTCGTTAGACGAGTGAGGGGTACGGCAATCTTGGAGAAATCACGAATGAATCTCCGATAATACCCTGCTAGACCCAAGAAACTCCTTATGTCTGAGGGAGATCTCGGAGTCTCCCACTGCATAACCGCCTCCACCTTGGCCGGATCGACCAAAATCCCCTCCTGGTTAACGAGATGTCCGAGGAACTGAACCTCTCGCAACCAAAACTCACACTTCGAGAACTTGGCATACAGCCGTTCTCGCCGCAGAACCTCCAGCAGCTCCCTGAGATGCTCCTCATGCTACTCTTGGGTCTTGGAATATACCAAGATATCATCTATGAACACAATGACCGAGCGATCGAGCATCGGTCTGCATACTCGGTTCATCAGATCCATGAACACCGCCGGCACGTTGGTGAGCCTAAACGGTATCACCACGAACTCGTAATGACCATAACGAGTCCGAAACGCGGTCTTCTTCACGTCTTCCTCCCTCACCCTGACCTGGTGGTATCCTGATCTCAAATCAATATTGGAAAACCAAGATGCACCCTGCAGCTGATCGAAAAGATCGTCTATCCTCGGAAGCGGATAACAGTTCTTCACCGTTAACTTGTTCAGCTCCCTATAGTCAATGCACATCCTGTGCGAACCGTCCTTCTTCCTGACGAAAAGGATCGGTGCTCCCCAGGGTGAACTACTCGGACGAATAAACTGCTTACCCAGCAGCTCCTGCAACTGAGATGATAGCTCCTGCATCTCCGGCGGTGCCAAACGGTACGGCGCATTGGTGATAGGGGTTGCGCCTGGCACTAGATCAATCCTGAACTCAACCTGCCTCATCGGAGGCACTCCGGGTAACTCCTCCGGAAACACATCAGCAAACTCTCTAACCACCGGGACCTCTGAAACTGAGAGCTGCTCTCTAACCCGCGTATCTACCACATACGCCAAATAACCGGCACACCCGTGCTGAATATACTGTCGAGCCCTGGCTGCCGAACAAAACCCTGATCCCGACCTGGTGCCCTCACCATATACTACCAGTTCTCCCCCACCTGGGGTTCGAACCACCACCCGCTGTCCCTCACAGTCGATCAAGGCGCCAAAACGGCTAAGCCAATCCATCCCTACAATCACGCATACATCCCCCATAGGAATAGGAATCAAATCTATCGGAAAGGACACCCCGAAAATCTCCAACTCGCATCCCCGGTAGACCGAAGAAGCAGAAACCCCGTGCTCGTTGGCGATCGAAACTCGCAACGGGCACTCAAGATCATCTATCGGCACATTGAACCCTCTAGAGAAGGTCTGAGATACAAACGACCGACTCGCCCCCGAGTCAAATAATACCAAAGCGGGCAAAGAATTCACTAAAAACATACCTAACCACAGGTACAATCAATAAGCATAACACCAATACAATAACTGAGACAGAGAATAAAAACGTACCAGCAACCACATCTGGTGCTGCCTTGGCCTCCTCGGCCGTGAGCTGGAAGGCGCGACCCTGAGCCTTCGGAGGCTCCACCTTGACTGGCCTCCCATCTCCAATCCTCACAGTAGCTGGCGTGGAACCCTGCGCCGACTTGGCGGTGAGCTGCGGACAGTTGGTCTTCACATGACCAACCTGATGACAATGGTAACAAATCCTCATCTCTGCGGGAGGGGCGGACTGACGGCAGTCCCTAGCATAGTGCCCCTCCTTGCCACATTTGTGGCACCCATCTCCTACTCTACAAGCTCCCGAATTAACCCTGCCATACTTTCCACAAGTGCGGCTCTGCTGACCCGCAGACCGTGTATCAGCGGTCTTAAACCGCTTAGGCGCCGGCTGAGGCTGTGCCGGTGCCTGACGCTGCTCCTTCAACTGCAGCTCTATTTCCAACTCATGCCGCCTCGCGGCAACCTGTAGATCCAGGAGGGTCTCACAACGCTGTGTAGCCACAAACTGTCGTATATCCGTCTTGAGCATACTCAGATAACGAGTCATCTGAGACTGCTCTGAAGCAAACTCCGGGCAAAACATAGCCCTCTCAGTGAACATCCGGGTAATCTCCATCACCGACTCCCCATCCTGTCTCAATGTCAAAAACTCCTGTGTAAGCCGCTCCCGTTCCACGCGCGGAACGTAGCGGGTGCGAAACATATCCCGGAACTGCTCCCAAGTAACAGCAGCCTGCTGATCATTAGAATATGAACCTGTCGTCAATCTCCACCAGTCCTTTCCCCGAGCCTAAGCAGGTTCAGAGCACACCTGACCTTCTGGTCAGCAGGACATGAGCACGTGAAGAAACAGCCCTCCACGTCAGACAACCACCGCATAGCTCTGATCGCATCCTGAGTACCATCAAATGTCGGGGGCTTCATATTATCGAAGTCCCAGTACTGAAAAGCCCTACCGGCTCCTCCTCCAACCCCCGCCGCAGTTACAGCCGAAGTGGCTACAGCGGCTGCTGTCTCTGCCAGAGCTGCATATCGCTCATCAAAATACTCAACCATCACGGTCTTGATCGACCCAAACATCTCTGGTAGCTGCGCTCGGAAAGCCGCAGCGACCTCATCATGCAGAATCTTCCGGATCCTGGCATCCAGCTCCTCAGTCCCCATCTGAACCACGGGCTCAGGTGCTACCGGCACCTCTGACCCTCCGTCCCCCGACCCTGACCCTGATCCGGATCCCGATCCTGATCCGGACCCACCAGCAAAACATCTCGTCACCACCATACTGAAAGGTACATTCAAGACATCAAATAAACAACATAATATCAGAAGACCAAACCCACAAATCCTAGGGGTTGTGACTTCCTTGCTACGCGTATGGGTCCTGTGCTTTCAGTAGTACGGGCCCATACTACCTTCCACACCTACCCATATTTGTCTTAAGTATCACCACAACGCCCTAATACTATACTCAACATAATGTGCACTCAACCCTCACTAATAGGGAGCTTCGCCTATCTCCCAACTGATCCCATAGCTCTGCACAACTCACACCTCCATGGAACTTCCATCAGCCCCTGCAACGCTAGTGTATGCTAGCCGCACATAACGCTGGACCCGATAGAATTTCGAATATCCAATCTTACCCTAAGGTCGAATCAGACATTCTCAGGCTATAAGATCTTAACTATACACAGTCGTGATGCATATACTAAACATCTACAGTTATGATGTCAATTCCATATACAAGAAACCCTAGGCTAATAGGTATCATATAATCAGGCAAATCTATCACGCGATTCCTGAAGATCCATAGCCTAGCACTAGCATGCTGTTCTAACATATCAGAATATCAAATAACTGTATGGTATTTTAGGGTTTACTTATAGGCTCTGGCTGATCGTACCCTCTGCATCCTCCATCCTTTATTATGAAAACCATTTTTAAAAACTTTCTTTCCGAAAATCCCCTTGATTTGAGACTGGATTCACACGAGTGTTCCTCCAATTCACTCAAACCTAGGCTCTGATACCACCTTGTAACATCCATAAATTTTACTCCAAATTTAAACTTTTAAAATCATAAATAAAAGTCAAATAGTATCGTTTACAAAAATGTTTTCAAATCAATATCCATCAGATTGTTCCAAAAATATAACATAAGGATGAGGAGCGGTACGGTCATGCCTTCGCCTTGCCATGATCTCCTGAAGTACCTGAAACCATAAACTGAAAACTGTAAGCCCGAGGGCTTAGTGAGCTATCCCCAAAATACCAATACCACACTGACAATGCTATATCAGTAACAATCAATCAATCAACATGCATACTGGCCATCGGCCTGACTAGACCGCCCTACCGGGCCTATAGTCTATCTGAATCTATCCCGAGCCTTCGGCATGACTGGTCCGCCTCGTGGGCCTGCAGTCTCCCCGGACCGCTCATAGGGTATGTTGGCCTTCAGCACAAAGCAGGACCGCCTCAACCCAACCAACAAGCAAATAACCATGTGTGCATAACTATCCTATACTAGCATATACAAACATCAAACATATCTATCATACTGATCATCAATCATAGAATCCTCTCGTAACTAGAGTACCGACCTAGCAGGTCACTAACATACCAATCCTTACGGATCATAAGAGCATAACATACTGTCTACCCTGATTCCGATCTAGCATATCATAACCATATGTAGCATACCATATCAATAACAACTAAAGGGTCGGCCTTGGTGTCGTAGACCCTATCGATATAGTGAGGATAACTCACCTTGCAAATGTCGACTCGGAAGATAAACCCCAACTCTCGGATCACTTGACACAGGCTCCACCACCTATGATCATAGTGTTGGATTAGTGTCTAAGTCCATAACTATTTTGGTATGTACTTGACCCGATTATGAGCATGGTCCTTTTGGGTTGCCTTCACCATAGCAATATGTAGGATGAATTAAGGAGAATTACGATTTATTAATATATTATAAGAATAATATATTAAAGGAGAAATCATATTGTTTAATTAATATTAGTCAAGAATTAATTAAGAATTAATTTTGTGACTAAAAGAGATTAATTAAACTTAAGGGACTGGAACTGTAATTATAAGATAATTGCAAGAGTGGGCTAATGGACTCCATAGAGTGGAGTGGACGATATTTATGGGGAAGCCCATAAGATTTCGTCCATGACTCTAAAGAAAGGGATCCATGGGCTGCTTAGGGCCTAAGCAGTCAGATTAGGGTTTCCTAGTTGTAAACCCTAATAGCCTACACCTATATAAAGAGCCCTTTATGCCCAAAAACGTGGATAACTCTCAGATTAGGGTTTCTGGACGTTTTGGCTGCCTCCTCTCTCCTCCCTCTTCATCCAAGTTGCTTAGTGGTGTTTGTGACTCCATTAGAGGTGCAACACTTGAGGCACTAAGCTTTCTGAAGCAAATCAAAGCAAGGATTGATTGTTATTAATATATAACAATCAAAGGTAATTACTAAACCCTTATTTCAGTTCTTATTTGATAGATCTAGGGTTTGTAAGTCTTGGATTCAAAGCATGTACAATAGAGAAACCTAGATCCAAGCATTAGGGTTTGTATGAGCACATAGGTTTGTTCTTATGATTAAAACCCAACAGTGGTATCAGAGCCAGGTTGGTTTCAATTGTATGTGATGCTTAACTGTTTTGCTTGCTGAAAATTTGAATTTTTTGTCTCTGCCCGACTCAACTCGGTGAGTCAGTATCTGGACTCGGCGAGTTGGCCCTACTCGGCGAGTTCAGAGCTAACTCGGCGAGTTTGTGCGTCAGGCAGAGGATATTTCGAGATTTTGTTGCTGTTTTGACTTGGATTTGATGTCTAAATCGTTTTTTGAAGTTAAAATCCGAATTTTATCTTAATTAAATGATTATCCTTGCCAAAACACAAGATAATTACCAATTGATTAGATAATAAATTCCTTATATGATTAAAATTGATTATTTGTATTAATTGGGTAACTTATCTTGCAAGAAATTGAATTAGGTCAAATATAGATAATCACTAAATTAATTGTTTGATTTATATTATTTGTTATTTGATCCCTAGTAAGTTTGAATAGTTTCAAATTACTCCCTTTAGGTTTTATAGTTTAAATTTGAACCTAAAAGTTTGTTTTTGAAATTTAAATAGTTAAACCCTAATGTTTTGAAATGTTTCAAAACTTGCCCTCAAGTTTTGGAATTTAAAATTTTGATTAATAGTTTAATTATTGAATATTTAAATTCTAAAACTCAAGTATTTTGAAAAGTTCAAATTACACCCTCATGGTTTTGTTAAGTTAATTAAAAGTTTAATTAAAAGAGAAAGTTAATAAAACCACCTAGTATTTTAAAAGTGTAAAATACACCCTATACTATATATATGTAACATTAAAAGTCTAATATTATATATATGAGTAAAGAGTCAGTCTTACCGTTAGTAGGCCTCATTCACGAAGCTGGTCTATAAGGGGTGTTTAAGGAAATTGCCTATAAAATGGCGATTGAATGGGTATCCACTCTTACCCACCGCACTCTTGACTAGTGGAGGGTCGTTAGCCGAACGGGTAGGATAGGACGAAACCTTCCATTATAAGTATAATGAAGTACAAAGTAACTAAATGCTTTTATAAATTCCCAAATCATAGTTACTTTAGGAAAAATGTGGAATTGTATGCTAATCCATGGAATTACACTTTGTACTTTTGTCGAAACGTTAGTGGAGCGTGTGTGGTTGACCGGCACACTAATTTGGGATTGACATTGGTGGCGAAGGGTGGCTCGATGTTTATCATAGATCAATGGAGCGTGTGTGGCTAACCGGCACATTGATTAGGTGATAGTAGCAATTGGGTGCACCACGTGATTCGTATGGTTATTCACACCTTGTTTGTGATCCTCAGCATCCCAGTCACAAATAGAAGGGCATAATCGAGATTAAAACATGCCATTGAAAAGTTCAATGAATCTCAAAAGATCTAGGAGTTTCAATTCATTTAAAACTTAATTTTCTTTTTTTTGTTTTTCATGGTGGAAATTGGTAAATCGTCATTTACCTACCTTCAAATATTCTGCAACTAGATTACGGCATCCCTCTTCTAGGTTGTAGAGTATTGTGTTGGATCCTAGCCTTGATGTTTCATTTGGGAGTTACATCAAGGATTTTTATCAACTAACTTGAATTTTTCTCCCGTTTTGTAGATGTCTAAATCTTACAATGGTCTTCCCAAGTCCCTTGGAACAAGCTTTCCAAATGAAGATGACGTTCCACGATACGATCAAGGAAATGAGAGTCATGCTTCACTTCCTCCACCTCCTCCAATTATTCTCCCTGACCCACAAGCTCACTCAAGCCCTTTTGGCAAGTAAACACGAAGATGGGAAACCTATGTGTGCACACGTCATAGAGATGAAGTCACACATTGATAGGTTAAGGATGATGGGTGTCGATATCTCAGAAATATTGGCTGTTGACTGGGTTCTTCAGTCACTTCCTGAATCATATAGTGAGTTCGTTAGAGAGTACTATATGATGGACCATGATGTGACCCTCATTGATTTGACCTATTTGCTTATAGCTGCTGAATCAGATATGATTTGGCGTGCTGATCGAGCAAATTTGTCTGGCAAATCAAACTCCCAAACTTCAATGGACATTGAAAATGGTGACATTGGAAATCCAGAAAAGGTAAATTATGAGATAATTCCTTGTGCCATTCCAAAAGAGTCCATCTGCTTCTACTGCCAAGAGAAGGGGCATTGGAGACGAAGCTGCCCTGTTTACCTGAGAGATCTGAGAGATAGGAGAGTCAAGACGTATGGCTCTACTTCAGGTAAAATCCAATAACAAACTCTATAAGTTCCTATTTTTGATTTTCAAATACATGATGTGATAAGATTACATTTTGATGTTTTTGCAGGATCGAAGAAGAGAGAGGAAGCTTAAGGCAGAAGCGTGCTGAATCTGATCATGAAGAAATGGATTTCGATCGCATGGACTCGAGGATCAGATTTTTGAGCTGCTACTCTAGAGTTAGGATAGATTGATAATAAATATGTAATAGCATAGTTTTTCAGTTGAATTACATTGTAAGGACAAGTTTTTCCGCAATAAAATAAATTTTGATTTTGTCTTATTTATTTATCCTTGCAATGGCATATGTGAAAATGGATGTTTATGTATTTCTAATTTTAGCAATGTTGAATTGGATGTGATTCTTGATTATGTTATTTGTGAAATGTCGAGGATTTTCCAAATAAAGGAAGATTCTCATCGCCCAAGTTTCAGTTGGACAGAAACTTGGAATCATGGAACTTGGTTGCGTGATGAATGAGAAACTTCATATTTGGAAATTAGACTAATTCTTTGACAAAGTGTCAAGAGAAGGACTAGGAGATCGAGTACACTAGGTTGTGCGTTGATCAAGTCCACCACAAGAGTGATAAAGATATTCGTCATGATTTACTAAAGTTTATTAAATATGGTTATACTTATAAGATTAAGTATAATTCTGAGTTGATTGAAAGAGTTTCAATCAATAGCAGAACGAATAAGAAGAATCGAGTAGGCAGAAAGATAAAAGTTTCTCCATTCCAAGAAGAAGGGAGAGTACCTTTTATTGTGTTTTATGATAAGTCTTAATGATTAAGAACCATATCTCAATAGATCCTCTAAGTGAGTCTTAGTGCAATTGCATGTCTAAGAAGAGGAATCGAGAATTGTAGAAATGGTTAAATCAAGAAGTCAATCATACTTCGTTCCAATATCAACTCTTAGAGTCAAGATTCTGACATAAGTGACAAGTCTTAAGTAGGTTTATAACACTCGAAAAATGTGGAATTTGGAAAAGTTTTCTTATTTTTGCACATTTGAAATTGGTAAGTTGTGATGTCTTGGATAAGACAAAGACCAACCAGGACCAATTGTGTGAAGTGTTGAACTTGACAAAAGGCTACACTAACTCTTGAATATTTGTTTGTCAAGAAATGTTTCTTGACAAGAGAATCTTATATGTCAAGGAGTCAGTGGGAGTCTTAATGGTCTTGAAAAGTTTCAAGAACAAATCAAGAGTAAACCTAGTTGATCATCACTAGCACACGACTTGAGGTCTAAAGCCTATCGTGGATGACATACTCTTTTTCTGTGCCATTCCAATTGAGTTAATTATGCATGTGAGTTCTTTGAGTTCTCATTTGAATGCATAAAGACAAAGCACCTTGATCAATGGAAAGTACATTGATACGAAAGGGTGAGTTGCTTGGAAGACATGGTGGGCATTCATGTTACCATGAGGCAAGAAATCAAGATTGAACAAGTTCAATCCATATGGTTCTAGATTTGCCGCAAACTTTCGTTTTGACAAATTCACATGGATAGGAACACATACATCATAAAATCTAAGTGTCATAAGGTTTTCCTCCTTCATGAAAATGATTGTGAGAAAATGCTTTCACTAAGAGAGATTTTAAGAAGTTAGCAATTGAGAAAATTGTATTCTCAAATTCGATTATGATTACGGCATCCCTTTTCATAGTTCGAATTGTGAGATTTGGCAATTGATCTAAACATTTGGGACTTAGTAACATAAATTCTGAATTGTTTAGACACACATGTGAGATATCTAAGGCAAAGGTGTATGAGCTTAAAAAGCTTAGATAAAGGCTTATCAAAGCATTAGGTATTAGAAATATGAACTTAAGGAATTCAATAAGCATTGTTTTCTAGAAGTTCAATTGTTTTCTGAATACATGTCAAAGCTAGTGGGAACATAAGTGTTATGCTGGTAAGAAGATAATCATCATGTTAGTGGGAGTATGATTATTATGGTAAGTATTGCAAGTTAGCAATATTAATTATAGAAAACAAAGATTCACTTTGCAAAGTTGCAAGGGTTGAAAAGTTGTTTTGCTATAATTAAGGGAGAGAATATTATACTTCGTTTCAAAATTCTAAAGCTTAGATCGAGAAATGTTAATAAATTTAGTCAAGGATACATAGTGCATTCTCAAAATTCGATTATGATTACGGCATCCCTCTTCATAGTTCGAATTGCGGGAACATGGCACATAAAATATTATGGCAGAAGGCTGATAAAGTATCACGTCTTTATATGAGACATTATGTATCGTGTCCAATACGCTTCGGGTATAGGATCGATTGCATATGCTATAATATTTGACCATTCTAAAATTTTCCAAATGCCTAGGGCATTAAGAGGGAAAAGGGACTAGAACTGGTTCTGACTAAAATAATTAAACAACTATCAAAGGACGATCTGAGGTTCACTGAGGATTTGTCGCTTGTGAGTAGTTGGAAGTATAGTACTTGATGGACTATATTGACATTATTATGAATAGATAAGATTCTATGAAGAATGAGGTGTCATATGGCAAATATGGAAATGTTTACATTAATGGGAGTTGGATATTAAGAAATATGTCTAGATTAGAAACTTTTATGCAAAAAGGATGTTCAAAGGAATGTACTTTGAGTGAGAGACATCACATCTATATAATTGTTTTGTAACAATTTCAGATAGAGTATTTTGTGATTTCATTGGCCAAGTCTTGATGTCTTTTGTGCTATGACTTTACGAAAAGATCGTTGCATAAAGTGTTAGAATCTGACATATTGGGGATTGTGAAATAAGTTTCATTGGAAAAGTTTTCCAAGTGATCTATTTAATAAAGTATGGACCATAGGAAACCAAAGTGTGCATGCTTGGAGCATGGGACAATTGTGGTTATAATTCGAGTAATAAGTTGATTTTCTGAAACAGTAAGCAATGAATAATGAGTAATCAATATGGTGTTTAAATAAAAGTGTTTTTATTTACGCTCAAAAGTTTTGGGGCCATATAGGATTAATATTATTATTGCGTTTCATTTTGCATGTTTTGACTTCCAGAATAACTAGGTTATTCGAACCTCCACAGTCGGTCATACGTTGGAAGTAAGTATGAAGGAAGACTGTCATGAATCTGTCTGTAGATTGTCTAAAGTGTTTAGACATAGCACAAGTTTGTTGCAGAGTTCATGAGTGCTTTGATAAGATTAAAGTATTGGATTAAACCCACGCTCACTTGAATCACTTCATTGTTTTATCACGAGTGATTGGTGAGACGATAATATTGTATATTCTTGAAACCAAGACGTGTGAGTTGTTACTTGCTGATCAGTTGCACATTGATGATAAGTAAACGCACCAGTAACTTGGTGTTATAAAACTTATTGTTGTGTGTGATTCGATTAGTAGGTGCAAGCAAGCATTTGAGTCAAAGTTTATCCATTCCTTTTACCCAAAGTGGGATAGAAGCAATATCTGTGGGCCCCTTGATGATTTATTGATGACAAAGGAAAGTGCTCGGCCGGGCCAGGACTGATTTGATATGTTCAATTAGTCAGTTGTCATAAATCGGAATTCGGGAAATGACACATAGACTGAGAGAATGATTTCAATCCATGTCTCATGTCTATACGATATCTTGTAGAAGGGAGGAATATATAATCCCTTATCTAAAGGACACGCGTATCTGATAAGATCAGAGTTGACAGCGGCTTTTGAAAGCTACGATTGCTGATCAGGTTATGAAGTTATGCAAAATAGTTATTAGACTTATCCAAGTGGGAGACTGTTGGATTAGTGTCTAAGTCCATAACTATTTTGGTATGTACTTGACCCGATTATGAGCATGGTCCTTTTGGGTTGCCTTCACCATAGCAATATGTAGGATGAATTAAGGAGAATTATGATTTATTAATATATTATAAGAATAATATATTAAAGGAGAAATCATATTGTTTAATTAATATTAGTCAAGAATTAATTAAGAATTAATTTTGTGACTAAAAGAGATTAATTAAACTTAAGGGACTGGAACTGTAATTATAAGATAATTGCAAGAATGGGCTAATGGACTCCATAGAGTGGAGTGGACGATATTTATGGGGAAGCCCATAAGATTTCGTCCATGACTCTAAAGAAAGGGATCCATGGGCTGCTTAGGGCCTAAGCAGTCAAATTAGGGTTTCCTAGTTGTAAACCCTAATAGCCTACACCTATATAAAGAGCCCTTTATGCCCAAAAACGTGGATAACTCTCAGATTAGGGTTTCTGGACGTTTTGGCTGCCTCCTCTCTCCTCCCTCTTCATCCAAGTTGCTTAGTGGTGTTTGTGACTCCATTAGAGGTGCAACACTTGAGGCACTAAGCTTTCTGAAGCAAATCAAAGCAAGGATTGATTGTTATTAATATATAACAATCAAAGGTAATTACTAAACCCTTATTTCAGTTCTTATTTGATAGATCTAGGGTTTGTAAGTCTTGGATTCAAAGCATGTACAATAGAGAAACCTAGATCCAAGCATTAGGGTTTGTATGAGCACATAGGTTTGTTCTTATGATTAAAACCCAACACATAGTACAATATACTCATAAGTCCTTAACCTTATAAGGTACTCCATAACCCACCAGTCAACCCCTGGTCAAAGTCAAAGTCCTCAGTCAAGGTCAACAGTCCATGTTGACCCCAACTCGCCGAGTACCCTCGGCTACTCGCCGAGTTCCTTGAAGCACAATCCAACTCGCCGAGTCATTGGGGTGACTCGTCGAGTTGCTTCGATTCTCGTTCAAACTTTAAGGCCACCCGTCGAGTTCTCTCCTTGCAACTCGACGGATACACACGCGTATATATCCTAGGGAAAACTCATCCGACTCGCCGAGTTGTTCTTCAACTCGCCGAGTCTTATGGTAATCTTCATCGGACTCGCCGAGTTGTTCATACAACTCGTCGAGTCCACGGCCATCTTCATGTGACTCGCCGAGTCAATCTTGCGACTCGCCGAGTTAATCTTGCGACTCGCCGAGTCTATTCAGTCCTTTTTCCATACAGACTTGTTTTGAGCCATGCAGCAGCTCCAAATCACAGATCCAAGCTTCTAGGGCATGCTTATCACGTAAAGTTGCAAACTTTACGTGCATGCATGGCTATAAAGGCTCTAAATGCCTATTTTAAGTTCTTAATGGAACTTCATGCTCAAGAGGGACCTTAATCATGACCAAAACTGAAACTTTATGCTTATAGAATCCAAGGAGGGTCCAGATCTGAAGTTACAACCTCAGATCTAGTCCATAGCTCATCTTCCAACTTAATATCTCACCAAAAACCCTAAAACTCAACCAATAGAAGAGATTCACAAGGAAAAAGGCGATTTGGTTACCTCCAGAAGATGATAACTGAGATAAGAGTTGATTCCCACACTCTACTTGCTCCAATCTCCTTCTCCTCTAAGCCTTCTCCCTCCAAGGATCCTCTTTTCAAGCTTCAAACACACAATGGGCACACACACACGTATTAGGGTTTTAAGGGGCTCTCAAAGACTGCAAAGAGGCCAAAGGAGGCTGAGGTTCCTTTAAATAGAGGTGCAAACCCCAGGAATTAGGGTTTCATCTGCCAGCTCCTACTCGCCAAGTCCCAATATGGACTCGTCGAGTAGGTCACTTAACACGCAATCCCACCCCGCTGCTACTCGACGAGTAGGTCAACCAACTCGCCAAGTAGAGCTTAACCCAATAAATCTTATTTAACCAATACCTGAGAATCGGGGCGTTACACTTATTGTTATGCACTTTGCTCAACATACTACAAAGTGTTGTTAATATTGTAAGCTATGTAACTAGTTTTTAACCTTTCTGCACTGTTTTAAAAACATCATAGAAAAATCATACAAAGTCGAAAATTGAATCCGTAAACTCTGAGAGTTTAGAAAATTTGTCCAGTTTAATCATAATTTTTATTATGATTTTTAGAAGTCTCTAACTTGTGTGAAAATGTTCGTATTCACAGACTGGTCTGAATTCGTTTCTGAAATGATAGGCAGTTTTGTAAAAATCACCATAACTGGTAGAAAAAATCGTATGGAGATGTGCAAGTAGTCATTTTAAAGGTATGAACCTGAACTATTTTAATATTAAATAGTTTTTAAGGATATTGAGTTTAAGATGGTCAAAACAGTCCGTGAATGGAACTAAACTTTCCTGTTGAAAGCTGATGTTTGAGATTAGTTAAGTTTTGGTGTTTTAACTTGTATCCCCCCCCTAAAACTTGAAGAAAACATGAAAATGTGGGGGTATGAACTCACCTTGAGTTATCTCTTAGGATGGATGATGAAGAGAAGAAGTTTCCAAGTCAAGAACACTTGGGAGTTGCTTGAAGATTCGAATATTCTATGAACAAATATGATGATATTTGTGTAAGGAATCCATTAATTGAGTGAAAGAGTGTAGGATATTCAAGTGAAGGATGAATTTACTTACCAAAAGAGGATGGAAAGCTCAAAAGTCCCTGGAGAATCACGAATTCTTGGAGAGAAAATGAGAGAGAAATGTGTATTTGCTTTTGGTGAAGTGTTTATGATCTAGGGAATGTGAGTAGTATAGGTTCTTTGTGTGTGTGGATTTAAGGAGACTTGTAGGGGAAGAATAAGGGTACAAGGAGTGGACAAGGCTGATGTGAATAGTGACTGAGGGTGGTCATAGAGTGGGTATGGGAGGTTGCTTGTGTCATAGTTTTGTGGAAAAGTCAAAGATCACCTTTTGTACTTTGCCTTTGCTCTTAAGAAAAGTGTGGGTTTTAATACAAGAATCCTTAGAATATGTATATTTTATGATATTGGAAGGTTAAAAATAATAAAATATGGATTTATACGAAAATCCCGTGCGAAAATCATCGAAAACGGGCTTAAAACGCGAAAAGGGTCAAAAACCGGGAAAAGAAGGCGAAATCTGCGAATATCCGAGATCAGGGCCGAAGGTTCGGTCCTTGGATGCTTAGAACCGAAGGGATGTTCGGTTGTTTGGTGAGAAGCGAGAGGGGGTTTGGCCGAGGGTTTCGCAGGTGAAGTCGTCAGAGGGGAACCGAAAGCGAGAGGAGCGAAGGCGAAGGCGAAGGGGCTTTCGGGTTCGGTCTCGGATCTGCTTCGGCTCGCCAGGGTTTCGGTTCTTCAACAGTTCGGTCCAAGCAAGTTTGGTTCTTACCAGGAGCTTCGGTCTATGCGATGTGTTTCGGTCCAGGAGGGGTCTTAGGGTTTCGCTTCTTAGGGTTTCGCCTCTAAGAGGGTTTCGCTTCTATAGAGTTGTTTTACCAATAAACTTCCCGTTTTGCACGGTTTTTGACTAAGTTAAAGGTCGGAATGCCCCAAATGATTATAAAAAGTTGAGGGAGGTTATGAGAGAGATTTGGGATAGATTTGAGAGAGATTTGAGATAGAGCGAGAGAGATTGAGAGAGACTTTATTTGTGACCTTTGTGAGTGTTTAGCCTTCAAATGCAAGGTTCGTAAGACCCGGTAATCCTTGTTATGAGTGTTATACGCCCCCGAGGGGTACGGAATAATGTTTTACCAAGTAGTTTCATCACTTACCCTGATTAGGGTTTAAGACATCTGAACATACGAACTTTCCAAGTGATAACTTCTTATTAAAATAGCGAGTTGTACAGTAATAACATAATGTAAACCCTAATATACAAGGGTTAGCTGAGTTGACCGGTTTGACTTGTTGACTTTATTTGACTTTGACTTGACTAGAAATTGACGGTTGTCACATCTGGGTAGTACGTGGGCGTACTCTATGAGTACGCTTAGCGTACTAGCTAGACTTTGATCACGAGCATCGACCACGTACGTTGGGCGTACGTGGTGTTACGCTGGGCGTACGCTGGCTTCAGATAAACCCTAATTTTTAGGGTTTGTGCCTTATTTAAGCTTCTTAAACCCATCCCCTGACCAGTTTAGACCAGCCTCTATATCTTGAAAATCCTAACCTCGCCCTTAGCCTTTGATTTGGTGTTCTTGAGCTCTTGTGAAGCATTTTGGTGTGTTTTTGTGTATCTTGAAGTGGTAGAAGAAAATTGAAGACTCATTCTTTGGAGAGGAGCTTAGAGATCCAGATTTACCTTCTTCATTTTGTGACTTTTGAGGTATAAAGTCCATAACTTGTCAAATACTTGTATAGATCTTCTTGTGGGCTTGTTTATGGCTATTTTGGTCCCTTTTGGTTAGTCCTTGTGAGCTAAGGTTGTTTCAGAAGCTTAACCTTTTAGCTCTGGACATTTTAGGGGTCCCTTAAGCATAAAAATGCAAACTTTATGGTACAGATGGACTCATGCATGTGTTAAGACCCTTTGTTAAGCTCTTTTGAGCTCTAGAGCCCCATTAAGCCATGTATGCACGTAAAGTTGCCAATTTTACGTGATTTATCATCTTTTGAGACAAGATATGAGAGTATGGAGCAGGGGCTAAATGGATTAAGTGCTTATTGATGTGGAGTGGCCAACTGGGGAGTACGTTGGGCGTACAAGCTAGTATGTTGCGCGTACTAGCCCCACAGTGTGTACGCTAAGCGTACGAGCTGAGTACGCCCAACGTACTCAGTAGGTGGGCTTCGATTTTGGGCTTCTTGGCTTTGGGCCATGTGTAGACCTTAGGAGTTTAGGGCTTTGTTGGGCCATTAGATTTCTAGTTTGGACTTTTTTGGATGAAGGCCCACGAAGGGGTTTGGACCTAATTTGGAATATTGGGCCATAATTGGGCCTTGGGTGACTATTTTTGGAATTGGGCCTTTTTGAGTAATTGGTTTGGGCTTTGGCCGTGGGCCAAGTTAGGTAAAGGTTAAAATGGTCTTTTACCCTAGTTTGGACTCTTAGTATGAGTTGGGATCCAATTATTAATTGGATGTTATTTTATGATGATAGCACGGGGATTTTCGGACCAAAATCTAGAGATTTATCTGTGAGTTTCAGCAGTCTGAGGTGAGTCTTCCTCACTGTGTTTAGCGGGTCAAAGGCACCAATGCCGACCCATGGTTATTATGTTAGGGTGCTAGATGTATGTGTGACTCTTGCATGTGTATGTTTTTGTATGCTTAGTGGGCGGGGCCCAATGGGTAATCTATATGCCATTACTTGTTATACTTGTATGTTTGTATGTTGGGCGGGGCCCGTTATGGGAGTTAGGGCGAGGCCCGTTATACTCAGTGGGTAGGGCCCGTTATGTGAGTTAGAGCGAGGCCCGTTATAAACAGTGGTCAGGCCCGTTATGCGAGTTAGGGTGGGGCCCATTATATGTTTGATATGTGTTGTATGTGATATTTGGAGGAAACTTACTGAGCTTTGTGCTTACGGTTTTCAGTTTATGTTTCAAATACTTCTGGTGCAAAAGGGAAGAGCTCGGGGTGATTGCAGTGCACACAGGATATTGTTCTGCATTTCATGACAACTCTGATATTTTATGATGTTTTGATACATTTGTTCCACTTGGGATTTATGATGATGTTTTCGGATATTGTTTTTTTTAATTGAAAATAAATTTTTTGGGTCTTATTTATGGGATGTTACAGGAATATTTGTCACACCCCCGAACCAAGGATGGCGGAAACATCCGGGGGTGGAGGACTTCATGTATAGTATCACAACAACGAGTATAATAGTGCTCAAAGTAAATACAACCATCATAAATATAATTGAAAAAGTTACACCATAGTATGTGTTTACATGTTTCAAATCACCCTTTATGTAATACATTTGTGATGTGAAATCCATAAACTATTACTATTTTAGTTTATCATGTAGTATATGAAAGACCCGTTTGTATTGAGAGTAAAACCTTTTTCATGTAGTGTGCTTGTATTGTAAAATCCATAAACTATAGTTATTGTAGTTTATTGTATGTGTTCGAAATGAATGAAAATCCTTATCATGAATGACTAATTTCTGTTTATGATGATAAACTAATAAGAAATGCATCCAACATTTAGAAACTTATTGTTATGCACTTTGCTCAACATACTACAAAGTGTTGTTAATATTGTAAGCTATGTAACTAGTTTTTAACTTTTCTGCACTGTTTTAAAAACATCATAGAAAAATCATACGAAGTCGAAAACTGAATCCGTAAACTCTGAGAGTTTAGAAAATGTGTCTAGTTTAATCATAATTTTTATTATGATTTTTAGAAGTCTCTAACTTGTGTGAAAATGTTCGTATTCACAGACTGGTCCGAATTCGTTTCTGAAATGATAGGCAGTTTTGTAAAAATCACCATAACTTGTATAAAAATCTTATGGAGATGTGCAAGTAGTCATTTTAAAGGTATGAACCTGAACTATTTTAATATTAAACAGTTTTGAAGGATATTGAGTTTAAGATGATCAAAACAGTCCGTGAATGGAGCTAAACTTTCCTGTTGAATGTTGATGTTTGAGATTAGTTAAGTTATTGGTGTTTTAACTTGTATTCCCCCCCCCCCCCTAAAACTTGAAGAAAACATGAAAATGTGGGGGTATGAACTCACCTTGAGTTATCTCTTAGGATGGATGATGAAGAGAAGAAGTTTCCAAGTCAAGAACACTTGGGAGCTGCTTGAAGATTCGAAGATTATGTGAACAAATATGATGATATTTGTGTAAGGTATTCATTAATTGAGTGAAAGAGTGTAGGATATTCAAATGAAGGATGAATTTACTTACCAAAAGAGGATGGAAAGCTCAAAAGTCCCTGGAGAATCACGAATTCTTGGAGAGAAAAGTGTATTTGCTTTTGGTGAAGTGTTTGTGATCTAGGGAATGTGAGTAGTATAGGTTCTTTGTGTGTGTGGGTTTAAGGAGACTTGTGGGGGAAGAATAAGGATACAAGGAGTGGACAAGGCTGATGTGAATAGTGACTGAGTGTAGTCATAGACTGGGTATGGGAGGTTGCTTGTGTCATAGTTTTGTGGAAAAGTGAATGATCACCTTTTGTACTTTGCCTTTGCTCTTAAGAAAAGTGTGGCTTTTAATACAAGAATCCTTAGAATATGCATATTTTATGATCTTGGAAGGTTAAAAATAATAAAATATGGATTTATACGAAAATCCTGTGCGAAAATCATCAAAAACGGGCTTAAAAAGTGAATGTGGTCGAAAACTGGAAGTGAGGAGCGAACCTGCGAGGGTTCGGTTCTTGTTGCTGAGGATCGAAAGTAGTTTCGGTCTATGGGATCTCACAAGCGAAGTTGGCTGAGGAGGGAACCGAAGGCGAATTGGACCGAGAGGGCTGGAGCCGAACCGAAGGTGGCTTCGGTCCTAAAGGCTGTTTCGGTCTTGGCAGGTTCAGTCCTTAAGAGTTCGGTTCTTTAAGCTAGTTACGGTCCTTAAGGAGTAGTTTCGGCTCTAAAGAGAGGCTTCGATTCTAATAGGGACTTCGGCCCTATATGGCTGTTTTTTGAGAAATCTTCCCGTTTCTAGCGGTTTTTTACTATATTAAGGGTCAGGATGCCCCGAGTGATTATAAAAGTTGAGGGAGGTTATGAGAGAGATTTGGGAGAGATTTGAGATAGAGAGAGATAGAGTGAGAGAGATTTAGAGAGACTTTATTTGTGACTTTTGTGATTTAGCCTTCAAATGCAAGGTTTGCAAGACCCGGTAATCCTTGTTATGAGTGTTATACGCCCCCGAGGGGTACGGAATAATGTTTTACCAAGTAGTTTCATCACTTACCCTGATTAGGGTTTTAGAATTCTGAACATACGAACTTTCCAAGTGATAACTTCTTATTAAAATAGCGAGTTGTACAGTAATAACATAATGTAAACCCTAATATACAAGGGTTAGCTGAGTTGACCGGTTTGACTTGTTGACTTTATTTGACTTTGACTTGACTAGAAATTGACGGTTGTCACAATATTGGTCATTTCCATTTGAGAATGAAGTGATAAAACCTTTTTTATTTGTGTAGCACGACATGGTTTTTGATGCATCAATTACACTTTCGTGTAAACCTAAAATCGGTGGGGAAATTCTTGCGGCATTTAGAAACATACGTGAATGCGAGACTATGTTCTGGAATACATATTTCGGGAGGTGGTTAGACATTCCTAATATAGATGGGGATCCTTTGCCTCTACATTACGTCTATTGCCACGAAGTTGTCACTGACCCCCGAAGCCAAGTAGAGGAAATTGTTTTTGAGATTGGGGATTACGAGCTGTCTTTCGGGAAGAAAGAATTTTGTCACATCACCGGCTTCCGGTTTGGTGACTATTTTCTTGCTTCTGCATCTGGCAGATGTGTTTAAACATTCACTTAATGAGTTATCGGACGATGATGCAGTCCGTGTATGTCTTCTATACCTGTTAGAGAAGGGTTTCAATGGGTGGTTGGCTAAACAACCTATTACAGAAGAGTATTTCGCTTTGCTATCCAACCTTGATGAATTCAAGATGTATAATGTCATCTATTTTATAATTACTAATTAATTAAATTACCTGTCGCTACTAATATTTTTTTAGAAATTTAATTGTTAACTAATTTTTTATGTGGCAGATATCCATGGGGGAGGATAATTTGGGATCAATTGTACAAACAACTATATAGTGTATTCAATAAGGTTGACAAGCTTATACATCTAGAAGAACCAAAAGAGAACGAACCTCAAAAATTGACCTACACCCTACTGGGGTTTTTATACGCTTTTAAGGTAAGTATATTATGAAATTTTTATTATTTATTTTTGTTTGCTAACATTCTAATTTATTTATTTGTTTGCTAACATTCAGTTATGGATTCTTGAGACATTTCCGGTGAGTAGTTTGTTTGGTACCCGACAACAAAATATGATCCCTCGGGCTGTTGCATGGTCAGAACTGAGGGCGTTACAAAAGACTCACTGCAACCAGTTTTTACAAATCGACGACGTATGGTTACTTTATTATTTAAATATTTATTTATTTTATAATTTATGTTTATTTATAATTTTATAATCTTGTTAGCAGGGTAATAGACTCATACAGAAGTTGGGGCCGACGGAAGATGAGATGTGTGCTAAATGGTGGATTGTTAGCTCGGTGTGCATTGATCGCCCTAATTTTCCCGACACTGAAGTTCACAGGGCACCTTCCCAAACACCATCACCCAAAAACTCCCCTACCCACGAGCCTCGTGAAAAGAAGGCACGGATATATGACAATGACTTATGGGAGCATGATTATGTCTTCCGCACCCCCGCACAGCCGCTGAGTGATGGCCCTGAGCAGCCGTCTCCGGTTATTCACTTGTAACACCTGTTCCAGTTATTACTTAATTTAATTAAGATCTGGGGTTTTGGTGTGTGGACTCGGCGAGTTGGGAGTCCAACTCGTTGAGTAGAGGGCATTTCAAGGACGCGGAATCTACACCCTACTCGACGAGTTGGAAGGCCGACTCGACGAGTAGGCGCTGTAATAATAAAACCCTAATTTTAGGGTTTACACCCTATATAATCTCCTTATGAGCCTTGATGTTGACCTCCCATCAGCCTCCAAAGCTAAGAACGTATGTGCTAACCCTAATCCCCATTCTCTTCCATTTTGTGAGCTAGAATGACCTTTGAAGCTTAAGAAGAAGGAGAAAGTGATAAGATCCAGCAAACCAAGCATCCATCCTTGAGCTTAATCATCTTGTGGACTGTTGTAAGTCTTCAAGACTCGATTTTTATTAAAGAATATGACTACATCTTGAGTTTACCCTTCATTCCCTACCCTTCTTGTTGAATGCATGCATGGAATTCATAAAGTTTGCAACTTTATGAATCTCCAGAGCAAAATGGTCCAGGGTGGGCTAGATTTGGCTTTTTGTTGAGCAAGGACACCATGAAAGGGTTTTAGGGCATGTTTCCCTCTTTTTGGCCATTTTGACCTAGGGACATGTATTGGACATGCATGTCCATAAAGCCTCCATCTTTGGAACGTTTTGAGGAATAGAAACCTTTCTGCGAAGGAGGGATTTTAGATCCCTAGAGTTTTGGACCATATGGCAAAGCTTTGGAACTTTCCGACCTTTGTTAAGGGCCTTGGAGCATTTGGAACGGTTCTAGAAGGTAAAGTTGGAAACTTTATCCTTCTAGACACCTTAGGGTTTTAGATCTAAGCCCTGGAGTCCCTGGATTCGGTGTATCATCACAACAAGCAAAAAGGAAGGGGGACTCGACGAGTTGCTCTAGGAACTCGACGAGTCGGGTTGGGTTTCCCCGCCTTCTGGATATCAAGTGAACTCGGCGAGTTGATGAAACAGCTCGGCGAGTTGGCTAGGGTTTGACCAGGTCTTCTTGACACGGTAGGAACTCGACGAGTTGCTAGATGCACTCGACGAGTTGAGGTCAACAGGGACTGTTGACCTTGACTTTGACCAGGACTTTGACCAGGGTTGACTTTGAGAGTAATTATGGGATCATGACAAGTCAATCATTTAATGTTTATAAGCAGTTGAGTTGGAGCAACACGTGGGACATATCTGATTCTAGTTTTTGTTGGGTTTTAGTATACTACAACATCCTATGGTGCACATACAACCCTAAATACCTTAGATCTATGTTTTCTCTATTATACATGTAAATATGAAGTTTCCAAGATATTACCATATACTAGCATACAAATATCATATACTTGGGTAATAAAATAGATAGAATACATACCTTTTTTTTGATGTAACTTGTCTTCATGAAGCTTGAGTGCCTAGTGCCCCAAGTGTGACACCTCAAATGGTTCACACAACACCATGAACACTTGGAATAACCTTGAGAATAAGGATACTTTGGTTCTCTCTAGTGAAATCGGCCTTGCCCTTTTGTGTACACACACTAGTGCCCATTTCACCAACCAAGGACATATTTATATAGTGTGGAGATTAGGGTTAAACCCTAATACTCATGACCTTTCATTTCATATGATACATGGGTTAAACACTCCATGGACTATCCATGAAAGCTTAGCCCAACCTAAATGAACTTGGCCCATCACACACATATATCTTAGAGTCCATATTTAATTAGTTCCTTTTGATCACTTAATTAATTATAAATTAATTCTTGATCAATACTAATTAAATAATATGATTATATATTAATATATTAGAACTTATAATATATTAATATAAATCACTAGTATCCTTTTTCCTCATCTTGTCTATCCAATTGTCCCGATGCCATGCAACCCAAATGGACCATGCCGGGTCGGGTCAAGTCTTACCAATTATAGTTATGGACTTAGACATTAATCCAACAGTCTCCCACTTGGATAAGTCTAAAACTATTATTGAGTATGACTTCAAAAACCAACTGGCAATCGTAGCTCTCAAAAGCTTCTGTCGAACTCTGACCTTGCCGATGAACTCTGACCTTTGTCAATGACTTGTCCATTAGATAAGGGATCATATATTCCTCCATTCTAGATATCATATGGACTGAGACATAGATTATCAATCATTCTCTCTGTCCATTTGTTGTTTCCCGATTTCCAATTTATGATGACTGACTGATTGAACAAATCAAATCAGTCCTGGCTTGGCCAAGCACTCACATGTGTCATCGCTAAATCATCGAGGGGCCCACAGATATCGCTTTTATCCCGAAGGTAAAAGGAATGGATAAACTTCGACTCATATGGCTTGTTCTACTACTTGTTGAATCATACACAAAGGCACGTTTTATAACATCGAGTTACCAATGGCTTTTCGTGCAATCAATGTATAACCAATTCATAGTAACAACTCATATCTCTAGGTTTTAAGAATATAAGATATTATCGTCTCATGATCACTCGTGATGAAATCCATGAAGTGATTCAAATGAGCGTGGGTTGAATCCAATACTCAGAACTTATGAGCACTCATGAGTGTTGTAGCACCGCTTTGTCCAACATCTTAGACCTCTACAAGCCAACCCATGACAGTCTTGATTCATATCTACTTCCAACATATGACCGACTGTGGATAGTTTGAATAACTTAGTCATTCAGGAAGAATGACCTAGTTTATTCTGGAAGTCAAAACATGCAAAATGAAACACAAGAATAAATGAATCAAATATGGTATCAAACCCTATGAATATAAATAGACCACTTTTATTTATCACCATACTGATTATTCATTATTTCATTGTTTCGGTTTTATCAACTTTATACCTGAATTAAAAACACTAGTTGTCCCATGCTCCAAGCATGTACACTATGTTTTTCTAAATAATAGCTTTGCCATACACCAAGTATGCACTCTATGTTTGTCTATGATCCTTACTTTGTGAAATAAACCAATTGAACAGAATTTCAATGATTCTAATTTCACACTCCCAAATCCTTATTGAAAAATGTGAGAATTTCAAATTCCTATCATTTATCGAAATCTGTTTAGATTTTAAACTTATATGCACTGACCCTCCTGTTATGAATATGTACAAAGTCACAAAGACTTGTCAACAGTCATTATAAGGTATTCCAATGGAGATCAACTCCATGGAAACTAAGTCTCATATTCAAAGTACATTGCTTTGGACATGCTTCTTGCATTAAGTTTTCTAATCTTACACAGATAACTTCCACCTATGGAGACAACTCCATATTCTCATTTTGACTATCACTTCTGAACAAGAGATGCCTCTGTTCAGAATATGTCAATATGGTCCTTCCAAAATTAGCACTATACTTCCAACTGTCCCTGAGCAACCAATCTTTGGTAAACCTCAGATTGTCCTCGACAATTGCTTAATCATTTTAGTCATATCCAATTCTAGACCTTTTCCCTTCTTAATGCCTCTGGGCATTTGGAAAAATTTAGAAATGACAAATATTATAGCACATGCAATCGATCCTGTACCCAAAGCAAATGGTACACGATTCATGATGTCTCACATAAAGACATGATTCTAGACCAGTCTTTTGCTACAATATTTTTATTTGCCATGTTTTCAAAATTTGACTATGAAGAGGGATGCCGTAATCATAATCGAATTTTGAGAACGCAATATATAGAATTTCCTTAAGTTGAACCAATCCAACATGAAATTCATATATATATTCTTGACTAAAGATGATTAAGGTCTCAATCTAAGCCTTTAGAACAGAAATGAAGTATATCCTCTCCCTTAATTATAGCAAAACAACTTTTTCAATCCCAGCAGCCTCACGAATTGAAACTTTTGTTTTCTATAATTAACATTGCTAACTTGCAACACTAACAATAATTATCATGCTCCCACTAACATGATGATTATTAGCATAACACTTATGCTCCCACTAGCTTTGACATGTACTCAGAAATCAGCTGGACTTCTAGAAATCAATACTTTATTGACTTTCTTACCAAAGTTCAGATTTCTGATACGAGATGCTTTGATAAAACTTTATCAAAATCATACACCTTTCCTTAGATAGCATGCATGTGTGTCTAAATAATTTCAGAACTATGAAAAGGGATGCCGTAATCATAGTCTCAATTGTTTAGACCTTTTGCCATCTGCTTCAAATCTACTTGGTGGAAGTGTTTCCTCACCATCATTTTCATGAATCGGAGAGAAACCTTATGACCCTTAGATTTTATGGTGTATGTGTTCTTATCCATGTGAATCGTCAAAACCATAGTCACAAGACAAGGATAATGAAAAATCCAAACTCATATGGACTGAACTTATACAATCTTAACTTCTTGCCACCTGGCAGTACAGGGCCTGCCATTGCTTCCAAGTTGTTATGCAACCAATTGAGAACTTTCAGAACTCCTATGCAAAGCCAACTTTAACTGGAATGGGCACAGAATATGTCAACACGATAGGTTATAAACCTCAAGTCGTGTGCTAGTGAAGAACCTCAGGTTTTATTCTTGATTAGTTCTTGAAATTCTTTTTAGGATCTTTAAGACTCCCACTGTCCTCTTGACATATAAGACTATCTTGCCAAATATTCAAGAGATAGTGCGGATTCTTTATCAAGACAAACACTTCACACAATTGGCCTTAGTTGGTCTTTGTTTTATTCAAAACATCACAACTTACCAATTTCAAATGTACAAGAGTATGACACTTTTACTCTTACATTTGACAAGTGTTTTAAACCTTTCTTTAAGATATGTCACTCAAGTTACAATCTTGGAGTATGACTCTAAGAATTGTTTTGGAACGAAGTATGACTCATCTTCCTAATCTAACCATTTCAACAATTCATGACTCCTCTTCTTAGTCATAAGAATGCACTGAGATGACCTTTAGAGGACTAATTGTGATATGATTTCTAAATCATTAAGATGATCACAAACATGATACTAAAGTACTCTCCCATCTTTTCAGATTTGAGAAACTTTATCTTTCTGCCAAATTTGATTCTTCCCATTCGTTCGGCCATATATTGAGACTTTTCCAATGTTTCAGAATTATACTTAAACTTGTAAGTATAACCATATTTACTAAACTTTAGTAAATCAAATAGTCTTAACGAGCTTTGTGGCGGACATGACCAGTGCACAAGAATGTGTACTCGATCCCTTTAGTCCTTCACTTGACTCACACATCCATGTGAACAAGTAATTAGTCTTGATTTTCCAATGCTTGAAAGTTCTCATTCATCATACTATTCAACTTGCATGATTCCAAGTTTCGGTCCAATTGAAACTTGGGCGATGAGGAACTTTCCTGATTTGGTAAAGTTAGACACTACCACAAATGAAAGAATCAAATCCATTTTCCAATATTGCTGTTAGTGGAATCATATAAGCAACAATTTTCCACAAATGCCATTGTAAGGATACTTCAAATAAATAAAATTAAACAATTTTCTTTTATTTTAAAACTTTGCGGAAAAACTTATCCTTACAATCCACATGAAAATTGTTGTTATCTATTCCTTAGCAATATATCATAACTTCTTAAGCAACTGCTCAAAATTCTGATGCGATCGAAATCCACCTTCGCGATCAGAATCAACATATACTTCCTTTAAGATTTCTCTCTATTCTTTGATTCTTAAAACATCAACATGTGACCCAGTCACATCATGTAATAAGGATCTCAGAATAGAACTTAACAGAGTTAGATAATGGGCTCTACCTGATGTAGAGTCAAACTTATTGACTTTAACATCCTTAGGTAAATTTGGCAGCTTTGCAATCAACGCCCCTTCCTTTGGCAAAATAAACATATGGACCCTTTGTAATGGGACTATCTCAGACTTAGCCTTTCTCTTTACCATTTGGTCAACCGGGTTGACTATGGCCAATCCCTTTCCATTGGGAAGAGAATGCTTTTTCTGGATTTCCAGTGTCACCATTGTCACTGTCCATAAAGTTTTTGGGAAGTTGATCTTCTAATAAAATTTGCTTTACTATCGTTCCAAATCATTGCTGATTCAGCAGCACCAAGCAAATAGATATGATCATTAAGGTTCATGTCATAGTCTGTTTCATAGTAGTCCCAAAGGAACTCACTATGTGACTTAGAAAGTGATTGAACATCCAACTTTCTCAAGACTTTGACACCCAACTCTCCCGGCTTGTCAATATGTGACTTCATCTCTAAGACGTGATCACACATAGACCTTGCTTGCCATTAGGGCTTGAGTGACCTTGAACTTGTGGGTTAGGGAGAATAATTGGAGGAGGTGGAGGAAGTAAAGTTCCAAGAGATTTGGGAAGATCATAGATGTCTGAACTAGACATCTTTTGGGAGATATTCAAGATAGTTGATCTAAAGTCCTTAATATAACACCCAATATGAAATATTAAGGCTAGGATCCAACAACGTATTTATAACTGGAAGAGGGATGCCGTAATCCGAGTTATAAAATAGTTGAAGGTAGGTAAATGACGATTTACCAATTTCCACCATGAAAAACGAAATAATTTAATTAGGTTTTTACTTGGATTTGAAACTCCTGGATCTTTTGAGATTCATTGAACTTTTCAATGGCATGTTTCAATCTCAAGTGTGCCCTTCAGGTTTTGTGATTAGGATGCCGAGGATCACAAAACAAGGTGTGAAGTAACCATGCAAATATACTTGGTACCCTTAATATTTACCCCTCAATCGATGTGCCGGTTAACCACACGAGCTCCACCGATATTATGATAAATATTAAGTTACCCTTTGCCTACTTTGTTAAATCCAGGTTAGTGTGCCGGTTAACCACACAAGCTCCACTAACGGTTTAAACAAAGTACAAAGTGTAATTTCATAGATTAGCACCTTATTCACATTTTCCTAAGTAACTAAGATTGGGAATTAATAAAATGTTTAGTTACTTAGTATTTATCATTAATACTTTTAATGAAGGGAGAATTATAGTCCTTGTCCTACCTGTTCGGCTAACGACCCTCCACCAGTCAAGGAAGCGGTGGGTGAGAGTGGACACCCATTAAGTTGCCATTTTATAGGCAACAACCTTATACCCCCCTTATAGACCGACTTCGTGAATGAGGCCTACTAATGGTAAGACTGACTTGCTCTTATACACATATATATATTATTAACTTATAATATTATAAAGTATAAGGGTTGAATTTTAACTTTTAAAATTCTAAGGGCTTAACTTGGAATTAAAGTATTCATTAGAGAAAACTTTTCAAATTCCAAAACTTGAGGGCAAGTTTTGAAACTATTCAAAACTCTTGGATTTTCATAACTTATGAGTTTTAAGTAAAACTTTAAAACTTTTAATGAAGAGACTCTTAGACATCCATAACTTGAGGACAAGTTATGGAGCCATAAAAATTATTTATAAGAAAAGACTCTTCATTTTTTTGTAACCTAAGGCATATTTATGAGTTTTTTAAGATTCATAAATGTGACTTTTTATATAACTTGAGGACAAGTTACAAAAAAAAAACACATTTTATGAACAACTTTTAGATTAATTAGTATTGAAAACAACTAAAACACAATTTTTTTCCATTAATCTAAACTAACTCATAAATCAAGGAAACATAGAACTTTTGGTAATCCATAACTTATGGAGTTAAATGCTTGTTTTATGATGAAACTATTCATGTTCCATAACTTAAGAATAAGTTATGGAATTCTTTAAAATATTAACACCAAATTTTGTAACTCCATAAAAACAATTTTTTTTTAAAACCTTTTCATATCCATAACTTATGGAGGTTTCAAAACACATACGATCACAACTTAAAAAAAAACTTTTTGAGCTCCAAAATTTTATGACAAAATTTGTAACTCCTTAAAACATTTAGATCAAACTTTTAAAACTAATAAAATAATCATATCATTTTATCTTTTACTAAATTTGACCTAATTCAACTCATATAGCAAATGATTCAAATTTTACAAATAATTAGTTTTTCACAAAACAAGTAATTATCTTAAAATTTGACAAACTTCATGTTTTTTTTTCAACTTTGAAAATCAAACATTTGCATGAATATAACAGAAAACAACTCATGGCTCTGATACCACTGTTGGGTTTTAGTATACTACAACATCCTATGGTGCACATACAACCCTAAATACCTTAGATCTATGTTTTCTCTATTATACATGCAAATATGAAGTTTCCAAGATATTACCCTATACTAGCATACAAATATCATATACTTGGGTAATAAAATAGATAGAATACATACCTTTTTTTTTATGTAACTTGTCTTCATGAAGCTTGAGTGCCTAGTGCCCCAAGTGTGACACCTCAAATGGTTCACACAACACCATGAACACTTGGAATAACCTTGAGAATAAGGATACTTTGGTTCTCTCTAGTGAAATCGGCCTTGCCCTTTTGTGTACACACACTAGTGCCCATTTCACCAACCAAGGACATCTTTATATAGTGTGGAGATTAGGGTTAAACCCTAATACTCATGACCTTTCATTTCATATGATACATGGGTTAAACACTCCATGGACTATCCATGAAAGCTTAGTCCAACCTAAATGAACTTGGCCCATCACACACATATATCTTAGAGTCCATATTTAATTAGTTCATTTTGATCACTTAATTAATTATAAATTAATTCTTGATCAATACTAATTAAATAATATGATTATATATTAATATATTAGAACTTATAATATATTAATATAAATCACTAGTATCCTTTTCCTCATCTTGTCTATCCAATTGTCCCGATGCCATGCAACCCAAATGGACCATGCCGGGTCGGGTCAAGTCTTACCAATTATAGTTATGGACTTAGACATTAATCCAACAGTTTTCCAGCACAACATTCGTGAGAGGTGAGTCTTCTCACCATACCAATGGGTCTAAGGCACCAAGGCCGACCCATTTTCTGATATGTGGTACACTAGTTGTAGTAGAGATATGTGGTATGATAGTTAGCCTTATGCTAAGTTGTATGCTAGTGATTTTGTGATATTTGCATGAAAGACCATGGGGGAGCCCATGACACTTGGATATAAGACCATGTGGGGGAGCCCATGACACTTGGATATAAGACCATGTGGGGGAGCCCACGATTGTCTGGCAGGGAAAGACCATGGGGGAGCCCATGGCACTTAGGTGTAAGACCATGTGGGGGAGCCCATGGCTTCCTTATGTAGGGATATGTGGTAGAGATAACTTTTATAGCTAATATGATATGTTATGTGGTAGAGATAGCTTTTATAGCTAATATGATATGTGTTATGTGGCTTGTGTGTGGGGTATGCTCTGGGGGACTCACTAAGCATTAGCTTACAGTTTGTGGATTTGTTCCAGGTACATCTGAGCCCAAGGGCAAGGACAAGGCTTGATGGCACGGCGTGCACTCTCTCACCGACATTTTATGGGACACTCTGATGTTTTTAAATAAAGTTGTAATGAATGTGGATTTGAAAACAATTGTTTTGGGATTTCATGGTTTATAGAAATGGTTTGATTAATTAAAAATGAAAAATTTCTTTTGAAAATTTGGGTCGTTACATCACTCGTCGGATGTAAAAGAGATTTCGTATGATGAATACAAAACATTGTCGCCAACACCTCTTAGGCGTTCTAAGCGCCAAAAAGTTATGTTCATATGGTATAAGTCGCCATGGATACAAATGAAGAGGAAAGGTGTTACACGACAACAACCAGCACCGTTAGACAATCTCTTAGATCCTACCGTACACACTGTTTATAAAGAACGGGATGACTCGTTGTTGTTTGGTCACAGTTATTTAACCAGTTTTGCTACACTTGAGTTTTGGACACGGTTATATGTGGATAGTCATGGAGGATGGTTGCCATGTGATGTAAGTAATATAATTATTTGCTTATTACATAATACTCTTCTAATAACAATGCTTACTTTACTTCAAAAAAATTAATTGGCAGCACATCATGATGTGGATCTCATTGCTAGTAGACCGTAAAGCGGATGACGCTCGGTGGACGGTTGTGTCGTCAGCTATCAACACTGATACATTTGAGTGGAGTGACATTGCTGACGGATCCGTTTACCCAGCTTGGGCAAAGTGTGATACAGTATAATTTTGTTTGGATTACATTACCTGAGTATTTTTATACTAATTAATTATTTCTAACCTTTTTTTGTAGCTTTGCATTCCAATCAATATACTACATGATCATTGGTTTTTGGGTGCTTTGGATTTGAAGACATTCCAAATGACTATATACGATAGTCATTGGAAGGGCGACTACTATTCGGAAAATGAGGATTGGTTTATAGGTATGAGAGCTCGCATCCACAAACTGCTAGTGGGAGTTAGCTACTGGGGTACCGAACCAACTGATTCAATCTCACTTGAGAGCTTTAAGATGACCCTCGAAAAGGCCCCAGACATACCACAAAAGATTGGCAGCAAAGAGGATTGTGGGGTATTTTTATGTTGGTTCCTGGAGGTGTTGATCACCGAGAAATCGATTTCTATAGATGGTAAAACCACCGGCTCATGGGCTATGGGTTATAGAAAACGACTAACGGAAATATTTTCGGGTACAAGGACAAAGATAATTTGAACATCGTATTTGTAATATGACTTATACGTACATCCTTTAATTAGTTCATGTATTTATGAACATTGTAGTTGTTGTTTGTTCATTTGAATTGCATTTTATATTTTATTATTTTATAAAACAAAAGTTATACATTTTATGAAAGCAAAACTTATACATTATACTCCGGAACCATGTATTACAAATGTATTCTGGAAAGATGTATTATATTTTATGAAAGCAAAACTTACACGCAAAAAAAAAAGTCAAATGTATTCCGGAACCATTGTCCAGAATCGTACTCCGGAATTCCGAAGATCTCTCCGGAACAATGTGTTCCGAAGAATGTGGTTACTTTAACAACAAAAAAAAATGATACTTTTGTCAAAAATATCATTTATAAGGGTTAGATTACTCAATTTTTGTTAATTTAAATTTGAAGATTAACCTAATCTGACATAAAGACGTTTTTAGCAAAACATATGATCAATTTTTATTAATTAAATTTGAAGATTAACCTAATCTACAGTAAAAGATGGACATAAAGACGTTTTTAGCAAAACATATGATCAAAGGACTGAAACTCCATTTTCTCTAAACAAGGGACCGAATTTGCAGTTTACTCATTGATACCCAATGCTCTCGGCCACTTCCCAACAAAACGCTACCAGACTATCGTTGAAAGAGTAAAAGGCTGCCGTCGCCGATCTCAATCCCACGTTCCGATGAACAACCGCGATGCTTCCACAGATGCAACCACCGCCACTGCTACTCCTGGACTGATCATCTCCAAAACAGAAACCCTCCAATCATTTCTTTCCACATCAATCAACAACCCTCACCTCTCCCCAGACCTCCGTCAAATCGCATCATCCCTATCTCTCCGACCCTCTTCCGTGCCCTACAAATCTCTCCGATCCATTTGGCTCGCCTCCGATCCATCAACTCGACCTGCTCTATCCGCCGTCGTAACTGGTTCGCACTTCATCCTCAACAGTCCCCAACCTCGGGAAAAGGTAATTAATCATCATTATCTTTTGCATATATGAAGTTCCAATTGATCAGTATTGACATCAAAACCTGTATAAACTAAATTATCATGTCTTCTGGTTTCAAATGTTAGCTTCCGATCACTTGATTTTAATGTGTTTTGCAATTGATTTCAAATTTTCAATAAACCCTAAGATTTACATCTGTGATCAGAGCGAGGAACTGAAAGCGAGGCTCAGGAAATACGAAGAGGCGGCAGAGAGGAAAGCATATAAAGAGCTAGTGAAGGATATTACTCCAAGAAGAGATGAAAGTGAACCCTTTTCGTCATACAAGGATCAACTAGGATTCGGTGAGTTCTTGTAGCTACCCTTTAGTTGATTTGATCACAGAAAGCAATGAATTTGTGCTTTGATCTTACCCTTTCTCTTCCGCCATTAAAGAAAGTTGCTTGATCTTGGCAAAACTTGCTTCTAACATGAATCTTGAACCTGTTTTTTTAGGTTTACATGTGGCGCTTACGATGTTTACAGGGTATTTAGTTGGATATTATACATTTAGAGCATTGTTTGGGCATAGTCCTGTAATGGTAAAGAACTTAATTCATTCAGCAACTTTTTAAGTGTATTCAAACACCCAATTGGAGTTAAATTGATCATACTTTTGTTGATTTTGCAGCATGCTGCTGGAGGGATACTTGGATTTGTGGTGGGGATGCTTGTAGAAACAGTTCTTTTTATGATAAGAACTACCAGCCAAGATCGTAAGCAGACCACATTCACAGCTTCTAAACTAAAAAAGAATCAATAGATTTTTGTGTGTAAATCTTTATAAATTATTGTGTTTTTTTGCAATTTTGGGTAGAAGAAATATTTGTTGTTGTTTACATGAATGCCTATTTCTTTGATTTGGATGGTTGTATTAGGAATGTAAATGGATATTGGAATAATAATTTAGTTTTAAAAAACTATTTACCATGAACATTATTTATTCTTGAAAGAAAAAAACACTAATAAAAGTGTTTTTTTTTTTGTACATTGGAGTTTTAAACAAGTTTTGTTGTGTTATTTATATTATTATAACTAGATATGTTGCCCATGTTCCGCATGGGTCTTGTACGTCTGATTTGAGTGTCGTTTCTGATTATAGATTAATAGGCATCATTGTTGATTCTTTTAATTGACTTTGGATTATTTTAATATGGATAAACAGTCGGAGACGAATAGATAGAGGGCAGGAAAAAAACAAAAAAGTTAAATATGAGGATCAATATACAAAAAGAAGAAAATGACAGACACAGAAAGTGCAAGGATGAAAACAGTCAAAAAAACACGAGTTTCACTATTCCTAACGCGTTGTTGACTCTTTTAGCGAAAAAACCCGGGCTTTGGTCCGGGCTATTTTTTGTGTTTTTTTATGAAAAAATGTAAAAGTTTTGACTGTAAGGACCAAAAGTGTCAAAATGGCTAAAGAATTAAAGGGATTGGAATTAGCAAGTTTTTAGAAAATGGACCAAAGTTTTCAATTCCTTAAAGTTTTGTGGCCAAACTTTGAATATTAAAAGGTTCTAAAAAAATGTAAAAATTTTGATTGCAGGGACCAAAAGTGTCAAAATGGCTAAAGAATGAGAGGCGAAGTTGACAAAAATATCATGTAAAAGTTTTGACTGTAAGGACCAAAAGTGTCAAAATGGCTAAACAATTAAAGGGCTTGGAATTAACAAGTTTCTAGAAAATGGACCTAAGTTGTCAATTCATTAAGGTTTTATGGTCAAACTTTAAATATTAAAAGGTTCCAAAAAAAATGTAAAAATTTTGATTGCAACGACCAAAAGTATCAAAATGGCAAAAGAATAAAGGGCAAAATTGACAAAAAAACATACAACTTTATATATATATATATATATATATATATATATATATATATATATATATATATATATATATATATATATATATTAATTTGGTTATCGTAGGTTTAACCGGTTTCAATGTTGATTGGACAATGTACATGTAATTAGGGTGACACTTTATGACACGATACGACAAAAATACACGACACGAAACGAAATTGGAACGAAACTGAAATTTGAATTTGTGTTTGTGTTCAAAATTCGACACGAAATTGACACGATTTAGCAGTTGTTTATCATGTTTGTCGTGTTATATTTGATAAAGTATTCATTAAATAAACTAGCTTTTAGTGTATGTTATATTTTTCATGCCGTGTCGTGTTTATCGTTTTTTAATTCGTTCATTTTCGTGTTAATTAAAAAAAAATACGACATCGTGTCGTGTCGTATCGTGTTCGTGTTACAAAAAACTTTGTCGTGTCGTATCATGCCATACATAAACACGAAACGATGGCACGATTTGTCACCCCTACATGTAATCATTAAACTTCTATCTTCAAAAAAGAAAAAAAAAAACTATTTTGTTACATGTAATCACTAAACTTCTATCTTCACATAATTTTGAAAAAGAAAAGAACAACTATTTTGTTGTGTTTTTGTACCATTTTGGTGGCTTTTAAACTATATTTACTAAAATTTATTGTCATTTTTAAATAAATTATTATTATTATTATTAAATTTTTATACCTTTTTGTATGCTTAGAGTCCGTAAAGAAATAAATAAATATTTATTCTTTATAGGAAAAACAAAAAAAACGCATGGAAGGAACTACATCCGAAATCATTAATTTGAATAATTATTTTGTCCACATTAAGGCTACGTGTGGGAATCTGTCGTGGCACAACAAAAGACGCGTGAACACCACCCCCATGGCCAGTGTGTTCTGGTTGTGGCGTGAGTCTGAAGACGGGGTGAGACAACCAATCGGAGAAGAGTTTGGCAATGGTCCATTTGACCCACAAAAATCTTACCGTTAGCAAATTAAAAAAAAAAATTTATTCAATTTAAAACCTATCAACTAAACTATTCCTATTTTACTAACACTTTACACTACAAAAAAAACTCTCTTCTTATATATTTTTTAACTTCTACCTATGGATTCAAATCAAAATACTCCGCCTACACTCCAAATGATTCATTAGCAAATCTTAGTTACATGCAATTGATAACATCTTCAATCCAACAACAACTTTTATTCACCAATCTTTCATACCACCCACACTATTACCAACAACCACCACCACCACAATTCAATCAACCCTAATTTCAAGCCTTTCAACAACAACCTTCTCCGCAATTTCAACCTCAAACTTCTCAACGTCAACAATTTAATGCACAACCTTCACAACCATCTCAAATTCCATTATCTCAATCCCAACATATAAACCTCGACAATGACGACGATGATGAACGGGTTGAAAAAACACAACCAAATTATATAAGGCAAAAAAAATGAAAAGATCCAAGAAAAAAAACTAAGCAATTGGCCGAAGAGAAGGAGGAAGCTTTAGCTAAAACTTGGATTTTTATATCATAAGACAGGGATGTCAACAACGCGCAAATGGGTCAAAGTTTTTGGAATCGTGTTTTAGACCACTTCCACGTGTTATTAGAAAGGCAAATCAACCATACATACGACTCGGTCAATGCAAAATGGCGTGACCTTCGAGCGGTTTGCACCAAATTAACAACGTATTTGACAATCTTAAAAATATGCATAGAAGTGGTAGCATTGATTTCAACATTTTATCAACCGCATTGTACCAATACAAAATTATCAACAATGATAAACCATTCGGCAACCAAAAAGTGTGGGAAGTTTGTTGTAATGGTCCAAAATGAGTCATTTATCCGGATACGGTACATTTGGGATCTACCACCGGCTCCAACAAAATGACAAGAACTTCCGAGTTGGACATTGGTGTTAGCCTTGACCTTAATGATGAGTTCGACACCACCGAAGGGGAGGGTCCACGGGACATCCAACTTCGTCGACCACCGGGAAGGGACAAAGCGAGAAATGAGCATCTTCAAACGGAAAATCAACCAACAAAGACGTACTCGCAGATAAAATAGACAAAACTCTAAGTTTTTTCGAATTTTTTTTTGAATCAAAGGAGGAAGCTCGTCAGCAAAAAATGACACTCACTGATCTTCAAATTTTAAACACGGTGTCGCAACTGAATCTCAACCCGGAAAATTTAAGCGTGTTTTTAAAAATTCAACAAGTTCTCGAAAAATATCGCAACTAGATTCTATGGTTTTTATGTTTTTTTAGTAATTTAGGTTTAATTTTCTATTTTTTATGTTTTTTTAGTTATTTAGGTTTAATTTTCTATGTTTTTTATTTTTTTTAGTAATTTAGCTTTAATTTTCTATTTTTTTAGGTTTAATTTTCTATGTTTTTTAATTAATGTAATGCGATTTTAATTAATGTAAAATATTTTATTACGTTTTAAATCATGTTTTTTATTTAATTTAATCGTAATATATATATATATATATATATATATATATATATATATATATATATATATATATATATATATATATATATATATATATATATATAAGTTATGTTCAAATGAGAACATTTTTTATAATGAGAACAATTGAGAACAAATTTAAACCACTCATTTATTTTTTCTATTTTCTTGTCTGCACCTCCTTCCGACTCACTCGTCCCCTCATCGGAAACCACTTTCATCTACTGTCATCGAGCTCCTTTCCTCCATATCTCCAAGCTTTTCATCCTCGTATTCTTGTTTCTCCTCTCATAACCACCATTTCTTCTTTGGAAGACGATCCCTTCGCCAAACAAACGATTGATTTGATTTCTGAATTGTGTTGGTCAAGTGATTCTTCAATATACAACGAGTTTTTTGTTAGGGTTTCAGATCTCGATTATCTTTTGTTTCCTTATTTTGGAGCAGGCGTCAAATATATTTGGTAATTGTCCTCTATTCCTTACACATATTTGTTCTTATGAGTTCTGAATGACGTCAAATACATACTTGCTGGATTATTAGTGATTCTTGTTGTTATTGTTGCTTCATTACTCTTTCATTTGGGGTAATTAACTTCTATCTTGTTTCATATAATCTCATAGACATTGTGACAGCTTACAGATTTTTTATGAACACTAAGTGTTCGATGAAATGTCTCAATGAAAAAACCTCCATAAATAAATCAAGAATAAGGTGATGTATTTATTGTTGCAGTCTGTAGGTGCTTGTTGATAGTTTTTTTGCTGAAACAACATCATTTTGATGTCTCTGTTTAATTTGCCTCTGTTTTTTACTGAACTTCATTTCCTCAAAGTGACATTTTATTTGAAAATCCTTAACTTTGAACCTTCATTAAGCCAAACATTAAGGCCCTTAGGTTAAATTGAATTTCACATCTCTATAGCCTAATAAGTATCCAACAATCATGTTAAAAGTGATAAACTTAAGGCTTAACCATTAATTCCTTAATAGAACACAAAAAATGATTTAGAAGATATTATGATCAGTTTTCCCAAATCTGTCCTCCAACTTCTAAAATCCGTGAAAGTCAATATGAACATCTAAAAATCAAGAGACTTAGTTTTCTGGAAATCTTAGTGTGTCTACTTTCTTCGAACTTTGAATCACATTTCGAAATTCTAACTCCTTGAGGGGTAAAATTGGCAATCTTCTCAGGCTGGTCCATGCTGTCACAGATTTCATGCACTGTCTTCAAAAAATCATAATAAATTCATCAGAACTCCAAATGCCAAAATTCCAAAGCCTATAGTTAGATATGGATGTATAGTTTCCAACATATAAAGGGACTGATGTAATTCTTAGTAGATTGATACAGTTTATTCCAAGAGTGTTGAGTGGTCCAGAAAGTGACAACTAAAAGTTACCAACTTGTAAATTTAATATAAAATAATCCAAAAATCATTAGAATGAGATCTTTATATTTCTGAAAATATAAAAGGGGGAACTTTACCAATATATTTTTATCAGAATTTAATAATGGGTTAAAAGGTAAGAAAACATATCCCAAACAGTTGGACTACAATCAAAGAGAAAATAAGGAAATATGTACATAAGTTTTATAAGATTAATACGACAAACACAAGCTAAATAATGTTATAATTTTTGTGTAGGTTCTCGGAAAGGAAATGATCCATCTTGCTCATGCTAGCTAATTTTGAAGATCAATGAGGTGAGTACTAACTCTCCTATTATGTAGGCATTACTTGCTTTATGTTATTGTTCACATATACCCTAATAACATGAGATTATGTGTATCTAATCACATATGATTTATGTGGCAAAGATTCTTTTTCGCGTTCTCGATTCAATAATTGTTTTTTTCCACTTTAATCATATGTGATTAAATACATTTAATCAGATGTGATTATATGTTTCTAATCACATATGATTTTATTTGGAAAAAACAAATCTTATCTATTTAAATCATATGTGATTAGATACATACAATCACATGTAATTATATACACGATAATAAATATTGAACCAATAACGCGAAAACAAATGTTTATCCAAATTAATCATATGTGATAAAATACATATAATCACATGTGATTATATGAATCTAATCACATATGATTTATGTGGACATAATTCATTTTTACTTTGTCGATTCAATAGTTGTTCTCATGTATTTTATCACATGTGATTATATGTATAATCGTATGTGATTAAGTACATGAGCACAACTATTGAATCGAGAAGGGAAAAATGAATATTGTCCACCTCAAATCATATGTGATTATATACATATAACCACATGTGATTATATGTATCCAATCATATATGATTTATGTGGATGAGATTTATTGTCACATTCTCGATTCAATAATTGTTCTTTGTCCACTAAAATCATATGTGATTAAATACATATAATCATATGTGATTATATGTATATAGTCACATATGATTTATACGGACAAAAAATAATGATGTCTATATAAATCAAATGTGATTAGATACATATAATCACATATGATTATATACACAAGAACAACTATTGAATCGAGAACACAAAGATAAATATTGTCCACATGTATCATATGTGATTAAATACATATAATCACATGTGATTATATATATCTAATAACATAGAATTTATGTGGAAAATATTTATTTTTACGTTCTCGATTCAATTGTTGTTCTTGTGTGCTTAATTACATGAGATTATATGTATGTAATTAGATATGATTTATATGGACAATATTTATTTTCACATTCTTGTTCAATAGTTGTTCCTGTACATTTAGTCACATATGATTTCTGTACACAAGATTCATTTTCGCGTTTTTGATTAAATAGTTTTTCTTTTTCCACATTAATCATATGTGATTAATACATACAATCACATATGATTAAATAAATAAGAAAAAATATTGAATCATGAATATTATCAATATAAATCATATGCGATTTGATACATATAATCACATGTGATTAAGTACATGAGTACAACTATTGAATTGAGAAAGAAATAATAAATCTTGTCCACATAAATCATATGTGATTAAATACAGATAATCACATGTGATTAAATATATTAGAGCAATTATTGAATCGACGCAAAAATAAATATTTTCCATACGAATCATATGTGATTAAATAAATATAATCACATGTGATTAACTACAAACGAACAACTATTGAATCGACACGTGAAAACAAATAATGTCAATGTAAATCATATGTGATTAAATACCTATAATCACATGTGATTTAATACACGATGCCAATTATTAAATCGAAAACACGAAAATAAATACGGCCTACGTAAATAATATTTTATTAAATACATATAATCACGTGTAAGTATATGTATCTAATCACATATGATTTACGTGGACAATATTCATTTTTGCATTCTCGATTCACTAGTTTTTCACGTGTATTTAATCACATGTGATTATATGTATTTAATAACATATAAATCATATATGATTCGATACATATAATCACATGTGACTCGATACATATAATCACATGTGATTACATACACGAGAAAAACTAATGAATAAAAAACACAATAACAAATATTTGTAGGTGGGGGTGGGGGTGGTGGCGGCGGGTGGTGGTGATGGGTGATTGTGGTGCGTGGTGATGGTGGTGGTGGGTGGGTGGGTGGAGTGGTGGTGATAGTGATGGGTGGTGGTTTTGGTGGGTGTGGGTGGTGTTAGTTAGTGAGTTTTTTAATTGTTTGTAACTATTTTTTGATTTATATGAATATTATTTTATAATTTTAATTAAAAAAAATTGTGTGTTCTAAATTTGTTCTCAAATGTTCTCGCGATAAGAAATGTTCTCGATTGAACGCTCCCATATATATATATATATATATATATATATATATATATATATATATATATATATATATATATATATATATATATATATATATATATATATATATATATATATATATATATCATGGATGGTAACAATTTTCAATTTCTAGTGAATTGGCGGTGGAGCTAACGTGTCACTGAGTTGTGACCATTCCCACAGCCTAACGGTTTAATTTTATTATTTTATTGATTGATATGTCGATTAGACGATTCATATTTTAATACTGTATATTTGTTACAGTTTTTGTGTGTATTATGTAGATTTTCATGGGTTTTCTATTTGATGTTTTAAAGCACGTTTTAAACATAATTGATCGGGTTATGATATTTTTCAATGGAAGGGTCAACACTCAAGAGTATATGAATATGTGCATTTATCCACTAAAGCTATGGTGTAATCTAATTGGCCCAATATGGGTAAGGCGCAAATTCAAGATTTGAAGGTGAAATTCATATCCTTTTGTTGATTTACCAATTATTACACAAAATTATAATTTTTACCAACAAATAAAGAAATAAAAAAATTTGGAGAAAGATTAGGTAGCCACGAGATGCGCCTCTTGTACTTCAAATTTGAGTTTTATAGAAAGAATTTTGAAAATGATCAATATGTTAGTAAACTTAATTTTGTAATTTCAGTTTGGATTTTACAAGAATCTTTATAACCAATTTCAAAACATTAATGATATACTTGTTTTAAATTTATATGCATATATGTGCATGTACATGTTTCAACATATGTACGTACAGTTAAATTATTAATACGTATATTTGTTTTAAATTTATATGCATAATAATCCAGATCTTGACAATTTTACTGCATATATTTACACGTTGTTTATATGTTGATACATGTATATATGCAATATGTGCAAATGTTCATGTGTATGTGTGTGCATATGTATATAAACATATGTGCACACGTTCATAAATGTATCTACACATGTTTACAAACATATGTGTACATGTATATAATCATATGTGTAGATATGTATTTATTTATTTTAATGAATGTACTTGAATATGTATTTTTATTTATTTTTATGAAAGCTTTTGTAGATTAAGAATAATGGAAGAGGTTAAGGGTGATAAAAATATGTATTTATACATCCTAAAATATAAATATATGTTATCGGGAATATGTGTATACACCTAAAAATATATGATTTTTTATGTATTTCTTTATTATTACCTCAAAAATATTATAGACGTATTGATAGTTTTGGTGATTTTATAAATAAAATCAAAGATCATCACTATAAATAAGTTATAATGATTGGTTATTATTGATACAAAAAGACCATTATACCCCCTTTCATTTTAAATTTGATTTTATCTAAATATAGTTGTTGAGATTAGAGTTCTCGAAAAACTAAGATTAGAATTCTCAAAGATCATCACCATACCTCCATCGTTGATTGAGGTAGGGGTGTTGATCGGGTAATTTTTTCGGGTTTCGGGTAATTCGGGTCGGATAATTTGGGTTTTTCATGTTAAAAAAAATACCCGTTACCCGACTCAAATTAAATTCGGGTAATTCGGGTTTGGGTAATTCGGGTATCGGGTCGGGTTTGGGTAATTCGGGGATTACCCGAAATATATAATTTTTTTTTTTGAATTTCACCTGAAAATAAATATGTCATGCTTTATTAGTCTTGTTTATATAAACAAACAAGGCATAAACGAAATTACTCAAGCTTTGAACATTGATCTAATCTAATGAGATATCAAGTAATTTTTTAACAACTTAATCTAATATAATAAGATGTTAAAAAAACAAATACTTAAAGATCTTAATTTAAAAGTTTAAAATGTTTAAGATAATTGTAGCCTTAAATTTTGCCATGTTCTGAAGTTTCGTCAAGATAATGAGTTTGTTAGTTGCAATAAAAACTATAATCTAGAAAACAGTTAAGTTTTAAAGAACATGATGATATATAAACAATTACTTTTAATATTGCTAGTGTCATATTGTCATAATAAAAGAGATTCATGTTTTATAATAATAATAATTAGTTTGAGCGTAATCAAATATCTGCTACAGAGTACAAGGTCTACGAAAAAAAAAAAGAATTTTTAAAATAATCTGGGTATACCCGAAACCCAACAAACATACCCTTTACCCGACCTGAAAAAAAATCAGGTTACCCGATTACCCGAAAAAATTTACCCGATATCCGATTTACCCGACCCGATTTACCCGATATCCGAAAAAATCGGGTGGGTAATTCGGGTATCGGGTATTTTCGCAGGGCTAGATTGAGGTATCAGTGAAGACATGGGTTCTATTAGGCTAAAGAGAGTGGTAACACTCCTAACATCTTGTCACGTCACTTTTTTGTTTGCTACATCATCTTTTTATCTTAGCATCTAAACCTTAACATTTCATAGGGAGTGGTAACACTTCTAGCACTACATGTTTTTTTTTCTTTTTCAAAATTAATTAAATTATATTTTTTTTAAAACACAAACAATTAATATTAAATCAATTTTATTTTTTTAAAAACAATTAATATCAAATCAATTATATTTTTTAAAACATAAACATTTCATATTAAATTAAAAAAAATTACAATAAGATTTTTCAGGGGGGTTTGTGCTAATTCTGAAAATTTATGTTGTAAAAGAAATTGTAAGTTAGGGTCGAATCTGCCATAAAGCTAAAATCAAAGGACCAAATCTGCCAAATGGTGATTTATGTGTCTTCTTCCTCCCATCCTGTGCTACCAGACGCAGAAATCCTTTCTTTTTTCATACGCAGAAATCTTTTTTTCTCATATTAAATTAACCTACAAAATTCGATTTCTTGGAAACAAACTCATTTGCCAATCATATTCTTCCTTTTCTTTCTCTCTCATCTCGCTAAAAACGTAACTAGAAGGGCTTAGCAAGCCCCCTAGCGCTCGCTAGGGGGCGGTGTTCCAGCCAGCTTGACGAGCCTAACTATCGCATAAACCATAACACGCACCTACTTATTATCCTCACACCATTGTCAATGTATACATATCGCCAATTGCAACCACAGACACATCCCATGATCTCACATATCCCCACCATCCATTAACACCTTACACTGTTACGCACGAAGTACAAAAAAAGTATAAAAAAAAAAAAAAAAAAAACAAATAATATTGTGTTTGTTTGTTTTTATTAAAATTTGAAAGTTCAATAGCATTTGACTTGGTTTTTTTTTCTTAGTTCCATCTTTGTCGATACTTAAAATTGTTTTATTTTGTCCTATAGCATACCAAACACTCTTTTAGGGGCTCACAAGTACTAAAAATAAGTATAAAAATAAAAATAAATAAATTATTTTGTTTTTTTTTATTAAAATTTGGAAGTTTCAGTCACTCGTTTTTTCCTAGTTGACATGACTTGTTTTTTTTTTCCTCGTTTCATCTTTGTCGATAGGGAAAATGACTTATATGGGTAACTATGTTTCAAAATTGTTCAAAAAATACCATTTAAGTTTGGTGTGTGCAAAAACACCATCCAAGTAAAGAATTTGTACAAAAAACACCAATGAACTACATTTTTTGTTCAAATTTGACCTTGTGGTAACTGACAATTACCGGTAAAAAATAAGTAAAGGAAAAAAAACAAGAGGAAATGACTCAAAGAGGTAACTATGTTTCAAAATTGTTCAAAAAACATCATCCAAGTTTGGTATGTTCAACAAACACCATCCAAGTAAACTTTTTGTACAAAAACACCAACAAACTATATTTTTTGTTCAAATATTACCCACCGGTAACTGGCTCTTACAGGTTAAATGATGACTTGACTTAACTATTATGACATGGAAAAATAATTATTGACAAAACAATAAATGATATATACCTCCTTTAAAAATTGATTTAGGGTTTCTTCATGAACGAATGAGTACTTCTTCTCCTATGATTGCTCTTCTTCTTCTAAAGTGATGATCTCGAACTCAAGTCCAAAACTCAAATTCTTGACTTAAGGCAAAAAGGGCTCCTTTGGAAGATTTGCGATTCTTGACCCTAGCCGAGTACGCTAGGAGTACACCGGGCGTACTGGCTCGACATCCCAATCGTAGAGGCTTCAGCATATGTTGGGCGTATGCATGAACTTGTTTAAGTTAGGCCTTAGGCCCACATGACTGTAGCAAGTCATTTTTTGGGCTTAAGGCCATGTTGGGGGTTCTTGGGCCATATTGGGCCTTAGAGGCTTTATGGTTGGGCTTGGATGCCTTTTGGGGCTTTTTATGGATTTGGGCCTTAGGGGGGGAGGCCCATTAAGGCAGGGGTAAAGGAGCATTTTTTGCCTTAAGTCAAGAATTAGAGTTTTGGACTTGAGTTCGAGATCATCACTTTAGAAGAAGAAGAGCAATCATAGGAGACGAAGAAGTCATTTGTTAATGAAGAAACCCTAAATCGAGTTTTAAAGGAGGAATATATCATTTATTGTTTTGTCAATACTTATTATGCCATGTCATAATAGTTAAGCCAAGTCATCATTTAACCTGTAAGAGTCAGTTACCGGTGGGTAATATTTGAACAAAACATATAGTTTGTTGGTGTTTTTTGTACAAAAAGTTTACTTGGATGATGTTTTTTGAACATACCAAACTTGGATGGTGTTTTTTGAACGATTTTGAAACATAGTTACCTCTTTGAGTCATTTCCTCTTGTTTTTTTCCCTTTATTTATTTTTTACGGTAATTGCCGGTTACCACATGGCTAAATTTGAACAAAGAATATACTTTGTTGGTGTTTTTTATACAAATGTTTTACTTGGATGGTGTTTTTTGAACACACCAAACTTAAATTGTATTTTTTGAACAATTTTGGAACATAGTTACCCATATAAGTCATTTTCCCTTGTCGATACTTAAAATTGTTTAATTAAACGCTACTTTAGGGGGCTCACAAGTACAAAGAAAAAGTATTGAAATAAAAATATATATACTTATTTGTTTGTTAATAGTTAAAATTGTTTTATTATCTTCGTCCTGTTCCACGTACCAAACACTAAAGGCTCACAAGTATAAAAAATAAAAAGAAATAATATTTTTTTTGTTCGTTTTTATCAATAATAAATATTATATATCAAATATCAATCTTACTAGATCTTGAATAATTTGGAGAAAAATGTTGGTTCTAAGGTTTATGCACCAACTATGTGAATTTCAACATATTCGAAATTGATCCATCCTGATGATATACAATCAAGATGTATAAGATTGAGAACTTACATTTAAAATTCTACTCGTTTATTGTTAAGCTAAATGAATGCGAAATTACAAATTATGCAAATGCCCCTACTAATATACATAACATCATCAAGTATCATCAAGTAGAAGTAAATATTGTAAATACAACTTTTTAAAAACCTCAAAAATCAACAAAATAAATGGGCACGAACCAACAAATCTGGTGGCAAATGAGAAAATTAACTTCCATAAAAACTAAAAAGGCCCTCAAAAATAGATTTTCAGGGATTTAACTCTAACTACATCATTTCTAGTGCTATTATTCAACCAATTACAGCCCTATACTTGACATTAAAAACTGGATTATCAACTTACACACATCTAGTCTTAATGGATTAAGCCTTAAAACCTTAAGGAATAGATAATGTAACTAGATTCTTTATATAACCCACTTCCCCTATGGCAAAATACCCCATAAAGAACCCAAGAAACCGATAAATGCAACCGATTTATAGATTCTTTAACCCACTATTTTATCAAGTAACAAAGTGACTAGTATCATTATCATCATTCAAATTCAAAAGGAAAGATTCATTGATCAAAGATGTCAAGGCACACAATTTTAAAGTTTCCCAAAACATGGAAATATAATATGGGCCTTGTAAAGAAACTTAATCTTCCTACAAACTTTGGGCGAATTTGAAAAGTACCTATCTCCAAAAGCAAACGATGAGATGTACATGATATGATCAACAAGAGAACACCAAGTAAATTGCTGTCAGGAGGCCAAACCAAAGAAACCCTATTCATAAACCCCTGTACTAACAACTATCTAGAAGAAAATGCCCAAAGCAAAAGCTTCCTTTGACCAACAAACCCCAAGATTAACCAATGATCAGTAATTCAGCGTACCTTTTGTTTTTTAACAGAACTGATCTTCATCTCCTTGAGCATGTCATCAGATCTTTCTTGGTTCTTCTTTTGTTATGCAGAAGATTCATTATCAGACCCTGCACCATTGTTGTCCACCAACTTCATTAACTCTTTGTCGCTGTTGAAAGACCTAGCTTCTTTCTTGTTCAACACATCCCAGAAGAAATCAGTAAGAACAGATTCATAACCAGGCATCTTAGCGTATCCTGGGAAGTAGTTGATGTCAATCACAAGGTATCTGTTCCCAACTTTGGTATCCCTGATGACATCGAAATTGAAGAGGTGCAGTTTCATTGCCTTACGCAATCCACGAGCAATGTTGGTTATCAGACTCATAGGTGGCATCTCTGCATCTTCCAAATCCATCCTCTTATAGTACTTATCATCGTTTCTGTCATGTGAAGTCAGGTTAGAAACCTGAGAGAATGATAAAGAACCATGCAAACTCTCCAATTTCTCTTCTGCAATGTCCGGCAACGATTTCCGTTTCACGCATTTCACATACTTCCCGACGACATACACTTTGAAGATAACCCCGCCGTGGTTCACAAACTCCTGCAGAACAGTAGGGGGTTTCAGTTTATCAAAACCCTCGCTACTGAAAATCAACAACATCTTATGCGATTTTGCGCTCCCGTCCGCCACCAAGGGTTTTGCAATCACCGGAAACTTCAAACCCTCGCCCCACGTCTTCGCCTCTTTCAACTTCTCCGGCTCGTATATCACAATCTGTTTCGGTATCCCAAACGACGCCATCTCATCGCTTTTCACCTCTTCAATCTCCGACACAACGTCGAGCATCGAAATCCGGTTGTGTAGCCGCTCGATTGCATCCGGAAAGTCGACTACAATAGCGTTAGGGTTATAAACCAAGTATTCCCGGAGTTGTTTCCTCCATTCTTCCCCGTACAACTTATGAAGCACACAATCAAAAGGACCTTGATCCACCAACGGCTTGTCGGTGTCGATCTTGATAAGATCGATACCGCGTTCTTTCGCTAAATTCACCAAAGAATCCTGGATAAAACTCTTCTGTTTCTTCATTAACAGCCCGTAACCTATACTGAATCGCTTCGTCGTCGTCATTTCCGCCATTCCTGCAAAATTTTATTCCCTTCTGATTTCAAAAATGCAATCACAACACTCATAACAAAGATTTCACACAAAAAATTAGGGTTTTCAGATTTTGAATATAGAGATACACAAAGGGTGTATATGTATATATGAACCGATATAGAAACGCCGGTGAGATTCTCGGAGTTAACGAGACTGTGGTTGGGTGAAGCGAGTATATATATAGGGTTTGAGAAGGTGAGTTAAATCGGGTACAAGAGGTAGGGTGAAGTTAACCATGGTTAAAGAGCGTGAAGAGTCCACGTGGCATATTCTCTCAATTAATATACGGATTCCGCCGCACTAACGAGTGTTAGAATTTTACAGAAACAAATTATTTGCCAAAAGAAGCAACGCGTATTACTGGCCGTTGGATTACTCTACATTGTGAGATCAACGGATAAGATTGATCCACGTGCCCTTAGTTAAATAGTGGTTGGACCACACGTCAAGTTGGGGGGTCAATAGCTATGAAGTCTTCTTAATTAATTTTGAAAATAGAATAACTTGTGTTTTTTAATGTTTTTGTGCATTGTATTAATAATATATCGCAACCATGGGCTTATAAATATGGAGAATTTTGTATATCTCTTTATTAATTAAGCGTCAAAATATTATATTTACCAGATTTAAGTGTTAAAGATCATATTTGTCATTTTTAATCTTTTAAAATATCGGATTTACGCAAATCTGTTTTTTTAATAGTTTTTAATATTTAATAATCTTTTTTTTATTTTAAAATCATTAAAATGAAAGGAAAACCAAAATTGACCATTTTTCCCTTTACTTCTATAACATTAGAAGGCTTCACAAGAAACCATAAGCACGACACTTACACCTGCACCTGCAGAAGGTTCTACTGTTCATGATTCATGTGTAGTTTTTTTTTTTTTTTTTTTTTTGTTTTTGGGAAAGGTTTCATGAGGGCTAAAAATGGCAACATGGTTGTAGGTTTGCCCACCTCGATCCCAGTTTCAAGTAGAAGTAAGTATTGTTTTTAGGCAGATTCGTCAATTAATCATTCAAGAAAAGGAAGAAGGAAACCCGCAATTCTCATTCTCGAAGCAATATTCAATAAGTCATGAACTTAATAGAGCATTGTTTTTAGGCAGATTCGTCAATTAATCATTCAAGAAAAGGAAGAAGGAAACCCGCAATTCTCATTCTCGAAGCAATATTCAATAAGTCATGAACTTGATAGAGCATGTGTTGTGCTTACAGTTTGCAAAGGTGTAAACTGATGGTTCGAAACAGAGATTATTTTCACAAAATAAAAAAAAGTGGAGACCTTAACCAAATACTGGTGATCTTCATCTTCGAAAGCCCATCTAAGAATTCGTTTTTCATTCATGTTAATCTGCATATAATTTCATCAAGTTTGTTGATATAGTAAACTTTCATCAACTATAGCAGAGGAAGCAAAGCTCTGTTCTTTACCATTTTCGCTTTAGGGTCTATGCTCATAACAACGTTGATAAATTCTTCATCTAAAAATGGGACTCGAGCTTTTATCTGTGTTATGTAAATCAAAATTCCAGAGGATTAAATAACAACCTGAATAGGAAAAAAAAACTTGAGTGTGATGGTAAAAAATGAAGATACCTTGCGATTAATCACACTCACATCAGGAAAAGTTTCCTGGAGTAATACTTCTTCTGTTTGATTATGTTGCCAAAAAGAAGGGCGTATTACCTGAAGATCATTAACTACTGAAAGAAAGAATATGGCGAGAGGAAAAAAGGAAGATGCTAAAGTGAGCAACAAAGATCGTAAGGAAGAAGGCAAAGGCATAAAACCAAGGATCTTGTGGAGATTTCCTGCCTTTTAGAAGTAAAGGGTAAAATGGTCCATTTTGTTTTTCTTTTAATTTTAATGATTTTAAAATATAAAAATGGATTATTAAATATTAAAAACTATTAAAAAAATGATTTGGGTAAATTCGATATTTTAAAAGATTAAAGAGGGCCTATATGATATTTAGAGTTTAAGCGAGACAAATATGATATTCAGACGTTTAATAAGGGTATATATGAAATTCTTCCATATAAATACTAAATAGTAAATAGTGGACTATGAATGGCCTGAAGTGTCTTGGTTAATGGGCAACAATCTTCTCCGCTTATGATCACAAATGGAGAGAGAGAGAGAGAGAGAGAGAGCACTGAATGTTTAATATTGCTTATTAAGACCTTACCTTGATGGTGGTTATAGTGTCGGTATGACTCTATGAGAGATAAGATATCTTTTGGCCAGGTAAAGTTGTAGTATGTTGTGCATTTGATAGATTTTTTTTGATATGATGCTTTTAGAAGGTGGGTAGAACACAAACTTGTGTTTGTTGCCGATGCTCCTACCTCTATAGGTGTGTACAAACATCTTTTTGTTAAAGTAGTTGTTTATAAATGCATCAAGATATTGATGTGTATAATTCGTATATGCACACGCATGGACACATGGAATTCCATGTCTACAAATACGAAATCCTTGTTCCAAGTCTATTTGAAATGCATCAAATCTAGCTTAATTTCACATATACGTGTTTCACTTGATTACTACGGCTTATAACCTGTAATATTATATAATGTTAGTACAAATCTTGAAGCTTTATTAAGAAACAATAAATAGTACCTCATGTAAGTACACCGATCTTGAAGCTTTTTTAAGATTGAAGGACAGACATCCTCATTCCAATTAAGATTTGTTTGACATTTTGCAAAACCTCACCATAACATTGATTCTTATATTTTCCAACAAGGTAAGTATTTTGTTTGTCATTTCTTTTATTATCACTGAATTGAAGCTTTCAGATATCTTATTTTCCACACTTAACAAGCCTTTCCTTCATCAAAATAACGACATACTACATTTGTTTGGATCCCTTTGAACAAGGTACTCATATGCATTGTTATTCATACCCTTCGGTTCCTCTATTTCCCCAAGAAAACATGCCTCGGTGCTTGAAGTGGGAGCTGCCCAAAACAATATTTTATAATCCACACCACTATAAGCCTTTTTGAATTTTGAAAACACATGTCTTGCATATTGCATGTGTTGCACTCCAAGCAAAACAACATTAGCAACCTCTATTTTCCCTGAAATTTTAAAAAAAATATTAAAATTCATTAATGGATAAATATGTACAAAATAAACTTAAATAAATCAACAATAATATTACTTTATGTTGATCCACAATGATAATTAGCCCTCCACCAATTAGTACACCAATGTCATCCACTATTAACTCTAAAAGACATTTGACTTGTTCTTAACATCAACTATGACCACTATAAATGGGTATTCCTGGTTGTTTCTATCCCTTCCAATTGTAGTAAGCAACTCCAATTTGCATTAGATTTCAAGGAAACAACCGTCCAATCCAACAACTATTCTACAACACCTACTCTAGTCGTATTTCACTACCTTGAAGCAAACATAAATCCTACAAAAGTAAGTTCTTCCATATGGATTGCCATTAACATCCACTTGGACTGTACTCCCTTGATCATATGTAAGGATCTCATGAGCATAGTCCTATATACGAGCATAATACTCGGTGAGCTTCCTATTGATAAATTTCCAGTGCTTTCTTCTTTAACCTATAACATTGTTACTTTGAGACTTCACATAGAAATTTCTTCTTTACAACTTATTTAATCTATTTACCTTTCATTCTAGGCATCATATACAAATGTTTAAGGAATTGTTTTGCAATCCAAACATGACTGGCCAATGTAGCATGCCTAAACACTATAGTACAAGTGTATGTGTCATTGAATCCCTAGATTTGAAAGGACTTTTCCTTATTCATCCATGAAGCCCACATTTTGAAAGGAAATTATTTACCTTTCCTATTCGTGTCACACTTAGCTTGAAGCTTTTCAGTAAAAAATTCACCACCCTTATTAGATAACCATTGGCCACATCATAATTTGTGAGATAAATGTAATTGCTCTTGATTAGAAAAAAAATTTGTAAGGTGTGGTTTCATCTTCTTCCAATAAATATTATGGTCATGTATACCATATTGAGTAGCTCTTTCACCTGACACATCATCGGTGTTGCTATCCAAGCTTCCTTCATCATCGGATGTTCCATATTCTTTATTTGGTTCATCATCAATTTTATCTTGTTTAATAGGGACATAACATAAATCATACATAAAATCATCATAACCAACATTTATATGTTGGGCACTAATTGTTGGATTTGGTGTCTAAGTCCATAACTATAATTGGTATGTACTTGATTTGATTGTAGCATGGTCCTTTTGGGTTGCCTTCATTCATGCAACTTGACAGGATGACTGGGGTAGAGAGAGTAGAATTTATTATTTGAAATAATAAATTGGTACTCAAAATGGTTTTATTAATATATTGCAAGATTAATATATTATTTGGAAATCATATTATTAATTAGTAATTAATCAAAAATTAATTTCATATTAATTTTGGGATTAAGGGAACTGATTAATAATGGAGGGGCTGTTTTACAAATCATTTGATAGTTGTGAAACTGGGCTACCGGACTCCTTATGATGGAGTGGACGAAAATTATAGGAAGCCTTATAAGATTTTCGTCTAAGGCCTCATAATAGGAGTCCATGGGCTACTTAAGCCTTAAGCAGGAAATTAGGGTTTCCACCTGAAAACCCTACCAGCCCAGAGCTATATCAACCCCTCCCCCCAAGCATTAGAATTTCGGCCCTATGCTTCCTTGAAGAACCCTAGCCGATTTTCTAGTGTCTCTCCTCTCATCTTGTTTCATTGGGTGTTTGTGACTCCATTAGAGGTGCAACACTTGAGGCACTAAGCTTTCAAGAGTCAAGGATCATCAAGATTGACTTGTTATTACTATATAACAAGTGAGGTAATCTTCTAACCCTATTTTTCTGTTTGAATTTCGAAGTTGTATGTTAGATCTAGGGTTATTGCTTTGGTATTCAATTTGCATGTTCAATAGTGAAAAAAAAAACTTAGATCCAAAGCAATTAGGGTTGCATGATCACATAGGATGTTGTTATGCTCGATACCCATCAGTGGTATCAGAGCCTAGGATGTTTTTCAATTGAATTGATGCAATTGTGAACTGTCCAAATAAGAAACAAATTCGTTTTTGTTGTCTGAACCCAGAACTCGACGAGTTGGATGAACTCGGCGAGTTCAGTGTCCAACTCGACGAGTTGACTCGTCAGTTCCCTATTTTTTCGATTTTCAGATCTTGTCATGATTAGGATAATTGTCTTATTTCGTTTTTACTGCCTAAAATCGAATTTTTTGAATGGTAATATGATATCCTTATCATAATTAAAGGATTTGGTTAAATTTGGATAATGATAAGATTTTTGATTTAAAATTTAACCTAGTATTTTGAAAAGTTTTAAAATACACCCTTTTGGTTTTATAATTTAAATTTGAAATTAAAAGTTTATTTTTGGAAATTTAAATGGAAAAACCTAGAAGATATATTTATGAATTTTATTAATAAATTTAATTAAAAGATTAATTAATAGACAATTAATAAATCCATGTATGGTTTAAATTTTAACTAAATTAAAAGTTTAATTTATTAAAAGATTAAACCACTTAGTATTTTAAAAGTTTAAAATGCACCCTTATACTATATAAAATTAAAAGTCTAATATATTATATATGTATAAGAAAAGTCAGTCTTACCGTAGTAGGCCTCATTCACGAAGTTGGTCTATAAGGGGTATTTAAGGAAGCGGTCTGTAAAATGACCTTCATTGGGTATCCATTCTTACCCACCGCACTCTTGACTAGTGGAGGGTCGTTAGCCGAACGTGTAGGATAGGATAGTAAAATCTCATTAAAAAGTATAATGAATTATAAAGTAACTAAATGATTTTATAAAATTTTCAATCTTAGTTACTTTAGGAAAATGTGAATTTGATGCTAACCCATTAAATTGCACATTGCACCTTATTGGTCGTTAGTGGAGTGTGTATGCCTAACCGACACACTAATATGAGACTAATATTGTTGGCAATGGGTTTCTCGTAAATTATCGTTGATCTATGGAGCGTGTGTGGTTAACCGGCACATTGATTAGGTGATAAATAACATCGAGAGTGTCAAGCTAATTTGCATGGTTATTACACTTTGTGATCCTCGGTATCCCAGTCACAAATGGTAGGGCATAATCGAGATTAAAAATGTCATTGAAAAGTTCAATGAATCTCAGAAGATCTATGAATTTCATTTAAAACCTAATTCATTAAAAAAAACCGTTTTCGTGGTGGAATTGGTAAATCGTCATCAACCTACTTTCAAATAATTTGCAATTGGATTACGGCATCCCTCTTCTAAATTGTAAATTATTGTGTTGGTTCCTAGCCTTAATATTTCATTTGGGTGTTATATTAAGGATTAAATCAACTCACTTGAATTTTCTCCCTTTTTGTAGATGTCTATGTCTGACAACTATGGTCTTCCTCAATCCTTTAGAAAAAGCTTTCCTTTTGAAGATGATCTTCTACGTGTCGATCGAGGTGAAAGAACGTTCCCTTCTTCATGCATTGGTGGAACTGGAAATCATACTTCTCTTCCTCCACCTCCTCCAGTAATTCTCCCTGACCCACGTTTTCGGCGACTTGAAAAGTTCAAGGTCACTCAAGCCCTATTGGCATGCAAGCATCGAGATGGAAGTTCTGTGTGTGCACACGTCCTAAAGATGAAGTCGCACATTGACAGACTGGGAATGTTGGGTGTTGTTTTCCCAAGGAAGCTAGCTGTTTGCTTGGTTCTTCAATCGCTTCCTGAGTCATATAGTCAGTTCGTTAAGGACTACTATATGACGGACATGACGTGACTCTCATTGATCTGACATATTTGCTAATTACTGTTGAAGCAACAATGTTTTGGCGCACTGGTCAAGCAAATTTGTTTGGAAGATCTACCTCCAAAATTTCCATGAACATAGGCAATGACAACGAGGATAGTCCGGAAATGATTTCTTCTCCTAAGGGAGAGAAACTGGCCAAGGTCAAAAAGTTTGACCGTAAGAGAAAGGCAATCCTGAGATAGTTTCGCGTGTCACTCCTAAAGAGTTCATCTGTCTCTATTGCCGATTGAAGAAGCATTGGAAGCGAAGCTGCCCTGACTACCTGAGAGATCTTATAGATGGTAAAGTCAAATTGTATGACTCTACTTTAGGTACATCCACTATCTAACTTTATTAAGTTCCTATTCATAGATTCTTAATACATGATGTGAAAGTTGCATTTTGATGCTTTGCAGAATCTAAGAGAAAGAAGGAAGCTTAAGGAAAGGGAAGGCTAATTTTGATCTGAAGAGATGGATTTCGGTCACATGGTTCAATGATCAGGATTCAGAGCTGCTACTTAGGAGTTTTGATAGATTGCTTAGGAATATTTAGAAACATAGTTTTCATGTGTATTTGCATTGTAAGAACAAGTTCTCCGCACATTATCAATAAAGGAAATTTTTGTGGTTTATCTTATTTACTTTGTGATTACTTGCAATGACATTTATGAAAATTGGTGTTTATATTTATATTATTAGCAATGTTGAAAATGGATTTGATTCTTAATTATATACCTTGTGGTAGTGTCATAATTTACCAAATAAGGAAGGATTCTCATCACCCAAGGTTCAATTGGACAGAAACTTGGAATCATACGATTTGAATTGTGTGATGTATGAGAATCTCGATCTTTGGAAAATTAAGACTAAATTCCTTGCTCACGTGTATATGTGAGTCAAGTGAAGGACTAAAAGATCTAGTACACATTGATGTGAACTGGCCAGATCCACCACAAAGGAAAATAAGTCTATTCGTCATAATTTACTGATGGTTCAGTAAATATGGTTATACTTATAGGATTAAGTGTAATTCTAATTCTTTAAAAAGTTTCAAAGAATGGCAGAACGAATAAGAAGAATCTATTAGGCAGAAAGATAAAAGTTTCTCCAATCTGAAAGGAAAGGAGAGTACTTTAGTATCATGTTTTATGATCATCCTAATGATTTTGGAACCATGTCACAATTGATCATTCTAAAGACATCTTAGTGCATTTGTATGACTAAGAAGAGGAATCAGGAATTGTTGAAATAGTTAAATCAAAAGGATGAGTCATGCTCTATTCCAAAATCAAGTTTTAGAGTCATACTCTAGTTAATCCAAGTTGTACCTTGAGTAACATGTTCTAAGTAGGTTTATAACACCTCATGAAATATGGAGTAGAAATATTTTCTTACTCTTGCACATTTGAAATTGGTAGTTGTGATGTTTTGGTTAAAACAAAGACCAACTAAGACCAATTAGATGAACTGTTTCTTGATAAGAACCCACACTAACCCTTGAATGTTTGTTTGTCGAGAAATGTTCCTTAACAAAGAATCTTATATGTCGAGAGGTCAATAGGAGTCTTAACGGTCTTGAATAGTTTCAGGAATTAATCAAGAATAAACCTTTTTAGTTATCACCAGCACGCGACCTGAGGTTGATAACCTATCGTGTTGACACATTCTTGTGTGTATGCCATTCCAGTTAAGTTGACTATGCATGTGAGTTCTATGAGTTCTCATTTGACTGCATAAGGCGAAGCACCTTCATCAATGAAAGTACATTGATCTATATGGGTGAGCTGCTCAATAACATGGAAGCACTGGTAGGCCCTTCTGCTACCTGATGACAAGAAATTAAGATTAAGCTAGTTCGGTTCATATGAGTTTGAGTTTGTCATAAACCTTGTCTTATGATAGTGGTTAGAAGTGACAAATTCATATGGATAGGAACAAATACACCATAAAATCTAAGTGGAAAGAGGTTTCTCTCTGCTTCATGAAAATGATTGTGAGGAAACGCTTTCACTAGTAGATTTTAAAGGATTGATTAAAAATCATTGGAGTTAGCAGTTGTGATAACTGCGTTCTCAAATTCGAGTATGATTATGGCATCCCTTTTTCATAGTTCGAACTGTGAGAAATGGAAAATAGTTTGAACATTCGGGACTTATTGCTATAAGTTCTGAAAGGCTTTAGACACATACATGAGCTATCTAATGAAAGGTGTAAGCTTGAGAAGTCTAGATAAAGACTTATCAAAGCACCACGTATCAGAAATCTAAAATTTGGTAAGAACGTCAATAAGTATTGAGTTCTAAAAGTCCAGTTGATTTCTGGATACATGTCAAAGCTAGTGGGAGCATAATTGTTATGCTAGTAAGAACATAATTGTTATACTAGTGGGAGCATAATCATTGTGATGCGTGTTGCGAGTTAGCGATGCTATTTATGGGAAACAAAGTTTTCAATTTGCAAAGTTGTAGAGTGATGCGTGCAATTAGCTACACCTAATTTTAATATTTATAACCTAACTACCTTACTAACTAAATTGCACCTAGGCAGTGTACCTAGTCAAAATTATAGAATAGTTGGGTAAGTCGGGTGTCGATCACAGGGAATGGTTTTGACTAATTAATTTATCTACTACTAAATTAACATAATTACTAACAAAGGAAGGGTTTTTATCTGATTTTGCAAGATCAGACGAACTTAACTCAAATTCAATCAATAATTTAGAACACTCTTGTTTAGTTCGAATCTACTTCTTCTTTATGGTTAGCTAACAATTATGGATTATCAAGTTGGTTATTATGGTATTAGTAATTTAAGTCTAAATTTACCAATATTAAACTAATTAATGTAAAACTATGTATGGTCACACACAATCAAACACAGAATAAGTTGTAGATTATGAATTTACTATGTAAGATTAGGCAAACACAATTATGGTCATAATTCATGTTCTCTAGCACAGCCAAATTTATTTACTTCAATTACTATCTAAGATTTTGGTCGATCCTAGCTCTAGCAATTTAATGTTCACTAAATCACTAGGTTTCAAGTTCATGTAATTTAATAATCACTAAGCTACACAGAACATGAATTCAAGCAACTAAAGAAACAAATATTAGCATGCTAGGTAATAATAATCAAACACAAGCAAATTACCAACTAACAAATCCATCATCAGTTAAGCTAAACCATATGTCAGAAGCTTCATCTAGCTAAACAAGAGTAGCTAGATTCAGCTGCTCATAGCAACAAATAAACAAAAACAAATCATAATAGAAGTCATAATGAATGTACCAAACAAATAAACTTATTATGTACTATTATCTCCCTAGGTGATAAAAAGCCTCTTCCAGAACTTCTTCTCTCCTCCTAATCGTCTCTAGGTCTGCCTTCTGTCCACCAAAAGTCTCCTTAAGTCGTAATGGACAAGGATATATATAATTTCTGATTTTCCCCGTTCACGTCGTGACGTGATGTTTCACGACGTGGTTTGAGAGGAATCCTTATCGGGCAAGGATTTTACTTCACGTGTACTTATCTTCTTGAAGACTCATGCCACGTCGTGGCCTTCTAGTTCACGTTGTGACTTTGGTAAGTTCCGTGGATTTCTTCAACTTTTGTACTCCAAGTCTCCAATGTTACATGTATTGTCAATTTTTGTCCCTTTCTTCGAAAATGCTTTACTTTGGCTAAACATAACAATTTATCCTTATAAGTACCATTATTCTATGCAAATAACCAAAATATCAATAAAAATGTAAATACATATTGCCTAAAAATATGTATAAATATGGCAATATCAAAATACCCCACACTTGTTCTTTGCTTTCCCTCAAGCAAATCTAATTATTTTTAAATTAAACCTTTATCACCAACATCACATAGAACGATCCAACTCAAACTCAGCCATTATGCCAAGACCTCAACGCGTGCATTTGTGTCTAAAATGTTTCCTAAATAACCCCCCTCAATTCTAAATACTCACAATCCTTATAAACACACGCCCACTTCTTTTGAACAATGCTCATTTTATGCATCCCTCTGAATCCATCCGCAGAAAACTTTCTAACCTCAAGGTATTTTTGTAAAGCTACCCAAGCACACATAAACTAGAGAATTACAACTTTTAAGATACCACACTATGGAGCTCTTGAATTCTTCACTTCTTCGATATTTGATCTTCAATTTCTTTGAATTCACCATCTTTTGTAATTTTTGGTATCTACAACTTTTGATTTTTTTCAGAATTTTTTTGATCTTTGATCTTCAACTTTGATACTACTATAGCTCCAAAAATTCTTCAATTTTTCACTTTTTGGTATTTTCTCTCTTTTTTTACATGTACTCACTTTTTCCACTCAAAACCTACATGCTTAAGCAGGGGCGCTTAACTTCAACCTTTATTGGTTAAGGATATTAATTTTCATGGATACATTTCAAGTACAGGCTGCTAAACATATTGCATCCGTCAAACTAAGCGAGGTTGTGTTTTTGTCCCATGATTTCACTAGAATAAAGGAGGCCACAAATGAACTATAACGTATATTGGCTCAACTAAACATTTGAGCTCTTATCGGATCATCCCATATAACACTAGCAACTTAAGTTTTTAGATTATCATTATTACTAGAATTTTTATCTAGATTATTATTTCAAATCTATATCCAAATTTTTAATTCTACTAAATTCTAGCAATTTACTTTTAGCAATCTAAGCAATTACTTTTTTCGACCTCCTACCCCACACTTATTACATACAATGCCCTCATCGTATGCATAAACTAAATAAAAGCAATAAAGGGGAGAAAAAGGAACAGACTCCCCTGGGATTGTGGCGTGATCGCACTCCAATCGTGTGGATGAAATGTGCATCTCGAATATGGACTTCTTCTAAATCGGAACTTGGACCTTGAACTCGCGAAATATGTGAATGAGCCAACAAGCAACTAATTGAAACTTCAATCTTCCATAAGAGTGGATGCAAATCTCCAAAGCGTGTAGAATAATGTGGGAAAGCAAACGCCACATTGTATGGTATAGGAAATGAGCCATAATAGTCTTCATAATGATCCAAAAAGAAACATGGTAAGCCATAAGGTACAACGCGCCAAAGGACTTCATGTTTATGAAAAACGTAAAATCACGACGTGATAAGGTTTGCCACGTCGTGGTGTCGCACAAAAACATAAACTGAAAATCCAATGAATATCGGTTCACGACGAGAAATGGGTCGCCACGTCGTGAAACCTGGGCAATCAGGAAATAAAAATTTCCCACTTCTTCTTGAATCGTGAACGTTGACCAATGCCTTAATGGGTTAAGACTCTTCTAGTTCAGTATTTTAAGGACCCTTTCTGACTCCAGCCTCTCTTTTTGACGAACCCCACACGTATTGTAACGCCCCATTCCTGGTATGTGCTTTAATAAAGTAATTTTCATTTCTTAAGGGGTACTCGACGAGTCTGTAGCCCGACTCGTCGAGTAGAGACGGGATGATCACGCAATTTAAGTTGGCTACTCGGCGAGTCCATATGAAGGGACTCGGCGACTCTGCCTGTCTGGATGAAGCCCTAATTTTATATAAACGTCATTATAGCCTCCCACCCCAGCCTCCAGCACCCTTAGAGCATTTCCCCTGTAAACCCTAGCCCCCATTGTTGAGCTTGAGTGTGTTTGTGCTAGTTTGGAAGCTTTGGAAGAGAAGGAAGGAAAGAAGGTCCATAGAAGAAAAAGGAGATCCAAGAGTTAGCCTCCATCTGTTTCTCATTCAGGTAATAAAGTTATTACCTTGTGTATTCCTCCATTAAACCCTCTTTTATGCTTGTTATGTCTTCCATGGAGCCTTATATGATTCAAAACTTGAGATATGGACTTTCCTTTGGATGGAAACCGTAGATCTGGACTTTATTGAACTCCAGGAGCTCATTATAGCCACCTTTATGCAATCATGGCCTTGTTCCAAACCCTAGGTGCTTAGTACTTGATGATTTTGGGTATTTTAGCCTCATACCCTTGTGCATGCACGTAAAGTTGGAAACTTTACGTGTAAAACCAGTCCTAGAAGCTCAGATCTATGATTTGGAAGCACTGAAATCGATTAAAATCGACTGTATAGTAATAGCATGTTTGGGACTCGGCGAGTTGTTCTTCAACTCGGCGAGTTGTTCTTCAACTCGGCGAGTTGTTCTTCAGGCTCGACGAGTTGTTCTTACGACTCGGCGAGTCGCAGACTGGACGTGTTCATATGATGAAGGAGAACTCGACGAGTTGTTCATACAACTCGGCGAGTCGGATGAAGCTAGACTTGTTGTATGTATCGAAGAGGAACTCGTCGAGTCCTTGCCAAACTCGACGAGTAGAAGCGAGTATAGGACTAGAACGGATGAAAGGGACTCGGCGAGTTGGCGGCCCAACTCGGCGAGTCCAGTCAACCAGGAAGTTGACTTTGACCAGGAAGTTGACTTTGACCAGGAAGTTGACTCTGACCAGGGGTAAAATAGTCATTCTACCCTGAGATTAGTTATCTGTATTTGATTTAGTGTTTATGGGATTTGTAGCCGGGGAGTTCCGGAGCAGCAGTCAGACAGTCTCAGATTTAGCACCTCAGCAGCCAGCGTTATGAGGTGAGTTTCCTTCCAGTAGGAACGGGTCTACGACCACAATGCCGGCCCGTATAGTAAGCAGTAGTTCCAGACTTCGGTCTGATACAGTAGTTCAGTGTGCTTGATGTCTTTGTGATTCAAGCATGTTTTTGTGATATGAGTTCCGGACTTCGGTCCGATGCAGTATGCAGTATATGTGTTTATGCCAGTAGTTATGATTATGCTATGCTATGTTCAGTTAGTTCCGGACTTCAGTCCGATGCCGGGCGGGGCCCGATGTAGTGGGCGGGGCCCAAGCTAGTTCCGGACTTCGGTCCGATGCCGGGCGGGGCCCGATGTAGTGGGAAGGGCCCAAGCTAGTTCCGGACTTCGGTCCGATGCCGGGCGGGGCCCGATGTAGTGGGCGGGGCCCAAGCTAGTTCCAGATTTCGGTCTGATGTCGGGCGGGGCCCGATGCAGTGGGCGGGGCCCAGTATTTGCTTACATGTCATTGTATGGTATGTGGTAGTTTGGGGAACTCACTAAGCTTTGTGCTTACAGTTTCAGTTTTTGGTTTCAGGTACTTCCGCAAGTAAGGGGAAGAGCTCGGGATGATGACATGGCACACACCACAGCTTCAGTTTTATCCTGGGAGTTTTATTCAGATATTTTGATATGATTGATACAGTATTTGTTTGACACAGTTACTTGACTTTTGAGTTACTCATTTTATGGTTCTTAGTATGTTTGACATTCGACGATGTGATTTTTAGTAATATTAAAACAAAAATTTCTGGGTTGTATTTTGGGATGTTACAAGTTGGTATCAGAGCCTTGGTTTGAGGGATTCAGGCATACTCTCGGGTGTGACTGGACTCAAACTAAGGAAATGGTAAAAAGATTTTCAAAAGAAAAATGTTTTCAAGAGGATTTTGAAAAAAAAAACTTAAAAAGAAACGAGTTTTTGGAAAGGAGAAAAGGGTGTGGTGCATGCAATCAGCCGAGCTCAAGTAAGTACTCCCAAATTACCCATACAAGTTTATGTTAAAATTATCAGTTCCAGTTTTAGTAGAACAACATGCTAGAATAGGACTAAGGATCTAGGAGGATGCCTTATGTGCCTGTTGTATGTGTTTCAGCTTTATGAGAATTGCATGCTAGTATTGAGTAGACAACAGTAGGATAGCTTGTTTAGGTTATGCCTGATAGTATGAGCTTAGCATTGTATGCTAGTACAGTTTCTCGTTATGAGGATAGATTTGCTTGAGTAGTTTCCCCGTGTCCGAATGTTGCTTGCTTCGTGCTTTGTAGGACTCGGAGTGATGGGAGTTAGCTATTGGGTGAATACGTCACGTCACATGTGATCAGGGTTGAATAATCTTAGAGTGCTGGATTTGGCCCTATTGCGCAGCTCTTATCTGAGTCTAACCGTTGTAGGGACGAGTCTTTTACTCGAAGGATTATCTGAGCCTCGTCACATGTGATGGTATTCAGGCGATGACTAATTGGCATTACAAGGAGGCCTTCAGCAGATAAGGACTGGATTGGGTGGAGCCAGAGATTTCCCTAGGGCAAGCCTAGGATGAGAGTAGCAGAGATCAGTAGCAGTAGAAGTGACTTGGTGGAGTCGAGGCAATACTTGAGAAAAGTACGGATAGATGTGGAAGGTAGTATGGGCCCGTACTACTGAAAGCAGAGGATCCGTACTTGAACCAAGGAAAGCTGAGATGAGACCAGGAAACTTGCAGTAGTAGCGATCCCTCGAGATATATCAGTGTTTCTGACGTTTGTCATGATGTGTTTTCAGAATGGTGGTTTTACACCCTAGACCAACAGTCGGCAGTTCAGGTGCCGGAGAGGGATCAGGATCAGGCCCGGAGGCCGGGCAGTTGGACGAGCAGACTAGGGAGTTTCTCTCTTCAGATATTACTCACACCATACTTGAGCAGACTCCTGTGATCTTCGGTTCGATCAAGGAGGGTATTTTAGAGCTGATGGACGAGAGATTGAGCACTTTCCGTGTTGAGGTGGCGGCTATGATGGGGTCGCGCATGCTCACCTTCAGGGAGTTCCGGGCTTGTGGAGCTCCAGATTACCATGGGGCGCGAGATCCCATTGCGAGTACCAGGTGGTTGGCGGATGTCGCCAATGCATTCCGCACCAGCAGATGTCCCGAGGGGGACAAGGTCAGACTAGCATCCTGTCTCCTGAAGGACAGTGCACGAGATTGGTGGGAGGAGATTGGGCATGTTATCGGAGATGACACAGCTGTTGATGCGATGACCTGGGCTGATTTTTCTACCAGGTTCAGAGCCGAGTTTGCACCAGTTATTGAGGTGCAGCAGTTAGCTAGGGAGTTTCAGGATCTCACCCAGACTTCAGAGACAGTGGCGGAGATTACCGCCAAGTTCAGGGAGAGGGCTCTTCTCGTTCCTTAGTATGCAGCTGATGAGGAAATGAAGAAGGCCCGTTATCATGAGATGTTGCGGAGTGATATCCGCCAGTTTGTGAGCCGGTCCAGCTGTAAAACGCTGGATGATATGATTGCGAGGGCTCGTGAGAGAGAGATAGATTTAGAGATGGAGAAGAAGAGGAAGCCAGAGGCGGTATGTGGCACAGGGAGTTCGGGCAAAAAGCCCAAGGTATCAGATCACAGACCTAGAGGACAGCAGAGCCACAGTCGGTGTGGCAAGTGTGGGAGAGTGCACGATGGGGTGTGCAAGGCAGGGAGTCCCGGTTGTTTTAAGTGCGGTCGGACTGGGCATATGAGCAGAGACTGTACAGGTACTACTACCACCACCACAGCATCAGATCTGATTTGCTTTCATTGCAATCAGAGGGGACATAAAAAGTCCTAGTGCCCGAGTTTAGCAGCAGCAGGGAAGGTGGCAGCACCTACCCCTGCTACTTTGAGGATTACAGACGGCCGCCAGGGCCGGGGTGAGACGCCAGTGACGAAGAATAGAGCTTTTCAGATGACAGAAGAGGAGGCGTGAGCGACTCCTGATGTCGTGACGGGGTCGTTCTTAGTGAACGGAATTTCAGCGACAGTATTGTTTGACTCGGGGGCTACCCGATCATTTGTTTCACTTGCGCTTAGCAAGATGTTTAGTAGAGCTCCGGGGGAGCTGGATTGTCCACTCGAGGTTGAGATAGTTGATGACAGGACCGTCAGGGTCGCAAGGGTACATAGGGCGTGTTCGCTGCAGTTATTTGATGAGCAGTTTTCAGTGGACTTGGTTCCCATTCCCCTGCGAGGGAATAAGGTTATAGTGGGTATGGATTGGCTGAGCCCCAATGGGACAGTGATTGATTGTGAGCTGCAGCTAGTGAGGGTTCGCACTCCCAGTGGGGGAGAGTTAGTGATTCAGGGCGAGAGGCCACAGCGCGGACCGATTCTGTGTTCAGCAGCGAGAGCGAGGCGCTATGTTCAGCAGGGTTGTGCAGGGTATGTCGCCTATGTTATAGATGCCCGGGAGAAGGGTAAGGCGACCGTTGATGATGTACCAGTAGTACGAGAGTACCCGGACATATTCCCAGAGGACTTACCTGGGATACCTCCGGAAAGACAGGTCGAGTTTCGGATTGACCTGGTTCCGGGTGCGGCTCCGATAGCCAAGGCACCATATCGACTGGCTCCTCCAGAGATGCAGGAGTTGTCTACGCAGCTGCAGGAGCTGCTAGACAAGGGTTTCATCAGGCCGAGTAGTTCACCATGGGGAGCCCCGATCCTTTTCGTGAGGAACAAGGATGGTTCGCACCGTATGTGCATAGATTACCGGGAGTTGAACAAGGTAACGGTGAAGAACCGTTACCCACTCCCGAGGATAGACGACTTGTTTGACCAGCTTCAGGGAGAATCTTGGTTCTCCAAGATTGATCTACGGTCAGGATATCACCAGATGCGGGTCAGGGATGAGGATGTGCAGAAGACCGCTTTTAGGACCCGCTATGGTCATTATGAGTTTGTGGTGATGCCGTTCGGGCTCACCAACGCTCCAGCCGCGTTCATGGACCTCATGAACCGCGTATGCAGACCGATGTTGGATCGATCTGTGATAGTGTTTATTGATGACATATTGGTTTATTCCAAGACTCAGGAGCAGCACGAGGAGCATCTGGGAGAGGTGCTAGAGACACTGAGGAGGGAGAGACTTTACGCGAAGTTCTCCAAGTGCGAGTTCTGGTTGCGCGAGGTACAGTTCCTTGGACACCTCGTCAACCAGAAGGGTATACTAGTGGATCCGGCCAAGATAGAGGTCGTGATGCAGTGGGAGGTCCCGAGATCTCCAACTGAGATTCGGAGCTTCCTAGGACTGGCAGGGTACTACAGGAGATTCATTCAGGATTTCTCCAAGATAGCAGTTTCGCTCACCCGACTGACCAAGAAGTCGGTGGTGTTCCGCTGGGGGTCTGAGCAGCAGGCAGCATTTGAGACCCTCAGACAGAGATTGTGCGAGGCGCCGATTCTTACCCTGCCAGAGGGAGTAGAGGACTTTGTAGTCTACTGTGATGCTTCGATCACAGGTATGGGAGCAGTTTTGATGCAGCGAGGCCATGTGATAGCTTACGCCTCCAGACAGTTGAAGCCTGACGAGGCTAACTGTCAGACGCATGACTTGGAGTTGGGGGCAGTAGTGTTTGCCCTCAAGATTTGGAGACATTACCTCTATGGGGTCCGCTGTATCATTTACATGGATCACAAGAGTTTGAGGTACCTCATGGATCAGCCGAATCTGAACATGAGGCAGCGTCGATGGTTAGATGTGGTACAGGATTATGACTGTGAGATCCTTTATCACCCGGGCAAGGCCAACGTAGTGGCCGACGCCCTGAGCCGCAAGGCGGTAGCCGCCCCGATCAGGGATATTTGTCTGAGGATGACAGTGATTACTCCATTGTTGGAGTAGATCAGAGGGGCACAGGTGGAGGTCCTGAAAGAGGAGAGGCAGAAGTGTGAGAGGATTGTGGGCCGAGTAGCTTCCTTTGACTATGATAGTCGAGGATTGTTGACCCTTCATGGGAGAGTTTGGGTACCGTACTGGGGAGGAGTACGACAGGTACTGATGGATGAGGCCCACAAGTCTCGGTTCTCCATCCATCCAGCGGCGACGAAGATGTATAGAGATCTTCGACCCGATTATTGGTGGCCCTGCATGAAGCGGGTCGTAGCTTGGTACGTGGAGAGATGCCTGACCTGCAGGAAGGTCAAGGCGGAACATCAGAGACCCCACGGCAAGATGCAGCCGTTAGACATTCCCGTGTGGAAATGGGAGGATATCACTGTGGATTTCATCACTAAGCTTCCCAGGACCGCACGTGGAGTTGATTCGATTTGGGTCATAGTGGATCGGCTGACCAAGAGCGCGTATTTCATACCGATTCAGGAGAGCATATCAGCCGAGAAGCTAGCCGATATTTATGTGCGCGAGGTAGTGGCACGGCATGGAGTGCCCGTATCAGTAGTATCAGATCGAGATGTTCGGTTCACTTCCAGGTTTTGGAAGCGATTTCATGACGAGATGGGGACTCGTCTCCATTTCAGCACTGCTTTCCACCCTCAGACGGATGGACAGAGCGAGACGACGATTCAGACTCTCGAGGACATGCTTCGGGCATGTGTGCTAGATTTCGATGGCAGTTGGGATACGTATCTTCCGTTAGCGGAATTTTCGTATAACAACAGCTATCATGCCAGTATTGACCGCCCTCCTTTCGAGATGCTTTACGGAAGGAAGTGTAGGACCCCGATTTGTTGGGGTGAGGTCGGTCAACGAGTCATGGGGAGTACAGAGGTGGTACTCAAGACCACAGAGCCGATCCAGCAGGTCCGTAGCAGACTGCAGACTGCGCAGAGTCGACAAAAGAGTTACGCCGACAGGAGACGTTCGGATTTAGAGTTTCAGGTGGGCGATATGGTCCTCCTGAAGGTATCACCCTGGAAGGGTGTTATCAGGTTCCGAAAGAGGGGCAAGTTGGGCCCCAGGTTCATTGGTCCGTTTAGGGTTTTGGCCCGGGTGGGTCGGGTCGCTTATCGGTTGGATCTTCCAGCAGAGCTTAGCCAGATCCACAACACTTTCCATGTTTCTCAGTTGAGGAAGTGTTTGGCGGACGAGTCAGCAGTTGTACCCTTGGAGGATATTCAGGTTGATAGCGGCCTGAATTATATTGAGAGACCCGTTGCGATCTTGGATTGGAAAACGAAAACCTTGAGGAACAAGGTAGTCCAGCTAGTGAAGGTGCAGTGGCAGCACCGAAAGCGTTCAGAGTGGACGTGGGAGACCGAGGAAGAGATGAGGGAGCATTATCCAGAGATATTTATAGATTCGGCAGCAGCAGACTTCGAGGACAAAGACTAAGATAAGTGGGGGAGAATTGTAACGCCCCATTCGTGGTATGTGCTTTAATAAAGTAATTTTCATTTCTTAAGGGGTACTCGACGAGTCTGTAGCCCGACTCGTCGAGTAGAGACGGGATGATCACGCAATTTAAGTTGGCTACTCGGCGAGTCCATATGAAGGAACTCGGCGAGTCTGCCTGTCTGGATGAAGCCCTAATTTCAAGGGTTTGTACCCTATATAAACGTCATTATAGCCTCCCACCCCAGCTTCCAGCACCCTTAGAGCATTTCCCCTGTAAACCCTAGCCCCCATTGTTGAGCTTGAGTGTGTTTGTGCTAGTTTGGAAGCTTTGGAAGAGAAGGAAGGAAAGAAGGTCCATAGAAGAGAAAGGAGATCCAAGAGTTAGCCTCCATCTATTTCTCATTCAGGTAATAAAGTTATTAGCTTGTGTATTCCTCCATTAAACCCTCTTTTATGCTTGTTCTGTCTTCCATGGAGCCTTATATGATTCAAAACTTGAGATATGGACTTTCCTTTGGATGGAAACCTTAGATCTGGACTTTATTGAACTCCAGGAGCTCATTATAGCCACCATTATGCAATCATGGCCTTGTTCCAAACCCTAGGTGCTTAGTACTTGATGATTTTGGGTATTTTAGCCTCATACCCTTGTGCATGCACGTAAAGTTGGAAACTTTACGTGTAAAACCAGTCCTAGAAGCTCAGATCTATGATTTGGAAGCACTGAAATCGATTAGAATCGACTGTATAGTAATAGCATGCATGGGACTCGGCGAGTTGTTCTTCAACTCGGCGAGTTGTTCTTCAGGCTCGACGAGTTGTTCTTACGACTCGGCGAGTCGCAGACTGGATGTGTTCATATGATGAAGGAGAACTCGACGAGTTGTTCATACAACTCGGCGAGTCGGATGAAGTTAGACTTGTTGTATGTATCGAAGAGGAACTCGTCGAGTCCTTGCCAAACTCGACGAGTAGAAGCGAGTATAGGACTAGAACGGATGAAAGGGACTCGGCGAGTTGGCGGCCCAACTCGGCGAGTCCGGTCAACCAGGAAGTTGACTTTGACCAGGAAGTTGACTTTGACCAGGAAGTTGACTCTGACCAGGGGTAAAATAGTCATTCTACCCTGAGATTAGTTATCTGTATTTGATTTAGTGTTTATGGGATTTGTAGCCGGGGAGTTCCGGAGCAGCAGTCAGACAGTCTCAGATTTAGCACCTCAGCAGCCAGCGTTACGAGGTGAGTTTCCTTCCAGTAGGAACGGGTCTACGGCCACAATACCGGCCCGTGTAGTTAGCAGTAGTTCCAGACTTCGGTCTGATGCAGTAGTTCAGTGTGCTTGATGTCTTTGTGATTCAAGCATGTTTTTGTGATATGAGTTCCGGACTTCGGTCCGATGCAGTATGCAGTATATATGTTTATGCCAGTAGTTATGATTATGCTATGCTATGTTCAGTTAGTTCCAGACTTCGGTCCGATACCGGGGGCGGGGCCCGATGTAGTGGGCGGGGCCCAAGCTAGTTCCGGACTTCGGTCCGATGTCGGGCGGGGCCCAAGCTAGTTTCGGATTTCGGTCTGATGTCGGGCGGGTCCCGATGCAGTGGGCGGGGCCCAGTATTTGCTTACATGTCATTGTATGGTATGTGGTAGCTTGGGGAACTCACTAAGATTTGTGCTTACAGTTTCAGTTTTTGGTTTTAGGTACTTCCGCAAGTAAGGGGAAGAGCTCGGGATGATGGCATGGCATACACCAAAGCTTCAGTTTTATCCTGGGAGTTTTATTCAGATATTTTGATATGATTGATACAGTATTTGTTTAACACAGTTACTTGACTTTTGAGTTACTCATTTTATGGTTCTTAGTATGTTTGACATTCGACGATGTGATTTTTAGTAATATTAAAACAAAAAATTTTGGGGTCGTATTTTGGGATGTTACACGTATTTCCAATTGTGGGTTTCGACTCTTGACTTGAAACTCTAAACGACCTTTGGCTAAACATAAACGCTCATAACTCCCGACTTCCTTCCCTAGACTCCGTAGCAAATCTGAAATATAGCAACCAAAGGAAAGATAGCAGTAACATAATAATTTAAGGAGTCTTACAAACCAAATTAAGTTCCAAACCTAACAAAAGCTAATAAAAACTAAAAACCAAATAAAAAGTAAAATAAAGCGATCAATCATCATCTTCACGTCTTTGAGCTCCACTCGGTCCTTCTCCATCTCCCCTCGGTATCCAAAGCTCCTCCCAAGTCGGTATGTAAGGGCCTTGCGGTAGCACGGAAGGTGGTCGAACCACACCCATGTGAGAAAACATGGTTTCAAGAAGTTGGGTGTTATAATTCATCCCACCGCGAAGATTATCCAAGTAAGAACCAACCCGACTTTGAAATGGGTCGGTGGGTACTCCACCCTCATATTGTTGCAGTGCTTGACGATCTCTCTCCACGTCTCCCCGGGCTCTAACATTCCGCCTTCTGGGCCTCGGTGGAGGTTGTTGCTCGGGTTGCTCCATTTGTTGCGCATCATCCTCCGGGGGTATAACATACCCTCCCCCGACATTTACCACTACTCTCATAACCCCCAACACTTGAATTGTCAAATCATTATCCAAAAATCGGGTAAGGTTCCGAACAAAATTAGGTGTCAAAATATTGTATGACCGGGCAAGGCGGGTGACCAAATGTCCACCTGTTATTGGACTCCCTTGCCTAGAACCTTCCGCTTTCTTTCCCAAAAATCTCGCAAGCATATAGGGGAGATCACAACAAACCCCGGGAGTAATGATACTCCATAGATAGAACAAATTTTGAATGGAAACACCATGGTGCTTGTGATTGATAGAAAAGGTGACAAGGCGATGAAGAAAACGATGCACGGGATTCCGAATCTGCGCTTCACTAGAATCACGAGAATTGTACTCGTGATTGGAGATAGTCCGCCAAAACTGAACATCCAAAGTGCCGGGAGTAAAATCCCGAACACAACCAAGTAAGAAAGGTACAAAGAATGGGGATTGAGTCTCCACTTCTGTATATAACCCCATGCGCCAAGCAAACTCACGAAGACTGCATTCGCGATATACCCCGCCTAACCGGAAAACTAGTGCCCAGTTGTAATCAAAATCCATAGTCCTTTCCTCAAAGCTTACGGTAGAGAAAAACTCCACCGACAATTCCCGATAAACGGGTTCTTGAATTGTAAACAAGTTCCTCCAACCATGACATGTAAAAGAAAAATCATTGCCTTCATACACCTTCGTCCAGAAATGCTCCAATTCTGAAACCATACCCACACCTCTAAGCCAATTCCAATCCACAATGGGTGCTATTGCAAACTCTCGATTATATAGCCATCCCAATCGGTTCTTATATGTTGTCAATAATGCCCGAGATATATTCTGTGGAAATCGATAAAATGGATTAATGCTCGCCACGTCGATCGGGTCATTTTCCTGCTGAACCGCCCTTCTAGGTCCCATTCCTGAAATCATCAAAAATAAACCAAAACAAAACAAAAACACCCAAAATATTTCATTAAAAACAAAACAGGAAACCTGGTCGCCCAGGATTCACGTCGTGGAAAAGCGGTCCACGTCGTGAAATGCGTTCGGACGTGAAACTCAGATCGAACATAACACAGTCGAAACCCAGCAAAAATAACACTTGGGGTTTGTTTATCTGACTAATCTAAGACCATGCATCCATATAACACCAACTAATTTAACCAATTTGGGATTTTTAATTTCTAAGCAAACCCTAACCATCAAAATGCATAAAATTAAGAGCAATCGCAGCAATTAAAGGATGAAATACATACCAAATGGAGTTAGAAGACAAGAAAACGCAAGTGATTTGGAAGAAAAATGAAGAAAATCGGTTGTGGGGTGTTCTTGCTCCCGTTCGTGCAACCAGTGGAGTAAACAAATGGTAGGTCAAAGTGCTTATCTAACTGGTCCCCCACCCCCCGTGTCCTTTTAACGGCCACGACGTGAACGACAATTTCACGTCGTGGTTTGTTTTAGGGGCCAAATTAATCCGGTCCATTAAAATAAAAAAAACATTGGGATGAGAAATTAGGCTACCGGAAGTCAGTCCCCGTAATTCCTCTATGGCCACGTCGTGAAACACATGTCCACGACGTGATTTCAGTCTGAACTAAAAACTACTAAGTTAATGACATGTATTTAGTTTAATTGTTTACCACTTAACTCTAAAGTACCCCACAACTAATTTTTACCAATTAAAAGTTCTTAGATGATGAATTGATACTTTCCTAAAAATGCAAAAACTAAAAGAAAAGAAAATCCAAACCAAACTCGGGTTGCCTCCCGAGAGGTGCTTCTTTTTTAAGGAGTCGTGAGCTGGACTCCTTGCCTCCCTACGTCGAATCTTCAGATGAGTCCATCACCATCTGGATTTTCTGCTCCTTCCATCGCCTCTTGTATGCTTGAACACGTCGAATGTACGCCTTTTTCAAATTTTCCTTTGTAGCCCTTTCCTCGTCTATGTCAAGCTTCCTTTTGTTTCCAATTTTTCTTCATTCTTCTTTAGCTCAATAGGAACCTTCTCTTCTTTCACCACTGGAACTGTTTCCTTGGAAGTAGCCTCGTCTTCATCACTTCATAAATCATCGCTTTCCTTACTCATCAAAGTTGTCGGTTTTGTGCACGCAATGACTTCAACGAAAAACGGGACGGATGCTCTCGGTTTTGTGCGTTTGACTTGATTAATTGTCTTGATTTCTTCCTCCATGATCTTTTCTAGTTATTCAAGTTCATTATCTTCATCAATATTGAACACCTCACCTTGAACATCAATTCCTTGAAACCCATCTTGTATTCCAAAATCTTCCTTATCATCACCAACCCACAATGTAAGCTTGGATTCACAAACATCAACTAAAGCGCCAACAGTATTTAGCAAAGGGCGTTCAAGAATGATTGGGACATTTGCATCCTCCTTCATATCCATAATCACAAAGTCAATTAGGAAAACAAACTTCCCAATTTTAACAAGGATGTCTTCTACAATTCCCCTTGGGTGCGTCACCGAGCGATTTGCCATGTGGATGGTCATCTTTGTAGCCTTCATTTTCTAAATATTCAGCTTTTGATAGAATGAAAATGGCATCAAATTTATGCTAGCCCCGGAATCAGCTAAAGCATAAGTCTTCAAATTATTTCCAAACTCACACGGAATAGTGAGGCATCCAGGGTCTCCCATCTTCTTAGGTATCTCTCCCAATACAGCTCTTGAGCTTTGCTCACTAAGAATGACCTTAGAATTTTTGTTTAGTTGCTGACGAGTGTTTACAAGATCTTGTAGGAACTTCGCGTATTCTGGAATTCTTGAAAGTGAATCAATAAAAGGGGTATTAATAGGAATACCCTTTATTTGCTGAATAAACTCCAGATGTTCCCTTTCCAGTGGACTGAGATGTGCTCGAGACGGAAATGGCAAAGGCGGTCGGTAAACCAGAACGGAATCTGGATTTTTCTGTTCAAACTGAGCCCACGTCGTGAGCATGGCGGGCTCACGACGTGAGTCTGGTAATTCAACAACATTTTCATTTTCGAGCTTCGTCTTCTTTGGTTTTGGTCCGGATGGCTTTGGCTCCACTTCTAGGGCTTCTAAAAACTCAGAGATTGCCTCTTCTTCAGTATCAATTGCCATAACATGGGATTGATTCTTCTTTTCAGGAATTTAAGGAAATAGCTTCTCATTCACCAAAGTTGTAAGTTGGCCAAGTTGAGCTTCAAGGTTATTGATGGAGGCTTGCTGATTTCTCAGTGAGTTTTGCTGGTCAACCATCATGGATTGATGATTTTTCATCAAGGTCTGCTGTTCCATCATCATTTTTCTTTGATCCTTCAATGCTGCATCAATATCATCATGTCTCTTCTCTGAAGCTTCCATGAAACGAACCAACATAGACTCTAAATCAACTTTCTTCTCAGCTGGTGGTTGCTCTTTTTGGTAAAAATCCCAGCCAATCTGTCTGAATTTCTCCTCCTTCTGTTTCTTGTACTCATCTTAAGGCAACCACTCCTTCTTTGGCTTCCTCCAATCATCATCATACTTGTCCCCACTCGAGTAGCAAACTTGAGCCCTTTTGTTCCCATACCCATCCAAGTTGCAATCTTTAGTCAAGTGTGGTCCATTACATCGTTCACACCCAACTTTAATTGCATGAATTGATTGGTCCATTTGTGTCAATCTCCGGTCCATAGTATTGAGCATTGCCATCATAGCAGCCATTTCTTCAGAATGTGCACCCCCACTACCTTTTGCTCCATCTTGTCTTGGGTTGTGGTACTCACGAGAGTGTCTTGCGAATTCTTCAACTAACTCCTTGACCTCCCTTGGATTCTTCTTTGTCAATGTCCCTTGAGAGTCAAGGAGTTGTCTTGTCATAACATTGACCCCATCGTAGAAAATAGACATCTCTTGTTGAACATTTAGATCATGTTGAGGGCAATTCCTTAATAACCCCTTGTAGCGCTCCCAAGCTTCGTATAATGACTCCCCCGGTTGTTGCTCAAAGTTGGCTATCGCCTTCTTGAGTTTAGCTATCTTGGAAGGTGGGCAAAACTGATCTAGAAATTTCTCACGCATTTGAGCCCAAGTAGTGATTGTTCCCGGAGGAAGTGCTTTCAACCAGTCATTTGCAGCTCCCTTATAAGTAACGGGAAGCATCCTTAATAAGACGGTATCTCTATTCACATTCGGAACATTAAAATAATCCGCAATGTCATTAACTTCATCTAGGTGCTTAAAAGCATCCTCATGATCTTTTCCATAGAATGGAATATCCTTCAGTGCAGTCAAGATATGTCCCTTCAGCTCGAATGTAGCAGTGGCAGGAATCGCGGGTTGTACTAAACCGGGACCAACATCGTCTCGAATTCGCTTCTTATAAGCTCCCATGGACATTTCTTCAATGTTTGCCATCTCGTCTCCTTGCTCGTCTTTGGGTTCACTTGTAAATAGTCCAAACTCGGTCTCAGATTCGTATTCAGATTCGTTTGGGATCGGTATTTGATCGATGCTCTCAACTTTGCTCTTGTCCTTTGAAGATGAACCTGACTCTCCTGTTTTCTTCCCCGACTTCTTTGAGAACACTGACTTGAGTTCTTTTAAGGGTGTCTTCTTTGGTGTTTGATCTTCTTTCACGTTCTTATCTTTCTTTTTGTGAAGGGCAGACTCTGGATCTTCAAGAGGTGGCACCAAAGGTGTGTTAGAGCCTCTGGTCATGAACTCCTACAAAATAAACAAAATAAAAACGTAAAACTGAACAAACACTAAATAAAAACTTCCTACTGATTGGCCACCACGACGTCGTAAAGGCTACCACCTCGTGTTGCCGCAGAAAGGCAAACAGAAAAGAAAAACGAAAAAAACGAGAAAATACTGAACTCACGTCGTGAGCTTAAGGCTCACGTCGTGAGTCTAGTACTGTAAAAAAAACTAAGCTGTAAAAAGTAACTTTTTGCAGGTTTTACCCCACAAAAAGGATCGATTTATCTAGAGCAAATAAATAACTACCAAATAAGCCGTTCCCCGACAACGGCGCCAAAAACTTGATGCGTGCAATTAGCTACACCTAATTTTAATATTTATAACCTAACTACCTTACTAACTAAATTGCACCTAGGCAGTGTACCTAGTCAAAATTATAGAATAGTTGGGTAAGTCGGGTGTCGATCACAGGGAATGGTTTTGACTAATTAATTTATCTACTACTAAATTAACCTAATTACTAACAAAGGAAGGGTTTTTATCTGATTTTGCAAGATCAGACGAACTTAACTCAAATTCAATCAATAATTTAGAACACTCTTGTTTAGTTCGAATCTACTTCTTCTTTATGGTTAGCTAACAATTATGGATTATCAAGTTGGTTATTATGGTATTAGTAATTTAAGTCTAAATTTACCAATATTAAACTAATTCATGTAAAACTATGTATGGTCACACACAATCAAACACATAATAAGTTGTAGATTATGAATTTACTATGTAAGATTAGGCAAACACAATTATGGTCATAATTCATGTTCTCTAGCACAACCAAATTTATTTACTTCAATTACTATCTAAGATTTTGGTCGATCCTAGCTCTAGCAATTTAATATTCACTAAATCACTAGGTTTCAAGTTCATCTAATTTAATAATCACTAAGCTACACAGAACATGAATTCAAGCAACTAAAGAAACAAATATTAGCATGCTAGGTAATAATAATCAAACACAAGCAAATTACCAACTAACAAATCCATCATCAGTTAAGCTAAACCATATGTCAGAAGCTTCATCTAGCTAAACAAGAGTGGCTAGATTCAGCTGCTCATAGCAATAAATAAACAAAAACAAATCATAATAGAAGTCATAATGAATGTACCAAACAAATAAACATATTATGTACTCTTATCTCCCTAGGTGATAAAAGCCTCTTCCAGAACTTCTTCTCTCCTCCTAATCATCTCTAGGTTTGCCTTCTGTCCACCAAAAGTCTCCTTAAGTCGTAATGGACAAGGATATATATAATTTCTGATTTTTCCCCGTTCACGTCGTGACGTGATGTTTCACGACGTGGTTTGAGAGGAATCCTTATCTGGCAAGGATTTTACTTCGCGTGTACTTATCTTCTTGAAGACTGATGCCACGTCGTGGCCTTCTAGTTCACGTCGTGACTTTGGTAAGTTCCGTGGATTTCTTCAACTGTTGTACTCCAAGTCTCCAATGTTACATGTATTGTCAATTTTGGTCCCTTTCTTTGAAAATGCTTTACTTTGGCTGCACATAACAATTTATCCTTATAAGTACCATTATTCTATGCAAATAACCAAAATATCAATAAAAATGTAAATAAATATTGCCTAAAAATATGTATAAATATGGCAATATCATAGAGTTTGGAAATTGTTTCGCTATAGAAAGATTTAAGGGAGAAGATACTTATACTTCATTTCGAATATAAATGTTTACTTTGAAGTTTTAATGGAACTTAGTCATAAACATATATGAATTTCGTGTTGAAGTGATTCAACATAGGAAATTAGATATATGGAAATATTATAGCAAGAGACTGATCCAGTGTCATGTCTGTATGTAAGACATCATGAATCAAATCCTATATGCTTCAGATATAGGATCGATTGCATGTGCTATAATATTCACGTGTTCTGATTTTCATAATGCCTAGCGCATTAAGAGGGAAAAGGACAAGAACTGGATATGACTAAAGTCGTTAAACAACTCTCAAGGACAACCTGAGGTTTACCAAAGATTGGTTTCTTGTGGACAGTTGGAAATATAATTTTAGAAGGACCATATTGACATATTCTGAGTAGAGGTAGCTCTTTTTCAAAATTGATAGTCATATGGGAATATGGAAATGTTTCCATAGTGGGAATTAGTTATTGAGATCTGTGTGTAAGATTAACAACTTTAATGCAATAAGGATGTTCAAGGAATGCTCTTTGAATGTGAGACTTCATTTCCATGGAATTGTTTTTGTAACCAATCTCCAATGGAATGCTTTGTAATATAATTGGCAAAGTCTTTGTGACTTTGGTGCCTTGACATTACAAAAGGATCATTGCATGTAAGTTTAGACTCTAACAGATTCTAGTAGTGGCAAGAATTTGGTATTCTTACACTTGAAATAAGGATTTTGGAATTGTGAAATGAGGATCATTGGAAATGTGTTGAATTGATCTGTTTCACAAAGAAAGGACCATAGATAAACATAGTGTGCGTGTTTTGTGCATGACATGACTAATGTTTTAATTCAAGTATTAAGTTGATTACTCGAAACATTATACAATGAGTAAAGTCTAATTAATATGGTGCTTAAATAAAAGTGCTTTTATTTATATTCAAATGTTTTGAGACCATAGTTAATTAGGTTATTCTTGTGTTTCACTTCGCATGTTTTACTTCCCAGATAATTGGATTATTCAAACATCCACAGTCGATCATACTTTGGAAGTAAGTAATGAAGTAAGACTATCATGAATCGATTGTAGACTGTATAAGTGCTTAGACATAGCAAATGTTTGTTGCAGTGTTCATGAGTACTCCTGAAATAGGATTTGAGTATTGGATTAAACCCATGCTCAGAGAATTACTTCATGGATTTTATCACAAGTAATTATGAGACGATAATATCTTATATTCTAGAAATGGAGACATATGAGTTGTTGTTTACGAGTCGTTTGTGCATTGATAATATGTAAACACATCAGTAACTTGATGTTATAAAACGTATTGTTGTGTGTGATTTGATGAGTAAATAGTGCAAACATATGAGTCAAAGTTTATCCGTTCCTTTTACTCTAAACGGGTAAAAGCGATATCTGTGGGCCCCTCGATGACTTAGTGATGACATCTAAAGCGCTTGGCCAAGCCTGGACTGATTTGATTCGTTCAATTAGTCAGTCGTCATAAATAAGAAATCGGGAAACAACTCTTGGACAGAGATTGATTATAATCCATGTCTCATGTCCATACGATATCTTGTAGAAAGGATGAATATTTGATCCCTTATCTTAACGACGCGTCATTGATTAGATCAGAGTTCGACAACGACTTTTGAAAGCTACTATTGCTGGTCAAATTTTGAGGTCATACTTGCAATAATAGTTATTAGACTTATCCAACTGGGAGACTGTTGGATTTGGTATCTAAGCTCATAACTATAATTGGTATGTACTTGATTTGATTGTAGCATGGTGCTTTTGAGTTGTCTTCACTCATGCAACTGATAGGATGACTGGGGTAGAGAGAGTAGACTTTATTATTTTAAATAATAAATTGGTACTCAAAATGGTTTTATTAATATATTGCAAGATTAATATATTATTTGGAAATCATATTATTAATTAGTAATTAATTAGAAATTAATTTGATATTAATTTTGGGATTAAAGGAACTGATTAATAATGGAGGGGCTATTTTGCAAACCATTGATAGTTGTGAAACTGGGCTACTGGACTCCTTATGATGGAGTGGATGAAAATTATAGGAAACCCTATAAGATTTTCATCCAAGGCCTCATAATGAGGAGTCCATGGGCTGCTTAAGCCTTAAGCAGGAAATTAGGGTTTCCACCTGAAAACCCTAGCAGCCCACAGCTATATAACCCCCCTCCCCCCCCAAGCATTAGAATTTCTGCCCTATGCTTCCTTGAAGAACCCTAGCCGATTTTTCTAGTGTCTCTCCTCTCATCTTGTTGCATTGGGTGTTTGTGATTCCATTAGAGGTGCAACACTTGAGGCACTAAGCTTTCAAGAGTCAAGGATCATCAAGATTGACTTGTTATTACTATATAACAAGTGAGGTAATCTTCTAACCCTATTTTCTGTATGAATTTCGAAATTGTATGCTAGATCTAGGGTTATTGCTTTGGTATTTAATTTGCATGTTCAATAGTGAAAAAAAACTTAGATCAAAAGCAATTAGGGTTGCATGATCACATAGGATGTTGTTATGCTCAAAACCTATCACTAATTTCTTCCTCGTCATTATCATCTAATTCCTAATCAACCACAAATGTTTGCTCGCTTAATTCATTTGATGTTTCTCCTTCCTACTCACTTTGTTTAAAATTGAGATCGTAATACTCCCCTCTATCACTGTAATAAACAAAAAAAAGTAAATCAATAAATGGTTATTAAATTTTCAACAACATTGGAACTTAACAGTTCTGTTAAACAACATTGAACCTTAATAGCAAGTAAAAGTATTTTGTGTAATTCTACAAGAAAAATATCTTAACATCTTTGGCCCTTACTAGTCAAGAAAATATATTTAACATGAACATGTCCTTAACAAATCATCTTTCTTGCTTCTTTTGCAAAAACGAAGTAAGAATCAACTAAGGAGATACGTGTCAACTAATTTCCTTAACTGTTCACCTTTTTTGGTTCATATACGGCACATAAGGTCATACCGAAAACATAAATGGGATACCTTGGATCCATATACGTGACATCCCCAAATTCACAGTCGTTTTAAAAAAATTATTTATGCTTATTTGAAAATCAGAGTATACATTTTAAAGAATAATATTGCAGAATTTGTTCCCAGAAAAACATGATAAATATATTATCAAAGCATTTCCGAAGAAATGTATTTTGTTCATATTAAAACTTTGGGATGTCTCGTCAATATAGGAACATAAGCATAAACAGACGTTATTTACACTAATGATCTACATCTCCGTTAATCTCTCAGTGTAATGTAGCTTCGTATCGACACCTGTGATACAAATAAACTGAGTGGGTCAGGTTGGAAAACCTGGTGAATACATAGCGTTTTCAACCCATAATAATATAATTATTATGTTTAATCATCAAACAATTAACCCAATTGCCCATCCCCATTATCTTCATTTAATCTTCCCTAAAGATTTATCCTAAGGGTCATCTCCTATATCGTATTTACCTCTCATCTCCTTACATCGCATTTCCTTATATGTTTGTTCCTAAGGACTTTTCCTAAGGATCATCGCCTACATCGCATAGACAGTATTGATTCGGGGATTACTCCCTCAATACGTGTCCAGTAAGGGTTAGGGTATCATCGCATGAATACGTAGTTACAACATCGACTGAACTCGCAATTCATAGCAGGGGTTAGAGTATCATCGCATGAATGCGTAGTTACAACATCGCCTAAACTCGTAATTCATAGTAGGGGTTAGAGTATCATCGCATGAATACGTAGTTACAACATCGCCTGAACTCGTAATTCATCACCTATAGGTTATGAGCCTGTTGGTGTTTCCACATGACTGTCTAGAATAGTCCGTGGTCGCCATTTATACTCTGGTAGATGACTACATCGCCACATCGCTGGTCAAGGTTATGGTATCTCCCCTCATCTCACATCATCTATTTATCATCACCTATCTATCATCACCTTTCTATCATCACCTATCTATCATCACCTAATTATCATCACCTTTCTATCATCACCTATCTCTCATCACCCGTTGCTACCCAATATATATTTATAAGTATAAAAATACGTATACAGTTTAAATCATGTAAACATGTATAAATCGTTCATCTAGCATAGATATCAGGAACACAGATAATATGCACACATAGCACGTAATTTATATTAAATACTTCATATCTATATGTAAGATGAAAGTAACTATGCACTCACATAGTAGCATGATTGGATAGAATCTAACTAGAAACGGTCAGCGGTTCGTGATCGTCAGGCTCGGGAAGGGAAACGCCTTCAGCAAACGAGAGAGAGAAAGAAGGTATGGTGTAAGGAAGCTTAGGGTCGAACTTGCTATTTATAAGCTGATTTTTGGTCTCTCACGTCGTGAGCCACACATGCTCACGTCGTGAGCCATGCCTTCTCACCTCGTAGACTTGCCATTTGCGTTTATAGCTCTGAAAGGTGTCCGGATGACTTCTCACGTCGTGAGAATGATATGCTCACGTCGTGATCTTCCAAGAATCATCTCGTAGCCTTCCCAGGTGTTTTCTAGCCTCGATTAGTGTCTGTTTGACTCCTCACGTTGTGAGAAAACATGCTCACGTCGTGAGTCCAGTCAGATTAGGGTTTCTGACACGTGTCATGCTCTCAGACAGTTGTATCTTCGGAAGGTCATAACTTTTGCATACAAGCTCCATTTTTGACGTTCTTTATATCTACACGTAGGTGGAGACGTACTCTAAAACTTTCATTTATATCACTAAGGCTAAAAATTACTCTATCGTAAACTCATTTTTTTTACGATTCCCGGTGTCATGTCGGTTTTGTCGTGAAACTTCGACAGGTCATAACTTCTTCATTATAACTCATATTTCAGCGTTCTTTATATGTACGGAACCCTTCTGACATATAATATAACTTAGTTAAGATTAATTATTCGGAATAATCCTCTATCTAAAAGTCATTTTTGACGTTTATTGTCTCTAAATTGACTAGCCCAAATCTACGGGCGTTACAATATATGTAACACCCCGAATTTTTATACATTAAAATACTATGGTTTATAAAACATTTTCTGTCAGTGGGTCCCATTTATAAAATATGGTCCCAAAATTTTCTCATTTCATTTACAAATACATTTGTAAAAACATTCTTTCAGATATTACAATCGATACAATAAACCATAGTAAATTTGCAAAGTTGCTTACGACAAGGAAGCTATGCCCATTATCTATCCATTGGCTCCTTGCTATCAATGCCAACTCAGCTCTCTAGGTTGTATCTAAATTCTTGGAATACATGGCATTTAAACACATACGTAAGACAATCATTATCCCGTGAGCTACATGGGTTTAGACACAAAATCATCTGATAAAACTATAATTTGACATGCATTTATAGATATAATGCAAAGCATGTTATGCATGTCCTCGCTCAATGTACCATCCCAAAAACCATAAGTAAAAATTTCATTTTTAATTCAACCCAAAACCATCAAATATCCATATCAACCATCCAGAATATGTCAAAGTAAAATAGTTATCAGAGTACAATACCAATATTATAAAAGTGCGGAATTCATGGGTGGATGCGTTGCGATCAAGCCGAGCCCTTCCCCTTCGAACTGGAAGTAACTGAAACAAAACTTAAACCGTAAGCACAAAGCTTAGTGAGTTCTCCCCAAAATACCACATACCATACATACAATGGGCCTCACCCGACATCCATCGGTCCTCGCCTGACATTGGGCCCCGCCCAGTACACATCTATCAGTAACATGCGATAGGCCCCGCCTAACACATTCATCAGGCCCTGTCTAGCATCGGGCCCCGCCCGATATACATGCAAACACATACAATACATGCAAGAGTTACAGAATCTGCTAACATTCTAATAACAACAGTTAATGGGCCGGCATTGGTGCCTTTGACCCGCCAAAACACTGTGAGAAGACTCACCGCAATCAAATGATGAATAGACACACACACACACACACTCACAGGATGCTGCTACAATGGCTCCTCAACTGAACACATTCAAACTAACTCTAATAAATAATCAGGGTAACAACCACAACTAAATTCCAATCACAACCCTCTAAAGGGTAAAAGACATTTTTATCCTTTCTACCCTCGGCCCAATAAGTCATGGGCCAAGCCCAAATGACCTAAAGCCCATGAAATGGCCCAAGAAGGGTTCTGGTGAGTAAGCCCCGCGTACAAGCTTTTACAACATAAGGGAAAATCAGGACTCAAACATGTTACATTAAGCATACGCCTTTGTACACCCCGCGTACTCCCCAGAATGACAAAACTCACATTAAGCACGTAATGCTTAAGTCCTAACGTCCAAAACACAGATCTAGCTCAAAGGAAACGTCCTAAACGATAAATTCATCAAATTGATGCCTTTGCATGGCTCAAAGAGGCCCAACATGCATTTCTAACATTCTAACTTCATATTAAGATCATTAACTCATGAATGGTTGAGCTTAACCCATCAAGATGCTATTTTTATGATTCCATAACTCCAGAAATACCAAGAAATGTCCAATACAAGTTATGGAGTAACTTTTGCTCACAAGAACCAAACCAAGGGACCAAAACATACCAAATATAATCCTAAATCTAGATCTAAACCAAGGAGTCATAAAGTTTGAAGCTTTATACCTCTAGAATCTTGCCAAGGTGAAGAGAGTGTTGGATCTTCAAGCTCCAAGTAAGCTACTCCTCCTCCAATAAGCTCTTCTTCTTCAAGATTTACCAACAAACACGAAAACACACACACACACACAAGGCTCAAGGTCTCTAAAAAGGGATTAGGGTCTTGAGATAATGCTTTAGGGACAATGGAGGCTGGTAATGAGAGAAACCTTGGGATATAAGGTGCTTAAATAGGGTTCACACCCTAAAATTTAGGGTTTTCCCCTAGCTTATGTACGCCCTGCGTACCATAGGTACGCCCAACATACCAGGGGGTTAACCCCGTGTCCAAGTCTCACAAGGTTCGCCCAGCATACCAAGATTACGCCCAGCGTACTAGGCCATTGCAAAAAATCAATAACCACTTAAAATTTAAAGAATTTACCTGAAGACCAGGCGTTACACTCAATGCAATTCTTCTCGGGCCTTCCCGAGTGTCATCTATCTGTTCAATCTAATTTCCAAAAGGACCGCCCGAATTGGGCTATGGTTATCCATATTATGGCCCTGTCAATAAACTACAACTATCCATATTATGGCCTCGTCAATAAATTATGACTATCCATATTATAGCCCCATCAATAAACTACAGATATCCATATTGGAGAACAAATCATCCAAATGGCCCCGTCTTGGTTTCCATGTGAACTGATAGGCAACTTTGGTCCCATGCAGACCCCTTGGGCTAGCTGGCACTTTCTCATGACTATGCAATTCCCTCATATGATGCATGATCGCTACTTTATTTTACATACTCAATCACACACAAATGATTAATGTTATGGTCATGCACTTTCAAAAATAACATTGCATAGTAAAATATTCAAACATAATATAACTGTAAACATAATTCTTTAATCCTTGTCAATAATTCATATAACAATCGTAGCTAGCTAACCATTTCTCATAAAAGAGCTTCTTTGTTCAAAAACATTTGTCTTTCAAGACTTTTAGCTTACTCTTTAGAAAAAGAGTTCAATTACTTTCTAGATAGAATTTATTACTTTTCAAACTAGAAACATTTACAATTTATTTTCAAACATTTCTAATATGCCATGTACCCCAAATGGAAAAATCCACATGTACTCACCTGGCCAGTTAGAGAAGACTAACTTCCGATCTGGGTTCTAGCCTTGAACTATCTCTTACCTCAACACTGGTCCACTTATACGGACACATATCAAGTTCCTCAAAACTTGTCTCAATACACTTGGGATCTTGTTTATCAAACTATTATAGTGACCTTTTCCTGATCACTAACACACCTAGGTAACCATTTGTTACTAAAAATCACTAAGTTCCGCAAAACTATTACCAAACGGATTAACTCCGCAAGTTGGTAATCCAATCACATAAATCGAACAATCCTGTAAACTTGGGTTTACAACCTGCATTATCCAATGGATATTTCCACTATGAAAACCCAATTATCTAGTTTTGGTCGATCAGTTCATAATAACACTTGTTATGAGTTCATATACTATATCAGTTTTATCAACCTGCCACGACATAATACTTATGTAAATAAAATTATGTATTAACAATCGACATGATACCTTAGCCCAAACGGCAGTCGTACCCTTGATAAACGGCCTCATTACCTCCTTCTCTAAGACGTAAGCATCATTCCTCGACTTAAAATGTAACACCCAGACGCCATGTATTTTCCATTTCAACCCCTTAGTATGAAATTTGTTGCAAAATTGGTCCAAAGCCCCATTCTGGGGGTCGCGTGATTTTACACGTACGCTGGGCGTACCCATGCGTACGTCAGGCGTACGTGGCTGGTGTCCAAACCCTAATTTTTAGGGTTTGAGCACTATGTAACCATCCTTAACCCGTCAAGACCCTTTCCCTCATCAACCTCCATCTCCCAAATCATCCATTGTTAACCCTAATCCATTGTGTGAGCATTTTGATCTTGAGAGTGTGTATTTTGTGTTCTTGAAGGAAGGAGAAGATACTGGAATCATCTTGGAAGCTCAAGGCAACCTAGATATAGAAGTATCTCATCCTCAAGTATCCTTTGGAGGTATAAAGTTTGGATCTTGATGCATGTTTTCTTTGGATCTTGTTAGTTCTTAGGTTTTTATGCTTTTTAGTCCCATAATCTTGGTGTTCATGAGTATGGATTACTCTAACCCATAAGACTTGTCCTTTCAGATGTTTTTAGGTGCTAGGAACCATAAAATGTAATTTTGGTCCCTTTCCTTTCTTCATGCATGAGTTATGAGGTTTTGGTTGTGTATTAAGTTAAGGTTTGGTTGTTGGACTCATTCTAGCCATGGAAAGACATAAAGTTGGAAAATTTATGACTTAGAATGTTATTTGGGACTAGATTTGAGCTTTGGACGTTAATCTTAATGGATTAAGCACTTAACAAGAAAGAGTAAATTTAGGCAGAGTACTCTAGGCGTATCAGGGGGTACGCTGTGCGTACTAGCCAAAAACCCTGTAATCTGGATGGATCGCGACTATGCTCAGCGTAGTGACTGAGTACGCAGGGTGTACTCAGTCCGTGTTGACTTTCCTTGACCTTTGACCTTTTTTGACTTTGATCTTGACCGGGATTTTGACCAAGTTTGACTTAGGGGTATTTTGGGTGGTAGATTGAGTTTAGGTCACTGTTTATTGTATAGGTGACTGGTAGAGTCAGCTGTTGGAGTTGTGATCTGTTCGGCTACATTTCAGACTGTGAGGTGAGTTTCTCCTCACTATACTCGTGGGTCGAAGGCACCAATGTCGGTCCATTAGGTTATGTATCCTGGTATATAGGATGATGTTATATTGATTATATGTTAGATTTATAGATCTGTATGATTACGTGTACTTGCTAGTTATATGTTTATCTGTTATATATGTCAACATAGTGTGGGTGGGTTGAGGCTGTACTACTTTGTGCTGTCAACCAACAAACTCGGGTAATCCAATCGGGATATTGTGGGCCAGTAGGAGAGTGGATCCAATCGGTAGATTGTGGGCTAGGTTAATCCAGTCGGGAGACTGTGGACCCAACATGCAATATGTACATTTGTTTGGTTGTATGTGGTACTTTGGAGGAACTCACTAAGATTTGACTTACAATTTAAGTGCTATGTTTCAGGTACTTCTGATGATCGGGGCAAGGCGAAGGCGTGATCGTATGCATCCTTCGGTGTTATGTTTTTGGGGATTTTGTGATACTATGATTCTAGGATATTGTATTTGATATTTGGTTTTTGTTTTGGGTTTTTGATTGGAAACAATGATTTTACTTTAAGTAAAAATGAAAACATTTATTATGATTTTTGGGATGTTACAAGTTGGTATCAGAGCCCTGGTTTGATAGAATTGGATGAGCATTCGTGTGAATCCATACTCAAACTAAGGGTATGTAAATTTTTTCAAAATGTTTTACAAAATTATTTTCAAAAGTAACCAAGGAAGGCTGAGATGTATATGATTAGCCGGAGCAAGGAAGTATACCCTAAGTTGCACACACTGTTATTTGTTTATGATTGAATTGCATGCTAATGGTAGGCTAAGGATCTTCAGGAATTACATGATAGAATTGTCAAATGTATGATGCCTGATTGCCTAGAAGAACTTCTTGTATGATAGATGAAATTGACATCATTACTACAGTTTCTTAGTGTGTGCATCATAGTTGTACATAACTAAGATTTTATAGCCCGAGAATGTTTGATTTAACCTTATTTCATGGTCTTTTTCTGGTTGTGAGCTTAGGGTAGAATCAAGTATTCAACTATCTATGGAATCCAACGTTATGTATGATTAGCATGCACGAGTGGTTGCAGGGTTGGTGGAAGTTTCATGAGTGAGTGTGGGTGTAGCAGGCCAATTGTGACATCCCCATTTTTACGGCCAGAAAAGACCGATTTCGTTTATGCTTTTTAATAAAAATCAGAGTAATTTCTTAAAGAAAAGTGTTGCGGAATTTGTTCCCAAAACAAAATATGATAAAAATTTATCAAAGCATTTCTTAAAGAAATGTATTTTCATTACATTACAAAAACTCGGGATGTCAACATCGATACAGATCATAAGCATAAACCAAAAATATCATAGGCCACAAAACAAAATCTGGCCTCAAAGCAACATAGGCCTTACAACATTCCTTTTATTTTCTATTGGCCTAAAATCCGTACTCTCTTGTCAAGTCATCCAACTATGATTTTGCCACTACCTATAATACAAGAAACTGAGTGGGTCAGGCTGGGGAGCCTGGTGAACATATAGGGTTTTCAACCCATAATAAATAAGTTTATTATTTTCAACAATCATTAAACCTGATTACCCGTTCCCGTTATCCTCACCTTACGTCCCTAAAGCGTCTATTATAAGGGACCTATCCTAAGGAATTTCATTGAGATGGACACTACTGCTAAGGGGATTCCTCAGCCATCAGTGTCTGTAAGGCAACCATGGGGGGATGGAGTACACCGGTGAACACATCGTTCACAAACACCTACAGGTTGCGAGCCTGCTAGCATTCCGATGGACTTCCCAGAAAAGTCTGTGGTCGTCATCCATACTTCGCTAGATGACTGGATCAACGTCAACATCGAGGCCTCTCATCATTTTATTTCATCACACACCAACTATTTCCTTTACCCATGTTTTACCCAACATATATGTAGATATAAAATGCATATACAGTTCAGATATGGAAAACAAAGTCTAAATCTTTCATACAACATAGATCTCAAAGTATAAAACATACATATACAGTTTAGATCTGAAAACTTTAGATCTGAAGTGAGAAAGTCCAGATCTAAAGTGAGAAAGTCTAGATCTGAAGGAAAAAGGTTCAGATCTGGAAAGAAAGAGGTTCAGATCTTTCATCCGGCATAGATCTCAAGTAAACAAATAATATATACATACACAAAGCACATAATTTATATAAAATACTACATATCTATGTATAAGATGAAAGTGACTATACACTCACCTGATAAGGAATAATTCGGACAACACTTCGCTTCTTAAAATAATTTCCTTCGACGAAACCGGGAAGTTTGCTTGAAAACCGGGCTCCGCGCGGGCAGAGTTTCAAACCGAAAAACTCTTTTTCTCGGAGCCTTCGGGCGCTCTGGGGCTTTCTTCTAATGCTAGGGAGGTTTCCTAGGCTACGGGGGTGTTTTGGAAGGCTAGAGAGAGAAAGATAGTTGAAAATGTGAGGAAAATGGGGCTGCACCTCGCACCCTTTTATAGGCCGCGGCCGAGGACTACGCTGGGCGTAGTTCCGAGGTACGTTGGGCGTACACCAAAGTCGTACAAGACGTGTCCGAAATGTGTAGGGGCGACGTGGAGGCTTCTTGACCGAGGAAAGGAGTTCGTTGGGCGTACCGGCTCGGACGCGAGGTGTACTCGTACGTTGGCGTTCTCGGATTACGCGGGGCGTAGTCCTTGCACCAACTGTCACCATCCAAAGCGAGGCCGTGGGCAACAAGCGACAATCCTGATTCGGCTACGTCATCAAGTCTCGCAAATCCGAATCCCGATTTCAAAAATTCACAACTTTCGCATACGATCTCCGTTTTCGACGTTCTTTATATCCACGTGTAGGTGAGACCGTACTCTACAACTTTCGTTCAGACTCCATCAGCTAATTTTGAATCTATTTTTAAATTATATTTTTAACAGACCGAGACAATAAAGTCCGTTAAAAAGTCAGAACTTCTTCATCCGACGTCCGTTTTCATCTGTATTTTTATCATTGAGCCACTATTAACGTGGCCTTCGATTCTCGTTTAGGTTGTGTCGGCCAAAAATCGTTCGATCTACTATTCGAACTCCGGGATGTGTACTGTTAATCCGAAACTTAGAAAAATCATAACTTCCTCATACGAAGTCAGATTTGGGCGTTCTTTTTATGCACGCTCTCGGTTTAACGAACACTACGACTTTTGTTTAGATCACTAAGGCTAAAAAGTCCTCTATCATAAATTCACTATTTACGTCACGCAGTGTCGTGCCGGTTCTGTCACAAAACTTCAACAGGCCATAACTTCTTCGTTATAACTCGGATTTCGGCGTTCTTTATATCTCCAGAATCCTTGTCATGACCACTACAAATTTCTTCATCGATATCGGGCTTATCTAACATTTTATTTTGACGCTTATTTTTATCCTTTATTTATTATATTATTATAAACAAGTAATAAGCACACAAAAGCACATAATTCACATAATATTCAAGTAATTCATCTTTATTACTTCAAAACGAGTTACAATGGTTGACTTAGACTATTACATCATCATTAGTGCTTAGCCCAGAAACACGAGCGTTACAATTCTCTCCCCCTTAGGATGATTTCGTCCCGAAATAATGCATCAGTAAACAAATGCGGATAGTGACTCATCATGTCACTCTCCGTTTCCCAGGTGAGATTTGACCCATTCGAATGTTTCCATCACACAAGCACTAAGTCGACCGTCTTGTGGCACAACTTCTTCGCCTTACGGTCAACAATCGCCTCGGGCTCTTTGATTAGCCTCTTATTCTCATCCATCATTAACTCTGAAATTGGAATTATGTCGGGAACTTCTCCCGTGAACTTCCTCAAATAACACACATGGAATGTGTTATGAATACCATCTAGTTCTTCTGGTAGTTCTAGCTTGTAAGCTTGGTTCCCAATCTTCTGCAGTACTTTGAACGGTCCAATGAACCTTGGACTCAACTTTCCTCTTTTTCCAAATCTTATAAGTCCCTTCCACGGTGAGACTTTAAGCAAAACCGAATCTCCAACTTCGAATGTCACCGATCTTCTCTTTTTGTCAGCATAACTCTTTTGACGATCCTGAGCTGCTAACATCCTCTCCCTTATTACTTTCAGCTTTTAAGCAGTCTGATGGACTATCTCGGGGCCCATAAACTGCTTTTCTCCAGCTTCAAGCCAACAAGACGGCGTACGACACTTTTTTCCATACAAATCTTGATAAGGTGCCATCTTGATGCTCGAATGATAACTATTGTTGTAGGAAAATTCTACCAGAGGTAAATGCTCATCCCAGTTACCTTGGAATTCCAGGGTACATGCGCTTAGCATATCCTCCAACGTGTAGATCGTTCTTTCGCTCTGACCATCGGTCTGTGGATGGTAAGCTGTACTTAAACACAACTTCGTACCCGATTCCTCTTGTAGACTCCTCCAAAACCTTGATGTGAAACGACTATCACGTTCTGATACTATCGTTAAAGGAACACCGTGAAGTCTTACTACTTCCTTCACATAAGCATTTTCAAGCTTATCCATAAACCATCTTTCATTGGCTGCTATGAAGTGTGCACTCTTAGTGAATCGATCAACGGCCACCCAAATCATGTCGTGACCGTCCTTCGTTCTGGGCAGTTTAGTGACAAAATCCATGGTGATGTCTTCCCATTTACCCATGGGTACATGTAAAGGTTCTAAACTCCCATATGGTTTTTGATGTTGTGCCTTAACTCTCGCACATGTCACACACTCGGCCACATACTTCGCAACATCGAGCTTCATCGTCGGCCATCAGTAGTAGGGTTTCAGATCCCTATACATTTTTGTGCTGCCGGGATGAACCGGGTACATGGTATTGTGATCTTCTTCCATCAGAAGATCTCTTGTTCCTCCCGTTTTGGGTACCTAAATCCTATCTTGGAATACCTTCAATCCTTGATTATCCGTACCAAACACCAACGTTTTTCCCAAACGCTCTTCCTTTCGGTCATTTTTTCTGAAGCTTCTTTATGAGCTTTCTTGATGCTTTCCACAATCGTTGAGACAACTTCAATTCTTAATGCTCTTGGCCTTTTCCTTTCAAGGCTCACTTTTCGGCTCAAAGCATCAGCTACGACATTTGTTTTACCAGGATGGTAAAGTATCTCGCAATCGTAATCTTTAAGCAACTCTAGCCAGCGTTGTTGTCTCATATTCAATTCCTTCTGATTGAAGAGATATTGAAGACTTTTATGATCAGTGAAAAGCTTGCACTTCATGCCGTAAAGATAATGGCTCCATATCTTTAGTGTGAATACTACCGCCGCCAACTCCAAATCATGAGTGGGCTAGTTCTTTTTGTGTTCTTTCAATTGTCTCGATGCATATGCTATCACCTTATCCCTTTGGGTCATAACACAACCTAACCTAACTCCAGATGCATCGCTATAAACTGCGAAGTCTTCAACTCCCTCGGGCAGAGAAAGAATCGGTGCTTCACACAACTTCTTCTTTAGCTTCTCGAATGCTTCTTTGTGTTCTCACTCCAAGTATAAGTGGCTCCTTTATGGGTCAAAGCTGTCAATGGAGCAGCTATTGTGGCAACCGTCAATTTTTGGCCAAGTCAAAGTCAACCAAAGTCAACTAGTCAAACGGTCAACTCATCTAACCCTTGTACATTAGGGTTTCCATTATGTTTCTTATTGAACAACTCACAATCTTAATACAAAGTATCACTTAGAGTTTTCACGTGTTCGGAAATTCTAAACCCTAATCAGGGCAAGTGATGAAACTACTCGATAAAACATTATTCCTTAACCCTCAGGGGCATATAACAATCATAACGAGACTTAACGGGATGTACAAACCTTGCGTTGCGAAGCCAAACACTCAAAAAGGTCACAAAAGAAGTCTCTCCCAATCTCTTCCACTCTAACTCTCCCAAAACTCTCTAAGTAGGGGAAATCGCTACAAGTGTGTGTAATCTCTCCCAAATCTCTCCAAGTATGTGAAATCTCTCCCAAATCTCTCTCTGTATGAGAAATCTCTCCAAGTATGTGAAATCTCTCCCAAATCTCTCTCTATATGAGAAATCTCTCCAAGTATGTGAAATCTCTCCCAAATCTCTCTCTGTATGAGAAATCTCTCCAAGAATGTCAAATCTCTCCCAAATCTCTCCAAGTATGTGAAATCTCTCCCAAATCTCTCTCTGTAGGAGAAATCTCTCCAAGAATGTCAAATATCTCCCTAATCTCTCTAAGTATGCCAAATCTCTCCAAGTATGACAAATCTCTCCCAAATCTCTCTCAAAATCTCTCTCAACTTTTTATAATCACTCGGGGCATCCCGACCCTCGAATTTGACGAAAACAGCTCGAAAACGGAAGTCTACGCGAAAAACAGCCTTAAGGAGCCGAAACTCCTCTTAGAAACCGAAACTCCTCTTAGGAACCGAAACTCTTAGGAGCCGAACCTCTTAGAGCCGAACCTCCTGAGAACCGAAACCCTCTCAACCGAAATGGACCGAGCGGTCGGTCTATTTCGGTCCCCTGAAAATTTCGAGCCGAGACCTGAGCTTTGGCTCTCCCTTCCAACCTTCGGTCCGAGAAGACTTCCCACCTTCTGTCCGAGGAGCGAGCCTGCGCAGCCGAAGCCCTCCACTCTCGGTCCCTTCTGATGAGCAGCCTGCGAGACCTCTCGGTTCCCATGCACAACCGAGCCTCGCCTTCGGTTCTATGCTCCTAAGGAGCCGAACATGCGCACCTTCGGCCCTGAAGTTCGGATTTTAGCAATTCCTACCCGGTTTTCAATATTTTTAGCGTTTTAAGCCCGTTTTTCGTGATTTTAACGCGGGATTTTCACCCAAACTCGTATTTTAACATAATAAACCCCAAATATTCATATTTTAACTATATTTTGGGGGAAAATCCTTGCCTAAGAATAAAATCTAATTGGTGAGATATTTAGGTGGAGTGTTGACTTATCCTTTGAACAAGGACACAAGCAACCTCCCCATACCTTCATAGTACAACCCCTAGTCACTATTCACCCATACCTAGTCAATCATTGTCCTTTTCCCACTCTTTTTCAGCCATAATCTTGAACAAAAGCTGGAGATATCCTCTTCTCTCCTCCCACTTTATTCACTCTTTCTTAAGAAGAACAAACACCTCTCTTCCACTTTCTCTCTCTAAAAATTCGAGATTCAAAGGCTGATCTTGGGTTTTTCCTCCACATTTGGTAAGTATCTTCCTCCTACACTTAGATATTCTACTATCCTTCATCCAAATCATAGATTGCTTACACAAATATCGTCATATTTGTGTTAGATCTTCAAATCTTCAAGCATCTCCCAAGTGTTCTTGAGTTGAACACTTCTTTCCTCCATCATCCATCTACTGAAATCACTCAAGGTGAGTTCATACCCCTATCTTTTCATGTTTTTCTTAAGTTTTAAGGGGGGGAATACAAGTTAAAACACGAAGAACTCAACTAAACTCATTTAACAGCCTTCATCAGAAAAGTTCAACTCCATTCACGGACTGTTTTGGTCAACTTAAACATTTTAGTTTTCAAAACTGTATTAGGTTCACATAGTTCAGGTTCATGCCTTTAAAATGACTACTTGCACATCACCGTACGATTTTTCTACGATTTATGGTGATTTTTACAAAACTGCCTATCATTTCAAAAACAAATTCGGACCAGTCTGTGAATATGAACATTTTAGCACAAGTTAAAGACTTCCAAAAATCATAATAAAAATTATGAACAAACTAGACACATTTTATGAACTCTCAGAATTTACGGATTCAGTTTTCGACTTCGTATGATTTTTCTATGATTTTTCTAAAACAGTGCAGAACGGTTAAAAACTAGTTAACAGCTTATAACTTTCATAACACTTTGTATTATGTTGAGCAAAGTGTATAACAATAAGTTCTAAATATTGAATGTATTTTCTTGTTAGTTTATCATCATAAACTGAAATTTAGTCATTCATGATAAGGTTTACTCATTCATTTCGAATACTTATAATAAACTTCAATAAGCATAGTTTATGGATTTTTACTACATGAAAAAGGTTTTACTCTCAAAACAAATGAGTTTTTCATATCTTTACGTAATAAACTATAATAGTAATAGTTTAAGGATTTCATATCACTAATTTATTCAGAAAAGGTGATTTTACTTCCTTCATGGAAGAGGTTTTAATATCAAACTGTGTGTAAACTAGTTAACTTAGGATGTGAGGCAATTCTCTCCCCGTACGTTCGAGTACGGGATCCCAATTCCTGTAAGTTATAACCAGAGTCTCTTGTAGGGAGAGCGTGATAATTGTGTATAGATCTATATTGGGTTTGACACCCCACACCTTGCTGCTAGCTACAGTGGGACCTACAGGTCTACGGGTGACAAGAGTCATAGTATCTTAACGTCTGAAAAACGTTGTGCAGGTTATTTCTCGTCATAGTATGGTTATAGCGACTCACATAGGTAGTTAACAATCTTTTAAGTTTACATGGAAACTTCTACTTTGAAAAGGGGTTTTACTTCTCAAATAAACGAGTTTATGCCGATTTAAAACCACTTTTATATCTTTAAGTATGGAAAATACTTGTTTATTTCCGGTCCTGGGATTTAGGACCACATAACTTTTATAAGGAAAATATAGGATTTTCTTTGGAATCATATCTCTGTTAAAACTATATTTCATCTAGAATTGTTAGACTTCAGCTATAATTGCTACGTGTATATGCTAGAGTTATATAAGAATCTAGTCATAATCGACTTAGAATTGGTGGGCCCGCCTTACTTTCTGTTACTTGTTTGGTTGTGGACTTAGGGCAGACCCATTATATTCGACGATTTATTTAACTTAAATTTTATATAACTTATATACACTGGGCGATTATAGAAGGAAATCTATGGACCTTTCTAGGGTTCATTATCGCATAACATAGAAGCATTCATTTCACTTAATAAAGAAAATATTGGATTTTCTGGAAACATACTTTGTCGCTTTTACAAGGAAAACGGTTTCTTTCTCAAACAAACTCTTATGAACTCACCAACTTAATTGTTGACACTTTTTCAAAACTACTTGTATTCTCAGGAAATCAGTGAAACAGGAAAACCAACAGCATTTTGAGGATGGGACGATAAATCGTCAAACGCTTCATTTTGTCATCATAATGTAATTGATTTTGAAACATGTAAACTTATTCCATGGTGTAACCTTTTCAATTATATTTATGATGGTTGTATTTACTTTGATCACTATTATATTCGTTGTTGTGATACTATACATGAAGTCCTCCACCCCTGGACGTTTCCGCCATCCTTGGTTTGGGGGTGTGACATGAATCCTTATGGATATAAGGGGGACGAAATTTAGAGTGGAAGCCCACTCTAATTTCGTTCAAGGGGCCTTATTCCAGAAGGTTCTTGAAGCTGCTTAGGGCCTAGTCATCTAATTAGGGTTTTGACTGAAACCCTAGCAGCTCAGCTATTTAAGGGACCCCAGGGCTACAGATTTCGGCTACCAGAAGAAACCCTAGAGTTCCTATAGCCGAAATTGTGCCTCCTCCTCCTCTCTTCTCAATCATCTTCTTGCCTTGGTGTTTGTAAGCCATTAGAGGTATTACATTTGTGATACTAAGCTCTTGAAGTTGAAGATTGTTGAAGATTCTTGCTACTATCAAAAGGTAATCATCTAACCTTGTATTAGATGTAGATTTTGATTTTTATAGTATGCTAGATTAGGGTTTACAAGCTTTGGATAAATTTGCATGTACAATAGAAAAACCTAGATCCAAAGCTTTAGGGTTTTGCATGTGCACATAGGATGTTCTTTTGCTCAAAATCCATCAGTGGTATCAGAGCCTTGCTTGGTTTCTATTGTATTTGATGCATGGTGTATTTATTCATTGCTTAAAATCTAATTTTATGCTATCTGCTTGACAGACTCGTCGAGCCCTATGAGGTACTCGACGAGTAGGATGAACTCGGCTGTCCTGTAAGGGGCTCGGCGAGTCGGGCTGTCAGACAGACGGATTTTCGGGATTTTTGCCTTTTTTGACTTGTGATAATTACCATAATTGTTTCTAATTAATAAAATACAAATTTTATTGATTCCTTATGATTATCTTTGTCAAAATAAAATATTTTTGTCATTTAATTAGATAATTATTACCTTATTTGATAAATACTAATTATTTGGATTATTTGATCAATTATCTTGCATGAAATTGGATTAGGTCAAAATTAGATAATCATCAAAATTAATTGTTTAATTGCATATTTGAATTTTGATCTAGATAGTTTTGAAATGTTTTAAAACTTGCCCTCAAGTTTTGGAATTTAAATTTTTGATTAAAAGTTTAATTTTGAAATAATTAAATTCCAAACCCTAGAATTTTACAAGTTTAAAATTCACCCTATACAATTATAATATTATAAGAATAATTATTATATATGTATAAGATAAGTGCTAGTCTTACCGTTAGTAGGCCTCATTCACGAAGTCGATCTATAAGGGGGTTTAAGGTTGCTGCCTATAAAATGGCAGTTTAATGGGTGTCCACTCTCACCCACCGCTTCCTTGATTGGTGGAGGTTCGTTAGCCGAACGGGTAGGATAGGGCAACTAAATTCCTTATTAAAAGTATAATGATTAATAAAGTAACTGAATGTGTTTTATAAAATTCTCAATCTTAGTTACTTTAGGAAAAATGTGAAAATGATGCTATTCCATGAAATTACACTTTGTACCCTTGCCAAGACGTTAATGGAGCGTGTGTGGTTAACCAGCACACTAATTTGGGTCTAGCAAAGGTGGCAAAGGGTCACTCGATGTTTGTCATAGATCAATGGAGCGTGTGTGGCTAACCGACACATTGATTAGGTGACAGTAACATCGAGGGCACCATGTATATTTGCATGGTTAGTCACACATTTTTTGTGATCCTCGATATCCCAGTCACAAACTTGAAGGGCATATCGAGATTTAAACATGTCATTGAAAAGTTCAATGAATCTCAAAGATCTAGGAGTTTTCAATACATTTAAAACTTAATTTTTCCTTTTGTTTTTCATGATCGGAATTAGTGATACGTCATTCACTTACCTTCAAATTATTTGCAATTTAAATTACGACATCCCTCTTTTAAGTTGTAAATAATGTTGTTGGATCCTAGCCCTAATTTCTCATTTGGGTGTTTAATTGGGGATTCTTATCTAATCAACTTAAGTTCACTCTTAATCATGTCTATACCAAATACACATTTTAATCTAAAATATGGGATTTTTGGGTTGTTACAATATACATTTCATCCGACGGTCATCCATGTCCACGTGCACCCAATTTCTATTGTTTTCAACCGTTGGAGATTAAAATCCTAATAAATTAGGAGTTATTTGTCGATGTTGGGGAGTTAGTATGGAAAATGGGTAAAATGAAATGCTTGTATGACACAAGATAAATGTCATTTGATGATGTGGAAAAGGTTTAAATGGAAAGTGGTTATGTGTCACAGGGTAACCGGAGATCCAGTCGATTGGTTAAAAGTGAACCAAAATTGTAAACTTCGTGACTTAATTGAAAAAAAACATAGTGTCATAATTGGACTGTTTTTTAAACTTAACATCTTTTATGCAGTTTTCCCTTAATGATTTTTTCATAGTGCTTATACTCGTTTATGGTTTATAAACCCTCTTTTCCATGATCAACTTAATCAAATGCTTAGATGCATGTTGCACATGGATCCACTAATTCAATGTCATATCCTCTACTCATAAGTTAATGGAACTTCCTACTTTACTTGCCATGTTTTCAATAACATCATAATCTCATCATGAGACAAGTTTTGCTATATGAATCATGGATGTAAACTTAGGGATGATTTTGTTTATTCCGTTTTCCTTATCATTTGTGTATAGATGTTATAAAACCCAACAACATCATAATCTCATCATGAGACAAGGGGTGCTACATGAATCATGGACTTGGATGGATAATACAATCTAAACATAACATTAAACTCATATAATTGTTTGATATCATGAAACTAGATCTATGACACTTAGGGTTTGAGAATCCCCAAAATCAATGCATGGAAGCTAAACTTGAATCAGACACCAATCAATCTAATCATAAGTCAATAATCGACAAACTAATCATTGAGTTGAAGTTAACTACAATGATTGAGCATGAAATCAAGCTCACCACTAGATAATAAACATTCGAATTGAATGTCATTTCTAGGGTTTAGAAACCCATTAAAACAACCCTAATCATCCAAATCTCACAACTATTAGCTAGTTGGATCTTGGAGATGGATCATGGTGTGAAATTACAAAATATATGTCATGAGAACACCATAGAAAGAGAAGGAAATTGAACTTGAGGTTTCTCTTAGCCATAAACATGAATTTGAAGAGAAAAGGAAGAAGAAAATTACATGTAGATGTTGGTGTTAGAATGAATTTGACCAAGCTTCAAGTAGGGTCTTTAATCATCAATCTCCATGGATTTAAGGTGGGAAAACTATTCAATTGGAGAGGAGAGGGGCTGATTTACATGAAGGAGGGAAAAATAAGGCTTCAATATATCCATCTTTGTCCACTTACACACTTTTAGTCCCTCATTGTAAAACTCTTTCAAAAAGTCTTCAAACTAGCTAAGGAAGTCCGAATAACTTCCAAAATGGTCCCTTTCCATCCTAACCTCAACAAACTTAGTCGTGTCTGAAAGATATTTTTGCCCAAGAGTCATTATATAATTATATTTGCTAATGACATATGATCTTATAGGGTCATACCTCATAGCAAATTACTACTAATTGATTATTTATTAAAGTAATTTTATTATTAATAAATATAATCAACACTTGTATTTAATTGGAAAATTATTATTTTATGAAAATAATATTTTAACAACTAATTGGGAAATTATTGTTTTATGAAAATAATATCATTATAGGGAATAACTAGTTATATTATCATATGGTATGATTATATAAGCTGTGTACATTTATTTTGGACCCTTAGTAGTTCATCTAAATGTTACTAGGACATGTAAGTCAAAGGATTGAGTGTAACACACTTCACTTGTCTTTCTTTGTCCTCTTTGTCGTGAATTAAGAGAGAGATGGGATGGGTTGCTTGTTGGACATTGTCTTACACTCCATGCATTCTTACATAACAAAGCTTGTATATTTAACTAAGGTATGGCCCTTACTTGAGATATGCAAGTATAAAAGAAACCATGCATTAGAAAAAGGATAGTTGTCTTTAGCAATTCTCTTCTTTTTTTTTCACTTACAATACCGTGAGAATCCTTGCTCCATTCCCTTTCCTCTCTATCAAATTGTTGAGTAGAGTTTGAGCCTTCATAAGTTGCATCTCCTTAAGGCTTATTTGGTATAGGTCTTAATGGCTTAAAAATAACTTATATACAAGTGAATACTAGAATCTTTGGTGGTTTATCCTTGTTTGGTGGATACTTCTAGAGAAGCTCTACTTTGAGTTGTGAAAGACCCACACTTTCATATTTCTGAAAGACCCAAACTTTCATACTTGACAATTGTTACTCCAAAACATGCTACATGCATATTCATAAAAACAATATTTTACATTGATAAAGTGATTACAAACGACTGGATACAAACCGACTATTACAAAGTGTTATATATTACACAACTACCCAGGATACTATACTTTTATACATACATGATCCCTAAATACAAAAGTAATATTATAACTATTCTAAACCTTCCAACATTATAAGACTATACTGGATACTTATCTCCTGCAAATTTTAAACATTGAGAGGGGTAAGCGGAGACGCTTAGTGAGTTCAATAATAGATACAATATAACGTTATGCCATATATATACTTCAATATGGAAGAAGCAAAGAGGAACAAGGAACAACAAAGGCATATGTGAATCATGTGACAAACTTTCCATATCAATCAATGATTTGATTCAAAGATATTCAATCAATGAGACATAACATTTCCATACTTGATATAAATCAATAAAGCTTTGGCCCAAATGGCACAGAAGACATACAATTTCTGATTAAACATTTTAGTAGATTTCAGGCTTTCAGCCCTGTCTAACCTTCTGCCAGTGCCATAGAATAGAAGTCATTCTCTTACGAGACATGCTCTACATTGACAGAGGCTACATACCAATACCACCGTGAATCTAAGTCCTTTCACTGATCACATGGTCAAAGGTATAGTTTTGCTATCATAAATAGCAGAAATAATAACAACGAAAAAGCACATAGCACATATAACACATAACATACAATTGTTCCTATATATTGAACTCACCGTGAATTAATTGGGGGTTAAAATAGTAATTTATGCAGCACTTCGTTATAATAAATAGCTTTCTTCGTTGAAAACCAGGAGTTTTATTGCGAAGGTTGAACTTCAAACCGAAAAGATAAATTTCTCGGGCTTCTCGGGCACTTCGGAACGTATTTTGGGTGTTAGGAATGATTCCGGGGCTTCGGGGGATTAAAAATGGCTTAAAATAAAGTTTAGTGGTGAAAAAGGGGAAATAATCAAACATTACTCGGGAGATCTCGCAACCCCCCCTTTTATAGGGTGCGAGACCGAAGATCAGCGGCTGAGAGGGCTCCACGCGGCAGCAGATGCGAGGCTCGGATCCGGAGGGGAGGCAGCTGGCGCGCTTCGGACAGGACACGGAGATCGCACGCATCGGACCAAAGGCTATACACGCGTTGGAAGACTATTGGGCCGTGCATCGGATGGGTCTCCGGTTCAGACACGCGTCACACATGCGAAATTCCTCGGATTTCGGGAATTTTCTCGAATTTTGTTCCCCGAACTTCTAAAATCCATAACTTTCGCATACGCGCTCTGTTTTTGACGTTCTTTATATGCACGCGTAGACGGGAATATACTCTACAACTTTCATTTAGACTTCATTGGCTAATTTTGACTTTATTTTTAATATTATTATTTTTAACAAATCGGGACAGGAAAATCCGTTAAAAATTCATAACTTCTTCATCCGACGTCCGTTTTCGTCAGTCTTTTAACGTTGTACTACTATTGACGAGACCTTCGAATCTCATTTAGGTTGTGTCGGCTAAATATCGCTCGATCTTTATTTCGAGTTTTTAGCTGTCTACTGCTATTCCGAAACTTAGAAAAATCATAACTTCCTCATACGAAGTCAGATTTGGACGTTCTTTTTATGAAAATTCTCGGTTTAACAAATATTACGACTTTCATTTAGATTACCAAAGCTAAAAATTAGTTTATCAAAAACTCACTTTTTACGTCATTCGGTGTCGTGCCGGTTTTGTCGCGGATCTTCGATTGGTCATAACTTCTTCGTTATAACTCGGATTTCGATGAAGTTTTTGCCTAAATGTTTCTAACGAAATTATCTACAACTTTCAATAATAAAATTCTACTTATTTAAAATTTTATATTTTCGTTAAATTTCGATATTTGACTTTTAATTGGAATCTCATAAGACTTCCAATATTTTCCGAGTGATTCTAAACATAGTTTTACTTCAAATCTCGTAAAAACTATATTGTTAGAACTCAACTCTTAATATCATATAATATTTCTTAATATTATTCACTTTTTAAAAGTTACGAAACACGATAACCGAACGTGTATGTTACAAGTTGTTTGCCATCTTCATCAACTTCCAACCTCCCGACATGAATCAAAGTCTTCAAATGTTGCTTCTTTTTACTTTTATGGTTGTTTTAATATTTCCATGATTGCAAAATGATCATTGGTGAGTTAAAATGGTTTTATGTTTATTCTAATTTTAAAGTTTCTGTTGCCGTTTTAGCGTTTTTAGGGAAATAATTTTGAATAAAACCCAACAATGTCATCAATTGTCACCCCTAGTTTCACCCTTTGACGTAATTATGCCTTTTTAACAAAAATACTTCTTAGACATTAAAACCTTATTATTTTATAAATATCAACTAACGATAAGATTATTATTATTATTTTTATCGTGTTCTTGCATTTCAACTATTAAATTTATTTTCTTATTAATTTATTTTTAAATTAAAACTTTTATTTTTGCTAAAAGCCCAAAACTTATAGCCAGAAAATTAAGATGTTACAATTAATTTGTTTAACCATATAGTTATTTAAAAAAATTATACTTTTCATTTTGTATCATAATCTTTAAAACCCATTGATGTTGTAACATCCAGTTTTGCAATGTTTCTGATTTCGGGGTTGTGGACCGTAATTCGATCATGTAAAGGCCTTGGGATTTAAGGGATTAAATTTTAGACCTTATTGGATGTTGATAATGCTGGTTAAGTGATCTAAGACCTTGATTTGTGTTTTGGAGCCAAAAAGGTTAAAATAGGAAAAGGTGATATTTCGGGACTTCTTGCATGAAGTAATGAATTAATTTCGGTATTCATTAGGTCAAAAGTAATTATATAGAAATTTGGCTCTCATTAATACCTTTGCGTGCATATAAATATCACCAAAAACGGATTTGAAACGGAGAAGAAGTTATGGTCGTTTGAAGTTGGATGGAATAATTGAAAACCCGTCACCATAGAGTGGTGAACAGGTTACCATGGAGTGGTCGCTGTGCAGCCCAAGCCCATGATTTTTCTATGGTTTTCATCGTATATTAAGGTAAGGTTCCATGTTCTAGGGTATTTTCTCAACCTTCATCACATCTATAGCTTCTTTGGAGCAACCCTAGCCTCCCCTACATGATTTGAGTTCATCCTCTCTCGTTGAACATCTTTTTGGTGCTTTTGGTGGTGATTTGATGAAGCTTGAAGATCAATAAAGTTCTTTTGGTTGCAAGGAATGTTGTTTCAAGTTTAGATCCATCAAAGTCACTCCATTTTTGGACTATTGTGAGTATAAAACTCATATATTGCTCTTTAGATATTGTCATTTGTGGTTTTTATCACTTTTGGTCCATTTTATGGGTGATCTTGGAGTTGAGAGGACTCCAACACCTTTTGATCAGTTGGAATGCTTCTTAGACCTCATGGACTAGGAAAGTTATGATTTTTTTCCTTCCCTATAAGCCATGCAAGTTATCTTGGTCCTTTAGGTAATTTTGGTGTATTAAAGTTTCGATATTGAAAGTTTGTAGAATTAGTATGGACAAAGTTGGAAACTTTATCCATCTAAAAATTATGTTGATTCAGATCTGAAGGTTGGAGATGTGGAATTAATGGATTAAGTTGAGAAAAATGTATTATTGGTACCTTTGAGACTTAAACTTTAGATCTTATTTGTCTAGACCATCCCATTAGATAAAGTTCGAAACTTTATCCATTATGAAGCTATTAGGTACCAGATCTGAAAAGTTGGAAGCTTGGGATTAAGGGTTAAGTTCTTAACCCATTAGGTTATTTTAGGCTCTGGCCACGACGCAGTGTATATCTCGCCATGGCGTGGTGGCGGGTTTCATCCACGACTGTTTTGTCATGTGGCTGCCACACGTGGTTAGTGGATGGCCACGGTGGGGTGGCTAATCGTTAGACCGCTGATTGTTGACTTTTGACTAGTTTGACTATTGGTCAAACTTTGGTATAATTGAGTATTTTACTAAGGAATGATCTTGGTTTGACATTAGGTAGCCCGGTTTAGCTGTTATGTTGTTGAGATTGATGTTGAGCTTCTGTTGATTAGTTCAGGTGAGTTTTCTCACTAAACTATGTAGGACACTAAGTGTCGTTTATGCATGTTGTCTTTGTGACTATTGTTGTTATGTTTGCATGAAATACCATGGGGGGGAGCCAATGTCAATTGCAGGGGTTTTGTAAGACTACAATTTGGCATGTTGCATTCACTTGGATTGAAATAGACTCGTTGTCTAAAATAGGCCATAGCATGAGCGATTGTAAGACTATGATCTGGCCTATAACATATCATTTGGGATGAAATATGTCTGCCGGCTAAAATAGGCCACGTTGTTATGTATATGGTTATGTATAGTCTGTGGTGTGACATCCCCATTTTTACGGCCAGAAAAGACTGATTTGTTTATACTTATTAAATCAGAGTATTCTTTTAAAAATATTAATTTTGTGGAATTTTGTCCCAAAAAAACATGATAATAGTATTATCAAAGCATTTAAAAAAAAGAGTTTTATTTATAAAACTTGGGATGTCATCGTCAATATAGCAACATAAGCATAAACGAAATATTACAGACCTTATAGTATTTACACTAGAAGCCTACAAACTCCTTAATTCTCTCAGCATATACTTATATCATTATCCAACTAGCTTCATACCGCTACCTGTGATACAAAGAAGCTGAGTGGGTCAGGTTGGGAAACCTGGTGAGCATATAGGTTTTTCAACCTAATATTTTTATTATTATATTTTTTTATATAACACATCGCATAGATTAATCTCGATTGCCCATTCACGTTATTCTCACTCTTTGATCCTAAATGATGATCTCAAGGGTTCTATCCCAGAGGATCCCTGTAACAATGAGTAGACAACATTGCCTCAGGGATTCCTTAGCAATACATGTCAGTAAGGCAACCACGAGGGGGATAGAATACTCGAATGAACACACAATCCAATCTCTCGGATAGTATGATCCATTAACACCTACAGATTGCAAGTCTGCTAGAGTTCAACTGGACTGTCTAGAAGAGTATGTGGTCTGCATCAATACTCTGCTAGATGATTGGTCTCAGTTGGGCATGGTCTCTCACCCATATATTATATTTGGTATGGTTTCTCACAACTATTTTATCTCCGGAATGGTCTCTCACCATTATATTATCTCTTTTCTCTCTTTATACCATTTTTACCCGATTTAATATAAGTATAATAAAATACATATATAATTTCCTGTGAGTAAAACCATTATCTCATTTAGCACAATTATCAGGAACTCAGATAATAAACACATAGCGTATCTAAGAAAATTAAATATTTGATATCTATATGTGAACTGAAAGTAACTATGCACTCACTTGACTTAGGTAGATGACTGGTGATTTCGGCAGAGCTTCGCCTAACACCTTTAGTTTTTCCTTTAATGTGACCTATGTATGAATATCATTAAGTCTTAGCCTTATATTCCTGGTGACTAACGATAGTCTAGATTCCTCACTAATCCCAATGTCCACATCAAGATCTATCAAGTAAGGATCAACCAGGCAGGACGGTTGGTAGGCAGGACCATTTCGGCATATATCCTTTATGAAATCCAACAACCAAGACAACACGACCATTCTAGGCACCTCTCCTGTAAGTAGATCAATCTGTATAACGACATGGAATTACTGACAAATCTTATTTATAGGTTCATAATAACGACTTATGACTATAAATATAAGTTGCACTGAAAGCACAAGAGTGTAGCTTAACTTACAAAGGTTCTTGATGAAAACTAGAATCTAAGCAGGAAAAATACTAACTCAGGAACTCTTATTCGAAGGCTACAACTAGCTAAGTATTCAGGGGTGTCGCAGGGCTTTGTCGGAACACAAAAACTAAGGGAAAATGGCTTAAAAGTGAAGAATACTCGACAGAGAATGTGTGTAGGAGTGTGGGGGTGAAAGCATATACGAATCCGTATATTTATAGGCAAGAAAAACATTGTGTGTCGTACACTCTAGGCATGCGCATCACACACTAGGGTGGTGCTGGATCCTTTAGGCTTCTGCCACGTATCATCGCCTCATTCGTCCGCGTAGGCCTCTTCTAGAAGGTACCACGTGTCACCTTCCTATGGTGCCACATGTTAAAATCTCCTTCGTCCACGTCGGCATGTCTCGAAAGAAAGGGGCTGCCCCGACATGGCCACGTGGCGCTCTTTCGTGGTGCTACGTCTTCGTGCGCGCCATACACTTTGCGCACACGATTTTTCCAGATTTTCAAAATGGCATAACTTCTTCATACAAGCTCCATTTTTTAAATTCTTTATATCCCCAGAAAGATCTCGATGAGATCACAACTTTCATTAAGGCCTCAACATCTAATTCGAGCTCTAACAAAAATTCATATTTTAGACTGGTTTAGGTTGTTAAAATCCCAACGAAATTTATATCTTCTTCATACGAACTCTGTTCTTGACTGTATTTATATCGATGGGTTCATATATATGAGATCTTCAATTCTCTTTTATATTGTTTCTGCTAACAATCATTCGATTAGAATTTCGATTTATGTGTCTGCACTGCTACGTTGAAACTTCGAAAAATTATAACATCCTCTTACGAAGTCATATTTTGACGTTCTCTATATGCATGCTCTCGGTTTAACCGCTACTATGACTTTCGTTTTGATCAATTAGGCTAAAAAGTAATTTATCAAAATTTCACTCTTTACGATACGCAGAGTCGAGCCGGTTTAATCCCGAAACTTCGAAAAAAAAATAACTTATTCATACGAATCTGCGGGCGTTACATATGGTATTTTGGGAAAATCACTAAGTTTTGTGCTTACGGTTTTAAGTTTAAATGTTGCAGGTCTTTTTGGCAGTACAGAAGAGCACGACGTCATTGCATCGCATCAGCTGTTATGTTTTCAAGATGTTATGTATTATAACATTAACACTCTGATTTATGTTTTCGAAACAACTGAATATTTAATTTTATAAATGAATGACATGGTTTCCTTTGATTTTAAAATGAAAAATTTGGTTTGAATTTTGGGACATTACAAATGTGTCACCTATGCCAATAGAATGAGAAGTCATACACATTAAGGTTAAATAATGAAATCTTGTTGACAACACTACATTACGGTTAATTTGTGATTTTCGACGTGTACACCAACAATCATTAGAATTGGGGATCCTAGTACCGCCTCCTGCTATAATATGTAAATGCTCATGATTGTATTTTTTGATAATATACAAAAATTTGGTTAACTCAGCCGAAATAATTGTAGATGTACGTGTGCATAATGCAACTGTATGGGAGCAAGTTATAGTGACCGGTATAGTCATGACGTTAATTGAAAGCTATATTGAATTTTTCGAAGTTCATATTGAGATTGATCGGTTGCAACATATACTAGTCCAAATATACATTAAGAACCTTACAAACCTATGGCATTGTCATTAAATAAATTAGAAACATAACTTTCCGGTCATACTTCGGTAAATTGTAACGGATATATTGTTTTTTCGGTATCAATAAAACCTTCTTAAATTTCAATATCATTTTCAAGATGACCCCATTCTTCCATAAGCCCGCCAATTTCCGCAATCGCACCACCAATTCACTTTTTTGCCAATTTAAGGTTTTTTAATATCCATTACCCATCCCATCTTTTTTCTCAGCTTTACTAAGAGAACGTTTATACTTTCATCAAGTATCATCCATATTACTTGGACGATTTGTCCGGACATTAAAAAATGGGTTAATATCATAACGAATATAACAACCTTCTTATTTAGAATGCTAAAACACCATATTCAAATGAATTCATTTTTACATGAAAATTAAACGACTAAATGGACGTTAGTCCATCAAAAGGGGTTACACGTCCATCTTGAGCATTTTCCATTCATATGGATTCGGTAGATGATGCATTATTTTTGTTCGGTATGCAGCTATATACAATAAAATAATAAAATAAATATGAACCACATGGTTATAGTCCATAAACCGTAATCATCATGTTGTCGTTATCGCATGAACACAAGATATACCACAACTTCACCATTTTCCACATGTACAAGAATGGTTTGTAAATTGACAAAAATATTTTTCATAACATCATTTAATTCAAAGTTGAAGTTAGAGATGAGGTGCATCCGCCAACTTACACAGTTATGTATCCTCCTTTGAAGTACCATATTTACGTAAGGGGCGAGTTCACCATCAGGTCCTCTTACAAAAAGTATTAGGATTCTTGGCATACAATGCTATAATATATATATATATATATATATATATATATATATATATATATATATATATATATATATATATATATATATATATATATATATATAGGGTAAAGTGAATATACCTAACAACCTTATATAAGCTTAGGTACCTAACCCATTCATACTATGTGGTAATGTATCATATTCGCATTGTAATCGCCCAAGGTTGTTAAACTTCAACCCCATAACTTGATTACTTCCAAAATCTTTGGATTTTCACTATTATCTTTCTTTTACATCACTTCTTTATGTCGAATACATCCTGATGGGCTTCATATACTACAACTACAAATGAAATGATGTAGGAGGAATATAATGGTGAATTTCTTAAAATTTTGAAAGTAAATCAAGTTAAGGATTGAAGTTTAAGAACTTTGGACAATTACAATGAATATATAATGCAAAACAATATAGTATATTGATGTTAGGTACCTAAGCTTATATAAGGTTGTTAGGTATATTCACTTTACCCATATATATATATATATATATATATATATATATATATATATATATATATATATATATATATATATATATATATATATATATATATATATATATATATATATATATATATAGTAAGGCTTGACCCATTTTCCCCTACTCAAAAATGCCCAGTTCAGAATGGTTATTATGCAAAAAAAATATATATAGTTATTTTATTGCAAAATTCCTTGAAAACTTGGTTAGATTACTCAAAATCCATATATATATATATATATATATATATATATATATATATATATATATATATATATATATATATATATATATAGGTATTTTAGTTAATTAACCTATATTGAAAAAGGAAATTTTCGTATTTTAAGGGATAATTATTTCCCTTGTTTTTTTAAATCTGATTTTTTTAATTAATTCAAATTTAATTTTAATATGACTTTTAATAATAACTGATTTTATTCTGTCAGAATAACAGAAAGTCAACCATAAACTAGTAAAAATATTTTTGATTTTATTCTTGCAGAATATGGTTACAGTCAATATATTTTTTAAAATGCTTAAAGAATTATACAATATATTATCAATAATAACATTTTCTAAAGAATACGGATTTTATTCTTTACGAATTAATGTTTTAGAATCACTAATTACATTAATTCGTAAAGAATAAGACTATAAACAATTATTACAGTCATTCTGAAAAAAAAAAAATCTAACCTATAATCGTTTAAGAATTACATTTAAACTTAAAGATTAAAACTATAAAAAATGGTTAAAAAAAACATCAAAATCTAACCAAAACAATAATCCATTTTGAAAGAATATTATTGTTAAGAAACACATTATACATTGTGGCAGAATACATTCTGCTAGAATACACTCTCGTTCTCCATGTTTTTTTCTTTTTCCATATCATTGGCAGCCTCTTCAAAAATTAAATTCACAAAGAAAACATAATCAACTTTAAAACATTAAAAAAAAAAAATTAGTGCATTCTAAGAGAATAAAAACTACAAATTCTGACAGAATATAGTAGAAACTATAAAATCTGACAGATTGTAATAGAGAATAAAAACTATACATTCTGACAGAATGTTGTACACCTTAAAGAATTATAATTTATTCCAATAGAATGTAATCTTAAAACTGTAATGAGAATAACCACCATAAAGTCGAATAACATTATGTGAGAATGTTTTTATAACATGCATTACTCGTTAGTATTGCCATCGTTAGTATTACCAGTTAAGCAAATATACTTGTTTTTAACATTCTTAAAGACATTTCAACAGAATGCATTTATCGTTCGCCATGGTTTTTTTCTTTTCCATATCAGAATGCAAAACCTGTTCATTCTATGAGAATATAAAATATTATATAAAACATGTGTTGCTAGTAATTCTGACAGAATGTATACCACATGGTTAGATTCTTAAATTCTATTTTAGACATTTTAACAAACACTTGTTAGACATTATCATATAACAAACCGAACCTATAAAATATTACCGTATCCATACCATAATTTTTTTTTCGCAAATCCACATAACGTCAAACAAAAACAATTATAATATTTGTTTGAAACTATTGGTAATAAAGAGATTGAATAACATAAACCAATTTTTATGTCAGTCGATTTTGAGAAGTACAAGCAGAAACATTTCAAAGAGGAAAATACAAAGCATCCATTTTTAATCCTATTAATAATGAATAAATTAAAAAAAAAATACAATTACAAAAATCCAATTATGAAAGAGAACAACAAAAATTTCAAGTATTTGATCGTCTAGCATTTGTAGCATCTTTTAAGATAGTGGAGACAAAAACAATTTTAAAATATTTGTCAAATACGCATATTCATAAACGAATTGTAATATATAACTAGAAAGGTTACCACCGCTACGCGGGGGCCAGAAGCTTTTAATGTTGTTTCCGAATCGATAAATATGACAGACGTAGAAAATGCAAGGATGAAAAGCCCGGGGGCCCCGAATCATTTTTTTCATGTTTTTATGAAAAAATGTACAATGGTGTAATAGAAAGAAATAAAATTATGATGCTATAATACACAAAAAATGAAAGTATATGGATATAATTAGAAAGATTTTTTTTGACAGGATTAAAAAAATAAAAAGATAAACTATTGGTGAGGAAGGGTAAATTGGTATCTCACAATTTGCTGGCCAACCACTCCCTTTTCAAGCAGTTTTTCTCTTGATATACCCTAAACCAAAATACTCATTTCTCCCTTTTCCACCCGTATAACTTGTCAACTTTCCTACCTACAAAATAAAACATATTATAAGATATCTTGGTTTCTTTATTTTTAGTTTTTAATTTAAAAAAAATTAAATCATACCTTCTTTCCTTCAACTGTAATTGGAGTACCGGGTTTCACTGGGGATGAAAGTTGAATGCCCAATAATTTATGTTTTATGCCATCATATGTGATTAATCTGGATATGGTTTCTTGCCCTTTCTAACAACCTGATACGATTTTTTACTTTTTACTTTTTATTTTAATAAAATATTAAAAGAAAAAATAAAAAATATTTATTACCTCTGTTTAAACACACTGCATTCCAAAGACCAGCCTCCAGAACATTAAACTCATCGGTAAGCTCATTACCAGGTGTTGGGCTTCCTGTACATTCGAAAAATCTTTCCAATTATGGAATTGTACTTTTAATTATTTTTTTAATTATGAAAGTAAGTTGTTATTTTTCTTATTTGACCTTGAAGAATTCGATAGGTTTGAAATGCATTTGAACCCATTGGAGTTGCATTGTGAGTTAAAAGAGTTTTCCAAAGCATTCCTGCAGCTAATGGTGACATCATCAGTGAGAAACTTCTTCAGAGATCACATTTCCCACTGCCACAGTTACTGGATTACCGCTGACCTGAAATTCTAAACTTTTTAAATAAATTCTCCAAGTAAATAGTCACCAATTTTAGCAAAATAATAATCATTGTTATTACTTTAATAAAACTGCATACAGAAATAACTTACATTGTAATGCTTATGTGATCCATAAGGCTGTCCAATAAATATAGTTTTAAAGTTATTTCATTAGAATATGTAATGAAATGGTCTAAAAATCTGCATTAAAGCCCTAATACAAAAAGCAAGAAGTTATAACCCTCAATATGGGAAACACAGGGGAATCGGAGAAGGAGAAACAGACGACGACGTTGGTTAAGGGCATGTTAAAAAACCAAATCGGGTGTCCGGTTCACCAACCTCACAGTCGCTGGAAACCCAGATAGAACCAAAAACCCACATAGAACTACCTTTGGCATATTATCTGACGCAACAAACAGATCACAAACCATTAGGTCGACCTAACATTAAGTTAGATGTAATTACAGGCATGATTTTATGTTTACCAGAGAGATCTATGACAGTTTCCACAACATGCTTTTTGCACTGTACAGATGTCCAAAATAATGTTCAGGAGACGAAGGAGAGTTGTTGAACGTGTATGAATTTGGCTAATTGTTGTGTATTGTTCGTTTATTAGACATTCATTAGATATAAGAATGTCCAGCAACCCAACGACTGCAGCCAATGGTGTTGTGAATTCATGGCTGTCAAATGGTAACGTAAAAATCCAAATTGCTAACAGAAGTAAAAAAAAAATAGGAAAAAGATGAATCAATCATGAATATTAACCTCAGATTTGCTATAAATTAGCTGTTGTAGTTGCTAGATGCCCCTGCCTTTGTTCTTGCATCCAAATGGCTGATTAATTCACCGACAAATGAATAAGTGGAGAAGACGGTAACTCAGCCGAAATCATTGGCCATTACAGTAAACACAATCCTAGCGGAGGTAGGCGACGGTGGAGGTGGGAGACGATGATCAAAACTAACTACCACCAACCAAAATCAGAGAAAGCAAATTGAAATTCGGAAGCAAAAAATAAAAAATAAAAAATAAAATAAAACTCTATTTCAATGCGTATACCAAAAGTAAGCCCCAGAAAGAAAACAAAGAACAAAAATTTAGAAAACAGAGCAGATTAAGCGAGGGAAACTTAATATAGAAAAACAAAGACGGAGAAGAAACATACATGGCCTGAAGAACGACAAAAAGACGACAGTCGATTGACAGGACGTCTCCAATTTAGGCGTAGTTGTCCGCTTCATGTTGAATCATCACCACCAGTCGACTTATTCACCGCGTACCCCATTCCAAGTCCCATTAGATAACAAAAAACAAAATCGAACCCTAAAATCGAAAGTTGAGAAGTGATTAAAAATCCGATTTCATCAAAAACTGACGGCTGAAAGCGAAAAAGTACAAAATTGCAAGATATTCTTACCTGATCAAAAGTAAAGAGGCGGTGGGGAAGGATCCGGAGGAAGTGACCATCGTATCGCTTTTGGGTTTCAGAGTTGATGGCACGTTGTGCGAGACATCCTACACAGATTTCTCGGCCACCGACTCCTCTGCTTGACTACCTCGCCACCGCTTGTGTCCGCTCGTGCTATTAGCAAAGCCATAAGAAGGAGAGCAGGAACGTCGATGAAAACTCGGGGAGTAGAAGAAGAAGAAGCAGTCGATAGATGGAGCAGCGATGAAAGATAGAGTGAGCGGTGGTGGTGGTGAGAGCTTTATCGGGTTTAAGTGAGAAGATCAGAAGAAGAATGTAGAAGCGGTGGTTACCCGGGTGGAGTTAAATTACCGTTGGTGGTGATGTTGGGAAGATCTGTGAAGAAGACAGAACTTGAGCGGAAGACCTTGGGGAGCGAAAACTAAACTAAACATCGAGAATCGTTAAGCCGTAGATGAAAGAAATTACCTTACCAGGTGGAGGTGGAGGTCGGGTGGGGAAAGTCGTCGCTTGGAAGAGCATCAGACCTTGGAAGGAACTGGAAGGCAGAAGTCCATTTATGGAGGTGGTGGATTTGCAGAGGAGCGAAAGAAAGGAACGGCGAAAACCTGTGGACAAAACGGTGGTTTCAAGCAGAAGGTTTGGATAAGGACGGTGGAAAGAACCGATCTTTGGAAGGATAAGGAACCGGAAATGTAATTTAAGGGACCAAAATTGGGCAAAATGTCGCATGTTTACTGTTAAAACTTTTCACAACTTTAATATATATATATATATATATATATATATATATATATATATATTATTTATTTCAAGAACAGTACTAATTTGTATTACCTAAATCACACGAGAGAAATTGATTATTGTGAAATCGAGCAATGACAATCACAATAACGAGAACAAAGGATGTGGCTTTAAAAAAATTTGAAATTTACAGATAGAGATATTCCATAAGCGATTAATTTTTGTAAAACAAGAACTTTTGAAAAATTACCTTGTAACTACAAGATGTTCTTCTGTTTCTAACACATAACCAACAAATTGAAGGCCTTTGAATCAGCGGCATCAAAGATGATATGGAAGGCGACCGATGGTGGAGATAGATCAAGAATAATCGGTTGTTGTGTGAGGAAGAAAGGTCGATATCCTTTGATGCGTGAACAATCGATTGTTGTGTGAGGAAGAAAGGTTGGTTTCCTTTGAGGCGTAAGTCGATGTCTAGGGTTTTAATACGTAAAAAAAACTGATCCCCCCAAAAAAGGGATATCAATGTTTATATTTGGACATTAATTAATAGATATATGTATTACTAATTTATCCTTATTAATTTAATTAATGATTAAATTATTGCTAAATTCTCATTGGTCCATACATGCATACAATAGTTGTAGGAAACATTTGAACATATATATATATATATATATATATATATATATATATATATATATATATATATCTCTATATATATATATATATATATATATATATATATATATATATACACACACACACACATGCAAGTTCTTTTGAGAACCAAACAAAGCGTGTGAACTTGAGAACTACCAATCGAAACATTATTTTTCAACAACAAAACCATAAATATTAACGAAATGCAGCGTTTAAGCTATATCTAGGCTAAAAAAAAGATTTGACAAATTTTTTTTGAAAAATCTTCATATATATATATATATATATATATATATATATATATATATATATATATATATATATATATATATATATATATATATATATATATATATATGCACTGCTGATGCATGCATTCATATATACGTCCATAGTCAATATGACTGTTGATCCATGCATGCATATCTGCGTCCGCAGTCCATATGACTGCTGACACGTAGTTTTCAACTGTTGATGCCTAGTTCGCAAGTTCTCACGTTTTTTTTTGGTTCGCACGATAACTCAACCATATATATATATATATATATATATATATATATATATATATAGAGATATATATATATATATATATATATATATATATATATATATATATATATATATATATATATATATATAGAGAGAGAGAGAGAGAGAGAGAGTAAATTGTACAGGTACTTTATTCCTAAATCCATCATCTCTCCATCTTCGGCGATCCCTTCTCCGTTTGGACCACGATTATAACATCTGTTTTTCAGGTATTATTCTTTTAGGTTAATTATTTTAAGTCTTAAATTTGTGGGAATTTTAGTTGAGCGTGACATGATGGTGGAGGATCACCAAGACGCAACCAAGTCATTAAATTGGACACGTAATTTACTTGATCACGGCGTGGTTGAGTGTTGGCCATGATGTGGTGGAGGATGGGTTCAAAACACTAGGTCTCGCGCCTTGGGCCCTATTTGTAACATCCCAAAATCATAGGTAAAAGTTTCATTTTTAATTCAACCCAAACCATCAAATATTCATACCAAGTCATCCAAAAGTATGTCATAGTAAAATATTCATCAGAGAACAATTCTCAAAATCAAAAAAGTGTGAAAAACATGGGTGGATGCGCTGCGATCAAGTCGGGCCCATCACTTTCAAGCTGGAAGTACCTGAAACATAAACTTAAACCGTAAGCACAAAGCTTAGTGAGTTCCCCTATAATTCCACATACCACATGTCACATACATGCATACGGGCCCCGTCCAACTTGCATACGCACCCCTCCCACAACACAGTGGGCCCCGCCCAAATTGAATACGGGCCTCGCCTACAGCATAACGGCCCCACCCATAATGATATATATATATATATATATATATATATATATATATATATATATATATATATATATATATATATATATATATATATATACTCCCACCGTCCTATATTAATAGTCCATGTTTCCTTTTTAGCTTGTCCAAAAAAAATAGCATACTTCAAAAAATAAATATCCCTTTTACCAAAATACCCCTCATTATTAGTTAAACTACCATGAAATTAAATGCAACTACTAGGGAATTAAATGCAATAAAAGGGTACAACTGTCATTTCATTTAATAAATTTAGTGGTAATTAATGTTTCCTCAATCTGTTTTTTTTTTGTCTGTGGACAATAATTTTAGGACGGAGGGAGTATATATATATATATATATATATATATATATGTATATATATATATATATATATATATATATATATATATATATATATAACATACATACAGATGCAAGAGTCACAGACACAATAAGTACACATACATGCGTAACAGTAAGTGTCACAAAGACAACTATCATCATACAAACATAATCCAGCAGGCCGACATTGGTGCCTTCGATCCATGAGTACAATGAATGAACTTACCTCTTAGACGATAATCAATTGTTGCTGCTCTTACTGATAGTCAAGACAAGTGTTGCACCACACCTAGATAATCATACAAGGTAACTCTTAGTCTACCTTCCAAAGCTAGGGGTTGGCCAAAAGTCAACCCAAATCAAAGTCGAAGTCAAACACGGTTAGCCTCTACGTCGTGGTCTTCCTTGGCCACATCGTGGGTATAAGATGACAAAACAATCAACCGGTACCTTACTCGCCACGCCGTGGTGGCCTAGTGCCACACCGTGGTGAGCAGTCTGATTAGCTTAATCGAGTTAAGCTGCTTTTAACTCAAAATCAATGGCCCAAAAATCTAGATCCACACCTTCTCAACGCCTTAATGGACAAAGTTTCCAACTTTACCCATTAAGACACTTCAATAAGACAAGATCTCCAAACCAAGGTCTAATAAGGGCAAAACGCATGACATGGTTAACCATTAAGCACTTTTCCTCAAAGTCCATAGCCAAACCAACTCCAGAAGGGTTTCAAATACTAGATCTATCGTAAATTTGGGTGCTTTATAGACATGCATGTCCAATGCATGTATAGATTCTATTTTAGGTCCAAATTAGCAAAAAGGTGTCCAAAACTCATGCAAGGATAAATATCTCAACAAAAATCTAGATCCACAAGATATATTGCTCATGGGACTCAGGAGAGTCATAAAGTTGCAACCTTTATCACATCAAATCAACCAAACATCACTTATGGACGAAAATAAGCTAATAAAGCTAGTTCTACAACCATAGAATCATCAAAATGGAGACTTGAGGACTTAAAAATTGTCCAGAGAGTGATTCCAAGGATAGGGAGAAGTTGTTGGTTGATCTTTGGGATAGCACCTTCTTCTCCTTCCTTCAAAATGCAACCAAACACCACAAAAAGCTCAATATCACACAAGGGACGCTAGGGTTACGGTTTCAGGTCTTGAGAGGGTGATAGAGGCTGAAACCCTAGCCATTAAGTCCTTTATATAGGGCCAAAAGCCCAAGGATTAAGGTTTCTCCAAAATCGGTTGCCACATCGTGACACCTATTGCCACGTTGTGGCGAGTCAATTAAACCCGTGGTTAAGAAAATAATGCTATGTCGTGGTGAAGCCCCACCACACCGTGGAAGCCAAATAATAAATTTCTGAAATTTAAAAGAATTGAATCATACCTGAAACGGGTGTTACACTATTTAAGCAACCTTATGATTAGGGTTTGCTCTCACCTCCAACCCCTACCCCCCCCCCCCTGAGAGAAACCTTGGTGAGTGTGTTTTGTTCTTGGTTTTTAGTGTGTGTTCTTGGTGTTTTAAGGCTATCTAAAGAAGAATAAGGTGCTCAAAGCTAGTTATTTGAGTTGTTGTTGTTGGAGAGTTGTTGTAGCTCTAGAGTTTAGGGTTAAGAGCTTAATGGGTTAAGTTGTTACGACGTTATCACTACGCAACAAAGACCTTGCCATGACGTGGTGGTTTGTTGAGTCCAGCGACAGTTTTGTCGTCCCGTTTCCACGGGACGACCACAGGTTGGACACAATGCGACACCTTGATGGTTGACTTCGACCGTTGACTTTTGACTAGGGTTAACTTGTGGTCAACTTTAGGGTTTTATAGTATAGGCTGGGAATTGGCCTTGGATTATATGTTTACATGGTTATTGTACCCCGCCTTCACATTTTGCAAGCTGTAGAGATTGTCTACTTTGGTTGTGAGGTGAGTTTTCTCAATATACTTTGTACTACAATATAGATCCTTTGTATGTTAGGATGTTGATATGTTGTAGTCAATTGTAGGTAGGTAGATTTGTTATAACTACTTGTGATTGCTTGTTTGGTAGTCTATGGTTCATATACATATGTTGACATATTATGGGTGAGTTGAGGGTGGTCCAGTTGTGTGATGCAGGCCAAGATACCCATGCGGCCCAACTTTATGCTGAAGGCCAAAGGGGTAGTCCAACTTTATGTTGAAGGCTCAAGGGGCGGTCTAGCCTTGTGTTGTAGGCCTTGTATGCATGCATTGTATGTGTATTGTTTGTGGGATGTTTTTAGGAACTCACTAAACTTTGGCTTACAAATGTGGATTTAAATGTTTCCGGTACCTCCGAGGATTGGGGAAAAGTGAATGTGTGACTGTACACACTATCAAGCCATCTCCATGATTTATGAGAGATATTTTGTTATGATACTTTGATTTTGGATTCATGTTGTGACATAAATATTTTGGTGATGTTTAGATTTATAAAAATGAATTTTATTTCCTTTTAAAATTTGAAAAAATTTACCATAGTTTTTGGGACATTTCAACGCTACCATCTCCGGCGGTCCCCTCTCCGTCTTCGTCACTGCTATCAAATGGGTCGTGGATCTTGTCACCGTTCTTTAAATCCATACCATTGATGGAGATACTATCAAAAACAGAGAGGAGAACAGTCTAGATCAATGGCATCGTAGAGGCGGTGAGGTAGCTTCCATCGGGTTCTAGACAAAGATAGAGATGTTGCTGCCTAGGGTTTCAGATTGAGCTCCACCACCTGTTTGGGATTGTACGCGCAGTGTACCTGCTTGTACGCCCATCGTACTCCACCAACTTGGCCAACTTCCAATATTCAGCTCTTAATCGATTAAGACTTCAACCCAAACTCAGATCTGACCTCCTTAAGGTGGTTTATCACATAAAGTTTCCAACTTTACGTGCATGCATGGCTTAGTGGGGATCTAGAGCTCAAAAGAGCTTAATAAATGACTTAACACATGCATGAGGCCAAAACCACCATAAAGTTTGCACCTTTATGCTTAAGAAACCCTTAATGTGCCCAGATCTACAAGGATAAGCTCCATAAACAACCTTAGCTCACAATCACCAACCAAACGGACCAAAGTGACCATAAACAAGCTAAAGAGTAGATCTATGAAATGAGATGACAAGATTTGAACTTTATACCTCAAAAGCCACGAAATGATGGTGTTAAAGCTAGATATCTAAGCTCCTCTCCAAAGTATGAGTCTTCAACCTTCTCCTTCCCCTTCAAGATGCACCAAATACACCACAAAAGCTTCACGAGAGCTCAAAAGCACCACACAAGGCGAAGGAACGAATTAGAGTTTTCAAAGGTATGGATGCTGGTTCAACAAGGCCAAATGAGGCTATATTATGGCTTATATAGGGTACAAGCCCTAAAATTAGGGTTTCAAACTTGCTCACGTACGCTAAGTGTACTCCACGTACGCCCAGCATACGCGGATGAGATCCGCAACCAACATACACTAGTACACCAGCATACAAGGAGTACGCCCAGCGTACTCCAACTTTCCTAGAGTTGCCAATTCTGCCCCCTAGCTACCAATTCTTTACAAACATTACACCCCAAGGGTCTAAACTGAATATTAATTGAATCGAGTGTTTCAACTCTCCCCCACTTAAATTAGATTTCGTCCTCGAAATCATTCTTTACCATCCCAGGCACGCCAGACAGCCTGAGCAACACAACCACAACCCCAAGCATACAACAGGCTTCCCAAAGGCGACCGAACCCAGCCCTAGTAGGGCTTTCCAAACTCGATAATGAACGAATCCTTTCTCTGCCTAAATTAATCCCTTGCAAAATAACCACTTCTACTCTACCTGAAATCTGAAATCTTATATTGGTCCAACTCCCCGACAGACCGCCCATGCTGAACCACTGCTAATTCCATTCCACTTGTCTTCCAACTGACTACTCAACTTCTGAATACTTGAGGTTCCCACTAGAAAACAGAATATCAGTCCACTCACTGATGCCGAAAACTTTTCACTTGACGAAAGGGATTAGATATTCCTTCGAGATAAAGCTCATCCTGATGTTAACGATTCCATGAATATAATGAAGAACAAGAGACAATCTGGGAGTTAAACCTTCTAGTGTTGAACAAGTCACTGCTTCCTTATCTGCTGAACCGATACGCTTCTGCTATAATTCTAAAATTCCAAACTCGCCCGACCTACACACAGGTAGAATCTTTACAAAACACGATCACAAGGGCTCTATCTACCACAAAAACTGAAAACATCCATTTTTCCCTGAACCCTTTAGCTGATGCCCTTGGCATACAAATTCCTTAATTCATATCTTACTAAAATAAAGACCTTTTACATAAACACTCGCGATTCCCAACGCGAGTTCCCACCAACCACCGCTGAGATTTCCTGTCTCACACCTGGTCCAGCCACCAGGTTCCTAAGAGTCCAATTGACAAGGCTACCCTAGCCTATGCATCACTCTGCGCCACTCACAGAGCACATAACCAGTCCTACAAAAACCAAGATCCAAAACCTCGACCCAACGGTCTCTACCAGGTCCCACTTGTATTTCCATAAATACATGGGCTTTTCCCACGGGTCTCACCCAGTCTATACCAACGAACGGGCCACGCCCATGGGTCCCACCCCTACTAGAGCTACAAAGGCCCAACCCCACCTCGGACCCTAATGGTCCTCCTCCTAAAATAGATAAATGCTCTCCGACAATCCTATCCGTCCTGCCCAAGTTACGAACTGATCCTCCTTTATACTCATGACCACCTTAACGATAGTCTACCTCAAACTGGTGAATGCTACGATCCCATCGTAGTCTTACAACACTTTTATCCTATTTTCCAATCCAGTTAATGCTATGGCCATCCCGCAGTCTTACAACATGTCCAACCCGCCATTATCACCTATGGTCTTACCATACCTATACCATCTCAACCCCAATCATCCTGATTCGAACCCGCATCTGATTGAATTCCAATTAGGTGTTCGGGTAATGCTTCGAACCCAAAGCCTTTATTAAACAATAATAGACAATGAGACTCTAACACAACCCTTAACCTGGATCCATCCACAAGTCTACTATACATCACAAAGAAGACGCCGACCAGTTATTGGAAGTTTTCTGAACTCCCAACTTACAAAACTTCAATCTAGACGACCACTTGATTCGTCTCTCCTCCTGAATGTGATGTAGACTTACCCTAGTTCCACACCCGATCCAGCTCCCGAAATTCTGAACGATTCTCCCCCACTTAAATTTGTCGAAGCTCTCCCATCCTACAAAATTTGATGGATTCCCAGCCCATCTTACCTTCATATAACATGAACCGATGATGACCTGCACTTACCAATACTTGCGTTCCATTACTAGCCAATCTCGATGATCACCCAACTCTTGAATTCCAGATGAATACTCCCAGAACTCTTAGCAAGTCTGATAACTCTAATCACTTCCCATGATACCACACCAAATCCTTAAGTCCCTTATGCTGGTGACAAAGAACATAACGCTTGCTTTGAACTAGCGAATCTTCACCCCAACTCCCCATCCTCCGTAGAATCTCTGACTTCTAACCATCACCAACCCTTGCGATAATAAAATTCCCCTGACATTTCCAATGACCAAACAAACTCAAGCGATTTCCACCTTCATCTTCTTGCCACCGTTCCTTCCCTAGCAACAGTAGTGATTGGATCCAAAGGTCCTGCCGTAGACGACTGCAAATCCCACCTGAACAATGCTATGACGCCCGCACTCTGACTTTGCTAAAGAACTAATCATGCTAATTCGACTAAAGATCTCTCAATCAAAACCCTTGAACTGGCCCCAACAAAGAAGCGGAACAATCGCCCAAACAACGGAATCCCGCTCAGCAAGATACGACCCACGAATGACTCTTGGCATGCAAAATGGCATATAAAAATTCTTGATGATATAACCCACGCAAAAATAGAAAACTAACCCGGAGATAATACTTACACATACCCAAGAAGATCTCAAATCAATATAAATACAAATAATAATCAAGAGCAAATCAAAAGATAATATACCCGCAATAACATATGAAGAAATCCTGACCCCCTCTTCCTGCCTAAGTACCTGCGATGGAACATGAGCTAACCCAACCACCAAGCGTGGGCAATTCGCCCTGATATGACCAGGCCAATGACAACGATGACACAATTCTAGCTCCCTGGTGCATTTTTGGTCGAGGTGTCCCTTCCATCCGCACCTGCCGCACTTAGACTTTCCGCACACATGATCATGTGCCCCTTCATCCTTCGTGCAAACATCACGGCCCCTCGGGTCTCTAACACTAGCCATGGCGACGTCTAAATGCTCAGATCACTGAGTCGGACCATAAGTCCGCTTCTTCTTCCCCAGTTGCCTATCCGAACCAATTTCCTGCTCCTGGGTTACCCGACCATCCCATCAACCGTCTGAACAGCCAATGTCCGACCCTCGAACCTGACGACCAATCTATTAGTGACACGCCCAATGATGTCGGGTAACTCCTCGCGTAAAGCTCGTGAAACCTCAGCGTAAATCCAATCATGGGATCGATCCCCTCGAAAACATGGTGCATAGCCCGTCTCCGATCCCATATGACAAGAACTAGCAATATGATCCTCCTTCCTGAAGGATTCTACGGTTCTACAAGCTTTGGACTCCGGATGAGAACCCAACTACCCCGCTACAATCTCTTGTCTGAAAATCCCTAAGACGACCATCCAAGAGCTCCAAAATCCCCTCCTTGACTGAACCAAAGATCACAGGAGTCCATTCCAAAATACTGCGGGTAATATCCGATGAGATGAACTCCCGCATGTGCTCATCGATCGGCCCAACACCTGCACCTGAGCCTGAATCCGAACCTGAACCTCCTTCCCGAATGCTCATCACCATTCTCAAGAACAACCATATAAATGATCAGATCATATCTAATAATCCTCATCCCACAGGCTTCTTAGATTCTCCAAGACTATCCCCGATTCGAATATGGATCCTATGCTTTCAGTAGTACGGACCCAATACTACCTTCCACACGTATCCATACTTCCCTCGAGAATCATCCCGAATCCTCTAAGTCAACTTCTCAACCGATACTACAATGCTTGCTAAACAGCGCAACTTAACCCACCAAAGCACTTCCTTGGCTTTCCTAGGTTTCCGACCTCACCCTGCCATAAGCTGCTGGAGAATTCCCCATAATGTCAGTTACCCACCTCATGAATACAATCACATGCAACAAAGATTAGATAATCCTTCGAGTAATAGACTCATCCCTACAACGGTTAGACTCAAACGAGAGTTGCGCAATAGGGTCAAATCTGTCACTCTGAGATTATCCAACCTTTGTCACACGTGACTTGAAATATTCACTTAATAGCTAACTCACATCACTTAAGAGTTACATAAAGCACAAAGCAAGCAGCATTCATGCAGTAACATTCCAATCCATAGAATAACCAAGAACATCCAATCTCACATACTACAACTCAGGCTAGGAACTTCCACTCTCACTACCGGTTGCCTTATGCATGCAAATTATACACAATACAAGATCAAATAGATTGTCGAATAAAAGACTCTACCCTAGGACCACAACCAAACATGGAACAGAAAATAAGGCCAAATCAATCATTCTAGGGATATATGATCCTAACCGCATACAATTTTAAAGCATACACTTAGCAATTATTGATAGCAATACATATTCCCAATCTAGCATAACATATAATGCTTCCTAGGCTACAAGGAATCACATATCATGCCAATCTATCATGCAATTCCTAAAAGTATCCCTAGCCTCATCCTAGCATGCAATTCTCATATAATCATAACAAACATGTATGGTGTGACAACCGTCAAATTTCGGTCAAGTCAAAGTCAAACAAAGTCAACAAGTCAAACCGGTCAACTCCAATAACCCTTGTATGTTAGGGTTTACGTTATGTAATCACTATATAATTCTCTATTTTAATGAGAAATCATCATTTGGAAAGTTCATGTGTTTGATTTTCCTTAGCCTTAACAGTGCTAAACAACGAACCAAAGCGATAAAACACTATTGCACAATCATCGGGATTGTGTACGACACTAAAACACGGTTTAACGGGGTTTACGAACCTTGCGTTGTGAAGCCGGACACTCAAATTAATCACAAACGAAACCTCTCTAAATCGTTTTCACTCTATCTCTTTCTATTTGAAATCTCTCCCAAATCTCTCCCAAAGACGGCCCCTTTTTACCGGTTTTTCGACTACGACTTCGTTTTAACTCCGTTTTTCATTATTTTAACGTGAGATTTTCACCCAATACTTTATTTTATAAACTAAGGCCCCAAAATATATAAATCTCCAGGTTTTTTATAAAAATGTATTAAAAGAATTGGTGGTTGGACTAATTATTGAGGGAATATTTGCTTTTCCTTATTTTATGACAAAAGCAAGCCACCACCACCTCACTCTATGATCATCCACTCTTTTCCACTACTCCTTGTCACCTTAGTGGACCTTTACACCCAATATCCAGCTCTTCCCACGTTCTAAGAGCTGGAGGATTGATCCTCTCTCCTCATTCTCCATAAAGTTCTTTCATTCTACACTTAGCAACCAAAGGACACTCTCCAAAATTCTCTCATCTTTTCTCTCAACTTCAAGAACTTCAAGGCTTTCTCCAGGGATTTCTTCCTTCAATTAGTAAGTATCTTCATCATTCACATAATTATTAAACTCCATTCTACTCAAATCATTGATATCTTACACAAATTCCATCTTATTCGGTGTTAGATTCTCGAATCATCAAGACATCTTCTTAGTGTTCTTGGGTTGAACACTTTCTCTATCTCACTTTCATCTACTGAAATCACATAAGGTGAGTTCATACCCCTACATTTACATGTTTTCTTAAGTTTTAAGGGGGGAATACAAGTAAAATCATCAAGAACACAATTAAACTTTTTCTAACAGATTACATCAGAAAAGATGGACTTTAATCACAGACTGTTTTGGTCAACTTAAATATTTTAGTTTTCAAAACTGTTCCAGGTGCAAGTAGTTCAAACTCTTAGCTTTAAAATGGCTACTTGCACATCTCCATATGATGTTTCTACAATTTATGGTGATTTTTACAAAACTGCCTATCATTTCAGAGGCAAACCTGGACCAGCCTGTGATTATGGACATTTTGACCTCTGTTAGAGATCACTAAAAATCATGATAAAATTTATGAACAAACTATACTCATATTCCAAACTCTCATATTTTGTGGATTTGGATTTGGAGCTTTGATGATTTTTCTATAAATTTTCTAAGAACAGTAACAAAAACTGTATTCAACGAAAAGTTGCTGTCAATTTCATTTCACCTTGTAACATGTTGAGCAAGGTGTATATCTTTATGTGATTATATGTTATTGCAATATATGACATTTTATCTTAATATTTTGACACACATCAGTTTACAAATGGATTTGGACATATAAAATATAAAGAATAACAAGTGATTATAATCAAAGTACAACCGATACATTCAAACATTTAATAAACTATTTTGAATATAGTTTGCATACATTACTACGTACTACCCTTGGTTGATAAACTATAATAGGTATAGTTTATGATACATTACATAACACATACATTTAAAAAGGGTGCATTTATACAAAGGATATTTTCATTAAGCAAGGTACGACCATACGGTACCAAGTTTTCATAACACGTAATTCCGTTAATGAATTTGTGAGACATTTACTTCAAATTACCATTAAGTCCTGTATTGTAACCAGAGTCTCCTTGAGGGAGAGCGTGATAGTTGTGTATAGATCTATATTGGGTTTGACAAACCCACACCTAAACTGCATGCAACAGTTAGACCGATAGGTCTGGGGTGACAAATGTCATAACATTTCCGACGCCTGAAGAACGTCGTTTTAGGCAACCTTGGTCATAGTATGGTTATAATAAACTCACATAAAGTATTAATAAACATTGGAATTTACGGGAACTTCATTAAAATTTAACGAGTTTATGTCGATTTAAACTTGTATTGTTTTACTATAAATATGACAAATTACTTGTACATTCCGGTCTTTGGGTTTTAAGACTACCTTTACACATTAAGGAAAATATTGGATTTTCTAACACAAATACTACTTTTACAAATGAAAGGCTTTTAATAATACCAAACAAAAACTTATGAACTCACCAACCTTTGTGTTGACACTTTTTCAAACAACTTGTATTCTCAGGAAATCATTAAACAGGTAACCAAGTGCTTTTGAGGATGGGGCGCTAAGGCGTCTACTATTTCATATTTTGTCAACATATTGTAATTGATTCGTAAACATGTAATTCATACAATGATGTCACTTTTTCAATTATATATATGTTGGTTGTGTTTGCTTCAATTACTATTACAATTGTTGTTATGATACTATACATGAAGTCCTCCACCCCCGGACGTTTCCGCCATCCTTGGTTTGGCGGTGTGACAGATTGGTATCAGAGCACAGTTTATAGTAAATTAAGTATATCAAACCACATAAGATATACAAACTATAAACACAATTGGGACTAATAGTCTCTGATTTGTGCATTTTTCAAATAAATATACTCTTAGAAAATAAATGATTTTCTTGATTAAAGTATACATACATACATTACATGCTCGCATGGTATCATAACTAGCGAAAACATAAAGCAAAAGAAGAAGAGTTGAACATTTTGAGTATGCCTTAGTATATGTGGATTAAATCTGGGAAGGATATAGCCTGATCAACTATATCTGTCCGGGAATTGACTTGCATATACTGGGGGATGGTCAGGATGGACAACAAATCTAACAAACCTAATAACACACTACAAAAGGATACTTTAAGAACTCAAAACTAAACATTTACAAATACTATAGGAGTATTTTGTGTTACTATAATAAATTATATGAGAATTAAATAGGTCTTTATTTATAGATCAATAGCTGCTAAGTGGATGCGCTAAGGTCATATGTAACTAAGATGCTATAGACTTAGAATTTATGTATCTTTGTTTCACTTCCTGTCCTTGTTTGGTTGTGGTCTTGGAGTTAGGGTCATCTATTCGAAGGACTATTATATCTTAATCACATATGACTGGTATGCACTTTGCAACTAATTAAGTAACCGATAAAGATCATTTTAAAATATAATATATTAATTATGTCCCGACTAAATTAGTATATGTAAAACTTTTACAAACAGTCATATACTTGGAAACAAGGAAACTCAAATAAAATATTTTATACTTTCATTTTACCTCATAACCCAATGTATTGGGTCAATTAAAAGTATAAAATCGTATGTATCGTAAACATACCGGAAAACAACGTAATAATATACTTTATGTATAAAAGATTTCTCTTCCTATAAATATACTTTTACTAGAAGTACATTGGTTTACGACTTATGACAGAACCATGCCGCCAAGGAGAAGACCAAGACCTTCCGGCAACACAACAACACCTCCTCCGCCGCTGCCTCCACAGTTTGATCCTGCGATGTTCCAGGCTGCAGTAACAGCAGCCGTAGCGGCCGCAATATCGCAGATAGGGACAAACGGAGTTGGTGGTTCTGGATCGGGTGCTACAAACTCTAACCACGGAGACAGTACGTGGCGTACAAGAGAGTGTTCCTACAAAGACTTCACCAATGGCAAACTCGACAACTTCAATGGGAGCGGGGGAGTCATCACTTTAATGCAATGGTTTGAAAAGACTGAAGTACTCTTTCAAGTGTGCTCTTGCCCCGAAGCGAGCAAAGTTAAGTTCGCAGCCTTCACTTTCACCGGCCGGGCCCTTACTTGGTGGAACTGTCGGATTAATTCACTTACTCTCGAAGTGGCTAGCTCCATATCCTGGGCAGAACTAAAAACCTTGATGATGAAGGAGTACTGCCCGAGAGGTGAAATTCAAAAGCTGGAACAAGAACTTTGGAACCTCAGGATGACGGGCTCCGACCTTGAAACCTACACCACCCGATTCAATGAATTGGCTCTCCTCTGCCCAATAATGGTTACTCCGGAGGAGAAAAAGGTGGAGCGATACCTTTGGGGACTGTCTCCCCAAGTGCAAAGTAGTGTCCTGGCTTCAAGGCCAACTACTTTTGACAGTGCCAGGGAGCTGGCACAACAACTTGTTGACCACCGAGTCGGTCATAATACTACAACCACCACCACTGATCAATCAAAAGGGGGAAACAACAAAAGGAAGTTCTGGAACCAAAAGAAGAGCCAACCAGCACAGGACCCCGCTAAGAAGCAACAAACTGTTGCTGTCCATGCTGCCACTAATGCTGCCACTACTGCTACCACTCCAGCACCACCGAAGCCATATGTTGGAACCCTACCTAAGTGCAACAAGTGCAACTTTCACCACAATGGTGCTTGTAGGGAGATGCACTGTAACAACTGCGACAGGAAGGGGCACACTGCTCGTTTCTGTAAAGCGCCGGCTCGACCAATCAACCAAGTCGCCAGTACGGGGGCAACCCGAACCTGCTACAACTGTGGAGACGCCGGTCACTTCAAAAGAAACTGCCCCAAAGCACAAGCCCCTAATGCTGGTGGAGTAGGAAGAATTCTGGCAATAGGACATGGGGAAGCAGTTGAGGATCCCGCGGTGGTTACCGATACGTTTCTCCTCAATAACTCTTATGCATGCGTACTATTCGATAGTGGAGCGGAGAGGAGTTTCGTGAGCCACCAATATAAACAATTACTTGAACAAAATCCCCAAGCACTAAAGGATACTTATGTAGTAGAAATGGCAAATGGGAAAGTAGAACGCACTAGCGATATATACTCAGAGTGTACTCTCACTCTAGACAACCATACATTTAAAATTGACCTGATGTCGGTCACCATAAAAAGCTTCGACGTAATCATCGGGATGGATTGGTTAGTTCCTCACCGTGCCGACATTCCATGTTACGAAAGGGCCGTTCGCCTCAATCTACCAAATGACGAAACCCTTCTCATCTATGGTGACAAACCTAGTGCGAATTTACAAATCATCTCATGCATCAAAGCCCAAAAGTATCTCCGGAAGGAGTACCACGCCTTCTTGGCCCACGTAGTAGACAAGAAACAAGACGTGAAAGACATCAAAGACATCCCCGAAGTGTGTAACTTCCCAGATGTGTTCCCAGAAGATCTTCCTGGTGTACCACTCGCACGACAAGTCGATTTCAGAATTGACTTAATACCCGGAGCTACCCCCGTAGCCAGAGCTCCATACCGCCTCGCACCAACAGAAATGCAAGAGTTGTCCAGTCAGTTGAACGAGCTTTTGAGCAAAGGGTTCATCAGACCAAGCTTCTCACCTTGGGGAGCACCAGTCCTTTTTGTAAAGAAGAAGGACGGATCCTTTCGCATGTGCATCGACTATCGGGAACTAAACAAACTCACCATCAAGAACCGATATCCTCTACCCCGAATCGACGACCTTTTCGACCAACTCCAAGGAGCAAATTTCTTCTCAAAGATCGACCTAAGGTCAGGTTACCATCAGCTACGAGTTCAAGAAGAAGATATTCCCAAAACTGCATTCAGAACTCGCTATGGGCACTACGAGTTTGTGGTGATGTCCTTCGGTTTAACAAACGCATCTGCGGTATTCATGGACCTAATGAATAGAGTGTGTCGACCCTACCTAGACAAGTTTGTAATCGTATTCATCGACGATATCTTGATCTACTCGCGAAGCGAAGAAGAGCATCGCCTACATCTACGCCAAGTGCTAGAGACACTAAGAGCGGAGAAGCTTTATGCTAAGTTCTCTAAGTGTGAATTCTGGATTAGAGAAGTGGATTTCCTTGGCCATGTGGTAAGTGAGAAAGGCATACATGTGGATCCCTCCAAGATCAAGGCAATCGAGAATTGGTCAGCACCCAAGACGCCAACCGAAATTCGACAATTCCTTGGGCTTGCTGGCTACTACCGAAGATTTATACAAAACTTCTCCAAGATTGCGAAACCACTCACCACCTTGACGCAGAAAGGTGTGATATTCAAGTGGGAAAATAAACAAGAAACTGCTTTCCAAACGTTAAAACAAGCCCTATGCAGCGCACCGATCTTGTCTCTCCCAGAGGGAACCGAAGACTTCATAGTGTACTGTGATGCTTCGAATCAAGGCCTCGGATGTGTGCTCATGCAGAGAGGGAAGGTTATCGCGTATGCATCAAGACAGCTTAAGACGCACGAGGTTAATTATACTACCCACGACCTGGAATTAGGAGCAGTAGTATTCGCTTTGAAGATCTGGAGACACTACCTCTACGGCACGAAATGCACTATCTTCACTGATCACAAAAGTCTTCAGCATATCCTCAATCAGAAAGAGCTCAACATGCGACAGAGGAGATGGGTAGAGTTGCTGAATGACTACGAGTGCGAAATTCGTTATCATCCGGGCAAGGCCAATGTAGTGGCCGATGCTCTAAGCAGGAAGGAGTACTCGGGCCGCCGAGTAAAATCCTTAACAATGACAATCCATTCCCACCTGACCATACAAATCAAGGAAGCTCAACTGGAAGCTTTGAAACCAGAAAAGGTGGCAGGAGAGACATTAAGGGGAATGGGTAAAAACTTAGAAGTCAAGGATGATGGAGCACGTTATATCATGAACCGGATTTGGACACCGAAGTTCGGTGGACTCCGAGACGTCGTCATGAATGAAGCACACAAGACTCGATACTCCATCCATCCCGGGTCGGATAAGATGTATCTGGACCTCAAGAAATTATACTGGTGGCCGAACATGAAAGCTGAGATTGCTACCTATGTGAGCAAGTGTCTGACTTGCGCCAAGGTCAAAATCGAATACCAGAAACCATCCGGGCTATTACAACAGCCGGATATACCTCAGTGGAAGTGGGAACGAATAACCATGGACTTCATAACCAAGCTGCCTAAGACATCGGGCGGGCTTGACACCATATGGGTAATCGTAGACAGATTGACCAAATCAGCACACTTCCTACCGATAAAAGAAACCGACAAGATGGAGAAGCTGACTAGAACGTACATCAAAGAGATTGTACGACTCCATGGTGTGCCGATATCCATTATCTCCGATAGAGATAGTAGATTTACCTCACGGTTTTGGCAGTCTCTACAAAAATCATTGGGAACTAGGCTTGACATGAGTACGGCCTACCACCCACAAACCGACGGACAGAGCGAACGAACCATTCAAACGTTGGAAGACATGTTAAGAGCTTGTGTGATAGACTTCGGTAAAGCATGGGATACCCATCTACCGCTTATCGAATTCTCCTACAATAACAGCTATCATACTAGCATCAAAGTGGCTCCATTCGAAGCTCTTTACGGTCGCAAATGCAGATCACCCCTGTGTTGGGCTGAGGTGGGGGATACACAGCTAGCTAGAGGGCAAGTCTCTAATAGCACCCTCACTGGCCCTGAAATCATAAGGGAAACCACAGAAAAGATCGTTCAAATTCGAGAAAGACTGAAAGCGTCTCGCGATCGGCAAAAGAGTTATGCAGACAAACGACGCAAACCCTTGGAATTCCAGGTGGGTGATCGTGTACTACTAAAAGTTTCCCCTTGGAAAGGAATGATACGATTCGGCAAACGCGGGAAACTAAATCCAAGGTACATCGGGCCATTCGAAATCCTTGCTAGGATTGGGCCAGTAGCATACAAACTTCGATTACCTCAGGAACTCGACAAAGTACATCCCACATTTCACGTGCCGAACCTAAAGAAGTGTTTGTCTGATGAGACACTCGTAATACCACTCGACGAAATCGAAGTTAACGAAAATCTCCACTTCGTGGAGGAACCAGTCAAAATCATGGATCGGGAAATCAAACGAACGAAACAAAGTCGTATTCCCATCGTGAAGGTCCGTTGGAATGCTAAACGAGGACCCGAATTCACCTGGGAACGCGAGGATCAGATGAAACAAAAGTATCCACATCTCTTCCCAAACTCTTGAAATCCCAGTCAAAATGAAAATTTCGGGACGAAATTCCTTCTAACGGGGGGATGATGTGACAACCGTCAAATTTCGGTCAAGTCAAAGTCAAACAAAGTCAACAAGTCAAACCGGTCAACTCCAATAACCCTTGTATGTTAGGGTTTACGTTATGTAATCACTATACAATTCGCTATTTTAATGAGAAATCATCATTTGGAAAGTTCATGTGTTTGATTTTCCTTAGCCTTAACAGTGCTAAACAACGAACCAAAGCGATAAAACACTATTGCACAATCATCGGGATTGTGTACGACACTAAAACACGGTTTAACGGGGTTTACGAACCTTGCGTTGTGAAGCCGGACACTCAAATTAATCACAAACGAAACCTCTCTAAATCGTTTTCACTCTATCTCTTTCTATTTGAAATCTCTCCCAAATCTCTCCCAAAGACGGCCCCTTTTTACCGGTTTTTCGACTACGACTTCGTTTTAACTCCGTTTTTCATTATTTTAACGTGGGATTTTCACCCAAAACTTTATTTTATAAACTAAGGCCCCAAAATATATAAATCTCCAGGGTTTTTATAAAAATGTATTAAAAGAATTGGTGGTTGGACTAATTATTGAGGGAATATTTGCTTTTCCTTATTTTATGACAAAAGCAAGCCACCACCACCTCACTCTATGATCATCCACTCTTTTCCACTACTCCTTGTCACCTTAGTGGACCTTTACACCCAATCTCCAGCTCTTCCCACGTTCTAAGAGCTGGAGGATTGATCCTCTCTCCTCATTCTCCATAAAGTTCTTTCATTCTACACTTAGCAACCAAAGGACACTCTCCAAAATTCTCTCATCTTTTCTCTCAACTTCAAGAACTTCAAGGCTTTCTCCAGGGATTTCTTCCTTCAATTAGTAAGTATCTTCATCATTCACATAATTATTAAACTCCATTCTACTCAAATCATTGATATCTTACACAAATTCCATCTTATTCGGTGTTAGATTCTCGAATCATCAAGACATCTTCTTAGTGTTCTTGGGTTGAACACTTCCTCTATCTCACTTTCATCTACTGAAATCACATAAGGTGAGTTCATACCCCTACATTTACATGTTTTCTTAAGTTTTAAGGGGGGAATACAAGTAAAATCATCAAGAACACAATTAAACTTTTTCTAACAGATTACATCAGAAAAGATGGACTTTAATCACAGACTGTTTTGGTCAACTTAAATATTTTAGTTTTCAAAACTGTTCCAGGTGCAAGTAGTTCAAACTCTTAGCTTTAAAATGGCTACTTGCACATCTCCATATGATGTTTCTACAATTTATGGTGATTTTTACAAAACTGCCTATCATTTCAGAGGCAAACCTGGACCAGCCTGTGATTATGGACATTTTGACCTCTGTTAGAGATCACTAAAAATCATGATAAAATTTATGAACAAACTAGACTCATATTCCAAACTCTCATAATTTGTGGATTTGGATTTGGAGCTTTGATGATTTTTCTATAAATTTTCTAAGAACAGTAACAAAAACTGTATTCAACGAAAAGTTGCTGTCAATTTCATTTCACCTTGTAACATGTTGAGCAAGGTGTATATCTTTATGTGATTATATGTTATTGCAATATATGACATTTTATCTTAATATTTTGACACACATCAGTTTACAAATGGATTTGGACATATAAAATATAAAGAATAACAAGTGATTATAATCAAAGTACAACCGATACATTCAAACATTTAATAAACTATTTTGAATATAGTTTGCATACATTACTACGTACTACCCTTGGTTGATAAACTATAATAGGTATAGTTTATGATACATTACATAACACATACATTTAAAAAGGGTACATTTATACAAAGGATATTTTCATTAAGCAAGGTACGACCATACGGTACCAAGTTTTCATAACACGTAATTCCGTTAATGAATTTGTGAGACATTTACTTCAAATTACCATTAAGTCCTGTATTGTAACCAGAGTCTCCTTGAGGGAGAGCGTGATAGTTGTGTATAGATCTATATTGGGTTTGACAAACCCACACCTAAACTGCATGCAACAGTTAGACCGATAGGTCTGGGGTGACAAATGTCATAACATTTCCGACGCCTGAAGAACGTCGTTTTAGGCAACCTTGGTCATAGTATGGTTATAATAAACTCACATAAAGTATTAATAAACATTGGAATTTACGGGAACTTCATTAAAATTTAACGAGTTTATGTCGATTTAAACTTGTATTGTTTTACTATAAATATGACAAATTACTTGTACATTTCGGTCTTTGGGTTTTAAGACTACATTTACACATTAAGGAAAATATTGGATTTTCTAACACAAATACTACTTTTACAAATGAAAGGCTTTTAATAATACCAAACAAAAACTTATGAACTCACCAACCTTTGTGTTGACACTTTTTCAAACAACTTGTATTCTCAGGAAATCATTAAACAGGTAACCAAGTGCTTTTGAGGATGGGGCGCTAAGGCGTCTACTATTTCATATTTTGTCAACATATTGTAATTGATTCGTAAACATGTAATTCATACAATGATGTCACTTTTTCAATTATATATATGTTGGTTGTGTTTGCTTCAATTACTATTACAATTGTTGTTATGATACTATACATGAAGTCCTCCACCCCCGGACGTTTCCGCCATCCTTGGTTTGGGGGTGTGACAGATTGGTATCAGAGCACAGTTTATAGTAAATTAAGTATATCAAACCACATAAGATATACAAACTATAAACACAATTGGGACTAATAGTCTCTGATTTATGCATTTTTCAAATAAATATACTCTTAGAAAATAAATGATTTTCTTGATTAAAGTATACATACATACATTACATGCTCGCATGGTATCATAACTAGCGAAAACATAAAGCAAAAGAAGAAGAGTTGAACATTTTGAGTATGCCTTAGTATATGTGGATTAAATCTGGGAAGGATATAGCCTGATCAACTATATCTGTCCGGGAATTGACTTGCATATACCGGGGGATGGTCAGGATGGACAACAAATCTAACAAACCTAATAACACACTACAAAAGGATACTTTAAGAACTCAAAACTAAACATTTACAAATACTATAGGAGTATTTTGTGTTACTATAATAAATTATCTGAGAATTAAATAGGTCTTTATTTATAGATCAATAGCTGCTAAGTGGATGCGCTAAGGTCATATGTAACTAAGATGCTATAGACTTAGAATTTATGTATCTTTGTTTCACTTCCTGTCCTTGTTTGGTTGTGGTCTTGGAGTTAGGGTCATCTATTCGAAGGACTATTATATCTTAATCACATATGACTGGTATGCACTTTGCAACTAATTAAGTAACCGATAAAGATCATTTTAAAATATAATATATTAATTATGTCCCGACTAAATTAGTATATGTAAAACTTTTACAAACAGTCATATACTTGGAAACAAGGAAACTCAAATAAAATATTTTATACTTTCATTTTACCTCATAACCCAATGTATTGGGTCAATTAAAAGTATAAAATCGTATGTATCGTAAACATACCGGAAAACAACGTAATTATATACTTTATGTATAAAAGATTTCTCTTCCTATAAATATACTTTTACTAGAAGTACATTGGTTTACGACTTATGACAGAACCATGCCGCCAAGGAGAAGACCAAGACCTTCCGGCAACACAACAACACCTCCTCCGCCGTTGCCTCCACAGTTTGATCCTGCGATGTTCCAGGCTGCAGTAACAGCAGCCGTAGCGGCCGCAATATCGCAGATAGGGACAAACGGAGCTGGTGGTTCTGGATCGGGTGCTACAAACTCTAACCACGGAGACAGTACGTGGCGTACAAGAGAGTGTTCCTACAAAGACTTCACCAATGGCAAACTCGACAACTTCAATGGGAGCGGGGGAGTCATCACTTTAATGCAATGGTTTGAAAAGACTGAAGTACTCTTTCAAGTGTGCTCTTGCCCCGAAGCGAGCAAAGTTAAGTTCGCAGCCTTCACTTTCACCGGCCGGGCCCTTACTTGGTGGAACTGTCGGATTAATTCACTTACTCTCGAAGTGGCTAGCTCCATATCCTGGGCAGAACTAAAAACCTTGATGATGAAGGAGTACTGCCCGAGAGGTGAAATTCAAAAGCTGGAACAAGAACTTTGGAACCTCAGGATGACGGGCTCCGACCTTGAAACCTACACCACCCGATTCAATGAATTGGCTCTCCTCTGCCCAATAATGGTTACTCCGGAGGAGAAAAAGGTGGAGCGATACCTTTGGGGACTGTCTCCCCAAGTACAAAGTAGTGTCCTGGCTTCAAGGCCAACTACTTTTGACAGTGCCAGGGAGCTGGCACAACAACTTGTTGACCACCGAGTCGGTCATAATACTACAACCACCACCACTGATCAATCAAAAGGGGGAAACAACAAAAGGAAGTTCTGGAACCAAAAGAAGAGCCAACCAGCACAGGACCCCGCTAAGAAGCAACAAACTGTTGCTGTCCATGCTGCCACTAATGCTGCCACTACTGCTACCACTCCAGCACCACCGAAGCCATATGTTGGAACCCTACCTAAGTGCAACAAGTGCAACTTTCACCACAATGGTGCTTGTAGGGAGATGCACTGTAACAACTGCGACAGGAAGGGGCACACTGCTCGTTTCTGTAAAGCGCCGGCTCGACCAATCAACCAAGTCGCCAGTACGGGGGCAACCCGAACCTGCTACAACTGTGGAGACGCCGGTCACTTCAAAAGAAACTGCCCCAAAGCACAAGCCCCTAATGCTGGTGGAGTAGGAAGAATTCTGGCAATAGGACATGGGGAAGCAGTTGAGGATCCCGCGGTGGTTACCGATACGTTTCTCCTCAATAACTCTTATGCATGCGTACTATTCGATAGTGGAGCGGAGAGGAGTTTCGTGAGCCACCAATATAAACAATTACTTGAACAAAATCCCCAAGCACTAAAGGATACTTATGTAGTAGAAATGGCAAATGGGAAAGTAGAACGCACTAGCGATATATACTCAGAGTGTACTCTCACTCTAGACAACCATACATTTAAAATTGACCTGATGTCGGTCACCATAAAAAGCTTCGACGTAATCATCGGGATGGATTGGTTAGTTCCTCACCGTGCCGACATTCCATGTTACGAAAGGGCCGTTCGCCTCAATCTACCAAATGACGAAACCCTTCTCATCTATGGTGACAAACCTAGTGCGAATTTACAAATCATCTCATGCATCAAAGCCCAAAAGTATCTCCGGAAGGAGTACCACGCCTTCTTGGCCCACGTAGTAGACAAGAAACAAGACGTGAAAGACATCAAAGACATCCCCGAAGTGTGTAACTTCCCAGATGTGTTCCCAGAAGATCTTCCTGGTGTACCACTCGCACGACAAGTCGATTTCAGAATTGACTTAATACCCGGAGCTACCCCCGTAGCCAGAGCTCCATACCGCCTCGCACCAACAGAAATGCAAGAGTTGTCCAGTCAGTTGAACGAGCTTTTGAGCAAAGGGTTCATCAGACCAAGCTTCTCACCTTGGGGAGCACCAGTCCTTTTTGTAAAGAAGAAGGACGGATCCTTTCGCATGTGCATCGACTATCGGGAACTAAACAAACTCACCATCAAGAACCGATATCCTCTACCCCGAATCGACGACCTTTTCGACCAACTCCAAGGAGCAAATTTCTTCTCAAAGATCGACCTAAGGTCAGGTTACCATCAGCTACGAGTTCAAGAAGAAGATATTCCCAAAACTGCATTCAGAACTCGCTATGGGCACTACGAGTTTGTGGTGATGTCCTTCGGTTTAACAAACGCATATGCGGTATTCATGGACCTAATGAATAGAGTGTGTCGACCCTACCTAGACAAGTTTGTAATCGTATTCATCGACGATATCTTGATCTACTCGCGAAGCGAAGAAGAGCATCGCCTACATCTACGCCAAGTGCTAGAGACACTAAGAGCGGAGAAGCTTTATGCTAAGTTCTCTAAGTGTGAATTCTGGATTAGAGAAGTGGATTTCCTTGGCCATGTGGTAAGTGAGAAAGGCATACATGTGGATCCCTCCAAGATCAAGGCAATCGAGAATTGGTCAGCACCCAAGACGCCAACCGAAATTCGACAATTCCTTGGGCTTGCTGGCTACTACCGAAGATTTATACAAAACTTCTCCAAGATTGCGAAACCACTCACCACCTTGACGCAGAAAGGTGTGATATTCAAGTGGGAAAATAAACAAGAAACTGCTTTCCAAACGTTAAAACAAGCCCTATGCAGCGCACCGATCTTGTCTCTCCCAGAGGGAACCGAAGACTTCGTAGTGTACTGTGATGCTTCGAATCAAGGCCTCGGATGTGTGCTCATGCAGAGAGGGAAGGTTATCGCGTATGCATCAAGACAGCTTAAGACGCACGAGGTTAATTATACTACCCACGACCTGGAATTAGGAGCAGTAGTATTCGCTTTGAAGATCTGGAGACACTACCTCTACGGCACGAAATGCACTATCTTCACTGATCACAAAAGTCTTCAGCATATCCTCAATCAGAAAGAGCTCAACATGCGACAGAAGAGATGGGTAGAGTTGCTGAATGACTACGAGTGCGAAATTCGTTATCATCCGGGCAAGGCCAATGTAGTGGCCGATGCTCTAAGCAGGAAGGAGTACTCGGGCCGCCGAGTAAAATCCTTAACAATGACAATCCATTCCCACCTGACCATACAAATCAAGGAAGCTCAACTGGAAGCTTTGAAACCAGAAAAGGTGGCAGGAGAGACATTAAGGGGAATGGGTAAAAACTTAGAAGTCAAGGATGATGGAGCACGTTATATCATGAACCGGATTTGGACACCGAAGTTCGGTGGACTCCGAGACGTCGTCATGAATGAAGCACACAAGACTCGATACTCCATCCATCCCGGGTCGGATAAGATGTATCTGGACCTCAAGAAATTATACTGGTGGCCGAACATGAAAGCTGAGATTGCTACCTATGTGAGCAAGTGTCTGACTTGCGCCAAGGTCAAAATCGAATACCAGAAACCATCCGGGCTATTACAACAGCCGGATATACCTCAGTGGAAGTGGGAATGAATAACCATGGACTTCATAACCAAGCTGCCTAAGACATCGGGCGGGCTTGACACCATATGGGTAATCGTAGACAGATTGACCAAATCAGCACACTTCCTACCGATAAAAGAAACCGACAAGATGGAGAAGCTGACTAGAACGTACATCAAAGAGGTTGTACGACTCCATGGTGTGCCGATATCCATTATCTCCGATAGAGATAGTAGATTTACCTCACGATTTTGGCAGTCTCTACAAAAATCATTGGGAACTAGGCTTGACATGAGTACGGCCTACCACCCACAAACCGACGGACAGAGCGAACGAACCATTCAAACGTTGGAAGACATGTTAAGAGCTTGTGTGATAGACTTCGTTAAAGCATGGGATACCCATCTACCGCTTATCGAATTCTCCTACAATAACAGCTATCATACTAGCATCAAAGTGGCTCCATTCGAAGCTCTTTACGGTCGCAAATGCAGATCACCCCTGTGTTGGGCTGAGGTGGGGGATACACAGCTAGCTAGAGGGAAAGTCTCTAATAGCACCCTCACTGGCCCTGAAATCATAAGGGAAACCACAGAAAAGATCGTTCAAATTCGAGAAAGACTGAAAGCGTCTCGCGATCGGCAAAAGAGTTACGCAGACAAACGACGCAAACCCTTGGAATTCCAGGTGGGTGATCGTGTACTACTAAAAGTTTCCCCTTGGAAAGGAATGATACGATTCGGCAAACGCGGGAAACTAAATCCAAGGTACATCGGGCCATTCGAAATCCTTGCTAGGATTGGGCCAGTAGCATACAAACTTCGATTACCTCAGGAACTCGACAAAGTACATCCCACATTTCACGTGCCGAACCTAAAGAAGTGTTTGTCTGATGAGACACTCGTAATACCACTCGACGAAATCGAAGTTAACGAAAATCTCCACTTCGTGGAGGAACCAGTCAAAATCATGGATCGGGAAATCAAACGAACGAAACAAAGTCGTATTCCCATCGTGAAGGTCCGTTGGAATGCTAAACGAGGACCCGAATTCACCTGGGAACGCGAGGATCAGATGAAACAAAAGTATCCACATCTCTTCCCAAACTCTTGAAATCCCAGTCAAAATGAAAATTTCGGGACGAAATTCCTTCTAACGGGGGGATGATGTGACAACCGTCAAATTTCGGTCAAGTCAAAGTCAAACAAAGTCAACAAGTCAAACCGGTCAACTCCAATAACCCTTGTATGTTAGGGTTTACGTTATGTAATCACTATACAATTCGCTATTTTAATGAGAAATCATCATTTGGAAAGTTCATGTGTTTGATTTTCCTTAGCCTTAACAGTGCTAAACAACGAACCAAAGCGATAAAACACTATTGCACAATCATCGGGATTGTGTACGACACTAAAACACGGTTTAACGGGGTTTACGAACCTTGCGTTGTGAAGCCGGACACTCAAATTAATCACAAACGAAACCTCTCTAAATCGTTTTCACTCTATCTCTTTCTATTTGAAATCTCTCCCAAATCTCTCCCAAAGACGGCCCCTTTTTACCGGTTTTTCGACTACGACTTCGTTTTAACTCCGTTTTTCATTATTTTAACGTGGGATTTTCACCCAAAACTTTATTTTATAAACTAAGGCCCCAAAATATATAAATCTCCAGGGTTTTTATAAAAATGTATTAAAAGAATTGGTGGTTGGACTAATTATTGAGGGAATATTTGCTTTTCCTTATTTTATGACAAAAGCAAGCCACCACCACCTCACTCTATGATCATCCACTCTTTTCCACTACTCCTTGTCACCTTAGTGGACCTTTACACCCAATCTCCAGCTCTTCCCACGTTCTAAGAGCTGGAGGATTGATCCTCTCTCCTCATTCTCCATAAAGTTCTTTCATTCTACACTTAGCAACCAAAGGACACTCTCCAAAATTCTCTCATCTTTTCTCTCAACTTCAAGAACTTCAAGGCTTTCTCCAGGGATTTCTTCCTTCAATTAGTAAGTATCTTCATCATTCACATAATTATTAAACTCCATTCTACTCAAATCATTGATATCTTACACAAATTCCATCTTATTCGGTGTTAGATTCTCGAATCATCAAGACATCTTCTTAGTGTTCTTGGGTTGAACACTTCCTCTATCTCACTTTCATCTACTGAAATCACATAAGGTGAGTTCATACCCCTACATTTACATGTTTTCTTAAGTTTTAAGGGGGGAATACAAGTAAAATCATCAAGAACACAATTAAACTTTTTCTAACAGATTACATCAGAAAAGATGGACTTTAATCACGGACTGTTTTGGTCAACTTAAATATTTTAGTTTTCAAAACTGTTCCAGGTGCAAGTAGTTCAAACTCTTAGCTTTAAAATGGCTACTTGCACATCTCCATATGATGTTTCTACAATTTATGGTGATTTTTACAAAACTGCCTATCATTTCAGAGGCAAACCTGGACCAGCCTGTGATTATGGACATTTTGACCTCTGTTAGAGATCACTAAAAATCATGATAAAATTTATGAACAAACTAGACTCATATTCCAAACTCTCATAATTTGTGGATTTGGATTTGGAGCTTTGATGATTTTTCTATAAATTTTCTAAGAACAGTAACAGAAACTGTATTCAACGAAAAGTTGCTGTCAATTTCATTTCACCTTGTAACATGTTGAGCAAGGTGTATATCTTTATGTGATTATATGTTATTGCAATATATGACATTTTATCTTAATATTTTGACACACATCAGTTTACAAATGGATTTGGACATATAAAATATAAAGAATAACAAGTGATTATAATCAAAGTACAACCGATACATTCAAACATTTAATAAACTATTTTGAATATAGTTTGCATACATTACTACGTACTACCCTTGGTTGATAAACTATAATAGGTATAGTTTATGATACATTACATAACACATACATTTAAAAAGGGTACATTTATACAAAGGATATTTTCATTAAGCAAGGTACGACCATACGGTACCAAGTTTTCATAACACGTAATTCCGTTAATGACTTTGTGAGACATTTACTTCAAATTACCATTAAGTCCTGTATTGTAACCAGAGTCTCCTTGAGGGAGAGCGTGATAGTTGTGTATAGATCTATATTGGGTTTGACAAACCCACACCTAAACTGCATGCAACAGTTAGACCGATAGGTCTGGGGTGACAAATGTCATAACATTTCCGACGCCTGAAGAACGTCGTTTTAGGCAACCTTGGTCATAGTATGGTTATAATAAACTCACATAAAGTATTAATAAACATTGGAATTTACGGGAACTTCATTAAAATTTAACGAGTTTATGTCGATTTAAACTTGTATTGTTTTACTATAAATATGACAAATTACTTGTACATTTCGGTCTTTGGGTTTTAAGACTACATTTACACATTAAGGAAAATATTGGATTTTCTAACACAAATACTACTTTTACAAATGAAAGGCTTTTAATAATACCAAACAAAAACTTATGAACTCACCAACCTTTGTGTTGACACTTTTTCAAACAACTTGTATTCTCAGGAAATCATTAAACAGGTAACCAAGTGCTTTTGAGGATGGGGCGCTAAGGCGTCTACTATTTCATATTTTGTCAACATATTGTAATTGATTCGTAAACATGTAATTCATACAATGATGTCACTTTTTCAATTATATATATGTTGGTTGTGTTTGCTTCAATTACTATTACAATTGTTGTTATGATACTATACATGAAGTCCTCCACCCCCGGACGTTTCCGCCATCCTTGGTTTGGGGGTGTGACATATGGGTATTCTGGGAATCACTTACTTGAGCTCGGCCGATTGCACGCATCACACCCCTTTTTTCTTTACAAACATCCTTTTAGAAATATCTTCCCTTTTACAAAAATATTTTTAGAAACTCATTTTCTTTTTAAGAAAAATTACCAATTCCTCGGTTTGAGTTCAGTAACACTCGGGAGTGTGCCCGAATCCCTCAAACCAAGGCTCTAATACCAACTTGTAACGTCCCAAAAATTAGACCCAAAAATTTTCATTTTCAAATTATTAAAACAGTAAACCATATCATTGTCATAAAACCAAGGTAACCAAATTTCATCAATACATCATCATTATCAGAGTAATCACAAAATGCGGAATCGAGTGTTGTGTACCCTGCAATCATCCCGAGTCTTCCTTTTGAAACCAGAAGTACCTGAAACATAAATTAAAAACCATAAGCGCAAAGCTTAGTGAGTTCCCCAAATACTACATTCCATACATACATACAATCAAGCATATATGGGTGCTTGTAATCCCCTTTGGTCTATTCCAACCGGATACCAGGTCTATTTCACCCCTTACCATTACCATACATATCAACATATAGTGGGTCCCGCCCGACATCAAGCCCCGCTCAGTATACAGATCTGTCAGTAATCAGGCCCCGCCTGGCTTTGGGCCCCACCCAGTATACATAAAAATATGTAACATATAAACATATAAACACATAAACACATGAAATAATCACAAAGATAAATAGCATACAAAATAGTCATCAGGCCCCACCCGACATTAGGCCTTGCCCGGTAAGTATACCCACACATAACACATGAAAGAGTCACGAAGACATCTAGCATCCTAACATAATAAACCATGGGCCGGGATTGGTGCCTTCGACCCACTAAACACAGTGAAGAGACTCACCTCACACTGCTGAATCTCTCTGGCTGCTGGCCCGCTAAAATCCCCGCGCTATAAATCACAAAATGATATCCAATTAATAATTGGATCCCGACTCACACTAAGAGTCCAAACTAGGGTAAAAGACCTTTTTACCCTTTACCCAACTTGTCCCAAAGCCAAAGCCTAAACCAATTGTCCAAAGGGACCAAATTCAAATATAATCACCCAAAGCCCAAATATGGCGCAAATTCCAAAATTGGGCCCCATCCCTTTTCATGGGCCTTCAACCAAGAGAGTCCAATAAAATATCAACATCCCAACAATAGAGTTCTGATGGCCCAACAAGGCCCAAGACAACTAGATTCCATCATGGCCCAAAACCAAAAGCCTAAAAATCCGAAGCCCAATCTGCTGAGTATGCGGGGCATACTAAGCTCGTACGCTCAGCGTACACGCCTTAGGGCTTGTCCGTGCAGCGTACCTTCTTGTACGCACATCGTACCTTCTTTTACGCCTATTGTATTCCACCAACTTGCCCAACTTCCAATATTTAGCTTTTAATCGATTAAGACTTCAACCCAAACTCAGATCTGACCTCCTTAAGGTGGTTTATCATGTAAAGTTTCCAACTTTACGTGCATGCATGGCTTAATGGGGCTCTAGAGCTCAAAATAGCTAAATAGATGACTTAACACATGCATGAGACCAAAACCACCGTAAATTTTGCACCTCTATGCTTAAGAAACCCTTAATATGCCCAGATCTACAAGGATAAGCTCCATAAATGGCCTTAGCTCACAATCACCAACCAAAATGGACCAAAGTGACCATAAACAAGCTAAAGAGTAGATCGATTAAATGAGACGACAAGCTTTGAACTTTATACCTCAAAAGCCACGAAATGAAGGCGCTAAAGCTGGATCTCTAAGCTCCTCTCCAAAGGATAAGTCTTCAACCTTCTCCTTCCCTTTCAAGATGCACCAAATACACCACAAAAGCTTCACAAGAGCTCAAAAGCACCACACAAGGCTAAGGAACGAATTAGGTTTTTCAAAGGTATGGAGGCTAGTTAAACAAGGCCAAATGAGGTTATCTTATGGCTTATATAGGATACAATCCCTAAAATTAGGGTTTCAAACTTGCTCACGTATGCTAAGCGTACTCCACGTACGCCCAACGTATATGAATGAGCTCTGCGACCAACATACGCTAGTACGCCCAACATACTCCAATTTTGTTGGAGTTGCCAATTCTGCCCCTTAGGGACCAATTCTGCAAAAACATTACACCCCAAGGGTCTAAACTGAATAGTACTTGAATCTAGTGTTACATATCTACTACTTTGAACTATGGAGATGTGAACAACATGTGATTGATTGGAAAATCGAGTTGATTGTAGTTTGAATTTCAGTTTCAAAGCTCTTCTTCGGCCTTTTCATAAATTTGTCATTCTTCCCTAACACTGCGATTTCAATCGTTTCATAACACCAGTGCTTGTTCGAGTCACCTTTGTTCAAGCCTGGTAGATCATTCTCCCTTTGACGAAGAATGTTATTGATTTGCCTTTATCGTTCCATTTTTGCTGCTTGTTGCTTCTTTTTTTCCTCATCCGATTGTTCAATAAGAATGACTTTGCCTTTGTCTTTTGGATCAATTGATGAAGTTGTTTTGACAAGATCACTACTTGAACCTCATTCTCCTTCCTTAATCGAAATGCCTTTTGATGGAACTTTTGGCAGATTTTCTGTTGTAGAGGTTGTTGTAGTCGAAGACACCATTATAGGCTTCATGGGAATTGAAGTTGGAATTTGAGTCAAAATTACATTCCCAACAACAACTCCTTTCTCATTATCAAAATCTTTTGAAGATCCAGCTCCTCCAACTTCTCTTTCTCCCCCTGCGATACTTGCACAACACGTGGAGCATTGGTTAGTAAACGAAGTACCAAATTAAGTATTTGAGCGAGCTCAATTTTAATGTTCGACTCGATGTTCTAAACCATTTGTAAGAAAGATTCTTGAGATATGGTTGATTGATTCGAAAGATGAACCTTTGATAAAGTTTCCTTAATGCCAGATAAGAATTCCTATATATTTTCAAACACCTTTGCATCCTTCTCTGACTTGGCTTCAAACTATTTTGTGTACTCAGTTTTGAACTCAAACAATCAAGTAATTGCACCAGCAAGAACATCAACTTTGCCATGCAACAATTTTTAATTTTCTTCCATCTTTTTGACTTGCTGACATCAAGGATTTTATCTCAGCAACCTTGACAACAAGAGACTCCTTCGTTTCATTGACCTTGTTCATGAAAAGTTCATGGTGTGCCTTAGAAACATCACGAAGCCTCTGAATTTCATAATTATAGCTCTTGGAATGAAAAGCTAGTCTTTCTACTTGTTTTTGCTCAATTCCCTCAATCAATTTTCGCAAATGAGATTCTTGAGCTTTCATCAAGTACTCCATTTCGACTCCATTCACATAGTTCTTTCCTCCAGTACCTGCGATTATTTGAATAAGAGAATCGATTTTTGATTTGAGTATCTTGAATTGTTTACCCGACATGATCAATTCATCGGGAATATCTTCTTCTTCTGGATTGAATTGAATTTCTACAAACGAAACCATGAAATCATCATCATCAGCTTCGTTTTCATGTTGTGACTTTTCAGTGGATTGAGATGAGAAGAGAGTGGTGATAGGGTCTTGCACGACACCAAAGAATGTTGGTGATATAGTCGAAACAATAACATAAGTAGGAATGGGTGATGATGGTGGTGGTAAAACTGTTGAAGTTGGAATGAAAGTTGTGGCATTAGCTTCGATATTGAGCATCCCTTCATCCATCTTGACTTTTTTGTCCGTATTAGATAAGTTCACAATGATGTCTGGAGTTCCGACCTCCTCCTGACCAGACTTGGTATTTGAAACCTCGGATGGTTTGACTATTGCCTTCTCACGGATGTTGGTGTGTTGTTGGTCACTCGAATTGATGTTTGTATCCGTATGAGATACGTTTATAGTGTCATTAGGAATACTTGTCTCCTCAAAAGTCGACTTGACAGAGGTATCCTTTCGCGGCGAACCAATAAAGGAATCCTCGATGCGAATGTTAGACCTTTCGCTATCACTATCATTCTCGGTTTCGACTGTCACATTCACAAGTGGAACACTGACTGTATCAGGCTTCCTTTTCTTTAACTGTTGAGCAACATCTAAATCTCAACGCTTCTTAGATGCTGGAGATCCAGGACATGAAACTTCTCGAACAAGAACTCCCCTTCTGGTGAATTGTAGCTTTCGAACCTTCTTTGGACCACCCTTAGAAGAAACAAGATTTGAAGATTCGACATCCTTGGGATCAACACTTTCGACTACAAGTTCTTGAGTAGTTGTCTTGATTGGAGATTCATAAGGCTTCTTTTTTGGTTTCTTAGTGCGTTTAAGAACCACATTTTTTGTTGGTATGGTCTCTTTAACAATTTCCTCCTCCACGGCTTGTGGTTTGTCGGCTTGTTTCTTCTTCTTTGGAGCCTTCGAGCCTTTAGATGTTCCTTTGACCCCTTTTTGTGGAAGAACCCCATTTGGATTAGAAGAATCAATATAGGCCAAATATTGTACCAACAACTGATTTTCGGGATCCACAAGTTTGAGCATCAAATGCGGAATGCGAGCAACATAGGGAAAAACATTAACATCATCCACAGAAACTCTTGGAGCAACCATCATCGAAAATTCTGCAATATCTACACTTGAGGGAAACATAATATCCTCCTGAGTGTATATCTCCTTAAGAATTAATCCCCAAAACCGAGCACTTGACACACCAGTTGCTAGCTTCGTGTGAGAGATCGAAGTTCCAAACTCTTCCCATAGATGTGAAGCATAATCAACATTCAAACCATAGTACAATCCTACCATGACTGAGTATACTTCAATATTAGCCTTTTCAAGCCCAGAGATTCTTCATATCATGCACCTTAGAATGATTCCAAACAAGAAACTCCATACACATGGAAGACTTGACTTCTTAAAGTGGCTTATTGCAGTAAGGGTAGGTTGATGTCCCATTTCGTTGAACATAGGAATCACTTGATCATTCGAAACTTCATAAAAAGTACTTGAAGTAAGTAATTTCAGAATTTGGGAAAAATGCTTCTGAGTGAGCTTCTTTGTTTTTGAATTCAAGAGCTGGAACGAAACCACCTTGGTAGTTTTATTGAACACTCCGGCTGAAGCAGCAAGAGAAATCCATTTCATCAGGATTGCAAACGAAGGAAAAAGAGCATATGATAGAACAGAGTTGTTCAATGTTTGAAAAAACATCCTTAACTTCTCCGGATATTAATCAAGTGTAGAAACAAGACGAAGATTAGTGTGTTGAATCTTCATCGTAGTTTTCAAGATTCCTTCGTCATTGGTTGTTGTTGGATCAACATTACGAGGAGTAGAAACCATTATAAAGAATTTGAAGAACTTTGAAGTGATGAACAGTTAGGGTTCTTGAGGTTTAATCAGAGAGCAGAAAGTTGAAAACGAAATCATCACCTACCTTTTATAAAGTGTGTTATTTTTGAATTTGAACTGGTATCCAATAAGAAAACGCCATGTGTTGTGTTGGTTACTTAACCGCACCGTAAAAATCGCCACGTAAGAAAAGTGATAATCACGTTGCTCCTTGATTCGCATGAAAATCATGAACCATCACTTCCGTCAGATCTTTCGCTTTTCCCAATCGGATAAGAACCATCACAAGTTTCGTTTACCAAATGAGTATGACAAGTGTTTCAACACCAAGCAAAGACCACTCCGTCGACATGGAAGTTGGGCTCATTTGCTTGTGGGATTGTGAAGCGAAATCATATGCCAGACTTTGCAAAATCTAAGTTTCGAGTTGGTAATACCCAAAACCTCAAGGATTTCAGTGCTTTCGTGTGCCGAAGGATGAGATAGAAGTAAGAATAAAAATAGTGAGGTTAGTGATATCAAAAATCATTTTGATATAAAAACAGATTGACCTTTCAATTCATATATGTAGATCTCAGACCTATGAATGGGGATATTCCCGAAACTGACAAACAAAAAAGGAAGTGAGTTAGACAAAAAAGAAGAAACTTGGACAAAAAGAAACGAAGTGGCTTAGACAAATCTTTTTTGTCGATAACCTCAGACCAATCAATCGAATATTGATTAATACGTAATCGATCGAACACTACTTGAAAATGGCTCTTCTGCTCAGAAACGAAATGTTCCTGGACATTCTTGCTCCTAGTGGATCCCGTGCAAAGATCTCTTCATTCGACATCAAGAGAGATGAAGAATTGCTTGTGTGGTGTCTTGTGAATTACAGTCGAATACTCATTGATGAGTAACAAAGGGATTCTTTTTCTTTTGGTTTCGAAGGCGGTTTCAATTCTACGCAAGATCACAACTCAACATAAGTGTGATTCAGTTGTGAAAAACTACTTGGATGACCAGTGTAGTCAAGAACAAGTATGGTTGGTGATGATTAAAAGTGACAAAAGTTAAAAGCAGATAATCAAATGGAAATCTCATTCCAAAAAAAAATGAAAGACTGGACCTTTTTGGGTAAAATCGTATTGGGATTAAAACATTTTATTAAGATCACGTAATACGAATGGAAATGAGAATTTGAATATCAAAATGGTACAAAGAAACAAGTGTTTCGTGAAAATCTTGAACAAAATTGTTCACCGTCAATTCATTGATGTTGGGTTTCACCATCATCACAGAAGAATGACCCAGGATCATAAACATAGATGTGTGACATATCTACAATCTGGTAGGTTTCTACTAGAGATGTCGAGGATATGTTGTGTAGTGTGTGATCGTGAAAGAAATTTTGGGTGAAAAAAATTGGTGAAAGAACTCATTGTACCTCTACTAAAAATATGGAATAAGCAGAAAACTCTTGACTCATCAGGAGAAGAGTAAGGTAGTTCATCGACTAATGTGAATACAGTCGGATTGGGAATAAACTTTTGTGAGAAAGGTTTCATTATGGCTTCGCACACAAAGAGGTTTTGAGGCTTTGAGGACAACATGTTGGAGCATGCTTCTAGGGACACTTAACTAGTACATAGTTTCGAATAGTACCTGTTCCCTTGATGAATATTATCATGTCGCATGCGAAATAACATCATATGTTACAATAAGATTCCAATCAACATATTTTTGTGTTTTTGTATTTATCAAAGAAAGAATAAATTTAAGAAAATCTTTTTGAATTTTTGATTTTTGAAAAAGAAAAAACAAAAATAAGAAAATCTTTTTGGATTTTTGATTTTTGAATAAGCAAAAACAAAAATAAGAAAATCTTTTTGGATTTTTTTTTTGAATAAGCAAAAACAAATATAAGATAATATTTTTGGGCTTTTGATTTTTGAATACGCAAAAACAAAAACAATCAAAACATTACCCATATACTTTCTACCCATAAGCTAATCGTCTTTAAAAGTTGGTTGTGCGTCAAAAGTCTTCCATCAGATATAATTGAGATCCTGTATTGAACGATTCAGAAGTAAGTCGAATGCGAAGCCAATTGAACGCTTAACATGAACAATAACCTCTTAACAGAACACAAATAGACGAAAGTGAATTAAAACACATGAAAGTTATACTTACTCATTTAAAGTAATGAAAACAATTGAAAGTAAGGTAAAACAAGAGTTCGAGTCAGATTGAAGAAGAATGAGGAACAGTGCATGCTTCCATCATTCCCTGTCCATTCAAAATCCTTAAGAATGATTTTGCATCTAAAGGTTTTGTGAAAATGTCAGCAAGTTGATCTGTTGTTTTGACAAAATGAACTTCAATGTTGCCATCTTCAACGTGGTCTTTGATAAAATGATAATGAAGAGCAATATGTTTTGTTTTCGAGTGTCGGACCGGATTGTGACAAATGCGAATTGCGCTTTGAGAATCGCAATATAAAGGTATTTTTTTCATGTTCATTTTATAGTCACGCAGGTGGCTTTGAATCCAAATCACTTGTGATGTGCACACATCAACAACGATATACTCTGCCTCAACAGTCGAAATAGAAACACAAGTTTGCTTTTTCGATTGCCAGCTCACAAGTTTCCCGTCCAAAAATTGACACCCTCCAGTTGTTCTCTTTCGATCCAATTGACATCCACCCAGGTCCGCATCAGATAATGCTTGGATAAAAAATATTGTCTTCAAAGGATACCACAATCCTAACGAAACTGTACCTTTAAGGTATCGAAATATATTCTTTACTGCAATAAGATGGGGTTCTCTGGGATTCGATTGGTACCTAGCACAATTACATACAAAAAACATAATACCAGGGCGACTTGCAGTTAAATACAAAAGCGAACCGATCATGATACTATACGTCGTGAGATCGACAATGGGCTTATCCAATGAAGGAATTAAGTGTGTGTCAGTAGCCATCGGTACTTTGATTTTCGTGTTATTCGTCATGCCACACCTATCAAGCAAGTTTCGAGTATATTTCTCTTGATTGATAAAAATTCCTTCTCTGCTCTGACAAATATTTAAACCCAAAAAGTTATTAATTTTACCCATCATGCTCATTTCGAATTGAATTTTCATTAATTCCTCAAATTCCTTAGATAATGAAGGATCAATCAAACCAAAGATAATGTCATCAACATAGATTTGAACGAGCATCAGATGATCCCCTACTTTTCTTTTGAAATAAAGTAGGATCAACTGATCCTTGTTTGAATTTAGCGATTTTCAAAAAAATAAATTAAAGTTGCATACCAGGCACGAGGTGCTTGTTTCAACCCATAAACTGCCTTGTCTAAAATATAACAGTGTGACAACCCAGAAACTCCAACCTCGCGCACTTAGTCAATTCAATCAAAGTTAAACGTGTTTTGTTGACTCCTTACACTGTTTGAGGGTTCGTTTAAGTGATCCTAAGCTTGAGTATGACCAAGGTTGAGTTTAGGAATGAGTCAGCAAGTCATATACTGTCAAGACAGGGCCATACACACCCTTAGAGGGAGTGTACGGCCGTACACATGGGTGTGCGGCCGCACACACACCTCCTGGCAGCACACTCCCTTCTAGGTTGCACACCCACCCTATATAAAGGGTAGACCCCTTTCCTTTCATTCCTTTAACATCCTGGCAACACACAACACCTTTTCTCTCAAGACTCTTCAACCGCAAACCCTCCCAAGGCTTCAAAAACGTGAGTAATCCATCCCTTAGCTTGTTGTACTTGAAGAACCACTTCATCTAAGCCTTGATTCATCAAGTTTCATCATGTTCTTCATCCCTTGAAGGAGTGCGGTCGCACACCTTCATAAGGTTGGCCGCACACTCTTAAAACACCCTCCAAAGTGAGAGTTTGACTTCCATCTTCGAGTTAGACATGACCATAGCCTTGCTACACCTTGGAAATGGCATTTTGGACATTTTTGTGTGGGGTGTACGACCGCACACACCTGTGTATGGCCGCACACACCCTTGTGCGGTAGCACACTCCTGTGTGCGACCACACACCCAAGTGTGCGACCACACACTCATTCTAGGACCATAAACTCACTTCTAAGACCCTAAACTTGTACTACAACTAAGTTTGTACCAAGAACACTTCATGTATGCAAGTGTAGGCCTTGAAAACACCACAAGAACACCTCTCATCTTGAGTGTACGGCCGCACACCCATTGGGCCGCACACCCATGGCCGTACACACCTTTAAGGTGGCCATACACTCCCCTCATGCAATCCTTTAAGGTTCTAACACTTAGTGCAAGTAGTCCCAAGTTCCTAGAGTGATTCTCCATCACGATTAGTGGTGAAATACCTTCATTTGACTCCTTTATGTGTCATTACATGTTAATTAGGATCAAATCGTGTTCAAGGCTTCACTTGAACATCCGGCATTCCGTATCGATCTTTCATTCAAATTGCCCGAGGTGAGTTCATACCCCTACATTTTTCCGTGTTTTAATGTTTTCAGGGGGGATACAAGCCAAACTCTAAGTATTTTGCTAAGTTTTAAACTTATTAATGCAGTTCAACGATTTCCACGTTTAATAACATATTCGGATATTTTATCTCTTTTTGTAATATGTTGAGCATAAGGGAAACTTCTATTTTGAAAATCCAACTTCACAGCTTTCAGAAAGGTTTTTACAAAGCAACTCTAATAATCTATAATGGGTATAGTTTGGGATAACCCTCTAGGCAGTCTCTACCTAATCAAATTTCATAAATGAATATATATAAACTATGGCAGATTTAGTTTATGTTATATATTTTCTCAGGAGTATAAAGTACTATTATTCAAGGATAATCAATGTTTTTATACTGTTTCTCGCTAGTAAACTAGATTATACATAATTATGAGGCTCTACTTCAATACTGTACCCTTAGGTGTATAGTGATAAATCCTATCCCAGTATAACCAGAGTCTCCTGGAGGGAGAGCGTGAGATTTGTGAATAGATCTATTCGGGACTGACAATCCCACACCTGAACTGCTAGCTACAGTTAGACGGGCACGCCTGGGGTGAACAAATGTCATTTAGCTTAACGCCTGAAGAACGTTATAAAGGTCTCTCGGTCATATCAAGTATGGTTATACGACTCGCAAATAACTATAAACTAACTTCGTTTACGGACTCTATTCTTCATTTGTTTTATTTTAAGTAATAAAACTACTTTTATATATGCTGATAGTAATCAAGGACTTCTAAAATGGCATCTCTACCTCTAGGACGGATAACATGTTTTCTAAAACTGATGGTTTATTTTCTACTAATAGACACTCTTTCAAGACCGCTTTTCATAAGAAAATACAGGATTTTCTTGAAGAACACTTTTCAAATGGATTCAAAGAACATTTTCTCACTAAAACTAAATGCTTATGAACTCACCAGCTTTATGCTGATATTCTTTCAAAACTGCTTGTATTCTCAGGGAATTAGTAAACAGGTACTTCCAGGAGTTCGGAGAAGACGAAGCGTTAGAGTCGCGTCTTTCTATATTACTTTTGATGTATTTAAAACAAGTTTCAAAATGATGTAAACACTTTTCATATTTGTATTCAATGTTGGTTGTGTTTACTATGCTTGCTATACAAATGTTGTGATACTACGCATGACGTCCTCCACCCCGGAACGTTTCCGCCATCACGGTTTCGGGGTGTGACAAACAGTGATCAGGATACTTATCGTTAACGAAACCAGGTGGTTATTCTAAATAAACTGTTTGTTCCAAAACACCATTGATGAATGCGCATCGGATAATCAATTTGGTAGACGTCGAAATCCTTGTGAGTTGCATAGGAAAGAAAAATTCATACTGCCTCGAGTCTTGCGACAGGGGAACAAGTTTCCTCATAATCAATACCTTCTTGTTGAGAATAATCTTTTACGACAAGCCTTGTTTTGTTTTGAATAATATTGTCTTCTTTTTCAGTTTTGTTCTTAAAAATCTATTTCAGACCCGTAGTCGAAACATCTTTAGGTTTAGGAATCAATCTCCAAACCTTGTTTCATTCAAACTCAACAAGTTCAGATTACATTGCAACAACCCAATCTGGATGTTCTAATGCGGTCTTTACTATTTTTAGTTCTAATTTCGATATGAAAACATTAAACATACAAAATTCATGATGAACATTTAATACCTCATTTTTGGCTCGAATTTGAGCTCATGTCAAGACGCCAAAATTTGGATCACCAAGAATCTGTTCTTTTGGATGATCTCTTGTCCACTTGTCCATCGATGGATATGTAGGATCAAAGTCTAAGGGTGCATCTTCAAAGATGTGATCAGCATCTGAAAATTCTCATGCAATTGAGATATTATTAGTTACGTCGTGGAAATCGTTATTTGGAACATTATCTTCATCATGATTCAATGCACATGGCTCCCCCTTGACCAATGGATTTGTAGTTTGATGCTCCCCCTCGACATCAGCATGGTTAGGCAATTGCTCCCCCTCAACATGAGAATATTGTCTTTCGTTGTGAGGCGATAAAATCAAGTGCTCCTTTTCCACTTGATCATCAGTCAAAACATGTATTCTTTCGACATTTACTCTTGAAATCGATGAAGAATGTGCTTCGTTTTCTTCATTTGTGACAATCGAATCATCAGAGTGTTTTGATGCCTTGGGAACTTGATTATCATCAACATTGATCTATGCATCAATTTCCCTATCAGGAATACCAAAAATTAAATTAAGATCAATATCAAAAGTATGCATTTCCTCAGATTCAACATTTGATTTAGCAAAAATTGGTTTTTGACCGAAAGGTTGTTCAATTCTTTTGACATAATGATCATCGAATATGAGATTAAAAGTTTCTTCTAGCTTCCTTGTCTGCTTGTTCAACACCGTATAGGCTACAGAGTGTTAAGAATATCCCATGAAAATTCCCTCATCAGCTTTTGACAAAAATTTGGAAAGATTATCCTTGAGATTCATGATGAACTATCTGCATCCAAAAACATGGAAAATTTTGACATTAGGTTTCCTTTTGTTTATAATTTCATAAGGTGTTATGTTAAAACAATGATGAATGAATGAACAATTTTGTGTATAATAAGCAGTCGACACCGCTTCTGCCGAGAAGTATTGTGGCAAGTTCGTGTAAGTGAGCATCGTTCTCGCCGCTTCACACAAGAAACAATTCATCCTTTCGACAACACCATGTTGTTTCGGTGTGTATGGGGACGAAATTTTTTGAGATATGCCTAGTTCAGCAAAAAAAATGAATCTAAAATTCGATTTTTGAACTCTGTTCCATTATCACTCTTTATCTTTCGAACTTTCCTTTTTAAGCTCAATTCTATGTTCTTGATAAAATCAATCATCACTTGAGCAATTTTAGACTACTTTCGAAGAAATAAAACCCAATTAAACCTTGAAAAATCATCAACAATAACTAGTATGCACTTCTTCTTATTGAGAGTCTCAACAATCGATGGTCCACACAAGTCAATGTGAAGAAGTTCCAAAGTTTCGGTGATTTTTGAATCAGTTATGATCGGATGACCTTGACTATGTCGTTTTCCTTGTTCACATGAAACACACAACGAATCATTGTCAAATTTCAAAACAGGCAAACCACGAACAAGATCATTAAGAACAAGTTTTTTTAGATATTTGAAGTTGAGATGAGAAATACATCGATGCCATAACCAGTTGAGATCGGAGGATGCTTTTGATAGTAAAAACACTGAGGGAATGCCCACAATTGGTTTCATGTCAAGAGTTAACATGTCTCCCTTTCGTTTTGACTTTAGTAGAATCTCCTTCGTTTCCTTGTTGGAGATAATACTTCCTTCCTCATAAAAAAGAACCTGATTACCTATTCCAACAACTAGTTGCAATATACTAATCAGGTTATGCTTTAAACCTTCTACATAAGCGACTCGATTCACCATGAATTTTCCATTCATTACTTTTCCATAACCTTTGACTTTACATTTGTGGTTGTTTCCAAACTTTACGACTCCAACATTATCCAAATTTCGAAAATCTCTCAAATTTGCCTTCCTCCCAGTCATGTGACGCGAGCATCCACAATCGATATACCAATTTTTGTCATATTTCTCGTCACATAGTACCTGCGATCAGTTAGAAAAATTTAGGTCCCCAAGACCTTTTGGGTCCTTGGAGCTTAGTTTGAAACACATTGTGCAATGAAGAACCTAAGACCCAATTACGAACTTTCGATTTGAAACTGTCAATTAAGTCAATTTCATTATCTTTATCCATCGAAACGTAACCATGCAATAGGGAAGGTTCAACTTTTATTTTCACTTTTTCATCCTTTTTCTAAGAAACATCAACTTTCTTCTTTCGAAATTCTTTCCAATTTCGCACTGATGGTGTAGACTCTTGAGATGAAGTATTTCCATTCCTCAAATCATTCAAGTACTTCTCATAAGTATTTATATTTTCTCTTGAGAATACTTTTGTGATTGATATTGTTTTCCTTTTCCTTCAAGCCAATGATTAATGTTTTTAACATCACTTCTACCTTTTGTGAATGAAGTTTTTATCTGTTGTTTCGAACGGGGATTTGGAAAATGTGGGTTTTTAGGTTTAAAAGATTCACTCTTCCTTCCTTTAACCTCCAATTTTTTGAATTGTCTTTTTGGAATTGATCTTTGTGAATGATTTGGAAAACGATTTTGATACCGGTTTTGATAACCACACCATTTTGTTGAAAAAGTTTTTGATTTTGATCAAACCTTCTTTGTCCATGACCATAACTCCTTTGATCATGAATTTGAGCAAATCTTCTTTGTTCATGATTTTGAGTAAAACTCATTTGTTCATGATTTTGAGCAAAATTCCTTTGTAAACCATTTTGTTGAAAGTTATTTTGAACATAGTTTCGACTCCTTTGAAAATCATTTTGTTTTTGAAATTGTTTATTTTGAGAATTCTTTGCATTTTGTGAAAACTTCTTTGATGTTTCAGAAGATTTTTGTTTAAAAACCTTTTGTTTGTGAAAAGCTTTTTCCTTTTTCCAATAGGATTTATTTTGTGCTTTTGATTTCGAAATTCCTTTATCAGAAGCCAAATTTTCTACACCTCTTTTGAAAGTTTTGTGTTTTCACCTTTTGATGTTTTGAATCACTAGGTAAAGAATCAACACATTTTTCTTTGTTTTTATTATCAACAACCGTTTTTTCTGTTTTCACAGCCCAAACACATTTTGGTTTAGTTTGTTGTTGAAAAGTTTTTGAATTTTTGTCCAAACCATTTTCAATTGTGTTTTGATTCGAATAAAATCCTTCTTTCGTCACACTCTCATTGTCTTCCTTTACCAATTTGTTCAATTCAGGAGCCACATTATCACCATTTCCTTTGGTGACAAAGACTTGATTTGGAAACATAATTTTGTCTGAATCCTTAAACCTAGGATAAACAACTACATTTGATTCAAGATAATGTTTTCCTTTGTCTTTCAATAATTTCATGTACTCATTTGAATCTTCGCAGACTTGATCTACCACAACTCTTGGAGTTGGTTTCTCTTTCGAAACTACATCCTCATCACTCACATAGTGCTCAAACGCAACATGATCATGCGAATCATAAACTTTGGATGTCAAAGGTTGATCATTGTTTACTTTCGACATTGAATCATTACATTCCTTGCCTTTAGCCATTGGATTTACATTAATGACAAAAAATCGTGAGAAATCGACACATTCCACTGCCTTAATTTCACTGATATTGTTAGAATTATCTTCGATATCAGGAAACTTTTGTTGAGAACCAGGTGTCGACTGCTTAGTCATGTTCAAAATCTTGACTTGTTCGTTTTAGGTTAAGGTTTCATTCACAATATTCACAAGATCATCATCATTCAGACACTCATTACATTCACAATACCATATGCATAAGAATCATGTGGAATTTTATCATAATCAGCTATATTACTTTCATAGTCATATGAAGTTTCATCTATTTTTTCTCTTTTATATGAAAGAAAAGGAAGCAATTTCCAATGATGTTCATCGCATATGTCAATTGAATGATAAAATTCTGTTGATTTCCTATACAGACATTTATTTGAATTACAATATATTTTCCTTTGTTTAACAAGAATTGAATTTTCCATTCTAAGTGAGTCTCTATCTATTAAAAGATTTGTTATTCTTAGATCAAGAGATTCCACTAATCCCTTCTTTTCTTCGAGTCTATTTCTAGCTTCATAAAATTAGGATTTGGACTTTTCTGCTTCACTACTCATGGAGATTAACATGTCATTAAGATAAGCACACGAATTATCAAACTCAGACAAACATCATTATAAGAAGATGAAGGAATTTTAAATGAGTTAAGAAGATCACTTACCTTTGCAGTCATTGGTGATTTAGTCGAGTCTGTTGACACGAAACACCTTCCAGCGATCTCATCTTCTTCATCCATCTCATCCGAAACATCTTTCTCCTCTTCATCTTCCTCCATTTTCGCAAACATTTCCCCATGAGTTGGATTTTGCATCTCATCATCATCATCCGATCCAGAAGACCAGATCTGATAAGTTCCATCTTCCTCATCATTTCCTTTAGCAACTAACGAAAGGTTCTTTGTCTGTGACTGAATTTCTTCAAGCCTCTCCATGTAATAGGTTTCATCTTTTACTTTCTTCTTTTTCTCTTCTTTCTTCCTCAACATGCAATCCTTTGGAAAATGATTCGACCCATTGCAGTAGTTATAGTCGTAACCTGAGTATCCTTTCGGTTTCAATTCCTTATTCTTCTCATATGAACCCTTAACATCATTCTTCTCTACTTTCGAATCATCCTTCACACTTTTTCCAAATGATATGTTTCCTTTAACCTCATTGCTATTCTTGAATTTTGGATTAAAATGCTTCTTAAAGAATTTCTTAACTTTGTTATTCGAGTAGTATGCGACAGCTTCATCATCGGAGTTAAACAAGAAACCTTCTTCACATTTTTTGGATTCTTCATCATATTCGAATTCAGATTCCTTTGCAGTAACTTTCGATACCAATGCTAAAGGTCCTCCCAAACTCAATTTGCTTTCATATGCAATGTCATTAATCTCACTTTCATGTGCTTTCAAGACATTGTACAGATCTACAAGAGAGTAACCATCAAAGCCTTCTTTTGTCTTGATCATCATACTGATATTTCTCCATTCCTTTCTTAACTCCATGAGAAAGGTGAGACTGAAATCTAGTGATGAATGTGTCACTCCAAAGCAAGAACACTTAAAGACCAATTCATCAATCGATCATAGTATGATTCAATTGATTCTGTTTCCTTTTGCTTGAATTCTCCCAACTCTAGCAAGCATTGTTTGACTGAACTCTTCTTTGTCTTCTCATTTCCTTGATATTTCTACTTTAGTGTATCCCAATTTTGCTTTGCAGTTTTACATCCTCGCACGTAATTATAGACTACTGGTGTAAGAGCACCACGTAATTTACGCATACATTTCTTATCATTTTCCTTCATCCTGGATCCTCTTGTGATCATGTCATCAAAACTTGCAGACGTACCAACATCAATTAACATCGCCTGACAATATTCTCCTCTTTTGATGGATCTCATTAGATATTTATCAATCCCATTCGGATAATCTTCCATCCTGCCAGCCCATTGCTCATAATATTTTGGAATCAACATCGAAATCTTTGTTGATGATCCGAGCAAGTGAGAGAAGTTAGACATCGTGTTTAGATTGAAATTCGCCATTGTTGTACGGATTTCAAAGAAAGAGATTTTTTGATTCAAAATGAGATCTAAGAAAGAAATCAGTCATAGATTGACCAGAAATCAACCAATCCAACACACAGAGTGCATAATCCATTCAATACAATCAATTGAAACCAGCTTCCTGATTCAGTTTGTGGAAGATTTTGAAGAGAAAGGAGCGATTCAAAGAAAAAGGAAAAATTATGAGAAATTTCAATCAATTTAGAGAATCATGCTCTGATACCAATTGTAGTGAGTTAGAGATTGATTAAGAACACATATGAATCAATGAAAGTTGTAAATCAACACACGATCTAAATAAGATCTATGTGGCTCTATTACGTCTGAAGAGTACCAGAGAGTTTGAGTACAATTACAAAATATGTTGTGTTTGATTCTTATTCTACTCTACGTACTTACCCTATTTATAGGGTACAACAGACTCACAAAAAGTAACAAGGACTAAACGTTAAAGTGTAGAAACGAAGATGCCTTGTTAATAGATAGAGTGTCAAAACTAGACTACTTTCGACACTTTACAGACACAAAGTACATTTAACTCCTCCCTATAGACATTCGACCCCAACAGTAAGCATGAAGCTTAGTGAATTCCTCAAAATACCATATCCCACAATACATACAATGAATACACATAATGACATTTAGCATAAAATTGGTCCGCCTCTTGGCCTTCAGCATAAAGCTGGTCCGCCTTTTTTTCCTTCATCATAAAGCTGCTACGCTGCTTTAGCATTTAGCATAATGCTAGTCCGTCTGAGTTATTGTCCTTCCAAACAAAGCTAGACCGCCCACAACTCCCCACATAATATATTAACACATATAGCAAACTACATTCCATCACTACAAGCAACTAACTAATCTGGTCTAATTTCCTACTACATGGCAACTAGATCTTAACATACGTAGGATATATACTGAAGTAAATAATATAGTGAGTAAACCCACGTGGACAATTACTCATACGACTGACCGCTATCTGGGCAATCCTATTGGTAATCCAACTGGCATGTAATGCGCCTAACAAGTATTAACCTATAATACTACAACTTATTACTCCCTATTACAATATGGTAAAGAATCTAGATCTTTCACTAATCCCAATGAATATCGAGAGTTCTATCAAATAAGGATCAACCATGCAGGACAGTTGGGAGGCAGGACCATTACAACGTATAGACTTTCTGAAGTCTAACAACCTAGCCAATGTGACCATTCTAGACACCTCTCCCGTAAGTAGATCAATCAGTATTACAACCAAAATTACTAATAAATCTTATTTAAACATTCATAATAATGACTATGAATATAAATATATGTTACACTTAAAACGTAGTAAGTGTAGCCCAACTTATAGAGAGTTTCTAGCGAAAACCGGGAAGATCGCAGGCAGGGCTTCAACCCGAAAGCTTCTAGTTCTCCAAATATTAGATGCCACAGGGCCTTGATAAAGTATTCGGGAACGAGGGATTAAAGGGCCTAGGAGTATGAGAGAGTTCCATAGAATTATGGGTTTGAACGAGTGAGGAAATGAGCTGAAAACACAAGAATTTATAGGTTGCATTGAAGGGCACGTCGTGCACCCTATCTAGGTACGACGTGCCTCCTGTTGGGGGCGTTCGCATAGTTCTAGTCAAAGGCCGACACATGGCATAATTTGGGAGGAGTGTCAGTGCACGTCGTACACCTTGTCGACGCGCGCCCACGTACACAGATTCTTCAGTTTTTTTCAAAAAATCAGATCTTGTTCATACGAGATCCGTTTTTGACATTCTTTATATTCATGCATATCTATCAACGAGAATTAAAACTTTCATTTAGACTCCTTAGCCTAATTCTCACTTTATTTTTAAATTTAAATTTTAATAGGGCTTAGACTGTTAAAACCCGTATAAAAACCATAACTCTTCCATACGACATCCATTCTCGAATGTTTTTATATCTACAGAATTGTATCTACGAGATCTTCAACTCTCGTTTATACTTATTTGGCTAACAATCAATCGATTTCTATTTCAATTTTCGTGTTGTACACTACTATGTTGTAGTTTCTAAAAATCATAAGTTCCTCATACAAAGTCAGATTTAGGTGTTCTTTATATATACACACTCTCTCTCTATTATGATTACTACGACTTTCATCAAGACTATTTATCCTAACAGTCTTCTATCAAAAACGTTTATTTACATAACTAGTCGTTTATACTGTAAGGCGAAAATGGGGTGTTACAGCTGAAGTGGTTCCCATGAATTAAGAACAGTTGATTTTTAATGAGTCAATACCATGGAAAAACAGAAGCCAATACTTGGTATGAGATTCCAAGGTCGAACTCAATTAAAATCTATGTTATGCAACTATGTTGTTGCCAATGTGTACCAACTTTGCTCTGAAAAAATGATAGGAAAAGATTATTGGTTAAGTGTTATAAGGGTGAGTGCACATTCAGCTTGTGGGCATATTTGTTGAGTGATGAAGAAAGCTTCTAAATCAAGTCTTTAAAGTCAGATCACCACTGTGCAAGGAACTACAAGTTAGGCTCAATGGTCATTTATGCTTGGATAGGGAGTCATTATACAAGAGAAATCTTACTTAGAAAAAAGATGAGTGTTAAAAAGCTAAGATTAGCAGTGACAAAGAAGTTTAGTATTCATGTAAGTATTGGTCAATGCAGGAGATCTAAGAAATATGCATTGCAACTAATAGATGACACCCTTGTTGACCACTATGAAAATTTGTGGTTATATGCATAAGAGATTAGGAGATCAAGTGTAGGTACCACTATGAAGCTTGATGTGAATTGCATGCCAAATGGGAAGAACTACTTTAGTAAGTTCGATGTTTGCTTTGATGGATTCAAAAAGAGATTGAAGGATGGTTGTGGGAATATAATAGACCAGATGGTTGTTTCCTTAAAGATATTTGTAAAAGGGAGTTGTTATGTGATGTTGGAAGGGATGCAAACAATAGAATTTATCCCATTGCATGGGCAATAGTTTGTATGGAGAATAAAGAAAATTGGAAGTGGTTTTTGGATCTACTCATTGATGAATTGGGACTTAATTTAGGATATAGATACAGTTTAATATCTGATCAACTTAGGTAATGTACTTTAGTGTATTCCATTTCCCATTACAATTGCATACTTATTTAATATAATTGCCATTTTTTACAGGGTCTAAATTAGGCTGTCAAAGAACTCCTTCCATATGCAGCGGACAGACAGTGTACTAAGCTTATTATCCAAAACTAGAAAAACGTTTTAGTGGTGCCCACTATGAAACCATATTCTTGAAGGATTCTAAAGCATCAACTGAGGAAGATTTTAAAGTTTCAATGAAATATCTTGAAGTATTAAACCCAAGTGTTCATAAGTATTTGATAGACAAATACCCTAAGACATGGTCAAGAGTGTAACATCTTAATTTTTCCAGGTATTTTATATTTTGACCCTTGGTATGAGAATTGTTTTCAAATTGGTCACAATTGACATTTAAATAAAAAGTGAGGGATGCATGAGTACGCTGGGCGTACGTGGTCAGGGGTCAAACCCTAATTTTTAGGGTTTGGACCCTATATAAACATCAATAACTCTTTGAGATCCCTTCATTCATCAGCCTCCATCCCCATCTTCGTCCCAAGCAAACCCTAATTCCTTGTTTGTGCCTTTTGAGCTTGAAAGTGTGCTTTGTGGTATTCTTGGAGGAAGAAGAAAGAGAAGGGACCATCTTAGAAGAGTGAATCACTTTGGATCCAGAAGCACGTCATCATTTTGCACCACTTGGGGTAAAAAGCTCTGATCTTTATGAAGTTTTGCTTAGATCTTGTTAGCCATGGATTTGTGTTCATTTTGGTCCCATAAGCTTGGTGTTTATGACTATAGTTTACTCTAAATCATATGAGTTGTCCTTTCAAATGTTTTAAAGAGTTTTGAGTCTTAAAAATATAATCTCAATCCTTAGTTTCCCTCCATGCATGCTCTTCAGTTCTTTAGACCTTGTATTAAGTTAGGGTTTTGGTATTTGACACTTAATAGCATGCAAGATCATAAAGTTGGAAACTTTATGAGTAAGGACATCAATTGAGGACTAGATCTGGATTTTGGACGAAAAGGATTAAGGGATTAAGCTCTTAATAGAAAGAAAAGTTGGTCGGCACGTACGTTGGGCGTACGTTATGGTACGATGCGCGTACGTTCTCAATAACCCGTATTTTGGTCAAGACGATAGTATGTTGTGCATACAAGCTGAGTACGTTGGGCGTACTCAGCTGGGTTGACTCGATTGACTTATTTTACTTTTGACTTTGACCAGGAATTGACCAAGTTTGACCTAAGGGTATTTTGGGTATTTTGAGTTGTAGTTGAGATTGGTCACTATTTGATGTATAGATGACTTGTAGAGCTGATATTCAGAGCAATTTCCTATTCAGGTATCTTTCTGGACTGAGAGGTGTGTTTTCCTCATTGTACTTGTGGTTCGAATGCACCAATGTCGGCCCATTGGATTAGATATCTTGGTTTGCTATATGATGTAATGATGTGAGTATGTGTTCACTGGTTATGTGATTGGACTCATAGATATGTATGATTACATATATTATTGGATATGTGTTACACTGATAGATTTATAAGACTACCTGTGTTTGTTGATTATTGATTGTTATTATATATGTCGAAATGTTATGGTTTGTTGGGTTGAGGCGAACCAGCTTGCGCTTAAAGCCAATATACCCAGGGTGGTTCGGATAGACTGAAGGCCTGCGAGGTGGTCCAGTCTGGCCGAAGGCCCGGAGAGCGGTCCAGATAGGTTGAAGGCCCAGTGAGGCGGTCCAGTCATGTTGAAGGTTCTAAGAGCGGCCCAGATAGTTTGTAGGACTGTGAGGCGGTCCAGTCATACTAAAGGCTCATGTATGCATGACGTTGTATGTATGGTTGTGTGTGTGGTACTTTGGGGGAACTCACTAAGCTTTGAATTACAATTTACGTTTTATGTTTTAGGTACTTCAGATGATCGGGAGAAAGCAAAGATGTGATCGTGCACATCCTCCTGATTTTTTTTATGTTATTGGATCTTGGGATACTCTGATTTATGATTGTTACTTTTGGAGCAATGTTTTGTAAAAAATTATGGTCTTTCGAATGGTTTAGAAAAATGAAAATTTTACTCTGATTTTTGGGATGTTACAAGTTGGTATGAGAATTTGTGTGAATCCAGACTCACACTAAGGATTTGTAAGAGTTTTCAAAATTATTTACAAAATTGCTTTCAAAGTTTTCAAATGTAACCAAGGAAGGATGAGATGTGTACGATCAGTCGGAGCAAGAAAGTATACCCCAAGATACCCATACTCTTATTTGTTTATGATATAACTACATGCTAGTTGTAGTGTAACGTCCCAAATATCATAAACCAATTTTTTTTTGTTTTCATATTTAATAAAACATCAACCAAACGTGTTTATCAAAACCAAAGGGAAATCATAATGTATTCATAATCATCCAAAACACATTAGCGTCAAATAAGTGAAAAGTCATGGTGTGTGTGATGCGATCATCCCGAGCTCTTCCCCTTCGATCCGGAAGTACCTAAAACATAAACTGAAAATCGTAAGCATGAAGCTTAGTGACTTCCCCAAAATACCGCATACCATACATATCTGCCAGCTTAAGGTTGTACCGTTTATATTTCACCCCCGGGTCTATTTCACCCCTGAGTCTATTTCAACTCATGCATCGGCCCAAAGTCGTACCAGATATATTTCACCCCCAACTCTATTTCACCGCCGAGTCTATTTCAACTCATATGTCAGCACAAGGCTGTACCGAGTCTATTTCACCCTACATACATATAGCGAACATGAACACAGGCACACAACACATACAACATGAGTCACAAAGACTACAAGCACATAACATATGCTAGTGTCCTACAGTATAGTGATCAAACTCACCTCAGTCTGTTGTCAGTCAAACAAATGGTCGGGCTGCTGAACCGAAAAATCCCCACGCTAACCAATCAAATAAAACCCCAATTAATAATTGGGCCATAAACCATAACCGGGAATCTAGTTCATTTGTCCAATACCCAGGGTAAAAGACCAGTTTACCTTTTCCTCACTTGGCCCAATAACAGAGGCCTAAACTCAATGGCACTAAAAGCCCAATAGTAGCCCAATTCCTAAAGGTTGCCCAAAGCCCAATATGGGACCAAATCCAAGAAGGCCCAAAGCCTAACAATGGCCCAGATTCTGAAAGGTTAGTAGCCCAACAAGGCCTAAAACCCTAATAGTCCAAATATGGCCCAAACCACAAATTCCATGACCAGGCCGAGTACGCTGCGCGTACCAGAAGTGTGCCCAACATACTAGGTGGCTCGCCTGATTTAGGACTCGAATGCGTATGCCCAACGTACGCATCCATTAAGCACTTAATTCTTACAACCAAACGTCCAAACTTTAGATCCAAGCCTTGGGGTACGTCTTAATCTATAAAGTTACTAACTTGGAGCCTTTGCATGGCTCAAAAGGACTCAAACCCTAAATTTAGCATCCTACTTTCACCAAATGGACATAAAAAATGCATGGTTGATCCTCAACCATCAAGATGCTAACTTTATCGAGTAAGGACCTCAAAAATATCAAGAGAAGCAACTCCTAACTTATGGAGTGGAAGAATTCCCACTAGATCTCATTCATGGGGACCAAAACTGACCAAAAATCCATAAAGACTAGATCTAAGCATACAATGAGAAAGTTCCAAGATTTATACATCAATGAAGCTGGAAATGATGAGTGGAGTCTAGATCTACAAGCTCTCCCTTGGTCAAAGCTACTTGTTCAAGACTCTTCTTCCTCAAGGCTCACCAACACACACTAAAACACACATAAAGCGGGTCAAATCTTCTCTAGAGGGGCTAGGGTTTTGAAATGATGCTCAAAGGGTAATGGAGGCTGAGAAATGAGGGAATCATGGGTCATAATGATGCTTAAATAGGGTTCAAACCCTAAAAATTAGGGTTTGTCCCTAGACAACGTATGCCCAACGTACACATACTTTCCTCAAAGTTACACTTTACACCCCTTGGGACCAAATTTACAAATTATTCACACACTAACGGTCAAAAATGAAAAGTACCTCGAATCAGGTGTTACATGTAGGGTAGGGATCTTCAGGAGTTGCATGATAGAATTGCCTGAATTATGATGCCTTATTCCTATAGAGTTTTTCTGCTCCAATGTTGCTTTCTTGTTACTTGTAGGACTCTTTTAGGTGTGAATTAAATACTAATTGAATATGTTAAGTCACATGTTGCATGGGTTAAATAGTCTTAGAGTGAAGGATTTGGTCCTGTTGCATATCTATTGTCTGAGTCTAACCGTTATAGGGTTGAATCTTTCAATCTAAGATTATTTAAGTTATGTTGCATGTGACTGTATTCATGAAGTAGTTAACTGGCACCAATGGGGGTCTTTCGGCAGCTGATGGCAGGGTGAGGTGAGGATCCTAAGATAGCCTATGGAGTGTGTAGTATTCATGGTGCACTATTTAACGGGTGTTGGGAGTATCCTTATGGGTAAGTGTATGTAGCAGGCCAACTAAGGAATGTTTAGCCACTCTCGAGAGAGTGAGGGTAGGATGTATACGTATCCTAGTTGTTGGGATTGTTTTTGGGTAGTTTGTGATGATCTATTGAGACAAATACGGGTAGGTGAAACATATCAAAAATCAAAACCAATTTAAACTTTTGAAATCAACCCATTTACTAATAAAATTGTTTACAAAACCATTATTTTAAAACATTGTTCAAAACAGAGTCTCCCAATATCAACAACATAAAAATCAGGATGTGTACGGTCACACCTTTGCCTTCCCACGATCCTCGGAAGTACCTGAAACCATAACCAAAAACTATAAGCCAAAGCTTAGTGGTTCCCCCAAAGTACGACCACACAATACACATATTATATACAAACAAGCATGTTGGGTCCGATCAGTCATCGGTCTGGAATAACCATGGGTCCACAACAATCGGGTTGGATTACCCCCGGCCCAATCAGTCATCGGACTGGAATGCCAACATAAAATAGGTCCACTCAGTCATCAGACTGGAATACCAATATACAGCGGACCCACTCAATCATCGGACTGGAATACCCTCGGGTCCACTCAATCATCAGACTGGAATACCCCCGGTCTGTTGACTCACACACATAGCAGTAAAGTCTCAACCGATCACAATATGTCGATATATAACAAATAACAAACATTGTTAACATACAAATAATCATGCATCCAGAAATTACAGGTAATCCTACAGATCTATCGGTCTATGCATATCAACAACTATCATATAATCATACAGATCTATCCCATACTCAGCATATCATAAATTAATGTATGATATCAATCCAATGGGTCGGCCTTGGTACCTTCGACCGTAAGTACAATGAGGAAAACTCACCTCACAATCTGACGAAAAGCTGAACAAGCAACTGCTCCAAATACTGACTCTACGGGTCACCTATTCAACAGATAGAGACCAAGGCCTAACTATAGCTCAAAATACCCAAAATACGCTTAAGTCAAACTTGGTAAACCTTGGTCAAAGTCAAAGTCAACGGGTCAAGAAAATTCAGCCCAGACTGAGTACGCCCAGCGTCCTCGGCTCGTACGCCCAGTATACCCGCGATGCAGGTCGGGGTTCCCTTACGCGTATGCCTGGCGTTCGACAAGCTACGCCCAGCGTACGCGATGGTACTGCGATATTGAGGAAGTCCTGAATAAATCTCCAATAATATCCCGCAAAACCCAAGAAAGTCCTGATCTCTGAGGGTGATTTCAGAACCTCCCACTGCATCACGACCTCGATCTTGGTCGGATTGACCAAAATCCCGTCTTGGTTAACGAGATGTCCCAGGAACTGGACTTCTCATAACAAAAACTCACACTTCGAGAACTTGGCATACAACCGTTCCCGCCTCAATACTCCCAAAAGCTCTCGAAGGTACTCCTCGTGTTGCTTTCTGGTCTTGTAATACACCAAGATATCATCAATGAACACAATAATTGATCGATCGAGTATCGACCTGCATACCCGATTCATCAAATCCATAAACACTGTAGGCGCGTTGGTGAGCCCAAATGGCATCACCACGAACTCGTAATGCCCATAACGAGTCCGGAATGCGGTATTCTTCACGTCCTCCTCCCTCACCATCACCTAATGATATCCCAACCTCAAGTCGATATTGGAGAACGACGATGCACCCTACAACTGATCAAAAAGGTCGTCAATCAGCAGAAGGGGATAACGGTTCTTCACCATCAACTTGTTCAACTCTCGGTAATCAATGCACATCCGATGTGAACCATCCTTCTTCTTGATGAACAATATCGGCGCTCCCCACAGCGAACTACTCGGTCGGATAAACTGCTTGCCTAACAGCTCCTGAAGTTGAGAGGACAAATCCTGCATATCGGGTGGTGCCAAGCGGTACGGCGCCTTGGCAATTGGAGCCGCACCTGGCACTAGATCAATCCTGAACTCAACCTGCCTTTCGGTAGGCACACCGGGTAACTCCTCCAGGAATGCATCGGCAAACTTCCTAACAACTGGCACATCTGAAACCGAGACCTGCTCCCCCACTCGAGTATCAACCACATAGGCAAGATAACCTGCACACCCATGCTGAATATACTACCGAGCCCTGGTTGCCGAACAAAACCCTGAACCAACCCTAGTACCCTCTCCATAGATAACCAGTTCTCCCCCACTTAGGGTTTGAACTACTACTCGCTGGCCCTCGCAGTCTATCATAGCACCAAACTAGATCAACCAATCCATCCCTACTATCATGCATACATTCCCCAAGGGGATAGAGATCAAATCTCTCAGATAAGGCACCCCGAAGATCTCCAATACACAACCCTGATACACTCTGGATTTAGAAAACCCGTGTTCGTTGGCGATAGAAACCCGCAATAGACATTCTAACTCCCTAATATGCATATCAAACTCCCTACTAAACGTCTGGGATACAAAAGACTGACTCGCACCTGATTCAAATAGTACAAGATTAGGCAAAGAGTTCACTAGGAAGGTACCTAACATAATCATAAATAGGGGTGAGCAGAAACCGAATCGAAACCCAAAAAAACCGAAAAAACCGCATAAACCGAAGCCGAATAACCGAAACCGAAACAAAAACCGATGTTGCGGTTTTTAATTTTGAAAAACCGAAAAATTGCGGTGCGGTTCGGTTTTATGTTTAATAACCGCACCAAATTAACCGAAATAACCGCACCAAATTAACCGAAATAACCGCATAATTTAATATATTCTTAAACTAAGATGTTTTGTTGTTTAATGCTTTGACTTAATGTTTTGAATTTAGTATGTTGAAGTTAGACATTGTGGAAATTTATCAATTTTATCATCTTATGATTTTATTGTTTAGTTTTTGGTGTGTAAATGGAGGTTATTTAAGTGTCAGGCATATTGTTAATTGTTTGAATGAAATGAATTCAATATAACATAATAAAATGCAACTTGAAAGAATAAAAATGAACCAAAATTATGAATTATTTGCAATGAAAATCTAGAAATAAATGAAAGTTGACTAAATTTTTTGTTTTGAACATGAAAAACCACACCTTTTTAAACGAAAAAACGCACCACCTCATTTTGTGGTTAAAAACCGAAACTGCACCGAAATAACCGCAAAATAACCGCAAAACCGAACCGAATAAGAACCGCAATTTTCGGTTTTTGACTTTTAAAAACCGCAATTTGCGGTTTTGGTTGCGGTTTTATACAAAAACCGCACCGAACCGCACCATGCTCACCCCTAATCATAAATATAAGCATACCATAAAATAATCGATAGAACAATAAATAGAAACATACCCGTCACGGCGTCTGGTGCCACACTGGCCTCCTCCGCCGTGACCTGAAAAGCGCGACCTCGAGCCCTTGGGGGTTCCGCCTTGCCCTAGCTCTTACCAGTGATCCTTATAGTAGTCGGCACTGGAGCCTGTGCCGGCCTAGCAGCAAGCAAGAGACAATTGGCCTTCACGTGGCCCACCTGGTCATAGTGATAGCAAATCCTGGTGCTGGGTACTGGAGTCTAATGACGACATTCCCTCACAATGTCATCCTGCCTGCCACATTTGTGGCACCCAGAAGAAAATCAGCAAGCACCATCATGAAATCCGTACTTCCCACAAGTGCGGCCCCTCTGACTCCGTGATCTCACATCAGCAACTTGAACCGCTTTGCCGCAGGCTGTGACTGCATCGGGGCCTGCCTCTGCTCCCTCTTCTGGAGCTCCATCTCGATCTCCCACCACCTAGCGGTCTCCTGCAACTCTACCAGTGTACCATAGCGTTGTTTAGACACAAACTGACGGATGTCCATCTTGAGCATGCTCAAGTACCGGGTCATCTGAGCTTGCTCAGAAGCAGAAAACTCAGGGAAAAACATAGCTCTCTCTGTAAACATCTTGGTGATCTTAGTCACCTACTTGGTCCCCTGTCTCAGATCCAAGTACTCCTGAGCCAGCCTCTCCCACTCCAGCAATGAAACATATCTCAAGCGGAACATCTTAGAGAATTACTACCATGATACTGCAGCCCTCTGCTTTGGAGTGTATGAACTAGTAATCAGTCTCCACCAATCCTTCGCTCTGGACCTAAGAAAGTTCAGAGCGCACTTAACCCTCTGGTCAGCTCGGCAGGAGCATGTAAAGAAACATCCCTTAACATGTGACAGCCACCTCATGGCAATGATCGGATCCTGGACCCCTTCAAACACCGGGGGCTTCATATTGTCGAAGTCCTGGTACTGGAAAGCTCTACCAGCGCCAATCCCTGCCATAGCGACAGTTGTAGTAGCAGCAACCTCAAAAAGTGCAGCGTATCAGTCATCAAATAACTCTATCATAGATGTCTTGATAGTCCCAAACAACTCTGGTATCTGCCCCTGACAATAGAAACAACCTCATCATGAATTATCTCCCTAAACCGGTCCTCAGCAATCCTGACCCATCCTGGTCACCTGCTCCGACTCCTGATCCGGATTCTGACTCAAATCGCCTCGTAACCACCATACTGAACATAAACCAGAGAGATATTAGATAAAACACATATCATACCACAGGAACCATTCCCCAACAAAACCCTAGGGGTTGTGACTTCCCTGCTACGTATACGGGTCCTGTGCTTCCAGTAGTACGGGCCCATACTACCTTTCGCACATACATGTATTTGTCTAATAAGATCATCACAACAACCTTAAAAACATTCACTGGAATGCGCATACACCCTATTCTCACTTCCTAGAGAAAGGCTAGGCATCCCTCAACTGGTCGGCTGACCATAACTCATCCATACTGAACATAACTCATCCATGTGACTTCCACCAACCCTGCAACACTCGCATATGCTAATCATACATAACATTGGATCCTATAGACAGTCGAATACTTGATTCTACCCTAAGCCTACAACCAAACAAGGAACGGGAAATAAGGCTAAAAAAACATTCTATGGCTATAAAATCTTAGTTATGTATAATTTTGATGCATACACTAAGCAACTACGGTAACGATGTCAATTTAATATAAGGAAGAACCCTAGGCTATTAATCATCATATAATTAGGAAATTCTATCATGTAATTCCTGAAGATCCCTAGCCTATCACTAGCATGCTGTTCTAACATATAAGAATATCAAATAACAGTGTGGTAACTTGGGGTCTACTTACTGGCTCCGTCTGATCGTACACACCACACCACATCCTTTCTTGATTATTTTTTAAAATAATTTTGAAAACCTTTTCATCAGTTCCTTAGTTTGAGACTGGATTCACACGGGTGTTCCTCCAATTCGCTTAAACCAAGGCTCTGATACCAACTTGAAACATCTCAAAAATCACAACCAATTTAAACTTTTGAAATCAACCCATTTACTAATAAAAGTGTTTACAAAACCATTGTTTTCAAAACATTGTTCAAAACAGAGTCTCCCAAGATCAACAACATAAAAATCAGGATGTGTACGGTCACGCCTTCTCCTTCGCACGATCCTCGGAAGTACCTGAAACCATAACTAAAATCTGTAAGCCAAAGATTAGTGAGTTCCCCCAAAGTACCACCACACAATACACATATCATATATAAACAAGCATGATGGGTCCAATCAGTCATCAGACTAGAATACCCACGGGTCCACAACCATCGGATTGGATTACCCCTGACCCAATCTGTCATCAGTCTGGAATACCATCGGGTCCACTAAGTCATCGGACTGGAATACCCCAGGTCTGTTGACTCACGCACATAGCAGTAAAGTCTCAACCCATCACAATATGTCGACATATAACAGATAAAAAACATAATCAACAGACGGATATCATGCAGCCAGAAATCATAGGTAATCCTATAGATCTACCCGTCTATGCATATCAACAACTATCATATAATCATACAAATCTATCCCATACTCAGCATATCATAAATCAATGTATAACAGGATATCAATCCAATGGGCCGGCCTTGGTGCCTTCGACCCATAAGTACAGTGAGGAAAACTCACCTCACAGTCTAATAAAAAGTTGAACGAGCAACTGCTCCAAATATAGATGTCACCTATTCAACAGATAGAGACCAAGGCTCAACTATAGCTCAAAATACTTAAAATACCCTTAAGTCAAACTTGGTCAAAGCAATAGGTCTAGAAAAGTCATCCCAAACCGAGTACGCCCATCATACTCAGCTCGTACGCCCAACATACACACGATCCAGGTCGAGGCTCCCTTAGGCGTACGCCCTACGTTCGACAACCAACGCACAACGTACACGATGGGTTAACAACTTCATTTTAAGGACTTATTTACTTAAGCCACTAGGTCCAAATCTCAGTATTAGTCCCAAATGGCATCCTAAACCACAAAGTTTCCAACTTTATGGTTCTACATGTCTAAATCAAACCTAACAACAAAACCCTAACTTATCTTAACCACTAAAGCTCTTAATGGATTGCATGAAAGAATCTCAGGGGCCAAGATCATATTTTTATGACTCAGGACATGGAAACACGTCCAAAAGGACAGCCCAAACGTTCTATAACATGCCATACACAAGAAATTTCATATTTGGGGACAAAAGTTCATATTATCATCATGTAAGCTAGATCTAGCAACTTAATCATCAAGGTGGGAAATTTTTACCTTCTGGAGATGGAGAATGATGCAAGACTTCCAGATCCAAGCTCGCTTCTAGCTTCTAAGGTTCACCACCACCTTCTTCCTCCTTTGGAACACACAAAAACACACTCAAAGGTCTTAAAATGCAATAAAAGGGGGCTAGGGTTTGCATGAAAACGTCTCAAATGATGGAGGCTGGAAATGGGGTGAGGGGATGGGACTTAAGGTCCAAATTAGAAGTACCTCATAATTGGGATGTCACAATAGGTGTGGAAGTTAGTATGAGCCTGTACTACTGAAAGCACAGGACCCGTATGCGTAACAAGGAAGTCACAAACCCCAAGAGTTTAGTCTCTCTTTAATGGTTGAAATGGTATGAATTGTGGCATTTTGATATATTTTGGTTCATTTTCAGTATGGTGTTCACGAGAGGATCTGGTTCAAGATCTGGAGCTGGTAGTCAGGATAGGTCGGGGTTGACTGATGATCAGATACGAAAGATAATTGCCACTGATAATTCACAGATATTGCAGGAAGAGTTGCTTGGAATTATGGATCAGATCACTATCAGACTAATTTCTAAGTTCGAGGAGCAAACTGCAGCCTTGCAAACTATGAGAGGGACAGTTAAGATGACTACTAGAGGAGATCTTGATGTGGGCTCGCGAATCGGAAGGAGAAAGAGGGATCATTTAGCAATGGACGAAGAGTTTGAGGCTGCTAACTTGGGTGTTGGAAGTCAAGGGGGCTTTGATATCTACGGGAAGTGTGGTGGAACCCATGGTTTTGCTTGTCACAAGTTCAAATGATACAAGTGTGGAGAGAAAAGGCATGTCGTTCGCGACTGCAAGAAGGATCAGATGTGTTTCAACTGTCACCAGTTGTGTCATCTCAAACCCGACTGTCATGCATGGGTTGTGGATGGGGTGCAAGCCCAAACGCCCATCGTCCTACGGGAGGTCAAGGTTGAATCGCCATAAATCACACGTATGAATTTGGACCCTCACTTTTATCTTGAATAGATGTACATGCTTAGTGTAATTCCAGTTAGATAGTCATTCATATAGTTAGCGTACTAGGGTTGTTGTGTTAGTATCGGCGGGTTTCAAAGGATCAGGGATGCGACTTTCGGGGTGCTCTGTAAATCTTAAAGTAAGAGGTTCGTTCACGAAGGGTTCAGAGTTGTATTGTTTGGAAAGCTTCTGGCGTCTCCATCTAAGGTGCAGGATTTCCTTGCGACTGCTGGTTATTATTCAAAAAATGTCATATGGAATTTAGCATACTGAGAGTTGTGTTTAGAGAGTATCTAGATGAAATAGTTTTAGGATTCGATGTGGAAGACGACGACTAATGAGGCAGCAAGCCCTGAGTGGGGGAGGACTTAGCGTTCTGCTTGAAGGATCAGCAGCCATATTGATTTTGATGATTTCCTCGAGATGGGCTGAAGGAAGTTGCAGTGTAAGTTCTTTGGATTCCTAGTGTTCGAGACTGTTGAGATCTTTTATGCCGGAGAGGACTGAGAGATTGATCCGAAGCTGGTGCAGGGTAAGTTGTTATTAGTTTTCTGCTTGGGTTGTGCATGCAGTCCTTGCGTCGGAAGCTTCTAGACAAAATCTCGTTGTAGCCGGTTGTCCCTTCTGGGACAACGAAATAGGGTTAAGAGTAGTGTGTATTGATCGGGTCGAATAGAAATTGAAGGTGGGGTTGGCTCATCGAATTGATCGCTATCATTAGTTGGGAGTAGAGCTATTGTTGAGTTATCAATCTACTTCAGGGTGTAATGGATGCACTTTTGTTCAGGTGTGGGTTCAGTGGATGAGATTGTTTGAGAAATTATCAAGTAATAATAGTTGATGGTACCATGTGTAGATCAATTTTACTTCAAGTGTAGAGCAACAGGCATTTTTGGAACCACGTATAAGGTGTCAGAGTAACATTGATCAGTTTCCTGGAAGGACTTCGGATCTGCACGTAATCCCTTTTCGGCGGGGTCATGCCAATAGGGTTGGAAAGGAGTCAGTCTAACCTCGGTTCTGATGGTATTCAAAAGTTTGATTCAATCATTTGGAGAAAATTGTAGGATCGGTTCTATTATTTTATCTGGAAAATTTCCTTGAGGAGGATTTATGGTTGGGATGTTTATTGATATGGATAGTGATCAAGATGGAAATCTTAGGGTCTGGACGTTATGGATTGTGAATGTATAGTAAAAGTTTTGATCTTCGATTAGTTATTATTGTGGATGGTTGGAAAAACCGATTGGAATTCGTATATGAGGACAAGATAATTGATGGTTTTTAATCATAAGTAGGGAATTAGAGATTAGGGATTTGGGTTATCTCGGTTAGGGATCCGACTCATATTAATCTTCGATTAGTTATTATTGTGGATGGTTGACAAAAACATGGACAGGGCCTGTGGCAGTTGTGGAAATGCAATGAAGAACCATGAGCTTCTCATCTCGATGGTTGGACGGTGTCACAATGTATCGTGAAAGAATGGCAGAATGATTCATATGGGAAAGACCTAGTAGTCAATTGTTTGAGGCTCTTAGGTCTCGGATCATTAGTTTTCTTGGCATGTTTGGGGTGTTAGTGCATAGTGGGAGTCGGGAGACTCAATGTCCAACTGGTTTGGAACATGTGGGTAGTTAAAAGTTGTTGGGTGTAACGGTTATGCATCAGAAGTCTATTGCGGAGTGTTTGCATTTGAATCCCATTTGTTTGTGTGTTTTTTATTAGGAGTTTGGTTACCAATGATGGTTCTTGGTTCTGGAACCTTAAGTCATGAATTATTGTGAATGTCTCAAGTTATTTGTCAAGTGGGGGTACACTTGAGCTGATAAGGGATTTGGATGCAACGTGAAAATTCTTGGATTGACCATCTTTTGCTCGTAGGACCAGTGGGTTGGAGATAACTTGTCAAGGATTTAAGGGTGTAGTTAAGGTATTTGGTACAACTTCTGGATTTGGGATCGGTTGAAATTCACGATCGGTGTGTTTTGAGTATTATTTCCGCATGTTTTGGTGGTGTTCTCAGTCAGGGACAAGGGATAGGTTCAACGAATGGATGAATATCAATCCTAGAGTATGGTTTATGAAGTTTAGAATTGATGGGTTCCCGGTCCCAGGGAGCATATGGATGAAGTTGTTTTGGTGGTTGTAGTTTTAAGAGTCCCCGACTGTGTAGTTGTCACTAGAAGTAAGGTCTTATAGTTAGGGAGAGAAGATAGTCCTTGTGATTGAGTATTCTCAAGTTATGGAGTTGTTTGTTGGTAGTTGTGGGATTTCGAGTGGTCTCTCGAGTTTTCTTCATAAGACGCCTTGATTCGAAGTGGGTAAAGGGAGTTGTGGAAAATATTGGTGTTGTACGTGTGTCTCTAGAACAGTTATTTAACTGAGACTCGTGTTGCGAGTCGCCTTATTTTCGAATGGAGGGTTCAACAATAATTAATAGTTAGGGGTTCTGTTTCCTAGTGGTATCAGCAAGGTAATTCATGTTCAGAAGGGTTCTGTATGGTTCATATTGTAAAGTGAAGTCGTATTGACTATTTTACGAGATAGTTTTGCCTGCTTGGGAGTCAGACAAGGTATTAGATTTCCGTATTTTGGGCAGAATTGTGATGGTTATCCTTCACTGGTAAAAGTTAGTGGGTCAAGGATTCATTATTAGCCGGGATACGTGAGTTTCACTGAGATTGGGTTGATTATAGTATGGGAAGGCAGTCGCCTGTATGAGTAAACTTTTTAGTTCAGATCGGGCTTCGGGGAGGATTGTCTGAATAGACCGAGGCGGAGATTTGAGAACACTACCCTGAGTTATTTGCGACAGCGGACTTCGATGACGTAGTCTTATTCAAGTGGGGGAGAATTGTAACATCTCGATTTCCAGGTATTTTACAATTTTGACCCTTGGTATGAGAATTGTTTGCAAATTGGTCACAATTGGCATTTAAATAAAAAGTGGGGGCTGCATGAGTACGTTGGGCGTATGTGGTCAGGGGAAAACCCTAATTTTTAGGGTTTGGACTTTGGACCCTATTTAAACATCCTTAACTCTTTGATATCCTTTCATTCATCAGCTTCCATCCCCATCTTCGTCCCAAACAAACCTTAATTCCATGTTTGTGCCTTTTGAGCTCGAAAGCGTGCTTTCTGGTATTCTTGAAGGAAAGATAAAGAGAATGGACCATATTAGAATAGTGAAGCACTTTGGATCCAGAAGCACGTCATCATTTTGCACTACTTTGGGGTAAAAAGCTCTGGTCTTGATGAAGTTTTGCATAGATCTTGTTAGCCATGGATTTGTGTTCATTTTGGTCCCATAAGCTTGGTGTTTATGAGTATGGTTTACTCTAAATCATATGAGTTTTCCTTTAAGACGTTTTAAAGAGTTTAGAGTCATAAAAATGTAATCTTGATCCTTAGTTTCCCTCCATACATGCTCTTTAGTGGTTTAGTCCATGTATTAAGTTAGGGTTTTGGTATCGGGCACTTAATAGCCATGCAAGATCATAAAGTTGGAAAGTTTATGGTTAAGGATGTCATTTGAGGACTAGATTTGGATTTTGTACAAAGGGGCTTAAAGGATTAAGCTCTTAATAGAAGGAAAAGTTGGTTGGCACGTACGTTGGGCATACGTTATGATACGCTGCGCGTACGTGTTCAGCAACCCGTATTTTGGTCAAGACGCTAGTATGTCGTGCGTACAAGATGCATACGCTGGGCGTACTCACCTGAGTTGACTCGATTGACTTCTTTGACTTTTGACTTTGACCAGGATTTGACCAAGTTTGACCTAAGGGTATTTTAGGTATTTTGAGTTGTAGTTGAGATTAATCACTGTTTGATGTATAGGTGACTTGTAGAGCTGATATTCAGAGCAGTTTCATGTTCAGGTATTTTTCCGGACTGAGAGGTGATTTTTCCTCACTGTACTTGTTGTTCAAAGGCACCAATTTCGGCCCATTGGATTAGATATCCTGGTTTGCGGTGTGATGTTATGCTGTGAGTATGTGTTCACTGGTTATGTGATTGGATTGGTAGATCTGTATGATTACATGTATTGTTGGATAGTTGTTAGACTGGTAGATTGGTAGGACTACCTGTGTTTGTTGATTAGTGATTGCTATTGTATATGTAGACATGTTATGGTTTGTTGGGTTGAGGCGAACCAGCTAATGCTGAAAACCAAGATACCCAGGGCGGTCCGGATACACTGAAGGCCTGCAAGGCGGTCCAATCAAAATGAAGGCCCGGAGAGCAGTCCAGATAGGATGAAGGCCCGGTGAGGCGGTCCAGTCATGCTGAAGGCTCTGAGAACGGTCCACTCATGTAATTCCTAAAGATACCTAGCCTATGACTAGCATGTTGTTCTAACGTATCACAATATCAAATAATAGTATGGTATTTTGGGGTCTACTTATTGGCTCCGACTGATCGTACACATTGCATCCTCCTTTAGTATTTTGAAAACCATTTGAAAATCATTTTGAAAATCTTTTCCTTAGTTTAAGACTGGATTCATACGAGTGTTCCTTCAATTCACTCAAACCAAGGCTCTGATACCAACTTGTAACAACCATAAAACTTTGAAAATTTTAAAACTTTTAAATAAATCCAAAAAACCATCATTTATTACATATTGTTTCAAAATAAGTTTCACATCAGAGTTTTCCCAGAAGCCATAACACAAAATACGAGGTGGTGCACGATCAAGCCTTCGCCTTTCCGCGATCATCTAAGGTACCTGAAACATACTAAAAAACGGTAAGTCCGAAGCTTAGTGAGTTTCCCCCAAAATACCAATTACAATACCAAAACCAGAATAATATCACAAACAACATGCATTCAGAGCCTTCAGTCTGAATGGAACGCCCTACCGGCCTACAGTCTATCTGGTACGCTCACATAACCTAAAACATGACTGGTACGCCACCTCAGGCCTTCAGCCTATTTGAAACGTTCTCCGGGCCTTCGGCCTGACTGGTACGCCCCAACTTGCCTTCAGTCTATCCGGGACGCCCTGGGTCTGTTGGCCTTCAGCACAAAGCATGTCCGCCTCAACCCAATCACACATAACATGTCGACATATGCATAACAGTTAAACATACAACCAGTCAATCAGACAAACAGATAGATCTTACAGATCACTAAGCATAACATCATCCTATTATCAGGATACAGATCTAACAGATCACTACAAAACTCAATAATGCAATAATCAGGATAACAATCCGAAAGGGCCGGCCTTGGTGCCTTCGACCAAACAAGTATAGTGAGGAACACTTACCTCACAAGTAGTGCTGAACTGGTAAAATCCAACTCCAAAACTCAGCTCCGGACTCAAAAGATCACAACCACCATGTGACCATTTCTATCAAAACCCCGAAATACCCAAAATGCCCTCAAAGTCAAACTTGATCAACCATGGTCAAAGTCAAAGTCAATAGTCAAGGTGAACAGTCCATGTTGACCCAAATCGTCGAGTGTACATAACAACTCGTTGAGTTCCTACAGTATCCAGGGAAGCGGGAAAACCCGATCCAACTCGCCGAGTTGCTAGGGCAACTTGTCGAGTTTTCCCAGCTTGACACATTTAGTCATTTTTTAGCCATTCTAACACTTAAGAATGTAGATCTGATACCCAAGAGCTGGAAAACCACGTAAAGTTGCTAACTTTACGTCCATGCATGTCACCAAGATGCTTCAAAGCTCAAAGAAGGCTTAATAAGGGGCCTAAAACATGAAGGGGGGCTTAACTTGATAAAGCTTGAAACTTTAAGCCCAAAGAGGCCACAAAACGTCCAGATCTGAAGTAATAACTTCATGAAATGCCCAAACCCAAAGAATGATCCCAAAATGGGCCAAAAAATGACAATAAACTACCAAGGAAGAGATCTAAGCAATAGTTGAGCAAGTTTTCGACTTTTTACCTCAAAAGAGTAGCTAAACTCAAGGAGATTCTGGATCTAAAGCTCCCCCCCCCCTTCAAGCTAAGCACCACCAACTTCAAGCTCTTCAAAAGAACACCAAGAAAACACTCTTCAAGCTCACACACACTCAAATATGGGAGAGAAAGCACGAGACTAGGGTTTTTGGATAGAAGAGGCGATTAGGGTGGCCAACAATGGGACTTAAGGCCTTTAAATATGGTGCAACACCCTAAAAATTAGGGTTTCTTAATCAGCCACCAACTCGTCGAGTTTTCCTCTCCAACTCGTCGAGTTGGTCCAAAAATATGTGCAACCCAAAGACTTTCACCACGTCGAGTTGAGGCCATCAACTCGACGAGTTCCAAGGACAAATTGTATTTTTAATGAAAATTCTCATACTTGGAATCGGGATGTTACAACTCTCCCCCACTTGAACTAGGGTTCGTCCTCGAAGCCTGCTGCGGTGAAAAAATCCGGATAATGCTCCCGCATCTCAGCCTCCGGCTCCCAGGTCCACTCAGATCCTTTCCGATGCTGCACCTGTACCTTTACCAAAGCTACTTCCTTGCTACGTAGAACATTTACCTTCCTTTCCAAAACAGCCACCGGCCTCTCAACATAGTTCAGGCGCTCATCAACCTGAATGTCATCCAATGATACCACTTCATCCTCATCCAGAACGCACTTTCGCAACTACAAAACGTGGAAAGTGCTATGAATCTGACTGAGCTCCTCCGGAAGATCCAATCTATATGCAACCTTGCCAACCCTGGAAACAATCCGGATTGGTCCGATATATCGAGGGCCCAACTTCCCTCTCTTCTTGAAGCGAATCACACCCTTCCAAGGTGAGACCTTCAACAACACCATGTCGTCGACCTGAAACTCCAACTCAGATCGACGTCGGTCGGCATAGCACTTCTGCCGGCTCTGAGCAGTCTGCAATCTTTGCCTAATTTGCTGGATCATCTCTGTAGTCTGCAGAACCATCTCGGTCCGACCCATGACCCTGTGACTAACCTCGCCCCAACAGACTGGGGTACGACACCTTCGCCCATACAATAGCTCAAAAGGCGGAGCACCAATACTGGAGTGAAAACTGTTGTTGTAGGAGAACTCTGCAAGAGGTAGGTAGGAGTCCCAGCTCCCACCAAAATCAATAACGCACGCTCGTAACATATCCTCGAGAGTCTGAATGGTCCGCTCGCTCTGGCCGTCGGTCTGCGGATGATAAGCTGTGCTGAAATGCAGCCTCTTGCCCAGTTCCTCGTGGAACTTCTGCTAGAAACGGGAGGTGAACCGAACATCACGGTTTGAAACAATAGAGACCGAAACCCCATGGCGAGCAACGATCTCGCGAATATACACATCAGCCAACTTCTCGGCCGACGAGCTCTCCCGGATTTCCAGAAAATGGACACTCTTGGTCAATCGATCCACGATGAGCCAAATAGCATCTAAACCCTTCATCGTCTTCAACAACTTGGTGATGAAATCCATCAAAATCTGCTCCCATTGCCACACTTGTCATTTTCATGGCGTGGGTTTCCACACTTGTCATTTTTTTTAAAATTAATTTATATTAAAATTAATCAATTTAACCAACTTAATGTAAAACTACAACTTCATTAAAATTCAACGAAAAATACAAAACACATCCAGAAAAAAATACAAAAAAAAACTTAGAAAAATAAAATTACAACAAGTAAAACATCAATATAATTTAAAATGAGGATACAAAGAATACTAACAACAATTAGCTTATATAGAATTAGTTTACTTTAATAAAGATTATTAAATATGAAAGAGAATATGTCAAAATGACAATTTTTATAAAGTTGAAGTGTTAATATAGTATTTTCAAGTTGAATTTAGGATAGAAAGCGAAAGAAAAGAGAATTCATAGGGACCTCTAATGTAAATTTCCAATTGAAAACTCTTTTCTTTCTCATCGGCATTTGGTCACCCACTTGCGGAGCCGAGCTTGGCATGCCGAGTACTGTGCCGAACCCATACCGTCTAGCCTAAGACATTTATCCATGATACAAATCTTATAAAATTTTGGTTACTTTTGTTATTAAGCTTTTTACAAAGGTTTATTTGAGAATGTGAAAAACATTGAGTTTTTGACCAAGATGGTGTTTTTGAAAAAAATATTTACCAAATAGGTGTGGTTTTAAAAATATTTACCAAATAGGTGTATTTTTAAATTTTTTTATTTTTCTTAAAATTTCAGTTTTTTTAATCATTTTGCTGATTTTTTATTATACATTTTTTATTTTATTTTTTACTTTTTGCTATAAAAAAGGTGTTTCTTTTGTTTATATACATCAAACAAGAGAAAAAAATGGTTTGTACACTGCTCAACGGTTTAGAAAACAAAAAAATGAGAATGTTTTTTTTTCTAATTTATTATTATTATAGTATCTACATAAGAAATAAAAATCAATTTTTTTATTGTTTTGTATTATTCGTTGAGTTTTTTTTTCTTGTTGCATCTAAACTCTAGATATACAAAAAGAAAAGAATTGTGTATTTTTTGCTAATATATACCAAATCAATTGAAAAAAAATTGTTTGCTGGTCTTGTTGGTTTAAATTAAAAAAATTATTGGTACAATGTTTTAAGTACCAAACCAACAAAAATTTTAACAAATACAAAACAAAATAAAAAAATATCTGAAATAGCTTGGTTCGATAACCATTATTTGAAAAAAAAATTAAAAGAATAAGACATAAAGTCGAATAAACCAAACAAAATATACGAAAACATATTCAATATTTTTTTGTTTGGTTCATTCGACCATTTTTTTATTTTCAGATAGTGTTTATCGAAATAAGCTATTTCGAAGTTATTTATTTTGTAAGAAGCAATTGTTGGTTTTGTAAACATTATACCAACACTTTTTTAATCTAAACCAACAAAGACTTTTTATAAAAACTAACAAACAATTTTTTTTTTCAATATGAACCGATAAATATCATTTTAAGTAAAAACCATCTGAATAATTAATATGCTAATAAACGGGAACATGGGAAAACAATTCTAAAATTAAACAATTGATTTGGTATATATTATTTTTAAATATATACATGTCGTAACAAAAAATAAGAAAAAAAAAACCATTCACTTTTTTTTGTGTTCTAATCCTTGGAGCAATGTACAAACCATTTTTTTTTGTTTTTTCTCTTATTTGATGTATATAAACAAAAGAAACACATTTTTTATTGCAAAAAGTAAAAAAGAAAATAAAAAAAAATATTCTAAAAAACAGCAAAATGATTAAAAAAACTGAAATTTTAAGAAAAAATAAAAAAATTTAAAAATACATCTATTTGATAAATATTTTTAAAACTACACCTATTTGATAAATATCTTTTTCAAAAACACCATTTTAGTCAAAAAAATCGAAAAACATTCCACTCAATTGGAATTTTTGTAATGTAAATATATGGAACCAAAAGGATATTCTCAACGCAGAAATCGCCCAATGTCAAACCCTAATCAATTGCATCGAATATTTCCAAATCTCAATGATAATCTCACCAAAAGGAGAGAGAAACCACAAAATGGGAAATTCCTCAATTCGTCATCGTCATATAATGATCAACAGAATTGCCTCACAAGCTAATCCAAGAAGAAACGTATTTGGGTTCCTCATCTCCCAATTTCGTGCCTTAAATGCAGTGCTAAAGTTTCCCTAAAATCCCATTTATTTATCCAACCCAAAAGTCTCCATTACGGGCAAGAAAAGCAAGAAAAATTGGATTAGATGGAACAAGAACAGATTGAAACAAGCTCTTCGTCTTCATTCTCACCTTCAATAGTGAACGATGATAAAAATGATGAAAGTAAGGTGAAATCATTAGAAATGTCATCAAAATTTCCATTAACGGCCTGGGAGATGGCGGGTGCAGCCGGTGTTGTTTTCGCTTTCGCCGTTGGTCTCCTCGGAGTTTACCTCACCTTGCCGGATTCTGATTACAGCTTTCTCAAGCTTCCAAAAACACTTGAAGATCTTCATATCCTCAGGTAATAAATCGAATCCATTACGATTTTGGGTTCATTCTTCATGTAAGATTAGATCCTTTTAATCAATTTTGAACGATTCATAATTCTTCTTCTTCATATCCCCTGTTTTATTTTCGATTAGCAAACACGTAAGCGTCCATTAATCGTCAACGTCTTTTGCAATCAACAAACATAAGATATCATCATATTGATTTGAAATTTTGAATCTTGTCTTTGAATTCTAAAACAATTTCGTAGCTTTACACAACCGATCATCTCATTATCAATATCCTTTCTTGATTTTTGTCAGAGATCATCTCGAGAGATATACAAGCGACTACACAGTTCAAGTCTTAGTGGGGTATTGCACTGTATACATCTTCATGCAAACGCTTATGATCCCAGGAACTGTTTTCATGTCGCTTCTCGCTGGATCCCTTTTTGGGGTTTTAAGAGGTGTAGCGCTTGTTGTCTTTGCTGCTACAGCTGGTGCTTCTTCTTGCTACTTTCTATCTAAATTGATTGGGCGACCCCTTATCTTGTCTTTATGGCCCGATAAATTGGTTTTCTTTCAAGATCAGGTTAGCTTACTGTATATATAGCTTACCATATTAAGTCGTGATTGATGATTTTTTTTTTTAAAAATAATTAGGTGGCTAAAAGGCAAGATGGGTTATTGAACTACATGTTATTCTTAAGGTTGACTCCAACTTTGCCTAATATGTTCATAAATGTTGCTTCACCAATAGTCAATGTGCCTTATCATACATTTTTAATGGCGACTTCTATTGGGCTAATTCCAGCTGCTTATGTCACAGTTAAGGTATTATTTATAAATTTTCTTTGCAAATTTGAGATTACAATGCTCTTTTTTTTTTTTTGTATTAATTATTTAGAATTTTACAGGCAGGAATAACTCTTGGAGAATTACGGTCAATTGGAGACCTATATGACATCCATTCAATAGTAACATTGTTTCTCATTGGGATTGCATCTGTTACCCCTACACTTATAACCAAAAAGAAAGAATCATAATAATTTGATTATAAAGTTTCAAATCAACCCCTCTCGGGTATTCAACTCTGTACAAAATTACGAATTTACCCTCCATTTGCACCTGGGGTTTTGTTGGGATTCAATGGTTGGTGCTTCAGATGTTAGAGAGGCACAAACAGATATACAAGGGTAAAACGGTAAAAAGTTTAAGATAGAGCTTACTTACTCCTTTATGTTAATAATAATCCTGGTAGAAAGAATCCTGGAAAAGATGGATTCTATTTTATGAAATGTGATCAAGGGTTCAAAGATGTAAACTTTCTTTTATCTTGATTAATAAGATAAGAAATGTTTAGCTATATAAGTGTCATGGCTGTTTTTATTTTTTAAACACAAGTTTCTGGTGTTTTAGCTATAGTATATAATTAAGATTATTATTACAATTTGTAGCGGGTCTGCATTCAACACGAAACATGATTTTGTGAATATTTCAATACCTTTAACCGATCAATGACTTAAAATCACAATAATTATATACTAAATTAAAAAACATATATACATATATTTCAATACCTATATTATATATCTTGAAGAGCAAAGTATTGTTCTTTCTTGCACTGATCACAAAATCGTTCAAGCATAAGCGTGCGTTCATAATTGTGTATGTGATGCCCTCTCTAGGTCGACGTACACATCAAAAACTCTTTACATTCCGAGTATTTCTTAGCATAAACCTGGATTAATACCCGAAACCCGGTTAAGGCTATTACCCAAAACCCGGACCGGTTTGGCATATTCTAGTTCAACGGTTCCGGTTTTGGTGTAGTTTTCCGGATTTAAATCTCATCCATAGGTCATAAAGACTAAATGTAAATGTGTACAATAACAAGTTTAATGGCTTATTTAAAAAGATGCAATAAGGATTAAACGTATACAAAGTAAAAAAGATATCTCCCTTTTAGTCCTCTATAATCTCTATAATTCATAATGGAAAAAAACCTAATTGTCATGTGGAGATCGAGAATAAAGGAAAGGGGCGGTAGCGGTGGTCAATATGGTAGGTAACAATGGCGGCGGTGGTCGATGGGGAGGGCGACGACGATTGTCGGTGTAGGGGTGAAAGTGGTGGTCGGATGCAACCGGTGAAAAGAGAGGTGATGTCTTTGTAACGAGGAAGTGGTGGAGCAAGGTGATCGAGAGGAAGAAAGCGTCGAAGGGCACAAAGGGGCAAATGAGAAAGATGACTCAGCTAGCTAGTGAACAGAGTGGCGATGTCTTCGATTAGATTCTTTCATTTGATTTTGAAAAGTATGTTTACCCGCGATGCGATTCGTTATTTCCCAAGTAAGTGATTGAATAGAGTTTGTTCCATGTTAATTGTTTCCTGGGTTATCGTTGAAGAATCTATTCTATGTTTTTTTTGCAAGTTAGGGAGTATTTGACTAAGTTTATTTAAGGAGTTTTTTGACTTATTATCGGTTCCACATCGATATAAACAAAAAAAGAGTGTTTGGATAAGGATGCGTACATATAATGGGTATCCGCTTTTGGAACTGGAACCACCTCGGAACCGTTGGTTCTGGAACTGAAACCGAGGTTCGATAGTTCCGGTTCCGATTCCTAAAAGTGGGAACCGCCTATGACCGGCTTCGGTTTTTATTTTTTAGGAACCATTACCCGCCGGGTAACCGCTGGAACAACGGTTCTGAAATATTAAAATTTAAAAATACTTAATACTTAAAAGAATTGATCGTAACAACATTTGATGACTAAGACATATGTGGAGACTATCTAATTGGATATATGTTGAGACTATCTAATTGGATATTGAATTATATTTTAAAACGATTATTTTTTTGCCGTTGTAACTTATATCGTAATAAACTGGTTATAATATTTATTTTTTGTTTCAATGACAAAGAATTATTTTGCACTAAAGAAATTAAAAAAATGATGTAACCGGGTTACCCGTTCTGGACTGAAACCGTCAGTTCCGGAATTAGATCCAAAAATTTAAGAACCTCCTAAATCGGTTTCGGTTCTAACTTCATAGAAACTATCGGTTTCGGTTCCGGCGAAATGAGACGGGTACCATCTATGTTCATCCCTATATTTGAATGACAATTTTTTAAAAATAGGTTATAGCAGATGATACCTCTAATAAGTCAATTTTGATAAGTTGTCTACACTAAAACTAATAAAAAGTTTTTCTTTGTTGATATGCTGCGACACCAGACAAGAAAAACACACAGCACGCCTCCATTCTTCTCTCATCGGCTCGATTCCCGATTGCTCACCGCCGGATACCGTCGCACCCGACAGATTCGATTCAGGTGCGATTTTCTTCATCCTGCTTTCGTTCAACTGCATTTTGCCTGCTCTCGATTTTCCTTTTTCCCCTTATTTTAGTTGAAATCGAAATCATATGAGTTTGTTGAAATCCAAATCTACGTGATTTCTGCAAATTTTAGATTTATGTGTGAAATCAAAATCGTGTTATGGCTGCAACAGAAACACCATTAGCCAATTATTTTTTGTAGTATTTTCTAATATCCTAGTTTATCTCTATATTCAATTAGTCTGTACAGTGTCACTGCAATGGTGTATTGCTACTGTTCATAACTGTTCAGTTGCTCCTGTTTATAATAGGACCATACACATTGTGTTCATAACAGGAACATACATATTGGTTTGAATGATATTCTTAAGATGCTTATATGATACTTGAATGTAGTTTAGGTTATGGACACCAACAATGATAATCTTGTTGATAGTGATACATCAAAATAAGTCATAATATAAAAGGAAGCCCTTTTTGGTAATTTTACATATATAAGCAGTTTTTTTTTTTTTGCCAAACACCCCCTTAACCTATCCAAGGGTTCTTACTTGTTAACTAAGGTGTATTTGTTAAGTGTTTTTTCAAGTATGTAATTGATTAGGGTTTGTTGAATGGTTTGTTGTTTCTTCATTTCTCATAACTGTATTTGTCTAGTTGCTGTATCCTGTTGTTGTAGCTGAGTAAGATGGCTTCTTTTATTCCTGTGCCGGTGGTTCTTTTAAATCATAACCTTGGTAGTGAAGATACAAGCCATCAGTGACTCAATGTTTAGTTTCATTGCAATGTTTTGGTAATTTTTGGATTGCTATGACCCATGATTCGTGCTTCATGAAATCAGTCTCAAGATTCCATTCTTTATAGCTCTTTTGTCTAGTACTCTTTTTTCGTTTTTTTTTTTTTTTTAATTCATCTTTGCTTTTCAAAATATGTGTGCCTCAAGTTTAGTATTATAAACCGGATGTGTCGATAAGTTGACAATGATTGAATGGATTTTGTATTTGAAGTTGAGATTAATGATTTGAGATTATCCCGTGCAGAATGTTTTCGGTTTCAAGAATGTCTACAAGCGGAAAAGGAGCAGCCTTGGAACTACGTCCTCTTGTGTTGGCGTTTGGTGTGAAGCAAAAAATCAGGTGGACATCTGTCATAGGCTCATAGCGTTTGATGATGAGAAAATGATGGTAGGCAATGCTGCAAAGTACTAGATGGCTTGGAACCCTAGTAACATTGTCCTTGGTAAGTTATTTTTGTCTTCATTTCCCATTTTATATTTTTCTTTGGAATCTAAAAGTTGAAAGAATAGGGGCACCATTTTGTTGTTACCTGTATCTTAATTATCGATTGATTTTTATATTTTGATTCGTCTTGCTAATGGGAATCCTCTAAACTTTAAGATATAAATAGGCTCATTGGGAGGAGGTACAACGAGCCTAAAGTGTAGAAGATTATAGCATAGTTGCCTTTCAAGGTGGTGATTGGACTGATCTTATAGTTCTTGGGCACAATGACATTCATGTAATTAGGTCCAGCATTAGGTGTCATTTTTATTCTGAGTAGGAGGGAAGTAAGCGCCACTAACACAAAATTGTTATGGACTACTTTGTCATTATCACTTCGAGTAAGCTTAGAGGCTAATATTGCATCCCACACGTGATAGCCTCATCCCCATTCAAACTTTTGGAAAATTGTTTACCATTAAAAAATCCTCCGACATTTTTCTGTAGCTTTGGGATCCTACTCGAACCCCAATAAGAACTATATCATGATATCATCAACTTCATGCTTCTCCATGTTGGTTTCCTTTAGACATTTTCTATCCAACTTAATGCATTTCTCAAAGTATTTAGAGTTTATTTGATCAAATTTAGCATTGTTAATTGTAGCTGTAAAACCATTATCATCAAGCAAACCATCAATGACTATAGTTGAAGTGGTAGATGACAACAAATTTTGCTCTCTCACAGACAGTTTTGAGCCTCATCATGGCTTTCACATTAACTATCAGGTTCTTATTTTGTTTCTTTTTCAAGTCTTTAGCAAAACTGTCTATTATTCTATTCTTGAAAAGCTCTCCGCCCAGGTTGGCGTCCCCTCTAAAAGCTTTGATCTTAATCTTATTTTCTTCACCGACATTAACTTCAAAGACATCTACATCAAAAGTACCACCACCCATGTAGCTGCTTTGGAAGTTGATGTCTGTGAGAAAAATAAGATTAAACTCAAAACTCTTGGAGGGGACACCAACTTGGGTGGAGAAGATTTCGACAATGGACTTATAGATAATTTTGTTAAGGACTTGAAAAAGAAACACAATAAGAACCTGGTAGTTAATGCCAAAGCCATGATGAGGCTCAAAACTGTCTGTGAGAGAGCAAAGTGTGTTGTCCTCTTCCACTTCAACTATAGTAGACGTTGATGGTAATGATTTTACAGCTACAATTAACAAGACTAAATTTGATCAAATAAACTCTAAATACTTTTAGACTTGGATGGAAAATGTCTAAAGGAAACCAACATGGAGAAACATGAAGTTGATGATGTGGTTTCTGTCGGCGGTTCCAACAGGACCCCAAAGCTACAGAAAATGATGGAGGATTTTTTTTAATGGTAAACAACTTTACAAAAACCTGAATGGGGACGAGACTGTCGCGTATAGGGCTGCAATATTGGCCTCTAAGTTTACTCGAAATGATGATGACAAAGAAGTCGATAACAACTTTATGTTAATGGAGCTCACTTCCCTCCCACTGGGAATAACAATCATTTATAATGGTCAATATAATTACATGGATATTCTTATTCCCAAGAACACACCCCTACCAAAGTAACCATTCACATTGTTTACTATTTTTAGTTAGAGTATGCTTATTTTTAATTTATTTACCTAATAAGTCATTTGTCAAAATGTAATTTCGTTTTTAATGGCTTCACAAAAAGGGCTAGAACACAACACATTTATATACTTTGTATGCATTTATACAGTTTGTACACAGTTTATGGATATTGTGGTAATCAACTTTGGTAGGTTATGAAAGACAACCACCCAAGCAAGAGATGAAAATGAATAAGAAGACAAAGGATTTTGAAAGCTAAGTTGAGCAAGAAGTCAAAGGATAGAGCATGATTGTGCAGTGGAAAATGGAAATCCTCTAACTTTGTATTAGTATAATGTTAGAGTTTTAGGGCAAGATGGGTGGTTATTGTGAAAGCCTTTTTTGGTCAACTTGATCCCTTATTTATATAGTTTGTATTATACAAACACCAAACTAGATTAGCTTTTTTGTAAATTGGATTGGGTAGCAACTCTAATGTGTTTAAACACCAAAAAAATTCAAACATGTGGATGGTTTGCCTTAGTTTTATGAATCTTGAAATTTGAATACATTTGAATTCACGTTTACAAATTTGAACTTTGCACATTTAATCTATACATTGCCTTATTTTGGGTAATGAATTTTGCTTTTGGACACTCACGTAATCACATTCTCCAATTTGGTTAATGAACGTATGCGCAAAACTGTTTTTACTTTGCACATCGGGTATTTTGCACTTTTGGACCTTATACATTTGATTTGCGCATTGACCATCCAATTTGGGTGATGAACACCATAACACATTTCTAATAGGTAAACGAATTAACACTATAACATTGGTCCACTTTTTATATCAAACATAAATGATCAACATTGGGCCTTACAAACCAAAATGGTCAACATTAGATCTTAGCTAGCCCACATATATAAACCAATGACCTACGTACTTAACCCTTGTACAACAAAACACCCCAACAAGGATTATCAAAAACACAAATAAGGATATCATAACCCTAATGATAAATAACATTATAGGACCTATTTTCACTTAATGCTTATGAAACAGTATGAGCTTCATTTCGTTAAACTTTCCTTTGTGTCATGAGCTGGGAAGTTATTCATCATACAATTCAAAGAATCCATAATCTTGTTTCTCACTTGGGAAATACATGCAACCAAAGTATTTTCTTCCAAGGGTTTTGTCACTCCAAGACACTGAAAATCACGCAACTAGTCCACAATAGCACCTCCTAAAGGCTGCTTTCTCACTCTTCGAACTCTAGTTTGTGATGTTGAACCACTTGATCGACCTTGAGAAACAATTACTTTGTGGAGTTCAAATCATAGCAGAATAGAAGAAAATGGAGTATGGATCCCCATCTTTTTGCCTGAAATTGAGAGGAGGGAGTTCGATACAATCATTTAAATGCGAATTAGGACTACACTTATTGGCACATCACATACAATGAAACCGGATAACTTGAAGGAAACCGAGCATGTTGTCAACATTGAAAAAATTGGGAGATGTGATGGAACAAAAAATAATGCAATGTCAAAATCAAAAATTATGAAAATGTAGTGTCTTTGTACCATTTACCGTTTTATATATTTTTAATCATTTTTAAAGCCCCCACAATGAGAGCCTAATGGTTGAGTGATTCCACACAAAATACTGCTAGTGTTCAGAAATTGACTTATCAAGTTGATCTTGAGATGGGTTGACATAGGCCACTGAGATGATATAATTTACCCTTTTTTTAATCATTTTATTAAAAAATGTGAAATTGAGAGGGATAGAAAGATGATCATTTCCATAGCTCAAGGATGGTTGAAAGATAGAGTGGGAAGAAAGAGAAAAACTGACTCATGTGATGTGATGGAAAGATGGAAACATGACCATTCCCAACCCTCTTAGGTTTAACTTGTTAGTGGTGAATGGACTCCATAATGTTGACTACGAGACATGAGAATTTGAGTGCACTCATTGATTGTGTATGGTGATTGTAATAGTTGAGTAATTCAAATTGGATTGCATGTATGGATTGGGTGACCAAAAAATCAAATAACTCAAAAAGTCATTGATTGGTGATTAATGGAAGTAAGTATCTTTGTGGATAAAAATTAAACAGCAAGATTTTATAAAAAAATATTTTACCTGCCTATTGTGTATAGTGATTGCAATAGTTGAATAATTCAAATTAAACTGCATGTATGGATTGCGTGACCAAAAAAATCAAATAATTCACATTAGAATAAAGTAATGATTCCACCATACCTAATATACTATTTACTGATATAAAATCGTGTGTCACTTTAAGAAGTAATCCCATAAGTTAGTATCATAAATTATGTTCATAAATTCACATTTCTCAATATAAAAACACTACACCCTACCACACTTTTCCCATATTTCCTTCTCAATTTCATTCACTTAATACTTTCATGACAAAACAAAATGTGGAGATTAAAGATAGCAGAAGGAGGCAATGATCCAAATCTCTATTCCACAAACAAGTTTATGGGGAGACAAATATGGGAGTTTGACCCGAACCATGGAACCCCAGAAGACCGAGCCGCGGTCGAACAGGCTCGAACCGAGTTCTGGAACCATCGACACCGGGTCAAGCCGAGTAGTGATGTCCTTTGGCGCATGCAGGTTGAACAAAAATTTAAACTCATTGATATTTGTTTAATTGTTTATAAAATATGCGGATAATATTTATTTATATAATGTGTAGTTTTTGAAAGAGAAGGAATTCAAACAAACAATAGCTCAGGTGAAAATAGAGGATTCTGAAGAGATATCATGTGAAAAAGCTACAACCACACTGAAGAGGTGTGTCAGCTTTTTCGCAACCTTGCAGGCCAGTGATGGTCACTGGCCTGCTGAAAATGCGGGTCCACTGTATTTCATACAACCGTTGGTTATCTGTCTGTATATTACCAGTCATCTTGACGTTGTTTTCCCAGAAGAATACCGTAAAGAAATTCTACGGTATTTATATTGTCATCAGGTACAACTATTTTTAAATCGGAACGTATGCAAGAAATAACAATGTACTTCCATTAGCATATTATATTTCCAACTTTTTTCTTATTAAGACATCTTAAGAAGAAATGAAACTATGATGATATAACAAACAAATCAACAAAAGTACATTACTATTGCTTACAGAATGAAGATGGTGGATGGGGGTTTCACATAGAGGGACATAGCACGATGTTTGGGACAACTTTAAGTTACATTTGCATGCGGCTTTTGGGTGAAGGTCTGGATGGTGGTCTGAATGGTGCATGCACCAAAGCCCGAAAATGGATCTTGGATCATGGCACTGTCACCACTATCCCATCATGGGGTAAAACATGGCTTTCTGTAAGACATTTAAGTTTTTCTTTTTTCATTATATATATATATATATATATATATATATATATATATATATATATATATATATATATATATATATATATATATATATTCTTTAGTTTCTATATATATGTAACAAACTTATAAAATATTATTTGTTTTAGATACTTGGTGTGTGCGAGTGGGCAGGAACCAATCCTATGCCTCCAGAGATCTGGATCCTCCCTTCTTTTCTTCCTATGTATCCAGGTTAGTGAATTAATAGTGAATACTGTCTGTTTCTTTTTGACTTATTGGTCTTAATGGGCTTGGCTTAATGGACAAATGTAGCTAAACTATGGTGCTATTGTCGGCTTGTATACATGCCAATGTCGTATCTTTATGGAAAAAGATTTGTGGGTCCTATTACTCCTTTGATTCTACAACTTAGAGATGAACTTTACTCACAACCCTACAATGAAATCAATTGGAAGAGTATAAGGCATTTGTGTGCAAAGGTGAAATTTTTTACTATTTATAAAAAGTTTAGTTTGCATAATAATACTTACTTACCCTTGTGCAGAAACTTATTATTTCAGGAAGATTTATACTATCCTCATCCGTTGCTACAAGATTTAATGTGGGATAGTTTATATATTTGCACTGAGCCTTTATTAAATCATTGGCCATTTAATAAATTAAGAAAGAAAGCATTGGAGACAACAATGAAACATATCCATTATGAAGATGAGAATAGTCGATATATTACCATTGGTTCAGTTGTAAAGGTTAGATAATCTCATAATCTAAATATCTAATAGCTTAATTATATTGTTTCCTCCTATTATATTTGAAAAATCTACTAAATTATTTCAAAGTACAATCCTTTGTGTAGGCGTTGTGTATGCTTGCATGTTGGGTTGAAGATCCAAATGGTGTTTGTTTCAAAAAGCATCTTGCAAGAATCCCTGATTATATTTGGGTTGCTGAAGATGGAATGAAAATGCAGGTTATATAAGAATCTAAACATAAAAAAATATAATAAATTTTATAATTCTAGAAGTTGATTGTTATAAATTTGAAACAGAGTTTTGGAAGTCAAGGGTGGGATGCTAGTTTAGCTATCCAAGCTCTATTGGCTACTGATCTTACAGAAGAAATTGGGACTACTTTGATGAAAGGACATGAATTTATTAAAGCTTCACAGGTTTTTAAAACTCTTAAAAACAATTTTTTATGTTTTTTTACTAAATTGTTTAATCATTAATTATTGTTTTAGGTTAAAGATAATCCTTCTGGAGACTTTAAGAAAATGCACAGACATATTTCAAAAGGGTCATGGACTTTTTCAGATCAAGATCATGGATGGCAAGGTTCAGACACAACTGCTGAAGAATTGAAGGTATGATGTGAGATGCCCATAATCGTAATTTTCCAAATCGCGTTTGTTCTTATGGTCAAATTACTGTTTTGCCCCCAGTGTTGTCTCCTACTCTCAACAATGCCACCAGAAATTGTTGGTGAAAAAATGAAACCAGAGAAACTGCAAGATGCTGTCAACATAATACTTTCTCTACAGGTCTAATTTCATTCCTAAAATAAAAATAGACACAAATATTTGGATTCTTCAATGGGAATTCTAAACATTTTAACTTGATTGTGATGATAATATTATAGAGCAAAAATGGTGGGGTGGCATCATGGGAACCATCAGGATCATCAGAATGGTTGGAGGTATTTTAGTAAATTAAAAAAAAAAAAAAGTTTGTTAAATTAAAAAGATTTGATATTTATATTTTATACTCCTTCATCATAGATTTTCAATCCTACAGAGTTCTTTGCTGACATTGTCATTGAACACGAGTAAGATTCCTACATAAGTTACCATTTCAATATCTTCTTTGAAACCACAAAATGACCATTTTACCCTTCAAGAGACTTATGAAATGTCTTGACTAGGTATGTTGAGTGCACATCATCAGCAATGCAAGCACTAGTTATGTTTAAAAAGTTATACCCTCAACATAGAAGAAAAGAAATAGAAAGTTTCCTCACATGTGCAAGTGGATACATGGAGAAAATACAAATGCAAGATGGATCATGGTTTGTTTGTTTGTTTGTTTTTTTTTTTTTCATTAAAATCAACTTTTTTTGTAGTTTTTAACAAATGAGAGAATTTGTGTATATTAGGTATGGAAACTGGGGAGTGTGTTTTACATATGGTACTTGGTTTGCTCTTGGAGGATTGACAGCTGTCAATAAGACATTTGAAAATTGTCACGCAATTCGAAAAGGTGTCAAATTTTTACTTGAAACACAGCTGGAAGATGGTGGTTGGGGAGAAAGCTACAAATCATGTCCAGAAAAGGTAATAATTCAATGAGAATATGAGATAAAAACTTGTTTTAGAAAAATAATAATAATAATAAAATGAATAATCTTTTTGTTGGTTTATAAACAGAAATACATACCCCTTGAAGGAGGCAGATCTAACTTGGTGCATACTGCATGGGCTATGATGGGATTGATTCATTCTCAACAGGTCACTTTTTTATTTAAATTCTAAATTCTAAATTCTAAATTGAATTATAATATTCATTTTCTTTTGTAGTTTGTAATATATTAATTAATTTGTTCAAAACATATATAGATGGAAAGAGATTCGACACCCCTACACAGAGCAGCTAAGTTATTGATCAATTCCCAGTTAGAAAATGGTGATTTTCCACAACAGGTAACAAAAAATAAGTTGAATCAAGTAAAATTAAATGAAAAATGAAAAAAGGTGTTACATTTATCGTTTTTGTTTACATAATACAGGAAATAACTGGAGTCTTTATGAAGAACTGCATGTTGCACTATGCATTGTATAGGAATATATACCCAATGTGGGCCCTAGCTGATTATCGCAAGAAGGTGTTGCTAAAGATATAAAGAAATAAAAAGGAAACAGTTTTGATGTAATGAAACTTGTAACATATTAAGATTGTTTAAAATTAATGTAGCTTTCACTTTCAGTGTTTGGATAATAAAGACATGCAATGAAAATTGAGAAAGCAGATACAACAGCTGAAATAAAAGTAATCATAGAGACAATTTTTGTATGTTCCACAATTCCAGAAGGTACTTCCCATAAAATAGAAGCAACATTTGATGACGTAAGACTAACATCATTGTCATTGGTTGAAATTAAACAGCTTTTGTTATGTGGGTCCCCTTCAATAGTGCAGTGTAGAAACAAATCAGGAGACCCAAATTCAATTCTTGTATAACCATATTCTCCCAAAGGCTGAAAAAAATAAATGTAATTCAATCAATTGATGTAAAAAAACACAAATGTGTTTAGAGCTTTAGATTCACATACCGCATAACGTGCATGTAATGGAAGCTCAATCTTGAGTTCCCAATTGTTCTTGTTTTTAGGGTTCAAATCCATGTGAATTTCAATAATTGACCGATTTGCCCTTATGGTAGGTGATTCTAAATCAGTGTCCCCGAATACAGAAGCATCAGTAAACACTGCAAAAAAGAAAAGAAAAAGAAGATAGTGTCCTTAATCTTTTTGAGTACAAGAATTACTTGAAGGGTATGAGTGTAATTTACCACCACGTTGAGTAAGATGTTGAAGCTCGAATGGGTCGGTGAATACTCCAGAGGGGAGTCGTTCAATAACTATGGCTTTACATGAGAGTGATTGGAGATTAGATGAAATTTCTTGATGGATTTTGATTTTAATGGAAGATGTTAGACGCCTGTGAGAACCTTCACCAATTAAATTTCGCCCTAAAAGTGATAGTTTTGGGATGAAATTGTGTTTAGTTTGCAGCATTTCACAGGATCCATGAGGGAGGTTATTGGTTATGAAATCTTGGAAAACTTGATCGATTATGGTGTTGTGTTTATGAAAGTATGCTTCTGTGATGTATCTATGGCTTCCCAACTGAAAACGATAAAGAGGAACAATTAAAGACGAATTATATATGAAAATGGAAGGAAATAGAATTCTCACCTCAGAAGAATATGAAGAGGAATGTGTGGAATCGATAATACCAACAAGCAGAGACAATACGATTCCCAATTTCAGATGATATTCCATGAAACAACTGGAAACAAAGATACTATAAGATGGAGAGATAAATCTAATTTGAAGAAAAATTGCTGAGTGTTGATGTTTTCTCGAAAGGCATCCAATTTGTTGAATTCAATAATGAGTAGTGAACAGGCAATTCATCGAACACCTTGAATGCGTTATTCAAAAACCCATCAAATCAATCGATTTTTCTTTTTAAAATAACAACGAGAAATTAATTCTGCAACGGGAGAGTGCTCAGATTTACCTGCAAGTGCAAACTAGTTTCTTTGATTTCGGGTACGAGTATGAATCTTCTTCAAACCTGAAATAAGAAACATGTTTTTATTCATTTTACTCCTTACAACCGATGGAAAACAAAAGTCAAGAACAAAATCAACCGACCTTCCGTTTGTATATTGGCGTGTGAGGAAGATCAAAATGTAGAAAGGAGATGGACTGATGAGTGATGGAGTTCTTATTTTACGATGATAGCAAAAGCAGAGTAGCAGACCCTTTAGATTTATTTAATGTAAAGATGAACCCCTCTGGTTCTAGGAAATGACGCATTAGCTATCATTTTGGTAATTTATGACATTTCTATCTTATAAAGTTAAATATAAAGAAATGTATGTTAGAAATAAGTGAAATATAATAGTTTTATACTATATTTAAAAGGTTGATATTAAAAATTATCATTATTTTGAAGAGAAAAAGTCAAAAATTTCTGATCCAATCAACCGTTTTTTTTAAATAATAAAAAATTAGCTCATTCATCAAAATAACCATCAATTTCACATATGTCATCTGCAAAATTCATACTTAGAGTATCGTGTGGTCTTTTTGCATATGAAATGATGTCATCTATGAGAGTAATGTTCTTTGGAAACTTTATTCATGAAGTACAAAACACACATATTATTTCATGATAACTCATATATTTATATAGGCTAGGACCATTACATAATTTGAATCGAGGAACAAAACATAATAAACAGAATTATACAAAAAAAAGAAAAAGGCTCTTTAGTCTTTACATTTCTCTCTTGACCACCTTATATTCCCTCTTTAGCATCCTTCCTCTTTCTTGAACACATGAGCCTTTGCTTATATATATATATATATATATATATATATATATATATATATATATATATATATATATACCGATAAATAATGAAGAGAATTAATGATAATTTGTTTTCTTTATTAATGTAACATATTCTTTATATATATACACATTGAAATGACTGATTTGCCCACTTAGATGCCTTTGAGAACGAGCTTGCGATAGTCAGCAAGAGCCCACATCGGGTATATATTCCTGTATAGTGCATAGTGCAGCATGCAGTTCTTCATAAACACTCCAGCTATTTCCTGACAAAAATTAATGTAACACTTGTTTTCATCATTTACTGCTATTTTCCATTTTTTAAATTTAATTTAACTTCATTTTTTGTTACCTGTTGTGGAAAATCACCATTTTCCAACTGGGAATTGATCAATAACTTGGCTGCTTTGTGTAAAGGTGTCACATCTCTCTCCATCTATATATTTTGAACAAATCCATTCAAATATTACAAACTACATACATAAAAAAACAAACATTATAATTATATATAGAATTAAAAACACAAAAAAACTAACCTGTCTAGAATGAATCAATCCCATCATAGCCCATGCAGTATGTACCAAATTTGATCGACCTCCTTCAAGGGGTACGTATTTCTACTTATACATCAACAAACGATTATTTAATTTATCGTATTATATCATCATTATTATTATTCTTGAAACAACTTTATGTTATGTGATTATATAATAGTGTTACCTTTTCAGGACATGATTTATAGCTTTCTCCCCAACCACCATCTTCCAGCTGTGTTTCAAGTAAAAATTTGACACCTTTTCTAATTGCGTGACAATTTTCAAATGTCTTATTGACAGCTGTCAATCCTCCAAGAGCAAACCAAGTACCATATGTAAAACACACTCCCCAGTTTCCATACCTAATTAAAACCCATAAGTTTCTCAAGTTTAAACCAAAGAAAATAAGTCTTATTTTAATGCAAAAAAGCACAAAAAACAAAAACAAACCATGATCCATCTTGCATCTGTATTTTCTCCAAGTATCCACTTGCACCTGTAAGGAAAGTCTCTATCTCTTTCCTTCTATGTCCAGGGTATAACTTCTTAAACAAAACGAGTGCTTGGATTGCTGATGATGTGCACTCAACATACCTAGTACTCAAGACATTTTCGTAAGACTCTTGAAGGGTAAAATTGTCATTTACTTTCATTCAGTTTAGAAAAGAAACAATCTTACTCATGCTCAATGACAATGTCAGCAAAGAACTCTGTAGGATTGAGAATCTCCAACCATTCTGATGATCCTGCTGGTTCCCATGCAGCTAGCCCACCGTTTTTGCTCTATATCATCATCAAGATCAAATTAATTTATTAATTATTAAATGATTTTCCTTTAAGTGTTTCCATGAAATGGAAATGAGAGAAAATGTATATACACTAACCTGTAAGGAAAGTATTACATTGACAGCATCATTCAGTTGCTCAGGTTTCATTTTTTCACCAACAATTTCTGGTGGCATTGTTGAGAATAGTAGACAACACTGAGGACAAGATAGTAATTCGACCATTAGATCAACAACCCTTTTGAAAATTTTCAATTTTCGACATCTAGAAAGATTTGTATTATACCTTTAATCCTTCAGCAGTACAATCAGAAACTTGCCATCCATGATCTTGATCTGAAAAAGTCCATGACCCTTTAGAGATATGTCTATGCATGCTTTTAAAGTCTCCAGAAGGATTATCTTTAACCTAAAACAAGAATTAAAGAATAAGTAATCCAGTAAAAAAGTAACAAAAATGTGTTATGAGTTTTAGAGACCTGTGAAGCTTTAATGAATTCATGTCCTTTCATTAAAGTAGAACCGATTTCTTCTGTAAGATCAGCAGCCAGTAGAGCTTGGATAGCAAAACCAGCATCCCATTCTTGGCTACCAAAACTCTATTTCAAAAAATTATAACAATCGACTTTTAGAATTATAAAAATTATGTTTTCTTTTAATGTTGGATTTTTATATAACCTGCATTTTCATTCCATCTTCAGCAACCCAGAGATAATCCGGGATTCTTGCAAGATGCTTTTTGAAACAAACACCATTTGGATCTTCAACCCAACATGCAAGCATACACAACGCCTACACAAAGGTGAAATATTTAGCACTTTGTCTTTCTCAATCCTTCTTTCTACTTAGGTGTATCATAGTATCCTACTTTCATTCTTAGTATTGCAATTTTTTTCCTTATAAAGAAAGCATTTTTGTTTGAAATATATATATGCAACTGTAATATCCTACCCAATTATTCTTATTGTGTATGGTTAATTATTCTTTTTTGTGTATGTATGTGGTAGTTTATGGTTGATTAAGTTATTAGATTAACTAACTACTAACCTTTTCCACTGAACCAATTGTGATATATCGGCTATTTTCATCTTCATAATGGATATGATTCATTGTTGTATCAAGCGCTTTCTGTCTCAATTTATTTAATGGCCAACGATTTAGTAAAGGCTCTGTGCAAATGTTGAGACTATCCCACATTAAATCTTGTAGTAATGGATGAGGATAGTATAAATCTTCCTGAAATCATAAGTTAGATTACTTTAGGCATATAATTAGAAAAATCGGGCAAGCATTTTGAAAACAAAATGTAATAGAAAGAAATGAAAGTAGGGGTGATATAATACACAAATAAATAAAAGTACATTTGCTATTTCTTGCATATAGTTGTAAATTTTTTACCTTTGCACACAAATGCCTTATACTCTTCCAATTGATTTCATTGTAGGGTTGTGAGTAAAGTTCATCTCTAAGTTGTAGAATCAAAGGAGTAATGGGACCCACAAATCTTTTTCCATAGAGATACGACATCGGCATGTATACCAGCCGACAATAGCACCACATCTTCGCTGCATTTATATAAAAAGTTAAAAATATATATAGTATTAGTTTTATATAAATAACTAAATATACAAGAAACAAGTTTGCGAATCTACCTTATATCTGAATGAATCAGGTCATATATGATGTATCCATTAAGCCTATTAAGTCAAAAGAAGTCAGACACTAACCTGGATACATTGGAAGAAAAGAGGGAAGGAGCCAGAACTCCGGTGGCATAGGGTTGGTTCCTGCCCACTCGCACACACCAAGTATCTAAAGCAAATGATATTTTATAAGTTTGTTTCAAATATATAGAAACTAAAGAATATATAAAAATATATATACAAAATGAAAAAAGAAAAACTTAAATGTCTTACAGAAAGCCATGTTTTACCCCATGATGGGATAGTGGTGACAGTGCCATGATCCAAGATCCATTTTCGGGCTTTGGTGCATGCACCATTCAGACCACCATCCAGACCTTCACCCAAAAGCCGCATGCAAATGTAACTTAAAGTTGTCCCAAACATCGTGCTATGTCCCTCTATGTGAAACCCCCATCCACCATCTTCATTCTGTCAATTCCAGATATACTTTTTAGAATTGAAAAGACGTAAATGAAAGAAATAGAAACATTGTAGTTTTATATATTTGCCTAATTGTAGCAATATCATGATCATCATCCAAATGGAAAACAGTTTCCACTGCTATACCTAGGGTGATTTTTTATAGTATAATGTTTTAAGAAGAAAATAATGAAAAGAAACTGCTTTGACGCAAAAAGAAATGAAGCTAGGATTCTATAAATACCGTACCTGATGACAATATAAATACCGTAGAATTTCTTTTCGATATTCTTCCGGGAAAACAACGTTAAGATGACCGGTAATATACAAACAAATAACCAACGGCTGCATGAAATACAGTGGGCCCGCATTTTCAGCAGGCCAGTGACCATCACTGGCCTGCAAAGCTGAGAAAAAACTGACACACCTCCTCAGTGTGGTTGTAGCTTTTTCATACGATATCTCTTCAGAATCTTCTATTTTCACCTGGGCTATTGTCTGTTTGAATTCTTTCTCTTTCAAAAACTACACACATTATATAAATATTATCCACATATTTAGTAAACAATACCAAAACAAGTATTAATGATTTTAAAATTTTCTTTCAACCTGCATGCGCCAAAGGACATCACTACTGGGCTTGACCCGGTGTCGATGGTTCCAGAAATCAGTTCGGGCCTGTTCGACTGTGGCTTGGTCTTCTGGGGTTCCATGGTTCGGGTCAAACTCCCATGTTTGTCTCCCGATAAAATTGTTTGTGGAAAAGAGATACGGATCATTGCCTCCTTCTGCTGTTTTTAATCTCCACATCTTTTTATGTTATGAAAGTATGAAGTGAATGAAAAAGAAGATAATATGGTGAAAAAGTGTGATGGGTGTAGATGTTTTTATATGATGAGGATTGAAGGTTTATGATGCTAGATTTTGATTTTTGTTGTGAGATTATGGTCCACAGGTTGAGTCGTTGTCTTTTTGAGATCACGAGGTCAAACGTAATTAAGTAGATGTTGAAATGATGAATCTTTTTTATAACTTTGGTTAAAATAGGACATGTGAACAGGGAGGAATATGAGTATAAGGATATTTAAGTAGGAGTAAACTTAAAATAACTAATATATGGTATATAATTTTAGTGATAAATGCTTAATTAAGAAAATATTAATTTTGATTATTATTTTATTTTTTAAGGATTTTTTTTCTTATTATTGTACGATTATTGAAGGTTAAAGTTTTTTTTGACATAATTATTTACTTTTGTTAATTGTTTATAAAATAAACATATTTTGTTGTTTTCCTCCTAACTTTATTGATTAGAAATTAGTTAATTGGAGCAATGTATTCCCAATTTCGGTTTAACCATCTATGAACACCCTATGCAATATACTCAATCCAATCAAATGGTATTGTAATTACTTCCTGAATTTTCTTCAATTCTTTATTTTTTGGATTACAACATCGCTTAATTATTGTCATATATATATATATATATATATATATATATATATATATATATATATATATATATATATAGATGTTATAACCCGTGGAAATCACGGTGCTCAAAATAAAATAACATATAAATTATAAAATAGTATCAATAATTGATTTGCAAAAAATTCTTTTCTTGATGTTATGTTCATCACAAGCATTGTAGTTTATTTGTTTTTTTTCGTAAAACGACATTGTAATATGTATTATAGCATTGCACTTTCAAACACAATAGTAAATAAATGCGTAAAGTATAACGTATAAAAAAATATTTTCACCAAAAGAGAATTACATTGTAACATTTTTGAAATTTCAACATTTATTAACCATTATTTAGTTATATTTTACCATTATTTAGTTATATTTTATAAAGTGTTATAAATTATAGCGTGGGTAAAAAAATTAAACAAAGACAACAAAACCTGCTTACATGGGGGAAATCATTATGTTGTTTTTATTAAATGTTACAATTTATAACAATGTGTCAGTGTAATTAAAAGGTTTTTTTTTTTTAAATTTTAAATCATGAAATAAAATAGATTTTTTTATTAATTTTTGGACTTTTTTTTTAGAATTATTTTTAAAAAAAGGTACCTGGCGTTTAAGAATAGTTACTTGAATGGTCCCCATCAATGATTTTTTTTAATAAGAGTACATTGAATCATGTAACATATAATAACACGGTATGGTAAAATGGTCACTTTTTATAAAGTTTGTTAAAATTGTAATTTCACTTTATTGAAGAATACCTTAATGAGTTTATTAAGAAAAAAAGTTTAACGATTTAATAAATTTTAAATAAGTTATATCAATTTAAATCAGTTTACATAAAGTTTAAGACCAACTTCAATATTTTTTTTTTCAAATTTTTAGGTTTATTTTAGGGGTAAAATAGTCATTTAAATAAATTAAACATTTTTTTTGGTTTTCAGTTTTCACATTTATTGAAGAGGTAATTATAAATTTAAATAAACCAATTCAAATGGCTAACTTGTCATCGTTTATGTTTATTGATTAAAGATTTCCTAAAGAATAGCAATTAGTTAATAAGTTATTTAATTATACATTATTGACTTACTATGTTTATCTTGCATAGTTATACAAATAAAAAGATTTAATTGGCTGATTAGTAGGGATTGTAATATTATCGATTTCATTTGCTCAATTATAAGGATATTAACCGAAAGAATTTTTATATAAATTAAATGGAATGACGAAAATGAAGGAACATATGGGAAAAAGAACATATGTGCAATGGACGAATTATGTTCCTGATTTAATGAGATTGTAATTGAGTTTGAATGTTTTTTGCATATTATGTTCCTGCTTTACTATAATGTGAGTTTAAATGACCAAAAGACCATTTTTAGTATTTCACTTTGCAATTCTTGGGGGGGGGGGGGGGGGGGGGGGGATGTTGGGAGGTAGCTGAGGAATTGACATGACACATAAATGATATTTTTATTAGTATACATCTTGTACGTCAGTTTTTGGACCTTTTTGCAATTTTGGGTTACATAATTAATTTGAGAGTGTATTGCTATAATTGACAGGAATGTTCAGCGACCATCTGATTATTTGGGTTACATAATTAGTCTAATATCTGTTCTAACAAAACAAACCATCCAAATGAAACAATCATGGGATTTGTATCGATAGAAATCCTTTCTAGATTAAAAATGGAATTATTATTAGTAAAAGATATAAATCAATTTAAACAGAAAGATAATAATTAATACGGTAGTTACAGGCAACTGAAAAGTAGAAAAATTAAAAAGAAAGAAGAGAATAATGAAGTGAAAATTTATATTCATGAGAAAAAGAAGCAAAATTGAAGGGAAAGTGGATGGATTGATTGATTGAATCATCAACTTTAGGTCTTGAAAGAATAGACTTGTCCCCGTAACACCTATTTTGTGCACATTCTTATGACATGCTTGAAAGAATTAGATATTCATCTACAAGAGGATAATAGAAAAAATTGCAATTTGAAATTTCATAGTTGCAAATTTCATACTTGCTTGCCACGGGTACAACCATTTCAAGAATCTCAATGAAACTGCACTTGAATCAATGTAAGGATCAAAAAGACTCTTAAAAAGCTTCACTTCTCTTCAAGCTCATGTGTGCAGACCTACCTGTAAAATTCATTGAGCTAAGTGAGCTCTAAAGAATGATTCAATAACTTCAAATAAAGTTACAATCTGACAACTATTTCTCATGAAGAGTAGGAGGACCAAGTTGTCATTTGTTATCACCTTTACTATTTCACAACACCTCATTTCCTTGTGAACCTGGTGCAAGGCACATAAATTCAGTCATGCAGCTTGATCATCAACCTGTTAAAGTCAGGTATAGATTGGGTGTGTAAAAATATACATTTATTGCCATGTTTACAATGACCTTTACTGAAATAATGGCACATATTTGTGGGATTCCCTCTCTTTTACCTCTTACAGTCAAATCTCCATAAGTGGAATAACAATCTCCATATAACTTGTGATTTCTCGATTATACAATTTGAATGTTTACTTAAACCTATAAATTGATTATAATTTAGATACCTACAATCATCAAGACTCATGTTTAGATAGTGTAATGACGAGTCCCGATGAGGGGTGGGGGTCGGTGATGTGATTTGTAGAGCCGGTGGGATTAAACATGGTCAATGTAAATGTAAAATCCGGTTGTATTAAAAAGAAGGTGATATGAGAGGTGAAGGAGCTCCTTTAAGTCATAATAGTCCCAGTCAGGGAATGTTTCTTACTATGATACTGGAATAACAACTAAACCTAATTTGGAAAACCCAGTAAGCAACAACTGATTCAAACCTTAAATCGTATAGAAACATTCAAAATAAAGAAAAAATGTACCGTTTTTTACCTAGAAAGAAGCAAGGGTGGCGGTGAGTGGTGTTGTGCGATGGATGTTGTGGTGAAACATAGGGTTTCTCGAGGGCATTATGAGATGGTGGTGCGGTGGTGTCTGATGATGTTCAAGCAGTGGCGATTTAATAGCCTATTCGATTCAAATTTGACGAAGACTCCCTGATTTATTGTGATTACCTTGAACAATCAGTTGAAGATATTTTGATAGTTGATTGCACAAAATTCGGCAACTGAAGTTTAGGGATTCAGAATTGATTACAAATTTGATATCGATTGATGAATTGGGCGGGAGAAAATAGAGAGAAGTGCCGGAGAGAATGCAACGTGGAAGAAGATGGTCTAAAAGAAGGACATGTGGCATGTAGGAGAGGTTTTTATTAAGAAATGATATATATATATATATATATATATATATATATATATATATATATATATATATATATATATATATATATAATATTTTCTTAAACGGCTAATTTACAAACTAGCTAAATCTATTTAGAAACCAAAACCTTCACCCCAACCAAGATTTTCCTCGTTCTATTGATGGATGGACACCTTACCAACAACTCTTATACCACTAGGCCATAGGAGTGGAAGAACTGGGACGATGGTTGCAATCCAATCTCACATGATCTAATTTGAAGAAGTAAAAATATATAATACTATTTCCTATAGAAAAAAGGTGGAAATAACAAAGAGAAATTTAATAGAAGGGGAGAAAAATTGAGATCCCTTGGATATTTGTTATATTATGTCATAATGGTGTATTTGATGCAATTTTTAACAGTTCAATGACTGAATAGTATAAAAACATCATATGCGTATCTAATAAAGAAGAAGGTAGGTCCTAGGACCTACTTAAAATTTGAATTTCATTTAAAATATATATACCACAAAAATTAGGAACTACCTTAGAAAAAGTAGAGGACCTACCTTGAGTTTGTTTTTTAAATAAAGGGAAAATGACATAAATGCCCTACAAACGTTTTAGGGTTTACCCATTTAGTCCCTAAAGTTTTTGTTGGGCTTTATGGGTCTCTAAACTAGGATATGACCTGCTCTTTTAGTCCCTGTCAACCTGTAATAGCCGGTTCAGTGACCTTTTAGACCAAAAAACTCACATTGTGCCTCTATAAAGCCAAAAAAATAAGTCCGGGGATCAATTCGTACAAAAAAACTCTTCTTCTTTTCTTCTAAAGCCGATTCACACTTAGACACCCTTTTGGGTCAGACCAATTTGATGAGTCCGATAAAGGGGAAAAGACCCAAATGGTTGCTTTCTTCAGCTAGTTCTTCTTCTTCATAAGTATCAGGTCACTTGGGGCAGTTACTATTCTTGTTTATATCCAGGACAATCTTGGTCGTCGGTGGGGGTATGGGATCGTGGCTTTGGTGATTGTTACGGGATTGGTGATCTTCTTGTTGGGTACAAAAAGGTATCGTTTCAAGAAGCTTGTGGGTAGTCCGTTAACACAAATAGCTTTGATATTATTGGGGGCATGGAAGAAGAGACATATGGAGCTTCCTTCATATCCTTCCTTATTTTTCAATGTGGATGATGTTGTAATCAACAAAGGAGCTGATAGCAAGAAACGTTGCCACACAACAAAGAATATCGGTGAGTACTTTTCATTTTCTATTTATTTGTCTTTATAACTAGATTTAGCTTCTGCTTTTTATAGATGATAAATTCTATCATGGTGGAGTATTAATTTATTTATTGAAAAGGTTCATGAGTTTGAGAACATGTGTAACCAATAGAAAGTAATTTCAACATTTGTTCTTCTATAAAATAGTTTATTCTTAATTTCCTTTTAGCATAATTAAATAAAAATCATCCATACTATATTAACAAGTTGGCATGTGTTTTAGTTTTCTTTTTCGGTTGATAATTAAACATTAGATGATAAAGAATCTTGACTTGATTTGATGCATTTTCTTAGTAAAAGAATGTACGTATTATCATACTATACTATAAAGAAAACATTTTTCCTTTAACCACATCAATTTGAAACTCCCAACTATTTTTCTTTTCACCACATTCATTTGAAACTCCCATGACTTTTCAATTTCTTTCTAATAATGATTATAAGTTGGTTAATAAGGTTAAATAAATATCAAACCTAAAGTGTAATCATAAATAAACTAAATTTCAATATTAAAAGAATATCTTTACTTCTACTTATAAAATTATGTATTTAACTTTTAACATATTATACTTAATATATTAGATTTAATATATTGTTGTATTTAACCATTATCAGTTAAAGCTACAACTTTTGAACAATTTGGATAAAATACTTAAATTGTTAATTTAATTATAAAATTACATGGTCAACAAGGAAGCATTTTTCCTTTAACCACATCAATTTGAAACTCCCAACTATTTTTCCTTTCACCACATTCATTTGATACTCCCATGACTTTTCAATTTCTTTATATTAATGATTATAAGTTGGTTAATAAGGTTAAATAAATATCAAACCAAAAGTGTAATCATAAATAAACTAAGTATCAATATTAAAATAATATATTTACTTCTGCTTATAAAGTTATGTTTTTAACTTTTAACATATTATACTTAATATATTTGATTTAATATGTTGTTGTATTTAACCATTATCAGTTAAAGCTACAACTTTTGAACAATTTAGATAAAATACTTAAATTGTTAATTTAAATATAAAATTACATGGTCAACTTAAATATAAATTCAGTTCCACTTAAAAAACCCAAAGAATATTTTGTGAATAGTTAAAAGTGATAAATTGTAGTGCTAATTGCAAAAACTAAATTGTAATCTCAATTTAACTAAAATATTTCCTAAAGATATTTTTATAATCATTAAAAGTTTTCAAATAAGTAGCTTAATATAACTTACCATAAAAATAGTCAAAGATAACTCTATATAAATGATTATATCATCATACTATACTTATAAAGGAAACATTTTTCTTTTCACCGCATCAATTTGAAACTCCTAACTTTTCATATTTTCCTATAATATACTTTCTAACTTATATATGTTATTAATTATAAATATTATCATAAATGGAAGACTTCTTGAATTATCAATAACTTCACTATAGTGTTAAATGCATACCCTAAATTAATATATCAAACAAACTTAAAAATATAGTGTAAAATTTAACACCTAAAGTAAAATATCAAATAAAGTTTTAAAAAAACTCAAATGTATATTTTTTACACGAGTTAAAAGGAAAATATTAAATATAATAAACGTAAAAATACATAAATCTAAAAGTAAAATTAACTAAAAGATCTCCAAAAACTATTTTTTATAATAACTGAAATTCTTTTAAGTTTTTTTTAAATTAATTTATAATAATAATAGTTAAAATAACATAAAGTTATAAATTAAATTATATTACATCATAAACAATGATTGATAATGTAAGTAATCATCATGATGAAATTAAAATGTTGTCAATTTTTTTTAAGTTAATAAATCATTACATTAGTTAATTAAAATAGATAAGAAATATAACTAATTTTATACATACGTAAAACGTGAGTAAATACCATCAAATGATTTGATTTTAGTAAGTGTTATATTATCTATTATTCAAATCAGTTATAATGTTACATTAACTAAATGTCTAAATGTAATAATAATTATTTTTTAGTTAATATAAAAGACAAAAATATTTTCAATGAAATGTGATTAATAAAAGATTAACTATATAATTTTATTCCGCCCAACGCACGGATATTCGCCTAGTTAGATAAATATAACATGCAATATATGAAACATAGTCGACTCTCATCTTCTCAATATGGTATGATTGAGTGTTTATGAAAAATATATTATTACTAGTTAATTATTTAGGAGAAAGGAAGGAGAGTTTTTTTTTGTACAAATTGATCTCCAAACTTATTTTTTTGGCTTTATAAGGGCACGATGTGAGTTTTTTTTTTGTCTAAAAGGTCACTGAACCGGCTATTACAGGTTGACAGAGACTAAAAGAGTATGTCATATCCTAGTTTAGGGACCCATAAAGCCCGACAAAAACTTTAGGGACTAAATGGGTAAACCCTAAAAAGTTTGTAGGGCATTTATGTCATTTTCCCTTAAATAAATGTCTTAAAAAACAATTTTAAAAAGAGAAAAAATAACTTACATGAGATATTTGTGCTGTTAAATATATAGGGTTAAATATAATATATAATTTTTATCAAACAATAAGGTATCAATGCACTAATAATCAACTAGTTTTTCAATAAATCGTTCGGTTTTTTCAGTTATATTTCAGTTGGTTTTTTAAAAATTTTAATTGGTGGTGCCTGATCGGTTTTTTCAGTTATATTTCATTAAATCGTACATGACCCAACCCGACCCGACCCCCACAAATGTTGTTGATTTTTTTAACGGCTTCACTTAATTTGAGAACCATGTGATTTTTTGTTCTAGATTCGCCACTTAAAAACATTAAGAATGACCAAATATTGATATTACAAATAGTTAGATGGCCAACATAAAGACTATAGACAAAAGCATAATTTACATCCTTTTTTTTAACAAATGTATTTCAGGTATTTTAAATTTGCAAAAAACTAGATGGTTGACCCTACAATGCAGCGAAAAGTTTATAGGGCGTGTTCAGCAAAATTAGCTGTTAGCGGGTAGCTTGTAGCGTTTTGTTAAACGCTACATGAAGTAACATCTGGATTTGGAGCGTTTTGTTTAAACTAAACGCTAGAAGCTTATAGTGTCAAACAATGTTTTCTGTTTAAAACGGAGCGTTTTGTCAAACGTTAGAAACTAGAAGTTCTTAAACGCTCTGTGCCGAACACGCTCATATATATATATATATATATATATATATATATATATATATATATATATATATATATATATATATATATATATATATATATATGGAAAAGTTCAATAGATAACTATTATTAATTAAGGAACCAAGATACCAATCCAAAGCGTCAGAATTTAAAGCGATCAACGGCAAAATGAATGGTTGTAAAGTTTTATAATGGACGCATATGTACCGGATTATAACAAAACTCACTTCTTTTTTTCATTAAATTTTTTTTAAGCCAAGTTTTTTATCGAAAATAAAAAAAACCGAATATACCGTTGTTCACGATTTTTCGTCTTCTTTCCATAGAGATCCATGATGATATATAAAAAACAAACTTTTTTTTTTCGAAAAAAACCTACTTAATTTTCTTAGTTTTTTTCTATATTTAAGTTTATTTTTATCAAAAAAAAAAACTAATTATACCAAAAATATTAATTTTTTGTACTCTATTAAAAAACATCAACACCGATTAAAAAAAAAAACCTCGAACAGTGTAAATTCACACTGTGAATATAAACTGTAAATATATTTCAATTTTTAACATTCACAATATGAAAAATCTCGAACAGTTCAGATTCACATTGTGAATCTGAATTACTATTATGCACTCTGTGAATCTGAGAAGGTTAAAAAAATAAAAAAAACAAAAAAAAACCTCGATCAGTGTAGATTCACGCCGTGAATCTAAACTGTAAATATTTCAAATTTTAACATTCACGATGTGAAAAAGCTCCGATCAGTTCAGATTCACACTGTGAGTCTGACTTATTATTATGCACACTGTGAATCTGAACATGTTTACAATATGAATCTGAACAGGTTTACAATATGAATCTGAACAGGTTCACAACGTGAATCTGAACTGAAATATCGGTTTTATTATTTTTTTTATTTTTTTTAACATAAATATGAATCTATGTTTAAAAAGTACAAAAAATATGAATTTTGATATATTTATTAATTTTTTTCTATAAAAAATAGACCTTAACTTTTTTCATTAAAGAAAATGAAGTGAGTTTTTTTCGAAAAAAAAAGTTCGTATTTTATATATCATTATGGATCTCTATGGAATGAGGACGAAAAATCGTGAACAACGGTATATTCAGTTTTTTTTGATAAAAAACATGGCCTAAAAGAAATTTTAAACGAAAAAAAGTGGTGGGTTTTTTTTGTAAAGGGTGAATTTTTTGGTATAATCCGGTGTGTGTGCGTTCAATGTAAAAGTGTATATCTATTTCCTTGGCCGTTGATCGTTATGATTTCCGACGCTCACGATTGGTTCATTGGTTCCTTGGTTAATTATGATTCTCTATTGAACCTCACCCTATATATATATATATATATATATATATATATATATATATATATATATATATATATATATATGCGCGCGCATTAGGGAGAAGATAATTAATAAATACTGTGACACGTCCGGCTTTTTGCTAAAAAAATTTCATGAAAACGTTTTGGTGAAAAGTGGAGTGTGGGTTTGTAAAAACAAAAAACAAGTTAAGAGAACAATGCAAAAAGTAAGATGTGAAATTCCAAAAAAAAAAAGAAAAAAAAAGAAAAAAAAAAGAAAGAAGTTATCCAATTAAAAAATAAATAAATTTAAATAACAAAGTTATATAAAAATTGTGTAAAATATGTAAATATTATTTAGATGAATTCGTAAAAGATAATATTAGTTAAAAATATTTAATCGGAATTGTTTATTTTTAAAAGAAGTCGTCAAAAGAACTTAAAGAAAAACCTAAATTAAAAGATATTATGTTGTAAAAAAAATTAAAAAATTGTAAAATAATTCGTATCGAATTTCTAATCGAATGTTAAACTTAACCAAAATCAGTTATAAGTAAATCCAAGATATCGAATCATAACATAAACAATATTATTTAACCATCATAAAGTTTGGCCAAAATTGTTTCTTCTTTATGAATTGATTGCTAACGTTGGACCTTTTGTCCTCCAATTTTGAATACGAAAGATGAATGCCACACCTTAACAAATTCAGGTAGTTCATGACAAAAATTCCATAGTTCAAGGACCAAACCGAGATGTTTTCTTTATGAATTGATTGCTAATCCTAGAATGACGATTTCCAGGGATGTTTTCTAAAGGATCTTTGAAAGCAGTCATTTATATTTCTCTAATCGATTAGGCACGACAGTGTGACAACACTTTAGACATAGCACGACAGTACAATTAGTACTTTTTGGTGAGCACGTAGTACAATGGTACTCTGGACAGGCACGACAATACAATAGTACTTTTGAATAAACATATCAAGTCACGACTTATTATTTCGCACAACTCTCACTAACCTATCACAACCATTATCTTACACAACCATATCACATCCTCCAATTTATTATTTTACACACCCCATTACTACCCAATCGTATTATTAAGTATAATATACGATTAGATAAAGTAACAATCATATCATATAGTACAAATATATTAAACACAACAAAAATAACGCAAATAGAATATAAGCATTTAAAATACTTGTATCCATGTGTAAGTTGAAATTAACTATGCACTCACCTGACTTAGGTGAGTGACCGAAGAATTCGGCAGCGCTCCGCTTGACACTTTGACTTTTCCTTTGACGTGACCTTTCTATGATTAATACATAGTCTTAGTCTAATATTACTGATGACTAATGATAGTCTAGATTCCTCACTAATCTCAATGTCTACATCAAGATCTATCAAGTAAGGAACAAGCAGGTAGGATCGTATTGAAGGTAGGGTCCGTTTGGTGTACATGATATATTGTTTGGAAATCTCACTTTAAACACCTCACTAAATCCAGCTTAGATATCATCCCTGTAAGTAGATCAACCGGTATAATGATTTGGAATCAACTGATAAATCTTAATTATAAGTTCATAATAACGATTATAACTCTAATTAAAAGTTACACTTGAATAAAATAACTGTAGCTTAACTTACAGAGCTTTCTAATGAAAACCGGGAATTATGCAGGTAGAATTTTGATCCAAGAGCTTCTATTCACCGGCTATCTAACATTGCAGGGTTTCACTAAAGGGGTCGGGAACTCGAGAGTATTGGGACTAAGGGGTGGAAAGAGCTCCAAAGGACCGAGTGGAGTCGGGATAAGAAATTGGCTGGAACGCGAGGGTTTATATAGGCTGAAATGTGGTGTGCGCCGTGCATCATGTCCCCTGCGCGCCGCGCATCTGGCCGGCCAGGGTGACATGTCAATCGATGGGTGGTGCCACGTGTCGAGAATCTGGTGGAGTGTCAGTGCACATCGCACATACTATTTGTGCGCGTTGAAATTTCTAATTTCTTAGAAAATTCATATATTTTGCATACGAGCTCTGTTTTCGACGAGTTTATATCCACACGTAGCTATCGATGAGGTCTATAACTCTCATTTAGACTCCGTTGGTTAATTTTGAATTTATTTTTAAAGTTATATTTTTAACAGACTTAGACTATTAAAGTCCGTTAAAACTTCATAACTTTATCATATGATATCCGTTCTCGACTGTCTTTATATTGACATATATGTGTTGACGAGATCTTCAACTCTCGTTTAGATTGTTTTCCTAACAACCGACCGATTTCAATTCCGGTTTTTGAGTCGTATACTGCTACACTGAAATATTAGAAAAATCATAACTTCTTCTTATAAAGATATATTTGAGCGTTCTCTCTATATCCGGAATCTTTGTCACATATACTATAACTTAGGTTAATGTCATTTATCTAAATAACCTTCTATAAATAGTCATTTTTACCGCTTATAATATCTTAAGCGTCTAGCCCGACTTTGCGGGTGTTACACATGAATATGTGTTCGGAATCTGTGATAGTAGTAATATAGATACACAGTTCGAAATGTCAGTTCAACATGTACGGTTTTGACTATGGTCGTCCAGAATTGACTGCGTCAGTCTGGAATGTACAACTACACATTTCGAAATCCAAACTTCACCAATCCCCTGCCAACTCCGGAATGAGTATAACTACTATGGAACGACCTAATTCCAAAGAAGCGGTCATGTTTCTAAGTTTGAAAAAAAAAACTGGTTATTTTTATTAAATTTCTCATTTATAATTGTTAGTTTACTTAATTTCCCCTATATATTGTTTATTAATAAAAGATTCTTAATTATAGACATGGTTGTAAAAAGTTCTAATGGTTCCAATGCTTGTACCGCACGCTAAGCCTTAAGAAACACAACCTTAAGTTATATATATATATATATATATATATATATATATATATATATATATGAATAATATTAGAAAGTATATATATAGAATTATTAAGTATATACAAAACTGCCATCATAAGTCACACCTTACTAAACGATGTGGCTCGCTATGACTCATAAATCTTGAAACTTGACTTTACCACCAAGCCAAACCTCACGTTATTTAGAACCTTGATTATAAATAAACGGCAAGTAACAGTTGGTTCCTAAAAACATAGATGCTACTTTGGCATTTCATTGTGAGAAGTAAATTTAGAAATCTCACTATTAGCATAATATTCCACAATTATTTTAGCAGAAGGATGTTGTCATATCACATATGTGCTTTGTACATTGAGCACGGATAAATCTCAAATAACCATAAAGAATTCAATACCATCATGTTCAACATTCAAATGTAGGAAGAAGATAGCCAAATGAATTATAAAAATTGATGAATATTAGATTGAAAACTACAAATTCCTTCATCAAGTTTGACAACGGGAGATTTAAAACAATGGAAACACGTATGGGCTTTTCATCATAGAGCCTGTTTTTGGATGGTTTATTTGCAAAGCTAGCAGCAGTACAAGCCTTCAAGCTGCTTCCGATAATCAGCTAGCGCCCATATTGGGAATACATTCCTGTATAGTGCATAGTGCAGCATGCAGTTCCTATTGAAGACTCCAGTTATTTCCTGACAAAAAAGGTGGATGAATAATTGAAAAAAAAAGTTGATGGAGAAACTGGTATTTGCCCTTTCTTTAGTGAAATCTAATAATTATAGTGATCATTTACTAGTTTCTTTTAACAAGTTTTTTTAGAGTAAATTATATGGATGGTCCTTCTGCTTTGAGGGTATAATTTGTGCTTAGTCCATAACTCTTGTTTTCACTCGGATGGTCTCTATGGTTGGTTTTATTTCAGTTTGGGCCCTTAATCGACATAAATGACTAATTTACCTTAACCGACTTTTTTTAACCATATTAATAAGTGTATAGGTCGCATAACCCCCCAACCCCCTACCACTTCATGGTACTCCTTTCTCTCGTGTTGACCCCGACGAATACCTACCCCTCTCGTTCCTCTTTCTCTCACTTCATTGGTAACCTTGGACGACTAGCCGCCATCGTTCTCTTCTCTTTCCCGAGAAACTGATAGCCCTCTTGTTCGTATATATATATATATATATATATATATATATATATATATATATATATATATATATATATATATATATATATATATAGAGAGAGAGAGAGAGAGAGAGAGAGAACAGCTCCTTTGAGATTCTAAATAAAGACATTGAGATTCAACCTCAGCAACACATTTCTCATATGCCGCTCAATCGTTCCAAAGTACCGGTGCGGTGGGGGAGGTATAATCATAGACCTAATCATAAATGATTATACGGTAGAGAAGTATAACCATACATGCTTATACATATATGCCTAATTATAAATGAGTATACATATATGTATGTTCACAAAATGATTAATCATATATGATTATGATGTTTGGTGGTGGAGGAGGTGGTGGCGGCCGATGACGGAGGTGTAGTGGTGGGGTTGGTTGGTGGCGGAGGCAACATCGGTGGTGGAGGAAAAAGGAACGGACAGCTTTGCATAATTATTTATGAAAACTTTTCAAAATTCATATTCTTGATTTTTTTTTCAATTTTTTTACCAACCGTTAAGAGCTTAATTCGCTTATTTTATTTTATTTTTTTAAAACGTGTTTTTCAAAACTATGCATATATGCAAATTTATGATGTGCACATATGCACGTCAACATTTGCATATATGCATATTTTTGAAATAGATGATTTTTTTTTTCAGAAGTTCTTTATAACTAGCAACTAAGGCTCCCAAAAAAAAATTTCTGAAAAAAAAAGATCACACAAAAAGTTCTCGTGTTTTCACTAATCTTTAAGTTATGATCTAAGTCATATTGCATCAATCGTTCTTCCAAGGATGATAAAAGTTCTAAGATCGATTGACGAGTCCTTTTTTGCAACAATAGGGCTTGATATGCTTTGGGCTCCAATGAACTCAACCACCACCATAAATTGGTTTTGTCATGATTTATGTGGTTTTGGAACCATTTTTAGGTTTGGTTTAAATTTTGGTTACATGTCACATGTTTTGTTTTCCTTTCTGGTTTTGTTTGGTGTTTATTACAAGTTTTGATTTAATTTGATTTTGATAATATTGTGTTTGTTTTTTATTTTGATTTTGGTTCAGATTCATTTGATTTGAAGATGAACAGTGGTGCTTGCCGAGAAAAGGGTGGTGGCTTCCAGAGGCAAATGGTGGCAGTTGCACATGGTGAAGGGGATAGGTGTCATCATATCTTTGGTAAGGGGAATAAAAAAAATAAAAACAAATAAATAAATAAATATAAAATAAAATAACAAAAAAATAATCACAAAAAAAATACAAAATAATATTTTAGAAGATGATATAGTTATTTTAAGTTAATCTGGATCAAACTGGAAAAAATAAACGACTACATAAATAGTCCGAATTAAAAAATATATATATTTAGGGACCAAGCGCAAACGTTAGTATGCTACCATTAATTACTTGTATTTGCGTTTCTTTCATTCTATTTTGCTTAATGGGACTTCTTTTTTTGTAATTAACAAATATTACCTGTTGAGGAAAATCACCATTTTCCAGTTGGGAATTGATCAACAACTTAGCTGCTCTTTGCAAGGGTTTCGGGTCTCTCTCCATCTGTATGTTTGGAAAAAAATTGAATTAAATGTTACATATTTCAAAAAAGAAAGAACTCTATAGTCACATTCAGAATTAAAATATGATTTTCACCTGCCGAGACTTAATCAGTCCCATCATAGCCCATGCAGTGTGTACCAAGTTCGACCTGCCTCCTTCCAGTGGTATGTATTTCTGTTTATAGAGTAAGTAACACAGATGACTTATTTTATCATTATTATTCTTGAAACAACTTGCTTGATGTTATGTGATTATGTCATCGTGTTACCTTTTCTGGGCAGGATTTGTAGCTTTCTCCCCAACCACCATCGTCCATCTGCTTTTCCAGAAGAAATTTGACAGCTTTTCGAATCGCTGAACAATTTTCAAAAGTTTTACCGACAGCTGTCAGTCCTCCAAGAGCAAACCAAGTACCATATGTAAAACACACGCCCCAGTTTCCATACCTAATACCCAAAGTTCCATATGTTAACAAAATGACAAGAGAATTGGTTCTTGATTGTTTTAGAAGTCTTCTTTTTAATGTAAAAAGTAGAAACAAAAACAAAAATTAAACAAACCATGAGCCATCTTGCATCTGTATTTTCTCCAAGTATCCACATGCACTTGTAAGGAAACTTTCTATCTCTTTTCTTCTATGTTGAGGGTATAACTTCTTAAACAAAACGAGTGCTTGGATAGCTGCTGATGTGCACTCAACATACCTAGTCAACATATATTGTAAGTCTCTTCAAGGTTAAATTGATCATTTACTTTAGTTAATTACTAGGTTTCAAAATAGTCTTTATTCATAAAACATTGTAAATATATTATGCGTGTATATATGTAGTTCTTATTGGTTACTTTGATTCTCCTTTTTTATGGGATATATAACTATTCATTCATATCCTTGTATATATACAGATATACCATCTTGTCTTTTGGGTCAAAAGAGAATAATATTTTATATTCTATAGTGTCACTTATTTCCTGTTTATTCATCGAAAAAACACTTCTATAATGGAAAAGAAAGAGACCCTAAATTATATATGCAATTGAAAGAAGATATATAAATTGTAACTTATTTTAAGAGTCTTACTCGTGCTCAATGACGATGTCAGCAAAGAACTCTGTAGGGTTGAGAATCTAGAATGAAACAAAATGAATATATGTTGGACTACTATAGTAAAAGATTGACATGTTAATAAAATTTTCCCTACGAATTAGATACCTCCAACCATTCTGATGATCCTGCTGGTTCCCATGCCGCTAGCCCACCATTTTTGCTCTATATTATGATCACAATCAAATTAAACTATTTATAATGCACATCAATAATTTCTCTAAATCTATTAGAAAATAGATGGTATCTTGAACATTACAAGTGTTTCCAAGGAATTGGAAACTAAAGCAAATATACACCGACCTGTAGTGAAAGTATTATGTTGACAGCATCATATAGTTGCTCAGGTTTCATTGTTTCACCAACAATTTCTGGTGGCATTGTTGAGAATATTAGACAACACTGGGGACAAAACAGTAATTAGACCATAACTACTACATATAAGGAAACCATATAAAACCAGCCATGCGTACCTTTAACCCATCAGCAGTACAGTCTGAAACTTGCCATCCATGGTCTTGATCTGAAAAAGTCCATGACCCTTTGGAAATATGTCTATGCATGCTTTCAAAGTCACCAGAAGGATTGTCTTTAACCTAAACAGGAGTTAAGGAATAAGTAATCATGATTAATGAATTGATTATGACTCAAGAAATACACAAGAGTTTTTAGACCTGTGAAGCTTTTATAAATTCGTGTCCTTTCATCAAGGTAGGCCCAATTTCTTCTGTAAGATCAGCAGCTAACAAAGCTTGGATGGCAAGACCAGCATCCCACTCTTGGCTACCAAAACTCTGTTTCAAAATTATAAACATCAACTCTTGCAATTAATAAGTATAAACATTGAGCGTTTAGAATTACAAAAATTATGCTTTTTTATGTTGGATTTTTGTATGACCTGCATTTTCATTCCATCTTCAGCAACCCAAATATAATCAGGGATTCGAGCAAGATGCTTTTTGAAACAAATTCCATTTGGATCTTCAACCCAACATGCCAGCATACACAGTGCCTTGTACAAAAGTGAAATATTTCAATACTTGGTTTTCTCATTCCTGCTTTGTACTTAAGGCTAATGTAAGATTAATGTACTCTTATTTATTTATGTATTATAACATTCTACTTTCATTTCTTTGTATACTAACACTGTACAACCTATGGTTTTTTTTGTAACAATGTTTATTAGCTTTATCCGGTGTAAAAAACACAGCTTTAAAGAGTGTTTGAATTAGTTTCTCTGGTACAAAAACATAATAAGTTAAGTTATATTTTAGTTTTTAGCAAATTTTGCTTATACATGTAAAATGACATTTTACATATTATTGATTTTTCAACAAATAATTATTTTTTTATCACTTAGACTATGTTTGGAGTACTAGCTGAAAAGTTAACTACTAGCTGAAAAACTAGTTGATAGTTAAAAAACTAGCATTTTGTGAAAAGTAGCTGATAAGATAGTTGTAATATACAAAGTGACATAAAGTGACATTTAGAAAAATATGTTTCTTATAATTAATTAAGGTATATTTGGAAATTAAAAAAAAAATCCTAAAAAATAGTCTAAGTAGCTTTTCAAAAAGATAGCCTATAAGCTATTTTTTGGCTTACAAAACATGACGACATAAAAAGGCTCGAAAAATAGACAAACTTATCAGCTAGCTGCAACATGCTAAATCTAACTATATAATAATACGTTTGACAAAAAATAATATTAATAACATTATATATATATATATATATATATATATATATATATGCTTTTAAATAAGTAAAGATGAGGTAAGTAGTTTATTAGCGGTGATAAACTGTAATAAGTCATGAAACACTTCAAATAAGCAATCCTAATTGCCCCCTAAAGCATTGTAGTTCAATAAAATCTATGTAGTTATAGCATTGTACTTTTAGTATCCTTTTCTTATTAAGATATTATACTTTGAAAAATCTACCAAAATATCATAGTGTTGCTTTATCTTTCTATGACATGGCTATATATGGGTAGATTTTTTAAGGTACAATGTTGTAACGGGCAATGGAAGTATGATGTGATATACACAAATCAATAAAAATACGTTTCCTTTTCATGCGCTTAACCCTTGTACTTATATCCTTATTGTGTATGTATGAGGTATACCTTTTCCACCGAACCAATTGTGATATATCGACTGTTCTCATCTTCATAATGGATATGCTTCATTGTTGTATCAAGTGCTTTCTGGCGCAATTTATTAAATGGCCAACGATTTAGTAGAGGCTCAGTGCAAATATATAAACTATCCCACATTAAATCTTGTAGTAATGGATGAGGATAGTATAAATCTTCCTGAAATTATAAGTAGGATAGGCATATAATTAGAAATTTGGGTAAGCGTTATGCAAGCAAAATGTTATAATGAGTGAAAAAGGTTAAACGCAAGAAATAGCAATGTATTATCATTGATTTGTTTATTATAGCTTCCTAATTTTATTTGTTCCTATTACAACATTGTACTTAGAAAAATCTACCCACATACAACAAAAACAATTTGCACCATTACACTCATAATTTTTTTTTTGAAAGTAGAATGCTATAATTGGGTAGATTTTCTAAAGAAAATGTTGTAATAGAAAGAAATGAAAGTAGGATACAATAATACATAAATAAATGAAAGTACATTACTATTTCTTGCATTTAGCCGTAGTAGAAACTTTACCTTTGCACACAAATGCCGTATGCTCTTCCAGTTGATCTCATTGTAAGGTTGTGCATAAAGTTCATCTCTAAGTTGTAAAATCAAAGGAGTAATAGGACCCACAAATCTTTTTCCGTATAGGTACGACATTGGCATGTATACCAGCCGACAATAACACCACATTTTTGCTGAATTTAATAAATGAGAGATATTTCAAATTTTTGTAAATACACAAATCATGATACCTGATATTGGAATACACACTTTGAGACATGAATACGAGTAGATTAACCTGGATACATAGGAAGTAAAGAAGGAAGGAGCCAGAACTCCGGGGGCATTGGATTGGTTCCTGCCCACTCGCACACACCAAGTATCTAAAAACAAATAAAATTTTATAAGTTTTTCCCAAATATAAAGTAAAGAATATATTATATATAATATACTCACACAAAGGAAAAAGATAAAAGAAAAAGTTGATGTATTACAGAAAGCCATGTTTTGCCCCATGATGGGATAGTGGTGACAGTGCCATGATCCAAGATCCATTTGCGGGCTTTGGTGCATGCACCATTCAGACCACCATCCAGACCTTCACCCAAAAGCCGCATGCAAATGTAACTTAAAGTTGTCCCAAACATCGTGCTATGTCCCTCTATGTGAAACCCCCATCCACCATCTTCATTCTGTCAATTCCAGATAAGTTTTTAGAATTTTCAATCGTAAAGAAAGCCCATTTGAATTACAAAATTACGATTAGATTCGTTACATACCTGATGACAATATAAATAGCGTAGAATTTCTTTTCTGTATTCTGCTGGGAAAACAGTGTCAAGGTGGCCAGTGATATACAAACACATGACCAAGGGTTGCATGAAATACATGGGCCCAGCGTTTTCAGCAGGCCAATGACCATCACTGGCCTGCAAGGCTGCAAAGAAATTGACAGACCTCCGCAAGGCGGTTGTAGCCTTTTCATATGAGATTTCTTCAGAATCCTCAATTTTGACTTGGGGTATCGTCTGTTTGAATTGTTTCTCTTTTAGAAACTGCATATTAATTATAAGCATATTTAGTAAATTAACAGTTTAATACTATCAATATTACTATTGACGATCTGAATTTTGGTAATTCATAGACCTGCATGCGCCAAAGGAGATCACTGCTGGGCTTAACTTGGTGCCGGTGGTTCCAGTAATGGGTCCGAGCTTGTTCAACCTCGGCTAGCTCTTCTGGGTTTCCATGATTTGAATCGAACTCCCATATTTGCCTTCCGACAAAGTTGTTTGTGGTGTAAAGGTACGGATCATTTCCTCCTTCAGCTATCTTCAATCTCCACATATTTTTTTTTCCTTATTAAACTTCAAGTAAATGCAAAAGTAGAAAATATGGTGAAAAGTGTTATAGGGTGCACCTGCTTTTATATTAAGTGATTAGAATTGAAGAAAAGAACTCGATGATACTCGATTATCACTTTTACTTTTTCAGTTGACTGCGGTACACATTGTTTCACCAACATTATTCAACTTAAAATCACAAACATGTTTTACTTGTTTTATATATGAAATATAGAGAACTAAAACACGTAGAATTAATGAAGACGATTTTCTATAACACTACAAAAAATATGTGCAATAGGGGCACGGCGAGATTGGCAATAGCGGTGACACCGCCATTGCATTTGTGACGTCGCCAATATTGCATTAGAGGTGATTTAATTGTTAAAATGACAATTTTATTATCTGATCTTGAATTGCATTTATATTTTGATATTTTCATTATTACTTCAGAGTCAAAGGAAGTAAAAACAGCAAAGAGCAAAAAGAAAAACGCGAAGAAGAAAGGAGCAACATAAGAATAATGTTCCTGTATGCGCTATCTCAAATACTTCATCTACAGACAATGCCCCAAGGTTTCTAACCGTAATTTATTCTTTATAAAGTGATTGAACAAGTTCTTCGTTTTTTTTTATGTCTACAGGAATCAAATGGTATTGGTTCTGTGGGCCATAATGATAATAGGGTGAACAGCCGTTGTCTACCCAATATCAACGAGCTTTTGAAGTTGCAAGATTCAGAGAATGATAGATTTGGACTTGATGATGAGTTTGATGACTGTGATATAGGAGATGGGATAGATCCTGAAATAAAAGAGCAAATTGACAGGTACTTTCATTTAATATACTTTTCAGGAGTTTGAAAAATTTTAAGTTTTTACCTGCACATTCTAATTTATATACTCCCTCCGTTCCAATATTATTGTCCACCGACAAAAAACACATATAAAGAAAATCATTAATTACTACTAACTTTATTTAATAAAATGACAGTTTTGTCCTTACTTTGCATTTAATGTTCCATTAAATGCTTAGTTGGTTAAGTAATAATAAGGGGGTATTTTGGTAAAAATGTTATTTATCTTTAGAAGTGGATTATTATTTTGGGACAAACCAAAAAGGAAAGATGGACTATAATTTTGGGACGGAGGGAGTATTATTCTGACAGGGTTAAATGCATGAAATAGCAAAATACTTTCATTAATTTGTTTATAAAATCATCCTATTTTCATATCTTCCTTATAAGAAAAATAATTGAAAGTACAATTTCATAAATGAAACAAGGGTGGTAAATAAATGGATGTATATTGTTATTTTTAGGGTGATGTGTAAGTAATAGAATTAAATTGAAATTGAAAGTAGAATGGTTGAATGCAAAAGCTTTTATGACACGGCTAAAGGCAATAGCGACGACATTTAACCTGTTTAATTAACGAAATTACCTTGATTTCTTGTAGTGAGACCGAGGGGAAAATACAGGAATAGGAAACATCTAGCAAATGAGAAACTTGTGATTTAAATGCTAAAGATTAAAGGTATGTTTTTTTTTCTTTTTCTTTTCTTATTTATAAATCTTGAATAGTCATTAAAAGATTAAAGGTCTTTTTTTTCCTTCCTATTTATATAAGTCTTAAAAAGATAATACAAGTTAATGCGTTAAAGTATATATGTATATTTATTGTATTGTGGTTTAGCCCTTGGTATAGTCTTGTATTTGGCCCACAACCCATTGTATAATGCATGTGTATATAATCTTGTAGTTGGCCGCTGATAGCAAAACCAATTGCAACCACAATATGTGCATGTGTTTATCCCACCACCGGCCAACACAACCCACCCAAAGAGCCCCATGGGTCCACCTTTCTTCTGTTTCCAATTTCAAGCAACATTCGACTCAACAGTGGGTCATGCCCAATGTTGGTTTCCTTGGCCCGCCGCCTCAATATCCTTATGCCTACATTTATGTTGGATTATGAGACAACTACACCTTTAGCTAGCCTAAACAGTTTACAACCCAATATCGTCGATCGACCTACCTTATTGCCTCATTTGTTCAACACTCTACGTTTAAATGATCATGGAAATAAGGATTGGATTATGGATACGTAGGCTACATATCATGTTCATGCGAGGAATATTATCTCTGCTTATCGTTTGTATGAATAAGGTTTTCGTTATAAGTTTGACTTTTATTCTAGAAACATCTCTTTGTTTAGAGATAATGTGTTCTATTTTGAAACTTGTCCTAATAATGGAATATACGAAATCGATTTAAATGGTTCATACAAAAATGACACTTCAATGTACAACTTAACAAATAAGAAAACAAAGTCGGACATAAATAAAACTTATTTAACAAATAAGAAAACAAAGTGTTCATAACCCTAAAAGTAGTGTTTCCTGAAAATGACTCTATCTTGTATAAAGCAAGTGGGAGCCCCATTGATCTTGAAGAAATTCGAGAAACACAACCTTTAGTTGAGAATGATAATCAATAAAGCATTGTTGAACTTGAGATTATCTTTCAGATGTCGGTAACCAACCAACTGTACGTCACTCCAGTAGACCTCGTTAGGAACCTGAAAGATTTGGATTTGTGAATCCTGAAGAGGAAGTCTTCTTGATGGATCAATGTGAGCCCATCAATTTCAAGGTAGATACTAAAGATCCAAAATCTGAAAAATGGCTTGACGCCATGAGAGTTGAAAATTAGTCCATGAATGACAATCAAGTATGGGACGTGGTTGATTTACCTCCTAATAGCATAGCTATTAGAAGCAAGTGGATCTTCAAGAATAAGATCTACATGGACAGAAATATACAGAAATTCAAATTATAACTTGTCGCCAAAGGGTATACTCAAATTCAAGGTGTTGACTATGAAGATACTTTCTCAATAGTCGTTAAGATTAAATCTATTAGGATTATCATGGCTATAGTTGCATATTACGACCATGAGATGTGAAAAATGGATGTCAAAACTTCTTTTCTTAATAGATATCTTGAGGAAGATGTCTATATAGAAAAAACTGAAGGTTTTGTCAACCCAGATAACATAAAGAAGGTGTGCAAATTGAAGAAGTCCATTTATGGATTGAAACAAGCATCTAGGGCCTGGTATCATCGTTTTGGTGAGAATATCAAAAAGTTTGGTTTTTTCAGAAATTCCCGATGAACCATGTGTATACATCAAGGCAAGTTGGAGCCAAATGATTTTTCTAATTCTATATGTTGATGACATATTACTGATCGGGAAAGATATCCCAACATTGAAAGAGACTAAGGCTTACCTTAGTAATTCCTTTCAAATGAAAGATCTAGGGGATGTTGCATAAATACTTGGTATTATGACCTATAGAGATATTTCCCAAAGAGTTATCAAATTGAGTCATAGCACATACATTGACAAAGTCTTAAAATGCTTTTCAATGGATAACTCAAAACGAGGAATTGTACCATACTGCCTGACACCATTTCTAAGGCTGACGACCCTAGTACTGAAGATGAGATCAAAAGAATGAGTCGTATAATGTAGGCTTCATCAATAGGATCAATTATGTATGTTATGACTTATACATGGCTAGAAGTAGCTTATGTTATTAGTGTAACTGATACGTATCCTAATCCAAGCGAAAAACATTGTATGGCTATAAAGAAGAGTTAAGGAAGAGCTTACTTTAAGATGTTACATGGATGCTAGCTTCAAAATTGATCGATATAACTCATAATCGCAGTTGGGATACGTGGTCACACTTAATGGAGGAGCCATTTCCTGGAAAAGTTCAAAGCAAGAAGTGGTTGCACTTTCTGCAACAAAATCTGAGTATATAGCTACGTCTGAGGCATCTCAAGAAGTTGATTGGATGAAGAAATTCATTGGTGATCTAAAAGTTGTTCCAACAATACTAGATACATTCAATGGAAATTCATTTTCATTCATCAAGAATTAGAATTAGAAAATATACGCATTGAGAATGTTCATACAGATAGTTAAATGTGACTCGATCATTTGGATTATGCTCATGGAGCATTTGGAGCACTTAGATCGCAATGGAGCACTTTGAGTTCATGGAGCATGTAACAAAGGAACAGATCCTCCAAGAAAGGAATGGATCAAGTAAAAAAGGAACAAATCTTACAAAAGATGATTTGGAGCAACTTGGAGAAACTTGCAGTGGCTTGGAGCAACTTAGAGTGGTTTGGAGAAACTTGGCACAACTTGGAGCACTTGGACCAACTTGGAGCAACATGTTGTGCCATGATGACTGATGTTGCGCCATCCCTTGGGATGTTGCACCAAATGGAAGCATCTTGCGCCATCTATGAAGATGTTGGGCCAAAGGGGAAGAAGTTGCGCCAAAGGAATGGATGTTAAGCCACACAAAAGAGATGTTGCGTCACAAGGAAGAAAAGAAGGAGATGTTGCGCCATGAAGGTATGAAGTTGCGCCAAAGGAAGGAAGTTGCGCCATCTTGAGGAGATGTTGCACCATGGAGAAGATGTTGCGCCATCATGGACTATCTTGGTACATGATGTGCCATATCGATTCCTTTGTTGTGCAATGTTGATCCACGTTTTCCTAGAAGATGATCATGCTCAAGAAATACACCATGTTGTGCCACCATGATGAATGTTGGGCCATTAGTGTTCATGATGCGCCACCTGTGCATCATGATGCTCCACTATGGTCAAGGTGGTCCATCATGTGCGTTGCTAATACTCATGGATTTTATGACATGGAAGAATGTTCTAGAAGATGTTGCATGGTGGATTGTGATTAGTTGATACCTTTCATGTGTATCCAAATAAAGTCTTTGTTACCACAGGGAATGGTGATAATGTTGCTCCTGAAATGAATAAGTTGGTGAACTAAGACAATGCGAGTGTGACGAATGAAGGATTTTTATTTAAATCAAAACACAATCGAAAATGATTTGAACGAACATTCGAAAGTTTTACAACGTCAAAATAAAACAAAACATGTTTGGGCAGTGGAAAGAGAAAAATCTGTTGTTGAAAATAAAAACAAAGAAAAATGTGTTGATTCTTTGCCTAATGATCCAAAACATCAAAAGGCAAAAACACAAATTTTCAAAAAAGAAGTAGAAAAATTGGCTTCTGAAAAGGGAATTTCGAATTCAAAAGCACAGAATAAAGCATATTGAAAAAATGAAAAATCTTTTCACAAACAAAAGGTTTTCAAACAAAAATCTCCTGAAACTGAAAAGAAGTTTTCACAAAATGCAAAGAATTTTCAAAATAAATCTTTTAAAAAGCAAAATGATTTTCGACAAGGTCAAAACCATGTCCAAAATAACTTTCGGCAAGGTCACAAAAATTTTCAATAACAAAATGGTTTTCAAGGAAGTTTCCAAAATCATGGACAAAGGAGTTTTAATCAAAACCAAAAAAAATCAACAAAATTCACGTGTTGGGTATCAAAACCGTTTTCAATATTATTTACAAAAGTCATCTCCCAAAAGACATTTTGAGAAATTAGAAATTGAAGGAAGGAAGAGTGTACCTTTTAAACCTGAAAATCCAAATTTTGCAAATCCTGATTCGAAACAAAAGATGAAAGCTTCATTCACCAAAGGCAGAAATGATATCAAGAATATCAATCACTGGGTTGAAGGAAAGGGAAAACAATACCAATCATGAAAGTAGTCTCAAGAGCAAATTCAAAATGCTTACGAGAAGTACTTAAATGAGTCAATGAGTGGAAGTACTTCATCAAGGGAGTCTACACCAACAGTGCGAAAGTGGAAAGAAGTTCAAAAGAAGAAAATTGATGTTTCTTAGAAAAAGGTTGAAAAAGAGAAAATCAAAGTTGAGCCTTCGTCATGGCATGATTATATTTCGATGCCTAAAGCTGATGAAGTTGACTCAACTGACAATCTAAAATCGAAAGTTCGTAATTGGGGTTTAGGTTCCTCATTGCACAATATGTTTCAAACTAATGTCCAAGGACCCAAAAGGTCTTGGGGACCTATATTGTTCTAACTAATTACAGGTACTATGTGACGATCAATATGACAAAAATTGGTATATCGATAGTGGATGATCATGTCACATGACTAGGAGGAAAGAAAATATGAGAGACTAACAAAAGTTGGAAAAAGCAGGTGTGGTCAAGTTTGGAAATAACAAAAAATTTAAAGTCAAAAGATATGGAAAAGTGATGAATAGGAAATTCACGATGAATCGCGTTGCTTACGTTGAAGGATTGAAGCATAATCTGAGTAGTGTTTCGCAACTAGTTGCTGGAAAAGGAAATCAGGTTCTTTTTGATAAGGAAGGTAGTACAATCTCCAACAAGGAAATGAAAGAGGTTCTGCTAAAGTCAAAACAAAAGGGAGACATGTTCACTCTCGACATGAAACCAATTGTGGGCATTCCCTCTGTGTGTTTGCTATTGAAAACATCTTCGGATCTTAGTTAGTTATGACATAGACGTCTTTCTCATCTCAACTTCAAAAACTTAAATAAACTTGTTCTTAATGATCTTGTTTGTGGTTTACTTGTTTTGAAATTTGACAATGATCATTATGTGCAGCTTGTGAACAAGGAAAACAACATCATTAGGTTCATCCGACTGTAATTGATTCAAAAATCATTGATACTTTAGAACTGTTCACACTGACTTGTATGGACTTTTGGACTGTTGAGTCACTCCATGAGAAGAAGTACATACTAGTTATTGTTGATGATTTGTCACGGTTTACTTGGGTTTTCTTTCTTTGATAGAAGTCTGAAACTACTCAAGTGATGATTGATTTTCTCAAGAATATTGAATTATGATTGAAAAGAAAAGTTTGAAAGAAAAAGAGTGATAATGGAACAGAGTTCAAAAATCGAGTTTTAGATTCATTTTTTACTGAACTATAAATATCACACAACTTTTTGTCTCCATACACACCGCAACAAAGTGGTGTTATCGAAAGGAGAAATCGTTCCTTGTGTGAAGCGGCGAGAACAATGCTCACATATGCGAACTTGCCACAATATTTATAGGCAGAAGCGGTTTCGACAGCTTGCTTTACGCAAAATCGTTCTTTCATTCATCGTCATTTCAATATTACACCTTATGAGATAATAAACAAAAGGAAACCTAATGTTAAATGTTTCCATGTTTTTGGGTGCATATGTTTCATAATGAATCTCAAGGATAATCTCTCCAAATTTCGGATGAAAGTTGATGAGGGAATTTTCTTTGGTTATTTTCACAATTTTGTTGCCTATAGGGTGTTGAACAAGCGAACAAGGAAGCTCGAATAAAATTTAATCTCACATTTGACGATCATTATGTCAGGAGAGTTGAACAAACATTTATCCAGAAACCAATTATTGCTTAATCAAATGTTGAATCTGATCAAATGCTTACCTTTGACGTTGATCTTCATTTGACTTTTGGTATTCCTGACAGGGCAATCAACATTGAGGTCAATGTTGAAGATTTTCCAGAAGCATCGAAACATTCTGAAGATTCAAAAATCAAAAATTAAGAAAATGAAGCACGTTCTTCATTAACCTCAAGAGTCAATGTCGAAAGAATGCAAGTTTCAACTGATAATAAAGTGGAGGGGGAGCACTTGGTTTCTTCGTCTCAAAACGAAAGACATGATTCACATGTTGAAGAGGAGCATATGCCTAACCAAGCTAATGTCGAGGGGGAGCATCACACCACAAATCCTTTGTTGAGGGGGAGCCAAGTAGATCAAATCATGATGAGGGTAATGATAGAGATAATGATTTTCATGATGTTACTGATAATATCTCAATTGTAGGAGAAGTATCGAATGCTGAAGAAATATGTGAAGATGCACATTTAGAATTTGATCCTACATATCCACCAATGGACAAATGGACACGAGACCATCCAAAGGAACAGATTCTTGGTGATCTAAATTTTGGTGTCTTGACACGAGCCCATATTCGAGCCTAAAATAAGGTGTTGAATGTTCATCAAGAATTTTGTATGTTCAATGTTTTCATTTCAAAAATAGAACCAATAATAGTCAAGAATGCATTAGAACATCCTGATTGGGTTGTTGCAATGCAATCTGAGCTGGCTAAATTTGAACGAAATATGGTTTGGAGATTAGTTCCTAAACCTGATGTCGTTTCGCTAGTAGGTATAAAATGGGTTTTTAAGAATAAAAATGACAAAGAAGGAAATATTGTTAGAGACAAAGATAGGATAGTCATAAAGGATTATTCTTAAAAAGAGTGTATTGATTATGAGGAAACCTTTGCCCCTGTCGCAAGACTCGAGGAAGTACAAATTTTTCTAGCCTATGCAGCTCACAAGGATTTTGACGTCTACCAGATGGATGTAAAGTGTGCATTCCTCAATGGTGTTATGGAAGAAACGGTGTATGAACTATAACACCTAAAATCAGGACATAAAATTTTTTGTTTTTAGATTAATAAATCGTTAATACACATCTTTCACATAAAGCCAGAGTAACTAATTTTTAGCAAAACATCAACAAATCAGTGTAATTCACAGAAGGCGGAAACATGCGGTGTGTGCTCTATAATCATCTCGAGCCCTTCCAATTGAAAATCGAAGTACCTGAAACGTAAACTGAAAACCGTAAGCACAAAGCTTAGTGAGTTCCCCAAAACATCATACAACATACAACCACAGATTATCATGCACATACATAGAGTAGCCATGGGCTCCCCATATGGTCTTTATCTAGTATGTCATGGGCTCCCCATGGTCTTTACCTGGAATTCCATGGGCTTCCTCCATGGTCTGACATGCAACTGCCACGGGCTCCCCCCGGGGGGTCTTCCATGAAAGTATCACATAGACAACTGGCATACCATATAACACGTATTCATCAATCGGTTCAACGAGAATTTCTTCCTTGGGTTGAGCCCTAGCGACTTTATAGGTTCCTTCATCATTTCATTCTTAAATATATTCAATATCAATTGTACTCCCACTGTCCTCTTTTCATATGATCTCTCTCTCTCTCTCTCTCTCTCTCTCTCTCTCTCTCTCTCTCTCTCTCTCGCGTGCGCGCGCGCGAAAGACTCCCCTTCGTGTTACAAAGACCACGTTCTCACTAGGTTTGTAGAACAAATATCCAAAGGACTTCTGGTGATAGCCGATGAAAATACATCTTTCACTTCAAGGTTCAAGTTTGTCGTGAGTCTCTAGTCTAACGAAAGCTTCACAACCCCAAACCTTGATATGTGCTAACGAGGGAACCTTCCATGTCCACATCTCGTGAGGTGTTTTGGCAACCTTCTTAGTTGGGACAAGATTAAGAACGTAGGCAGTAGTCTTTAAGGCATACCCCCAGATTGAGTTTGGAAGAGAAGCTAGACTTATCATGGAACGAACCATGCCCAACAAGGTTCGATTGCGCCTCACATCCACACCATTAAGTTATGGTGTCCTAGGAGGTGTCAGTTGTGAAACTGTTACATATTCCTTGAGGTAGTCGTGGAACTCAATACTAAGATACTCTTCGCCTCTATCGGATCTAAGCATCTTTATCTTCCTGCCCAATTGATTCTCGACTTCATGTTTAAGCTCTTTGAACTTTTCAAAGGTTTTTGACTTATGTTTGATTAAGTAGATATAGCCATATCTATTATAATCATCAGTAAAAGTCACATAGAATCGATTAGCATCCCTTGTGGTATATCTGAAGGACCCACACACATCTGTGTGTATGATATCCAACAATCCTTCACCTCTTTCACAAGACCCAGTGAAAGGTGATTTTGTCATCTTACCTAAAAGACAAGATTTGCATTCATCATCTAACCTTAAGTCAAACAATTCCAACACTACATCCTTTTAAAGTTGGGTGATGTGTTTCTTGTTAATGTGTCCAAGACAACAATGTCACAAGCACGCTTTGTCTATACCATTATACGAATCAATATGAAATACACTATTACCTAAATTGTCTACATGCATCACAATTTCATACACACCATCACAAGGTAAAGCTTCAAAATAAAAAAACATCATTTTTATAAGTAGAAATAGAACCATTATCATCATTAAAAGAATATCTAAGACCTTGTTTAAACAATGCATGAAAGGAAATAATGTTTCGAGTCATTCCTGATGAGTAGCAACAATTCAATAAATCTAAACTAACTCCATCACTAAGCACAAGACTATAAACTCCAATTTTGGTGACAGGTGAAGATCGTCTATTCCCCATGATCAAGTTTATTCTTCCATCCTCCACATCCTCACTTCTTCTTAGCCCCTGTATCCAGAACAAATGTGAAATCCACATCTTGTATCAAGGAACCAAGAACGAGAATATGATGAGTTTTTAGATAAGATAGTGTATATACCTGCAGAATTCGGCTTCACCTTGTCGTCTTTGATGTCCTGCAGATACTTTGGGCAGCTTCGTTTCCAATGCCTTTTATCGTTGCAGTAGAAACAAGCGGCCTCTTTGGGATCAGAGACAGGTGGAACATCAGAACTAGATTTTCCTTCGGGCCGATTGCTTGACGACTCAACTTGGGACTTTCCCTTCCAGTGTTGCTTGGAAGGACATTTCCTCTTTTTCCCTTTCTCTTGACCAATGTCCTGAACGGGAGCACTAGCATGAGTGGAGGCAATACTTTTCTCTTCATCCCTGCTTCATCTATTCGTAGGAGGTTGTGCAATTGAAACAAAGTAGTTTCATTGTTGTTCAAATGATAAGTCAATATGAACTGATCATAACAACTTGGCAAAGAGTTCAACACTATGTCGATTGCCAACTCTTCATCAAAAATCACATTCATCTTGAAAATCCTGTCCACATATCTTTGCATTCTCTGAACGTGGTTGCTAACATATTCTCCCTCTTTCATCTTGCTAGCTATAAGGGATTTTACCACCTCATACTTTTCCTGACTAGCTCGCTTATGGTGCTTCTATATAAGGTCCTTGTTCATCTCGTACAGCTAGTAATCCTCATAGTATCTCTGCAATTCAGGAGTCATTGTGGCCACCATGATGCAAGCAACTTTTGTTGCATCATTGTAATGCTTTTTGTAGGTTACCATTTCTTCAGGAGTAGCCTTTTCTTCGTGGATCTCATCCAATGGTCTCTCAAGGACATACTCCTTGTCCTCGAAATGAAGGGCCATTTTTATGTTGCGCATCCAATCATTATAGTTTGTTCCATCCAATTGCACCTTGGATAAGATGTTCAACAAGGAGAAGTTATTGAGGAGGAGGAGGATGAGGAGGAACCAGAAGCATTGGTTGGAGTAGACATCCATAAAAGAAAGATAGTTTTTAGTTAGATAAGAATAATCCTAAATATAACACCCACAATGAAATATCAAGGCTAGGATCCAACTATTTTTTTTTGAAAGAGCCAAAGCTCAGCAAAATGGCTAGGATCCAACTAAATAATTCACAACTTAGAAAATGGATGTCGTAATCTAATTGTAAATTATATAAGGGTATGTAAATGACGATTTACCAATTTCACCACAAGAAAACAAAATTTGAATGAATTACGTTTTTAATGAAATTCCAAGATCTTTTAAGATTCATTGAAACTCTTCAATGGCATGTTTAATCTCGATTATGCTCTTCCATCTGTGACTGGGATATCGAAGATCACAAACCAGATGTGAATAACCATGAAAATTAGCTTTGTGCTCTCGATGTCGTTTATCATCTTATTTTAATATGCCAATTAACCACATGCGCTCCATTAATCAATGATAATTTTCGAGACACCTATTGCCATTCTTTAATAGTCCATAATAGTGTGGCAGTTAATCACACACGCTCCATTAACGACGTATAAAGTGCAATGTGCAATTTCATGGGTTAGCATACAAATTCACATGTTTCCTAAAGTAACTAAGACTGTGAATTTTAATAAAAGATTTTTTAATTCATTATATTTATTAATGAGAATTAATATGTCCTATCAAACCTGTTCGGATAATGACCCTCCACCAATTAAGGAAGCGGTGAGTGAGATTGGACACCCATTCAACTACCATTTTATAGGCAGTTTCCTTATACCTCCCTCCAATAGATCGGCTTCATGAATGAGGCGTACTAATGGCTCAACTGACTTAGTCTTATAAGTATAGTAATAATTAAACATTTAATTCTATATATAGTATAAGGTGTATTTTTAAAACTTTTCAAAAATACTAGTGTATATTTTAAATTTTTTGAAAATTAAACAATTAATTTAAATTTAAAATTAAACCAAATAATATTTGACATTAATTATTAAGTTCAATTAATATCCAAATTAATTATTTATACACTTAAGAAATCAATCATATTAATCAACAAATAATTAATCAAGTCAAATACTTATCTCCTAACTTCTAGGATTTTATTTTATCATGATATATTCAATAAAATCGGATTTGGCAAGTAAATATAGCAGATAATTATCACATGTAAGCAGATTAGGCAGATAAGCATCGAAAATTCGGATCTAATTGAGCTCACGTAATGAGCAGCGATTTTTCAAAAAATTTAGTTTCCTTTTGTTTGATCAATTCACCAATGTGCAAATACATGAAAGATAGCCATAAGGCTCTGATACCACTGATGGGAAACGTAGGTTACAAAATTTCTATGCACTAAGTGGAAAAACATTTAAACAATTTAAATGATCAAGGCACATGCAACCTAATAAGGATCTATGCCTTTCACATATAGGCAATATACTATGAACTATCATCCTACAAAACTTTCTTATATAAAATCGAATTCAATAGAATAAGAAAGTTACCTTGAAGATTGTTATTGCAAACAATCTTGAATCTTTTTTCAAATCTTTTGGCAGCTAGCACCACAAGCGGCATGCCTCTGATGGTTCACACCCAAGACTAGCAACTAAGGATTATGGAGAGGGAGGAGGTGATTTTCGGCCAGATCTCTTCTAGGGTTAGGAGTCCTAAAATTCATAGCCCTAGGGGCCTTTTTATTGTGAAATCAGGAAACCCTAGATAAGCTCAAACTCAATATAATAATATTATCTTGAACAAGGTAATTATTCAGCTTCCTAATTATCCACCAATGATAATTCTAGAAACCTTAAGGCTTCTTAAAATCGTCCATAGCCTCATGGAGGGTTCGAGAGTGCCTCTTGCTCAACTATTGAACAATTGCACTTCAGTCCCTACACTTTCAATTGATTTTGTTAATCACCAAATTAATTCCAATTAATTTCTGATTAAATATTAATTAAATATTACTATTTCTAATTAATATATTATTTCCATAATATATTAAAAAATTATTTATTACAAGTTATTAATCAAATAATAAAACATCATCTCTCTACAAAATAACCATGTCCAATTGCTAGGTTTGAGGGCAACCCAAAAAGACTGTATTACTATCAATTCAACTTTATACCAATTATAGTTATGGGCTTAGACACCTAATCCAACAATATATATATATATATATATATATATATATATATATATATATATATATATATATATATCAAATGAATAATAGTAGAAAATATATATGTAATTATTAATTATATACAAAATTATTGCCATAAGTCACGACTTAACAAATGTTGTGGCTTGCTAGCTCCAACTCATAAAACTTGAGGCTTGACATTACCGCCATGCCAAGTCTCACATTATTAAGAACCTTGATTATAGGTCAGCAATTAACAGTTGTTTCCTAAAAAAAATAGACGCTACTTTGGCAATAATAATTTCAATATGTGAAGTAAATTTGGAAATCTCAGTATTATCATATTATTCCCCAATTATTTTAGCAGAATGATGTTGTCATATCACATATGTGCTTTTCATATTCAACATGAAAATTAGATTGAAAAGTACAAATTCTTTCATCATGTTTGACAACGAGAGATTTAAAACAATAGCAAAACTTGTGGTCTTTTCATCATATAGCTTGGATGGTTTATGTGTAAAGCTAGTAGTACAACATGCCTTCGAGCTGCTTCCGATAATCAGCTAGCGCCCATAGTGGGAATACACTCCTATATAGTGCATAGTGCAACATGCAGTTCTTATTGAAGACTCCACTTATTTCCTGACAAATAAAAGTGGATGAATAATTAAAAAATTAGGTGAAGGAGCAACTATATTTTCCTTCTTTATTGAAATCCAACAACTATAGAAATCATTTACTGGTTTATTCTAACATGTTTGTTAGAGTAAATTGTATGAAGTCCCTATGGTTTGGGATAGTATGTGTGTTTAGTCCATAACTCCTTTATTTTTCACTCGGATAGCCCCTATGGTTGGTTCTATATCAGTTTTGGTCCTTAATTAATATAAAATGACTAATTTACCTTAACCTACTTTTAAAACCAGATTACTATTATTATTATTATTATTATTATTATTATTATTATGTTAAAGAAGTTTATAAATAAGTATTTAGGTTGTATAACCCCACCACTAGCAAACCTATGACTTTATGGCACTCCTTTCTCTCGTATCAAACCTGACGAATACCAACCCCTCTTCTTCCTTATTTTCTCGCTTCATTTGTAACCACGGACCAATGGTTGCCATCGTTCTCTTCTCTTTCCCAAGCAACCGATAACCCTCTTTAATGTGTGTGTGTGTGTATATATATATATATATATATATATATATATATATATATATATATATATATATATATATATATATATATATCAAGGTTGTAAAAAATGTTTGACGTTAGGTAATTGGTGGACTGAGGTTGAAGGATTACTCGGATAGGGGGATTAATCGGAGGATTAAACTAGGACCCTAAATTGCTAATTCATTGAATTTTTAAAAAAATTAAATATGACTAATATCATAACAAAGTTCGTAAATACCACTAATGATTGATACAACAGTAATCGTTCCCCAAATAGTTTTATTGAAATTAAACTTCTTCAAAGAGTTAAAATTTTACTCATTTGCTACTTCTTTGCTCATTTTTGTAAAAAGAGATTAACCATTAGGCGCCTTCTAGTCATTTGGGTAGCGGCTAGTGACTGATCAAATATTAATCGGGACCTAGTAGGGACTTTTACGACACTGATATATATATATATATATATATATATATATATATATATATATATATATATATATATATATATATATATATATATATATATATATATATATATGATCTTTTGAAAACTCATACACTCCTAAGAACCCGAGAACCTTTTTTGTTATAAATTTAATAAAAAACGAAAATTATGCATATCTAAAACATGTATATATAAGTACTTTTGTCTAAGCAAATTTCAAAAAAAAAAAAAAAAACATGTATATATGAAATGTGCATATATGCAAATCATGTAATTCATATATATACGACGCAAATATGGATCATGCACATTTTGTATATACACTTTTTTTTGAAATTTCTTTAAATGAAAGTTCTTATATATGCATGTTTTAGAGGCGTATAAATGTTTTTTTAATCTACAACAAAAAATGATTTCGGGTTCTCACGAATATTTGGGTTTTCCAAGGATCCCGGTCCATTGAAAAATCAAAGATTCATAAAAAGCTTAGAACATTTTCCATACCTATATTCTCAACTCTTTTTACCAATCTTTACACATTGTGGAAAGTATAGTGTGTTGCCATATATTTGGTAAGGGGATATAATAAAAAATAAACAATAAATAAAATAATAAATGAATAACTATCATAAAAATACAAAAACATTTGTACGTTTAATGTGGTTTGTGATTCAAATATGGAGCATTGAGCAAAAATGAATAGGTGAAAAAATAGATTTTGTTGTAGAAAAAAGTGAGAATTTTATTATTTTTCTCAATGTACCACTTATATTTTTAGGTTACGTTGATTTCTGTGTATTCTATTTGTGTGATTTTATGAGTGTCTAATATGTTTCTTGAATACAATTCTTATAATATATATGTTATACTGTTTTTATTTTAATAAAACTTATAGTACTTTCATCCTATTCGTTACTTGTTATATATATATATATATATATATATATATATATATATATATATATATATATATATATATATCATTATTTTAACAATATTATATTAACCTGATACGTGGTCATTTGCCTTATGTATATTTCGTTATTTTAACAATATTATATGAACTAGGGTAGCTAGGGGCTAATGTCTTTTACTTGTATTTATGTTTCTTTCATTTTATATTGTTTAATAGAACTTCTTTTGTTTTGTTATATTCAGAAAATCACCATTTTCCAGCTGAGAATTGATCAGTAACTTAGTTGCTCTTTGTAAGGGTTTCGAGTCTCTCTCAGTTGCTCTTTGTAAGGGTTTCGAGTCTCTCTCCATCTGAATGTTTCATTATTTTAACAATATTATATGAACTAGGGTAGCTAAGGGATAATGTCTTTTACTTGTATTTATGTTTCTTTCATTTTATTTTGTTTAATGGAACTTCTTTTGTTTTGTTATATACAAATATTACCTGTTGAGGAAAATCACCATTTTCTAGCTGAGAATTGATCAACAACTTAGCTGCTCTTTGTAAGGGTTTCGGGTCTCTCTCCATCTAAATGTTTGGAAAAAAAATTGAATTAAAAATTATAGATTTCAAAAGAGACTGAACTTTATAATTACAGTCAGAATTAGAATTTTATTTTCACCTGTCGAGACTTAATCAGTCCCATCATAGCCCATGCGGTGTGTACCAAGTTCGATCTGCCTCCTTCCAATGGTATGTATTTCTGTTCATAGAGTAAAACATATTACTTATTTTCTCATTATTATTCTTAAAACAACTTGTTATGTGATTATGTCATAGTGTTACCTTTTCTGTGCAGGATTTGTAGCTTTCTCCCCAACCACCATCATCCAATTGCTTTTCTAGAAGAAAGCTAACAGCTTTTCGAATTGCGTAACAATTTGCAAATGTCTTACCGACAGCTATCAGTCCTCCAAGTGCAAACCAAGTACCATATGTAAAACATACACCCCAGTTTCCATACCTAATACCCATTACGTTAACAAAATGACAAGAAAATTAGTTCTTGATTGTTTTGAAGTCTTCTTTTAGTATAAAAAGCAGAAACATAAACTAAAACAAACCATGACCCATCTTGCATTTGCATTTTCTCCAAGTATTCACTTGCAAGTGTAAGGAAACTTTCTATCTCTTTTCTTCTATGTTGAGGGTGTAACTTCTTAAACAAAACAAGTGCTTGAATCGTTGATGATGTGCACTCAATATACCTAGTCAACATATTGTAAGGGGGTGTTTGGATTGCTTTATTAAGCTATTTATTAGCTTATTGTGGTTTGACACTGCCAATAAGCAAATTTTAGGTGTTTCGATAGAGCAAAAATAAAAGTCTTTATTTACTTAAATAAGGAGTATTTCATAAGTCAATACCTTCTAACTTATCTAAATTAAACAACTTTCAACTTATTTAAACCAAATTATCTACTAAGCTTCTGATAACCCTACATTTTTATATACATACATCTAAGATGGATGTTTGGTCATTTTACGTGAATAAGAAAAATTTGCTAAACACTAAAGAACAATTTATCGACTTAATCTGTTTTAATGCCGGATAAAGTTAATCCAAATTTTTTTTAAACTCTATTTTGACACCAGATAAGTTAAGAAACACTTTTACAAATAAGTATATTAAGCACTTTTACTTTGCTTAATTACTACATTTCATAAAATAAAATAGTCTTTATTCTTTGAAGTTTGAAAGATTAGTTTTTGTATATGTAATCCTTGTTGGTAGCATTGATTCTCCTCTTTTATAGGATAGATAGCTATCCATTAATAGAAGAATCCTTGTATATATACAAACATACATACCATCTTGTCTTTTTGGGTCAAAAGAGAATACAATATTAAATATTCAATATTCTAAAGTATCATATATCTCATGTATATTTATCCAAACGATTCCTATATAATGGAAATGAAAGAGAACCTAAATATAGTTATATATACAATTGGAAGGAGATATGGAAAGTGTAACTTATGTAGGACTCCTACTCATGCTCAATAACGATGTCAGCAAACATCTCTGTAGGATTGAAAATCTACAATGAAACAAAATAAATATATGATGGAGTACTATCGTAAAAGATTCACATGTTAATAAAAATTTCCCTATGACTTAGATACCTCCAACCACTCGGATGATCCTGCTGGTTCCCATGCCGCTACCCCACCATTCTTGCTCTATATTATTTTCACAATCAAATTAAACTATGCATAATGCATATTAATAATTTCTTTAAATTTATTATAAAATGGATTGTGTCTTGAACATTACAAGTGTTTCCAAGAAATGGAAGCTGAAGCAAGTATACACCAACCTGTAGTGAAAGTATTATGTTGACAGCATCATACAGTTGCTCAGGTTTCATCATTTCACCAACAATTTCTGATGGCATTGTTGAGAGTATTAGACAACACTGGGGACAAAACAGTAATTAGACCATAAGGATTACATATATAAGGAAACCACATTTAACCAGTCATACCTTTAGCCCATCAGCAGTACAATCTGAAACTTGCCATCCATGGTCTTGATCTGAAAAGGTCCATGAACCTTTAGAGATATGTCTGTGCATGCTTTTAAAGTCACCAAGAGGATTTCCTTTAACCTAAATATGAGTTAAAGAATAAAATAAGGATTAATGAATTGATGATGACTCAAGAAATACACAAGAGCTTTTAAACCTGTGAAGCTTTTATAAATCCATGTCCTTTCATCAAGGTATGCCCAATTTCTTCTGTAAGATCAGTAGCTAGCAAAGCTTGGATGGAAAGAGCAGCATCCCACTCTTGGCTTCCAAAACTCTATTTTCAAAGCATAACCATTAACTCTTGTTAGTAGAACATTTAAAATACTAGGTCGTAGAATATTTGGAAATAGCATGAAAATTATGTTTTTTTTTGTCTCACCTGCATTTTCATTCCATCTTCAGCAACCCAGATAAAATCTGGGATTCGAGAAAGATGCTTTTTGAAATAAATGCCATTTGGATCTTCAACCCAGCATGCTAGCATGCACAGTGACTGTACAAAGGTAAAATATTGCAATACTTATCTTTATCATTCTTGATTTGTACTTAAGGCTAGTGCAAGAAATAGCAATTTACATTCATTTATTTATATATTATAATATCTTACTTTCGTTTATTTGTATTTCAACCTTATACTTGCAATTTGTATCTAGGGGTATTTAGGATTGCTTATTTAAAATAGTTTATACAGACTGAGAATTAAAACAAAAACGTGTTTAATCTTAGCTTAATAGGTACCAAAATGTAATAAGCTGATTAGATATTTTTTAGTTATTTGTGTGACAACATTAACACATACATGTTATTAAATTTGTCGAATTGCAGTTAAAGTTATTATGCTATGCTTTAAATTACATTTACTTTTTTCCTTTTTAATAAATGCAATAAGCAATCCCAAGTAATGTACTATGAATAAGAAATCCTAAGTTAATAGCAGATACAACATCCCCATACATACACTACACATGGGTTTCTCTACGATTTTAGTGTGATTAAGAAGGCCTATTAAAAAACTAAAATAAAAAGCCTTTTAATACCTTTTGTTTGCTCATGGAGAAATCTGGTTTATGTTGTTTAGGTTAAGATAGTAGTGAAAAGTAATTAGATTTCCACATGTTATAAGCAATTTCCTATAAGTGAGGATGAGTTAACTTATTGAAAAAACTTTATTTAGTTCATTATGTGCTTTTTAAATGCATTCGAACACTTAAAATAGTTTATTACCGGTTTAAACCATAATAAGTCAATAATTACTTAAAATAAACAATCCCAAATGCCCCTTGAAACATTGTAGTTTGAAAAATCTATGTAGTAATAGGATTGTACTTTTAGTTTTTTATTTGATTAAAATATTTTATTCTGAAAAATCTACCCAAATATCATAGCATTTCTTTATCTTTATATGACATGGCTATATATGGGTAGATTTTTAAATTACATTGTTGTAATGGGAGCAAATGCAAGTAGGTCTGTCGAAAAAACCCGAAACCCGTTCTACCCACCCGACCCGTTTCGAATTCGGGTAGAATGGGTCGGGTAGAACGGGTAACGGGTATGAACATTCGGGTAATAGGTTAACCCGATAATAATATAGGTCGGGTTTTAGGTATGAATATTTATTTTCGGGTATACCCGAATACCCGAATTCGTTTTTTAAATAATATCAAATATACAATACAGTCACGTACGCACACTTCAAATAAAACAAAACCTTTCGTTTCCTTCTTATGAACGACGGCTCGACAGTCGACGCAAACTTGCAAAGGGAATACGACGCTGAAGCTGAAGTCCTGAACCGTCATCACAATTCTCAGTTTCTCTCTATCGCACGTAATGGAATTACAAAAGTACATAACATATTATAATGATTTGTACTTGTTAATTGTATGGAGTATTTTCCTACCCAATTCTTTATTAAACCAACCAACATGTAAAAAAAAAATATCAATAAGTGTCATTTAAGAAATTTCCGGGTATACCCGATAATTACCCGACCCGACCTCAAACCCGAATACCCGAAACCCAAAAACCCGAATTACAATATAGGTCGGGTATTGGGTATTATTTTCTTAAGGAAATACCCGTTCTACCCGACCCGTTCTATCCGAAACCCGAAAATTTTACCCGTTCGACACCCCTAAATGCAAGTATGTTGTGATATATATAAATAAACAATTGCTATTTCTTTCACTTAACCCATGTACTTATTATCCTTATTGTGTATGTATGTTGTATACCTTTTCCACAGCACCAATTGTGATATATCGACTATTCTCATCTTCATAATGGATATGTTTCATTGTTGTCTCCAATGCTTTCTTTCTTAATTTATTAAATGGCCAACGATTTTGCAGAGACTCCGTACAAATATATAAACTATCCCACATTATATCTTGTAGCAATGGATGATGAACATATATATCTTCCTGAAATTATATAAGTTGGATTGGCATATAATTAGAAATCCGGGTAAGCATTATGCAAAACAGAATGTTATAACAAGTGAAAAAGGTCAAACACAAGAAATAGTAATGCACTTTCATTGATTTGTTTATAGTTTCCTACTTTCATTTCTTCCTATTAAAACATTGTACTTAGAAAAACCTGCCCATATATAGCAAAAGCAATTTGCATCGTTACAATAAGATTTTTTTGAAAGTACACAATGCTATAATTTGGTTGATTTTTCAAAGAAAATGTTGTAATAGAAAAAAAAAATGAAAATAGAATGTTATAATACATAAATGAATGAAAGTATACTGCAATTTCTTGCATTTAGCCCTAATAAAACTTCACCTTTGCACACAAATGCCGTATGCTTTTCCAGTTGATCTCATTGTAAGGTTGCGTATAAAGTTCATCTCTTAGTTGTAGAATTAGAGGAGTAATAGGACCCACAAATCTTTTTCCATATAGGTACGACATTGGCATGTATATCAGCCGACAGTAGCACCACATTTTTGCTGAATTTAATAAAAGAGAGATATTTCAGATTTATTGTTGTAAAATACGACGGATCCAAATTGACTTAAATAATATTAGCTCAATGCGGAATGGGATCAAAAATTATCAAAGCGTAATAATCACAACGTAATACGAATAAAATAAATAGAATAGAGACACAGGAATTTACGTGGAAACCCAAATCGGGAAAAAAACCACGGGCGGAGGAAGCCGAGAAACAATTCACTATAATTTGCAGTGTTTACAGGGATTATGAAAGAGATTACAAAATAGAGTGGGAGAGCTAAAATACACGGTGGTGTATCAGTATATATATGTAATGCTTTTTTATATATACTTGGATGATTTTTTTGGTTGTGTTCTTTTCTCTGGTTCATGGCTTAGGCTATTTATAGCCAAAAGCAATATAATATGAATTGTAGAAAAAATGTGCCGTCCGAATTCCAATTGTAGGCGCCTACCAAAAATTCACCGTCCAAATCAAATTCACATATATATACTACTATTCATAGTCAAGCTATGAATAGTGAAAGATAGACGTCGAATTTCATTTCAATTAACATATATATTACTATTCATAGTCAAACTATGAATAGTAAATGATAAGTTACTGAAATAACCCCTGAACTATTTGCCACTTGCTAATTTTGGAGGCAACTTTTCCACAATCTCCACCTTGACATCAAAATTAAGCAAGTCATGCTTTACGATTAGTCAAAACCTATAGCTCACCAAACTCTAAAACTTCTATAAGAACCTGCAAATTTTATATAGAGAAAAAATTGTTTCCGAAAAATAAATAATACTTCCTCCACCATGAGCCTTCAGGCTCAACTACGATCAGAAACACCCACCATGTCCAAACATAATTTGAACTTGGCTATAGGAAGACTTTTGGTGAACATATCAGCGGGATTATAATCTGTATGAATCTTGTCCACAACACAATCACCTTTTTCAATGATATCCCGCACAAAATGATAACGAATATCAATATGCTTTGTTCGGTCATGAAACATTTGATCTTTACTCAAGAAGATAGCACTCTGGTTGTCACAGAAAACTGTGGTCACCTTTATTCTATCATCGAGCTCTCCAAATAACCCCTTCAACCAGATATCTTCCTTAACTGCTTCTGTAATCACCATGTACTCTGCCTCGGTAGAAGACAGGGCAACTATAGACTGTAACTGGGCTTTCCAACTAACAACACAACCATTTAGAGTAAACACATACCCTGTAATTGATCTTCGTTTATCCAAATCTTTGCCATAATCTGAATCAACATATCCGAACACCCCAGTGTTAGATTTACCAAAACTTAAACACATAGAAGACGTACCGCGTAAATAACGAAAAATCCACTGTACTGCTTTCCAGTGTTCTTTCCCCGGGTTCGCCATGTATCTACTAACCATGCTAACAGCATAAGCCAAATCAGGGCGCGTGCAGATCATAGCATACATCAAAGATCCAACAGCACTAGAGTATGGAACACGTGCCATGTAAGCCATATCAGTCTCATTAGTAGGACTCAAAGCGGATGATAGCTTGAAATGAGCTGCAAAAGGTGTGTTGACAGACTTTGCTTCGTGCATACTGAAGCGTCTTAGGACTTTCTCAATATAACTTTTCTGAGAAAGATGCAAGATCCTAGACTTCCTGTCACGAATAATTTCCATACCTAAAATCTTTTTGGCAGCTCCTAAGTCCTTCATTTCAAATTCAGCTTTCAACTGGTCTTTTAACTTCTGAATCTCCTTCATATCTTTCGCTGCAATCAACATGTCATCCACGTACAAGAGTAAGTAGATCTTTGAACCATTGTCACCTTTCTTAAAATAAACGCAGCTATCATAGGTGCACCTGCTGAATTTGTGACTGGTCATGAAAGAATCGAACCTCTTGTACCATTGTCTAGGAGACTGCTTGAGGCCATAAAGAGATTTGTTCAACTTGCATACGTAGTTCTCCTTTCCAGGAACTACAAAACCTTCAAGTTGTTGCATAAAAATCTCTTCCTCAAGCTCACCATTTAGGAAAGCTGTAATGACATCAAGTTGTTCTAACTCAAAATCGTTAGAAGCAACCAACCCCAACAACACACGAATGGAAGTATGTTTGACAACTGGGGAATAAATGTCAGTGTAATCAATACCAGGAATCTGACTGTAGCCTTTAGCTACTAACCGAGCTTTGTATCTTGGTTTATCATTTGGGTTGACAGGTTCCTTGAGCTTGTAGACCCACTTGCATTTAACTGGTCTCTTCCCTTTCGGAATAGGAACTAAATTCCAAGTACTGTTTCGCTGCAAGGATTCCATCTCATTTTGCATAGCGAGCATCCAATCATTTGAGTCTTCAGATTTGATAGCCTCGTCATAATTTGCAGGCTCCGTTGCAGACTCAATATTATCAGCAACAATAAAAGCATAGGTAACCAAATCAGATTCAGCATACCTCTTCGGAGGAATAATCTGTCTTCTCGGTCTATCTCTTGCAATGCTTGGAGTAGTAGCTTGTGGTTGTGAAGGTGTTGAATCTTCACCAACAACATGCTCATCCGACGAAGAAGAATCTTGATGCTGATTTGTACTCTGATTAGTGGTAGGTGAAGTAGGAAGCTCCACCTCCATTTGAGCATTCTCTTTATTTGCTTCGGATGATACATCTGATGCATCTGTTCTTTTAGAAGAGTCAGCAACTGGTTGAAATATAGCAGACTCATCAAAAGTAACATCTCTTGAGATGATAATTTTCTTCAAATCAAAGCTCCATAACTTGTAACCCTTTACACCTTGATTGTACCCAAGAAAAACGCATTTGATTGCTCTTGGTTCTAGCTTCCCATTGTCAACCCGTGCATATGCTGGACATCCGAATGGTTTTAAATCTGAATAATTTGCAGGTTTACCGGACCATAATTCAAACGGAGTTTTCTTCTCGATTGCTCGTGACGGTGATCGGTTGATAACATAGCAAGCAGTCGAAGCAGCCTCCGCCCAAAAAGACTTTGGCAATTTGGAATTAGAAAGCATACACCGGAACTTCTCCATAATGGTGCGATTCATTCTTTCAGCTACACCATTTTGTTGAGGTGAATGGACTACTGTGCGATGTCGAGTAATGCCTTCCTTTTGACAATAGACATTAAACTCTTCTGAGCAAAACTCAAGTCCATTATCCGTACGAAGATACTTTACCACCAGACCTGATTGCTTTTCAACCTGAACTTTCCAATTTCTGAAGGTAGAGAAAACGTCTCCTTTATTTTTTAAGAAGAAAGACCACACCTTCCTGGAGAAATCATCAATAATAGTGAGCATATAAATAGCTCCACCTTTTGAAGCAACTCGAGCCGGTCCCCACAAATCCGAGTGAACATAATCAAGTGGTCCTTTCGTTGTATGGATACCACTTGCAAACCTCACTCGTTTTGCCTTGCCATATACACAGTCTTCACAGAAATCCAAATCAACAATCTTTTGTTGACCAAGTAAACCTCTTCGACTCAATTCTGACATGCCTTGAAAACTCATATGGCCGAGTCGAAGGTGCCAAAGACGGGACTGATCTGGATCAGAAAAAAACTTTGACACAACAGCAGCATCACTCGAAATTGTTTGCCCGTCAAGAAAGTAAAGATCTGAGGTTTTTCGTTCGGCTCTCAGTTTGTCGGAACCGTCTTTGAATACCCTGAGAACTCCACCTTTACCAGCAAACTCGTATCCCTTTTTGTCAAAGGAACTGAGAGATAACAAGTTTCTTCTGAGGTCAGGAACATATCTAACATCCCACATGGTTCGAATAACTCCGTCAAACATATGGATCCTGACTGAACCATGTCCAAGAACTGGACATGTAGTATTGTTACCCATCAACACATAGCCCTGGTTAACCTTTTCAAATGTGTAAAACCAACTTTTGTTGTGACACATATGAAAAGTACAACCAGAGTCGAGTATCCAATCACCAGTGGAATCCAGTTTATCTGAATAAACTGTCAAAAGTTCTCCAATACCTTCGACCTCAGCTAGATCGGCTTCACCCGAAGTGCTAGCTTGTTTACCATTTGCTGCCGTCTTCTCTTTTTCTTTGTTCTTCAACTTGAAGCATTCTTCAAGCACATGTCCCTTCTTGTGACAATAGTTGCAAAACTTTCGTTTGCCTTTTGACTTGGATCTGGTTCTGTTGGAAGATTGAGAAGTTCTACTTCTCTCTGTTGTTCTTCCTCTGGCATTCAAACCTTCGGCTTTAGCATCACTTGAACCACCACCATTAATATGCTTCATCTTCTCTTTTGAATCCAAAGCTGTATAGACTTCATCTAAAACTAGAGTGTCACGGCTATAGATAATAGTATCACGAAAATGGCTATAGGATTCTGGCAACGACGATAGTAAGAATAGAGCCAAGTCTTCATCTTCATATTGAACATCCATATTCTCTAAGTTATTTACTAACTCTTTAAATGTGGATATATGTTCAGTTAAAGAGCCTCCTTCAATCATCTTGAGATTGAACAACCGTTGCTTCAAATGCAACTTGTTTGGTAAGCTCTTGGTCATCAACAGTTGTTCCAACTTTAGCCATAAAGAAGCATCTGACGTTTCTTTTAGAACATCTTGCAAAACATCGTTTGACAAGTGCAAACGAATTTGGGATAAAGCCTTCAGATCTTTCATCTCCTTTTCTTCTTCGGTCCATGTATCAGGCATCTTATTGAAACCCAAGAGCGCCTTGTGTAAATCCATCTGAATGAGAATGTCTCTCATCTTTACTTGCCACAACGGAAATCGGGTGTTACGATCCAGTAGTGGAATATCGTATTTTACCGAAGACATGATTAATTACTTGATAAAATGATCCCAACGAGCTAATATCACAACCCGGATGCTCTGATACCAATTGTTGTAAAATACGACGGATCCAAATTGACTTAAATAATATTAGCTCAATGCGGAATGGGATCAAAAATTATCAAAGCGTAATAATCACAACGTAATACGAATAAAATAAATAGAATAGAGACACAGGAATTTACGTGGAAACCCAAATCGGGAAAAAAAACCACGGGCGGAGGAAGCCGAGAAACAATTCACTATAATTTGCAGTGTTTACAGGGATTATGAAAGAGATTACAAAATAGAGTGGGAGAGCTAAAATACACGGTGGTGTATCAGTATATATATGTAATGCTTTTTTATATATACTTGGATGGTTTTTTGGTTGTGTTCTTTTCTCTGGTTCATGGCTTAGGCTATTTATAGCCAAAAACAATATAATATGAATTGTAGAAAAAATGTGTCGTCCGAATTCCAATTGTAGGCGCCTACCAAAAATTCACCGTCCAAATCAAATTCACATATATATACTACTATTCATAGTCAAGCTATGAATAGTGAAAGATAGACGTCGAATTTCATTTCAATTAACATATATATTACTATTCATAGTCAAACTATGAATAGTAAATGATAAGTTACTGAAATAACCCCTGAACTATTTGCCACTTGTTAATTTTGGAGGCAACTTTTCTACATTTATGTAAATACACAAATCCTGCTTAGGATTTATGAATACGAGTAGATTAACCTGGATACATAGGAAGGAAAGAAGGGAGGATCCAGAATTCTGGAGGCATGGGGTTGGTTCCTGTCCACTCGCATACACCAAGTATCTAAAATAAATAATATTTTACTATAAGTTTATTCATATATAGAAAGTAAAGAATATATGATATATATTATATACACACACAAAAAAGAAAAAAAGAAAGAAAAAAAAAAAAAAGAAAAGAAAAGACAAACAGTTGATGTCTTACAGAAAGCCATATTTTGCCCCATGATGGGATGGTGGTGACACTGCCATGATCCAGGATCCATTTGCGGGCTTTGGTGCATGCACCATTCAGACCACCATCCGGACCTTCACCCAAAAGCCGCATGCAAATGTAACTTAAAGCAGTCCCAAACATCGTGCTATGTCCCTCTATGTGAAATCCCCACCCACCATCTTCATTCTGTAAGTTCCAGATAAGTTTTTAGATTTTTCTGTCGCGAAGGAAGCCCGATTGAATCACAAAAGTTTATTAAATTCGTTACCTGATGACAATATAAATAGCGTAGAATTTCTTTTCTGTATTCTGCTGGGAAAACAGTGTCAAGGTGGCCAGTGATATACAAACACATGACCAAGGGTTGCATGAAATACATGGGCCCAGCGTTTTCAGCAGGCCAATGACCATCACTGGCCTGCAAGGCTGCAAAGAAATTGACAGACCTCCGCAAGGCAGTTGTAGCCTTTTCATATGAGATTTCTTCAGAATCCTGAATTTTGACTTGGGGTATCGTTTGTTTGAATTGCTTCTCTTTTAGAAACTGCATATTAATTATAAGCATATTTAGTAAATTAATAGTTTAATACCATCAATATTACTATTGACGATCTGAATTTTGGTAATTCATAGACCTGCATGCGCCAAAGGAGATCACTGCTGGGCTTAACTTGGTGCCGGTTGTTCCAGTAATGGGTCCGAGCTTGTTCAACCTCGGCTAGCTCTTCTGGGTTTCCATGATTTGAATCGAACTCCCATATTTGCCTTCCGACAAAGTTGTTTGTGGAGTAGAGGTACGGATCATTGCCCCCTTCAGCTATCTTCAATCTCCACATATTTTTTTCCTTACTAAACTTCAAGTAAATGCAAAAGTCGAAAATATGGTGAAAAGTGCTATAGGTTGTACCTGCTTTTATACTAAGTTGTTAGAATTGAAGAACAGAATTCTATGACACTAGATTATAAATTTTACTTTTTAGGTTGACGGCGGTATACATTGTTCCACCAACATTATTAACTTAAAATCAAAAACATGTTTTACTTGTTATATATATGAAAATATAGAGAACTAGAACAGGTAGAATTAATGAAGACGATTTTCTATAATAACACTACAAAAATATGTGCAATAGGGGCAAGTGGTCACACCACCATTGCATTTGTCACCATTAAAGACGACGTCGCCAATATTACATTCGGTTCAAATTAATCCAACCCATCGATCTTTTAGATCGATCCTCCAACGACATTGGTTGGTTTTTCCAATGTTGACACTAAAGTGACTTAAAATGTCACCACTAATGCTCTGAATCAGAATAACCCTCTTCCATTTTCTCTTACTGTCAGATGTCGGCCGCCACCACCGGTTTTTAGGGATTTTCTGACATTATGTTCGTTTTCTTAGAACATCCACATTAAGGTCTTTCAAAGTTATTTGCAATGCCACCTTGTCCAAATTGTATGCCACATAGGTGAAGCTCTTTCAATATTTGAAAGGCTTGCAAAGGCTTTGAGGAACACTTTTGAAAGAGTGTTGGCCTTGCAATGATGTGGGGTATAATTGCAAAGCTGACGTGTATTATTTGAAATATTGCTTTTTTATTTATACTTGTTTTCCAACTGTTGGTCAATGTGATGCTGATTTTTTTTATTTGTGTTATGATGTTCAATGACATGATTTGTTTGGGTTGTTATTTGATATTATGTTATGATGTATCAAGGGATTGTTATTATTTCATTGGATGATTGTAATGAGTTAATTAGATAAGCCGCCAAATGTGTGTTTGTTGTCACTACTCATCAATACTGATGGTGGTGGTAATAGTCGCGACAATATTGACAATGATAAATGTAATAGCGGTAACAATATTAGCAACGGGACATTAGAGGCGATGTATTACCGATGGCATGTTGCCTCTAAAGTCAATAGAGATAACATTTAACCTGTTTAATTAGCGGCAACATATATCGTCCGTATTAACTTGATTTCTTGTAATGAAATGAAAGGGAAAATATAGACATACGAAACGTCTAGAAAATGAGAAGCTTGTGATTTAAATGCTAAAGAGTGAAGGTAAGTTTATTATTTTTTTTTTATTTTTTTTTTGTTTATAAGTCTTGAATAGTCATTTAAAGATTAAAGGTATGTTTTTATTTTTCTTTTTCGTTTCCTATTTATAAGTTAGTTAAAATGATAATACTAGTTAATGTGTTAATTAAAGCTTATATTTATATTTATTCTACTCTATGGGGTGTATACCCGAGAGTTGTATGGGCTGTATACCTGAGAGTCTAAAGATGGAAAACAAAAAATAGGTGAGAGGAAAAGTCATACATAAAAAAGGAGGAGTAGACTTCATAATGACAATGGATATCGAAAATCACACTATCTACAAGTTGTCAACACCATATCCTTATTTTCCTCACCATCCCCATGCTTCATGTTTCACAATATGGTAGTCGAACTCTCTCAGTTGTTGAGATATGATTATGTTTCTCGTAGATTTTATGCTAATCATCAATAATCGTTTTTTTAAACGGAAAATATATTAAATAAAACAATCACTCGCAAGCAAGCTAAAACAAGGAACAATAATCGTTTTTAATGAATATTATTCCAGTTTTTTGTGACATTTCTTGCTCGATCATTACCTATTCAACATTGAACAAGAAAGCACCTCAATGATCAAGGCATTTGAGTCTTTACTTTTTATCATTTTCATTTATATGGTCATCGCTTTAGTGATTTATTGATTGTGATGATTTTTTATTGTGTATTTTATGATTTATATCATTAGTGTTTTTAGCACTTGTTTTATTTTGTAATGCCCATTACATGTATATATTATGTTTCTTTTCTATGACATATCAAATCCCCTAGACTCAAATATTTATAATATGATGGATATAACAATTATCTATAACTTGCAAAACTATATTTGTGTGGTTCTTATTTTTTTTTCCATAAGGTGGAATTGATTAACGTAATGCTTAGGTATATGAACAAGAAATTAAAGAGCTCTTTAGTTGTGCTCTAACTCCTTATAAACATCATGATCATGTATATAATTAACATCATCTCCATTATAAAATCAACAAGGAACTATTACGAGAAGATAAGGAATCAAGAGCATGACATCATTTTCTTCAAAACTAACATTTCCATGTAAGTAGCATTGATTCTTGTAAACCCGTCTTGATTATGCCTATAAAATATAACATGTAGTATCCAAGACTGTGTTTGATTTTCATTAGCCAATGTTGTAATGCCCGTAATTTAGGCTAGACGTTTACAGTATAATCATAATAATTATACATTTTATCAAACAATTAAAAATCGTTGATTAGAGTAACCATTCTTCATGTGTTTCAAGATAATAAAAAATTATCGTATACACATTTAGTGGACAAATATTTTTTCAAAAAATCTTAATATAAAAATTAAGATAAATAATCTTAACGAAAGTTGTAGTAGTCATGATCATGATCCCATGGATATAAAGAACGCTCAAATCTAACTTCGTATGAGGACGTTATGATTTATTTAAGTTTCGCGTTCAAAACGATACGGCAAGATGTGTCATAAAAAGTGAACAAAAGATAGGTTGCCTTTTAGCCAAAGTGATTTAAATGAAAGTCGAAGTGCTCATCAATAGGAACACGACAATATAAAGAACACCAAAATCTGACTTCGTATGAGGAAGTTATAATTTTTCAAAGTTTCGAGTGTGACACAATACATCAGTGTGCGACATAGAAATCGAAATCAAAATTGGTAGATTGTTAGCCGAAACAGACTAAAGGAAATTTGTAGTACTCTTCATTATGAAGTCAACAATATAAAGAACATTGAAAACAACGCTCGTATGAAAAAGTTATGAATTTCACAGCGTTATTTACAGTATAAGCCTTCTCGGACCGTAAAACGAAAAATAAATTGAAAATTAGTTGACAGAGTCTAAACAATAGGCGTATAATATTAATCGGTGACTTTGAGTGTGTTAGAGAGTATTAGATATCCATTCTATGCTTCGATTGATTGTCATGACCATTGACAAGAAATCACTAGATCATATCATTCGTAATTCGAATATGTTTAATTAATTGTGTTCACTAACTGCATGACTATTGAGTTAGTTGTTCATCAATTATTAGTACTAGGAAATCCGACCAAGATAACTAGTCATATTACAATTCGGTAATCAACTCATTAATCCATTGCACTTCAAATAAATCAAACATATAAACTTAGGGATTCGTATTCTAGTTGGAGTACTTCTTATCTATTGTTTTCATTTAGTTCTTTAGTTCTGTGTGATTAATTGAGCGTTAAAACTAGTTTAATGTAGTTTAAATAAGAACCTTCTGTTTTACTTTACTATTATAAATTGAATTAACTCTTGAATTATTTGATCTAAGCCATCCAATTCCCTGAGTTCGACACCCTTCTTACTACAAGTATATTCTTTCATGACTAGGTACACTGCTTATTTGTGTTTAAGACTAGCTTAGATCTGATAGAACTTTATAAATAAAAGCTAGTGCAAATAAAACACATCAAAGCCATTGTTCGTGTTTGTTAGGTTCGTTTACAATCCTATATAAATGTTATATAGTAAAATAATATTTGTTAATTTATAATAATCCAATAAAAAATTAATCCAATCAAAAAAATTAAAGAAACAAGAATTAATTAAATGAATTAATGTATAATAATTAAATAAAATCAAAAAGGAGAGATGTAGAAATGGTCCTTGTAGTTTTGTAAAAAGACAGCTGCAAAAATGGTAATGAAGGGTAAAACTGTCATATGAAAAAAGTTAATAACCAAGTTGTTAAAGTTAACGGAATAAGGACCAAAACTATGCAAAGTATCCTAAATTAGACCAGGGATGCACCACCAAACGTTTTTGGACTAAAACCACATATTTTTGACAACCACATGGACCATTTTTGCAAGTTTTTCTAAGCATTATAGTGTAATGACAAAATTGCAAAAATGGTCCCTACGGTAGACAAAAGTATATGGTTTTGGTCCAAAAAGTTTTGTTGGAGCACCAATGGTCCAAAATTGGATCTTTTTATTGGTTTTGGTCCCTATACACTTAAAAGGACAATTATGCCCTTATGATTTATATTTCCATTTTCTTTAATAGTTGAAATACATAAACTAATTTAATTTATATTTTTTTAACATAAAATAAAGAATGGTCAATCCACTCCCACCCACTTGTTGGTTCTATACTTTCATCATCACCTCCACCTTCGTCCTCAACTGCTTGATCTCCTCCATTAACATCTTATCACCATTACTCGAAACATGGCTTCCGATGGCCGAAAATGGTGAAACTTCTCCAAAATCCCCCTACTTACAGCCACCATCAACATCATCCAGCATCGTAGCTTCTTCTAAAGTCTGCATGGGCTCGTTTTTTTGAAAACTAGGGCTTGTGTATGATCTAACTTCTCTTCTGCCATGGGCGGCTCCGTTTCCTCCTTCATCTCAAGTTAATTTCTGGTGTTCGATGGTGTTTGATTGAACTTATGTTTTGGTGTTATGCTCACATACATCAGGTGGTACATTGTTATCATATTCCAAGTCCTCATGAACTCCAATTTTTAAAATTAGGGATTGCATATGATTAGACTTCTCTTCCTCCAAAGGTGGCTTCGTCTTCACAACTTATATCGGAGCCTTAAGCTAGGAGCCTTCATGCCAAACGTGAAGGTGGGTTTACATTGAAGGTGAGGCTAGGTTTATATTGGATTTGAAAGTGATGGTGGAAGTAAGGTTGTCATGGCAAGTGGGGTTTTCAAAGTGGTTTTCAGAAAACCCATCACCTCCTTTGTTTTCATAGAACTAATTGCCTCTGTTTAAATTTTGGCCATTAAAGCTTTGGATGGCTTAGCCTGTAAATTAATTAGGATTTGGTTTCTTGAATTTGGGTGTATGTTCTTTTTATCTTCATTTGTTTAAATTGATATCCTCTAGGATTTACAATGAATCTAAGATTTGTTTACTTGAAGAATGCGAAGGAGATGATAATGATAAACAAGCAGCAGTGGTGTTGATGAAAAAGCATGGTCGGCGTGGTGATGAACAAACAGAGGCGACGGAGTAGGAGGGTATGATAGCAATGATTGGGGGAAATATGGGGGTTAGGGTATGTGAAAGTGTAGCACCGTAAATTTTCAAATAAATTTTTCATTTTAAGATCACATAATTCTCATAACACATTTCACAAAAATCCCAAGTACCTAATTATCAAAACACAACTCCATAAATGTTTGATTAAAAATCCAGGATCCCTAAAACATAACTCTTTCTCTCGTGTGTACAATCAAGCCGACACCTTCCCGCGATCCTGAAAAGTACCTGAAACACATATCACACAACACGGTAAGCACGAAGCTTAGTGAGTTCCCCAAAATACCACACACATCTCATTAGCCTCTCATGGCTATACTCGAATAAGACCCTCCGGTCAATGTGTCTCAGTGGAACCCTCCGGTCCCACAACTCGGGTGGACCCTCCGGTCCTAACTCAGTAAGCTCAGAATAATACACGACATAAATCAAAAAGACATAATGCAGTATATCACAATACTCAATATAAGCACATGAGACCCTACGATCACACAAAAATTACCACTCTAGGTAAGTATCGTGAGAAGACTCACCTTTAAGCAAGCAAGCAAATACACCTCGTACACAAATCACCGATCTAGCCTCCGCCTAACACATATGATAATTATCTCTAATTAAAATCACAACTCTAAATAAACTCATACTAGCCCCTCTGTAACTCTTAGGAAGGGTAAAAGACCATTCTACCCCTCCATGGTCTTTATTACTCACATGTGGTCAAAACCCTAAAAGTCAACAGATGTCAAACTCGAGTCAACAGTCCATGTTGACCCAACTCATCGAGTGCATCGAAGCAACTCGTCGACTCCCCTCTTTTCCTCAGAAGCCTCATGAAAACCAACTTAACTCGTCGAGTTGACCCGCCAACTCGCCGAGTTACAGCATGCTCAGACTCATCGGGACAAACCCTAACCGACTCGTCGAGTCGGCTCACCGACCCGTCGAGTCCCTTAAGTCGAAATCTCATTCAAACGATTTAAGACAGAAATGATCCTCCAACGACATTGGTTGGTTTTTCCAATGTTGACACTAAAGTGACTTAAAATGTCACCACTAATGCTCTGAATCAGAATAACCCTCTTCTCTTTTCTCTTACTGTCAGATGTCGGCCGCCACCACCGGTTTTTAGGGATTTTCTGACATTATGTTCGTTTTCTTAGAACATCCACATCAAGGTCTTTCAAAGTTATTTGCAATGTCACCTTGTCCAAATTGTATGCCACATAGGTGAAGCTCTTTCAATATTTGAAAGGCTTACAAAGGCTTTGAGGAACACTTTTGAAAGAGTGTTGGCCTTGCAATGATGTGGGGTATAATTGCAAAGCTGACGTGTATTATTTGAAATATTGTTTTTTTATTTATACTTGTTTTCCAACTGTCGGTCAATGTGATGCTGATTTTTTTTATTTGTGTTATGATGTTCAATGACATGATTTGTTTGGGTTGTTATTTGATATTATGTTATGATGTATCAAGGGATTGTTATTATTTCATTGGATTATTGTAATGAGTTAATTAGATAAGCCGCCAAATGTGTGTTTGTTGTCACTACTCATCAATAGTGATGGTGGTGGTAATAGTCGCGACAATATTGACAATGATAAATGTAATAGCGGTAACAATATTAGCAACGGGACATTAGAGGCGATGTATTACCGATGGCATGTTGCCTCTAAAGTCAATAGAGATAACATTTAACCTGTTTAATTAGCGGCAACATATATCGTCCGTATTAACTTGATTTCTTGTAATGAAATGAAAGGGAAAATATAGACATACGAAACGTCTAGAAAATGAGAAGCTTGTGATTTAAATGCTAAAGAGTGAAGGTAAGTTTATTATTTTTTTATTATTTTTTTTTTGTTTATAAGTCTTGAATAGTCATTTAAAGATTAAAGGTATGTTTTTATTTTTCTTTTTCGTTTCCTATTTATAAGTTAGTTAAAATGATAATACTAGTTAATGTGTTAATTAAAGCTTATATTTATATTTATTCTACTCTATGGGGTGTATACCCGAGAGTTGTATGGGCTGTATACCTGAGAGTCTAAAGATGGAAAACAAAAAATAGGTGAGAGGAAAAGTCATACATAAAAAAGGAGGAGTAGACTTCATAATGACAATGGATATCGAAAATCACACTATCTACAAGTTGTCAACACCATATCCTTATTTTCCTCACCATCCCCATGCTTCATGTTTCACAATATGGTAGTCGAACTCTCTCAGTTGTTGAGATATGATTATGTTTCTCGTAGATTTTATGCTAATCATCAATAATCGTTTTTTTAAACGGAAAATATATTAAATAAAACAATCACTCGCAAGCAAGCTAAAACAAGGAACAATAATCGTTTTTAATGAATATTATTCCAGTTTTTTGTGACATTTCTTGCTCGATCATTACCTATTCAACATTGAACAAGAAAGCACCTCAATGATCAAGGCATTTGAGTCTTTACTTTTTATCATTTTCATTTATATGGTCATCGCTTTAGTGATTTATTGATTGTGATGATTTTTTATTGTGTATTTTATGATTTATATCATTAGTGTTTTTAGCACTTGTTTTATTTTGTAATGCCCATTACATGTATATATTATGTTTCTTTTCTATGACATATCAAATCCCCTAGACTCAAATATTTATAATATGATGGATATAACAATTATCTATAACTTGCAAAACTATATTTGTGTGGTTCTTATTTTTTTTTCCATAAGGTGGAATTGATTAACGTAATGCTTAGGTATATGAACAAGAAATTAAAGAGCTCTTTAGTTGTGCTCTAACTCCTTATAAACATCATGATCATGTATATAATTAACATCATCTCCATTATAAAATCAACAAGGAACTATTACGAGAAGATAAGGAATCAAGAGCATGACATCATTTTCTTCAAAACTAACATTTCCATGTAAGTAGCATTGATTCTTGTAAACTCATCTTGATTATGCCTATAAAATATAACATGTAGTATCCAAGACTGTGTTTGATTTTCATTAGCCAATGTTGTAATGCCCGTAATTTAGGCTAGACGTTTATAGTATAATCATAATAATTATACATTTTATCAAACAATTAAAAATCGTTGATTAGAGTAACCATTCTTCATGTGTTTCAAGATAATAAAAAATTATCGTATACACATTTAGTGGAAAAATATTTTTTCAAAAAATCTTAATATAAAAATTAAGATAAATAATCTTAACGAAAGTTGTAGTAGTCATGATCATGATCCCATGGATATAAAGAACGCTCAAATCTAACTTCGTATGAGGACGTTATGATTTATTTAAGTTTCGCGTTCAAAACGATACGGCAAGATGTGTCATAAAAAGTGAACAAAAGATAGGTTGCCTTTTAGCCAAAGTGATTTAAATGAAAGTCGAAGTGCTCATCAATAGGAACACGACAATATAAAGAACACCAAAATCTGACTTCGTATGAGGAAGTTATAATTTTTCAAAGTTTCGAGTGTGACACAATACATCAGTGTGCGACAGAGAAATCGAAATCAAAATTGGTAGATTGTTAGCCGAAACAGACTAAAGGAAATTTGTAGTACTCTTCATTATGAAGTCAACAATATAAAGAACATTGAAAACAACGCTCGTATGAAAAAGTTATGAATTTCACAGCGTTATTTACAGTATAAGCCTTCTCGGACCGTAAAACGAAAAATAAATTGAAAATTAGTTGACAGAGTCTAAACAATAGGCGTATAATATTAATCGGTGACTTTGAGTGTGTTAGAGAGTATTAGATATCCATTCTATGCTTCGATTGATTGTCATGACCATTGACAAGAAATCACTAGATCATATCATTCGTAATTCGAATATGTTTAATTAATTGTGTTCACTAACTGCATGACTATTGAGTTAGTTGTTCATCAATTATTAGTACTAGGAAATCCGACCAAGATAACTAGTCATATTACAATTCGGTAATCAACTCATTAATCCATTGCACTTCAAATAAATCAAACATATAAACTTGGGGATTCGTATTCTAGTTGGAGTACTTCTTATCTATTGTTTTCATTTAGTTCTTTAGTTCTGTGTGATTAATTGAGCGTTAAAACTAGTATAATGTAGTTTAAATAAGAACCTTCTGTTTTACTTTACTATTATAAATTGAATTAACTCTTGAATTATTTGATCTAAGCCATCCAATTCCCTGAGTTCGACACCCTTCTTACTACAAGTATATTCTTTCATGACTAGGTACACTGCTTATTTGTGTTTAAGACTAGCTTAGATCTGATAGAACTTTATAAATAAAAGCTAGTGCAAATAAAACACATCAAAGCCATTGTTCGTGTTTGTTAGGTTCGTTTACAATCCTATATAAATGTTATATAGTAAAATAATATTTGTTAATTTATAATAATCCAATAAAAAATTAATCCAATCAAAAAAATTAAAGAAACAAGAATTAATTAAATGAATTAATGTATAATAATTAAATAAAATCAAAAAGGAGAGATGTAGAAATGGTCCTTGTAGTTTTGTAAAAAGACAGCTGCAAAAATGGTAATGAAGGGTAAAACTGTCATATGAAAAAAGTTAATAACCAAGTTGTTAAAGTTAACGGAATAAGGACCAAAACTGTGCAAAGTATCCTAAATTAGACCAGGGATGCACCACCAAACGTTTTTGGACTAAAACCACATATTTTTGACAACCACATGGACCATTTTTGCAAGTTTTTCTAAGCATTATAGTGTAATGACAAAATTGCAAAAATGGTCCCTACGGTAGACAAAAGTATATGGTTTTGGTCCAAAAAGTTTTGTTGGAGCACCAATGGTCCAAAATTGGATCTTTTTATTGGTTTTGGTCCCTATACACTTAAAAGGACAATTATGCCCTTATGATTTATATTTCCATTTTCTTTAATAGCTGAAATACATAAACTAATTTAATTTATATTTTTTAACATAAAATAAAGAATGGTCAATCCACTCCCACCCACTTGTTGGTTCTATACTTTCATCATCACCTCCACCTTCGTCCTCAACTGCTTGATCTCCTCCATTAACATCTTATCACCATTACTCGAAACATGGCTTCCGATGGCCGAAAATGGTGAAACTTCTCCAAAATCCCCCTACTTACAGCCACCATCAACATCATCCAGCATCGTAGCTTCTTCTAAAGTCTGCATGGGCTCGTTTTTTTGAAAACTAGGGCTTGTGTATGATCTAACTTCTCTTCTGCCATGGGCGGCTCCGTTTCCTCCTTCATCTCAAGTTAATTTCTGGTGTTCGATGGTGTTTGATTGAACTTATGTTTTGGTGTTATGCTCACATACATCAGGCGGTACATTGTTATCATATTCCAAGTCCTCATGAACTCCAATTTTTAAAATTAGGGATTGCATATGATTAGACTTCTCTTCCTCCAAAGGTGGCTTCGTCTTCACAACTTATATCGGAGCCTTAAGCTAGGAGCCTTCATGCCAAACGTGAAGGTGGGTTTACATTGAAGGTGAGGCTAGGTTTATATTGGATTTGAAAGTGATGGTGGAAGTAAGGTTATCATGGCAAGTGGGGTTTTCAAAGTGGTTTTCAGAAAACCCATCACCTCCTTTGTTTTCATAGAACTAATTGCCTCTGTTTAAATTTTGGCCATTAAAGCTTTGGATGGCTTAGCCTGTAAATTAATTAGGATTTGGTTTCTTGAATTTGGGTGTATGTTCTTTTTATCTTCATTTGTTTAAATTGATATCCTCTAGGATTTACAATGAATCTAAGATTTGTTTACTTGAAGAATGCGAAGGAGATGATAATGATAAACAAGCAGCAGTGGTGTTGATGAAAAAGCATGGTCGGCGTGGTGATGAACAAACAGAGGCGACGGAGTAGGAGGGTATGATAGCAATGATTGGGGGAAATATGGGGGTTAGGGTATGTGAAAGTGTAACACCGTAAATTTTCAAATAAATTTTTCATTTTAAGATCACATAATTCTCATAACACATTTCACAAAAATCCCAAGTACCTAATTATCAAAACACAACTCCATAAATGTTTGATTAAAAATCCAGGATCCCTAAAACATAACTCTTTCTCTCGTGTGTACAATCAAGCCGACACCTTCCCGCGATCCTGAAAAGTACCTGAAACACATATCACACAACACGGTAAGCACGAAGCTTAGTGAGTTCCCCAAAATACCACACACATCTCATTAGCCTCTCATGGCTATACTCGAATAAGACCCTCCGGTCAATGTGTCTCAGTGGAACCCTCCGGTCCCACAACTCGGGTGGACCCTCCGGTCCTAACTCAGTAAGCTCAGAATAATACACGACATAAATCAAAAAGACATAATGCAGTATATCACAATACTCAATATAAGCACATGAGACCCTACGATCACACAAAAATTACCACTCTAGGTAAGTATCGTGAGAAGACTCACCTTTAAGCAAGCAAGCAAATACACCTCGTACACAAATCACCGATCTAGCCTCCGCCTAACACATATGATAATTATCTCTAATTAAAATCACAACTCTAAATAAACTCATACTAGCCCCTCTGTAACTCTTGGGAAGGGTAAAAGACCATTCTACCCCTCCATGGTCTTTATTACTCACATGTGGTCAAAACCCTAAAAGTCAACAGATGTCAAACTCGAGTCAACAGTCCATGTTGACCCAACTCATCGAGTGCATCGAAGCAACTCGTCGACTCCCCTCTTTTCCTCAGAAGCCTCATGAAAACCAACTTAACTCGTCGAGTTGACCCGCCAACTCGCCGAGTTACAGCATGCTCAGACTCATCGGGACAAACCCTAACCGACTCGTCGATTCGGCTCACCGACCCGTCGAGTCCCTTAAGTCGAAATCTCATTCAAAAGATTTAAGACATAAATGATCCTCCAACGACATTGGTTGGTTTTTCCAATGTTGACACTAAAGTGACTTAAAATGTCACCACTAATGCTCTGAATCAGAATAACCCTCTTCTCTTTTCTCTTACTGTCAGATGTAGGCCGCCACCACCGGTTTTAGGGATTTTCTGACATTATGTTCGTTTTCTTAGAACATCCACATCAAGGTCTTTCAAAGTTATTTGCAATGCCACCTTGTCCAAATTGTATGCCACATAGGTGAAGCTCTTTCAATATTTGAAAGGCTTGCAAAGGCTTTGAGGAACACTTTTGAAAGAGTGTTGGCCTTGCAATGATGTGGGGTATAATTGCAAAGCTGATGTGTATTATTTGAAATATTGTTTTTTTATTTATACTTGTTTTCCAACTGTCGGTCAATGTGATGCTGATTTTTTTTATTTGTGTTATGATGTTCAATGACATGATTTGTTTGGGTTGTTATTTGATATTATGTTATGATGTATCAAGGGATTGTTATTATTTCATTGGATGATTGTAATGAGTTAATTAGATAAGCCGCCAAATGTGTGTTTGTTGTCACTACTCATCAATAGCGATGGTGGTGGTAATAGCCGCGACAATATTGACAATGATAAATGTAATAGCGGTAACAATATTAGCAACGGGACATTAGAGGCGATGTATTACCGATGGCATGTTGCCTCTAAAGTCAATAGAGATAACATTTAACCTGTTTAATTAGCGGCAACATATATCGTCCGTATTACCTTGATTTCTTGTAATGAAATGAAAGGGAAAATATAGACATACGAAACGTCTAGAAAATGAGAAGCTTGTGATTTAAATGCTAAAGAGTGAAGGTAAGTTTATTTATTTATTTATTTTTGTTTATAAGTCTTGAATAGTCATTTAAAGATTAAAGGTATGTTTTTATTTTTCTTTTTCGTTTCCTATTTATAAGTTAGTTAAAATGATAATACTAGTTAATGTGTTAATTAAAGTTTATATTTATATTTATTCTACTCTATGGGGTGTATACCCGAGAGTTGTATGGGCTGTATACCTGAGAGTCTAAAGATGGAAAACAAAAAACAGGTGAGAGGAAAAGTCATACATAAAAAAGGAGGAGTAGACTTCATAATGACAATGGATATCGAAAATCACACTATCTACAAGTTGTCAACACCATATCCTTATTTTCCTCACCATCCCCATGCTTCATGTTTCACAATATGGTAGTCGAACTCTCTCAGTTGTTGAGATATGATTATGTTTCTCGTAGATTTTATGCTAATCAACAATAATCGTTTTTTTAAACGGAAAATATATTAAATAAAACAATCACTCGCAAGCAAGCTAAAACAAGGAACAATAATCGTTTTTAATGAATATTATTCTAGTTTTTTGTGACATTTCTTGCTCGATCATTACCTATTCAACATTGAACAAGAAAGCACCTCAATGATCAAGGCATTTGAGTCTTTACTTTTTATCATTTTCATTTATATGGTCATCGCTTTAGTGGTTTATTGATTGTGATGATTTTTATTGTGTATTTTATGATTTATATCATTAGTGTTTTTAGCACTTGTTTTATTTTGTAATGCCCATTACATGTATATATTATGTTTCTTTTCTATGACATATCAAATCCCCTAGACTCAAATATTTATAATATGATGGATATAACAATTATCTATAACTTGCAAAACTATATTTGTGTGCTTCTTATTTTTTTTCCATAAGGTGGAATTGATTAACGTAATGCTTAGGTATATGAACAAGAAATTAAAGAGCTCTTTAGTTGTGCTCTAACTCCTTATAAACATCATGATCATGTATATAATTAACATCATCTCCATTATAAAATCAACAAGGAACTATTACGAGAAGATAAGGAATCAAGAGCATGACATCATTTTCTTCAAAACTAACATTTCCATGTAAGTATCATTGATTCTTGTAAACTCATCTTGATTATGCCTATAAAATATAACATGTAGTATCCAAGACTGTGTTTGATTTTCATTAGCCAATGTTGTAATGCCCGTAATTTAGGCTAGACGTTTACAGTATAATCATAATAATTATACATTTTATCAAACAATTAAAAATCGTTAATTAGAGTAACCATTCTTCATGTGTTTCAAGATAATAAAAAATTATCGTATACACATTTAGTGGACAAATATTTTTTCAAAAAATCTTAATATAAAAATTAAGATAAATAATCTTAACGAAAGTTGTAGTAGTCATGATCATGATCCCATGGATATAAAGAACGCTCAAATCTAACTTCGTATAAGGACGTTATGATTTATTTAAGTTTCGCGTTCAAACCGATACGACAAGATGTGTCATAAAAAGTGAACAAAAGATAGGTTGCCTTTTAGCCAAAGTGATTTAAATGAAAGTCGAAGTGCTCATCAATAGGAACACGACAATATAAAGAACACCAAAATCTGACTTCGTATGAGGAAGTTATAATTTTTCAAAGTTTCGAGTGTGACACAATACATCAGTGTGCGACATAGAAATCGAAATCAAAATTGGTAGCTTGTTAGCCGAAACAGACTAAAGGAAATTTGTAGTACTCTTCATTATGAAGTCAACAATATAAAGAACATTGAAAACAACGCTCGTATGAAAAAGTTATGAATTTCACAGCGTTATTTACAGTCTAAGCCTTCTCGGACCGTAAAACGAAAAATAAATTGAAAATTAGTTGACAGAGTCTAAACAATAGGCGTATAATATTAATCGGTGACTTTGAGTGTGTTAGAGAGTATTAGATATCCATTCTATGCTTCGATTGATTGTCATGACCATTGACAAGAAATCACTAGATCATATCATTCGTAATTCGAATATGTTTAATTAATTGTGTTCACTAACTGCATGACAATTGAGTTAGTTGATCATCAATTATTAGTACTAGGAAATCCGACCAAGATAACTAGTCATATTACAATTCGGTAATCAACTCATTAATCTATTGCACTTCAAATAAATCAAACATATAAACTTGGGGATTCGTATTCTAGTTGGAGTACTTCTTATCTATTGTTTTCATTTAGTTCTTTAGTTCTGTGTGATTAATTGAGCGTTAAAACTAGTTTAATGTAGTTTAAATAAGAACCTTCTGTTTTACTTTACTATTATAAATTGAATTAACTCTTGAATTATTTGATCTAAGCCATCCAATTCCCTAAGTTCGACACCCCTCTTACTACAAGTATATTCTTTCATGACTAGGTACACTGCTTATTTGTGTTTAAGACTAGCTTAGATCTGATAGAACTTTATAAATAAAAGCTAGTGCAAATAAAACACATCAAAGCCATTGTTCGTGTTTGTTAGGTTCGTTTACAACCCTATATAAATGTTATATAGTAAAATAATATTTGTTAATTTATAATAATCCAATCAAAAATTAATCCAATCAAAAAAATTAAAGAAACAAGAATTAATTAAATGAATTAATGTATAATAATTAAATAAAATAAAAAAGGAGAGATGTAGAAATGGTCCTTGTAGTTTTGTAAAAAGACAGCTGCAAAAATGGTAATGAAGGGTAAAACTGTCATATGAAAAAAGTTAATAACCAAGTTGTTAAAGTTAACGGAATAAGGACCAAAACTGTGCAAAGTATCCTAAATTAGACCAGGGATGCACCACCAAACGTTTTTGGACCAAAACCACATATTTTTGACAACCATAGGGACTATTTTTGCAAGTTTTTCTAAGCATTATAGTGTAATGACAAAATTGCAAAAATGGTCCCTAGGGTAGACAAAAGTATATGGTTTTGGTCCAAAAAGTTTTGTTGGAGCACCAATGGTCCAAAATTGGATCTTTTTATTGGTTTTGGTCCCTATACACTTAAAAGGACAATTATGCCCTTATGATTTACATTTCCATTTTCTTTAATAGCTGAAATACATAAACTAATTTAATTTATATTTTTTAACATAAAATAAAGAATGGTCAATCCACTCCCACCCACTTGTTGGTTCTATACTTTCATCATCACCTCCATCTTCGTCCTCAACTGCTTCATCTCCTCCATTAACATCTTATCACCATTACTCGAAACATGGCTTCCGATGGCCGAAAATGGTGAAGCTTCTCCAAAATCCCCCTACTTACAGCCACCATCAACATCATCCAACATCGTAGCTTCTTCTAAAGGCTGCATGGGCTCGTTTTTTTGAAAACTAGGGCTTGTGTATGATCGAACTTCTCTTCTGTCATGGGCGGCTCCGTTTCCTCCTCCATCTCAAGTTAATTTCTGGTGTTCGATGATGTTTGATTGAACTTATGTTTTGGTGTTATGCTCACATACATCAAGCGGTACATTGTTCTCATATTCCAAGTCCTCATGAACTCCAATTTTTAAAATTAGGGATTGCATATGATTAGACTTCTCTTCCTCCAAAGGTGGCTTCATCTTCACAACTTATATCGGAGCCTTAAGCTTGGAGCCTTCATGCCAAACGTGAAGGTGGGTTTACATTGAAGGTGAGGCTAGGTTTATATTGGATTTGAAAGTGATGGTGGAAGTAAGGTTGTCATGGCAAGTGGGGTTTTCAAAGTGGTTTTCAGAAAACCCATCACCTCCTTTGTTTTCATAGAACTAATTGCCTCTGTTTAAATTTTGGCCATTAAAGCTTTGGATGGCTTAGCCTGTAAATTAATTAGGATTTGGTTTCTTGAATTTGGGTGTATGTTCTTTTTATCTTCATTTGTTTAAATTGATATCCTCTAGGATTTACAATGAATCTAAGATTTGTTTACTTGAAGAATGCGAAGGAGATGATAATGATAAACAAGCAGCAGTGGTGTTGATGAAAAAGCATGGTCGGCGTGGTGATGAACAAACAGAGGCGACGGAGTAGGAGGGTATGATAGCAATGATTGGGGGAAATATGGGGGTTAGGGTATGTGAAAGTGTAACACCGTAAATTTTCAAATAAATTTTTCATTTTAAGATCACATAATTCTCATAACATATTTCACAAAAATCCCAAGTACCTAATTATCAAAACACAACTCCATAAATGTTTGATTAAAAATCCAGGATCCCTAAAACATAACTCTTTCTCTCGTGTATACAATCAAGCCGACACCTTCCCGCGATCCTCAAAAGTACCTGAAACACATATCACACAACACGGTAAGCACGAAGCTTAGTGAGTTCCCCAAAATACCTCACACATCTCATTAGCCTCTCATGGCTATACTCGAATAAGACCCTCCGGTCAATGTGTCTCAGTGGAACCCTCCGGTCCCATAACTCGGGTGGACCCTCCGGTCCTAACTCAGTAAGCTCAGAATAATACACGACATAAATCAAAAAGACATAATGCAGTATATCACAATACTCAATATAAGCACATGAGACCCTACGATCACACAAAAATTACCACTCTAGGTAAGTATCGTGAGAAGACTCACCTTTAAGCAAGCAAGCAAATACACCTCGTACACAAATCACCGATCTAGCCTCCGCCTAACACATATGATAATTATCTCTAATTAAAATCACAACTCTAAATAAACTCATACTAGCCCCTCTGTAACTCTTGGGAAGGGTAAAAGACCATTCTACCCCTCCATGGTCTTTATTACTCACATGTGGTCAAAACCCTAAAAGTCAACAGATGTCAAACTCGAGTCAACAGTCCATGTTGACCCAACTCATCGAGTGCATCGAAGCAACTCGTCGACTCCCCTCTTTTCCTCAGAAGCCTCATGAAAACCAACTTAACTCGTCGAGTTGACCCGCCAACTCGCCGAGTTACAGCATGCTCAGACTCATCGGGACAAACCCTAACCGACTCGTCGAGTCGGCTCACCGACCCGTCGAGTCCCTTAAGTCGAAATCTCATTCAAACGATTTAAGACAGAAATGATCCTCCAACGACATTGGTTGGTTTTTCCAATGTTGACACTAAAGTGACTTAAAATGTCACCACTAATGCTCTGAATCAGAATAACCCTCTTCTCTTTTCTCTTACTGTCAGATGTCGGCCGCCACCACCGGTTTTTAGGGATTTTCTGACATTATGTTCGTTTTCTTAGAACATCCACATCAAGGTCTTTCAAAGTTATTTGCAATGCCACCTTGTCCAAATTGTATGCCACATAGGTGAAGCTCTTTCAATATTTGAAAGGTTTGCAAAGGCTTTGAGGAACACTTTTGAAAGAGTGTTGGCCTTGCAATGATGTGGGGTATAATTGCAAAGCTGACGTGTATTATTTGAAATATTGTTTTTTTATTTATACTTGTTTTCCAACTGTCGGTCAATGTGATGCTGATTTTTTTTATTTGTGTTATGATGTTCAATGACATGATTTGTTTGGGTTGTTATTTGATATTATGTTATGATGTATCAAGGGAATGTTATTATTTCATTGGATGATTGTAATGAGTTAATTAGATAAGCCGCCAAATGTGTGTTTGTTGTCACTACTCATCAATAGTGATGGTGGTGGTAATAGTCGCGACAATATTGACAATGATAAATGTAATAGCGGTAACAATATTAGCAACGGGACATTAGAGGCGATGTATTACCGATGGCATGTTGCCTCTAAAGTCAATAGAGATAACATTTAACCTGTTTAATTAGCGGCAACATATATCGTCCGTATTACCTTGATTTCTTGTAATGAAATGAAAGGGAACATATAGACATACGAAACATCTAGAAAATGAGAAGCTTGTGATTTAAATGCTAAAGAGTGAAGGTAAGTTTATTTATTTATTTATTTTTTTGTTTATAAATCTTGAATAGTCATTTAAAGATTAAAGGTATGTTTTTATTTTTCTTTTTGGTTTCCTATTTATAAGTTAGTTAAAATGATAATACTAGTTAATGTGTTAATTAAAGCTTATATTTATATTTATTCTACTCTATGGGGTGTATACCCGAGAGTTGTATGGGCTGTATACCTGAGAGTCTAAAGATGGAAAACAAAAAACAGGTGAGAGGAAAAGTCATACATAAAAAAGGAGGAGTAGACTTCATAATGACAATGGATATCGAAAATCACACTATCTACAAGTTGTCAACACCATATCCTTATTTTCCTCACCATCCCCATGCTTCATGTTTCACAATATGGTAGTCGAACTCTCTCAGTTGTTGAGATATGATTATGTTTCTCGTAGATTTTATGCTAATCAACAATAATCGTTTTTTTAAACGGAAAATATATTAAATAAAACAATCACTCGCAAGCAAGCTAAAACAAGGAACAATAATCGTTTTTAATGAATATTATTCTAGTTTTTTGTGACATTTCTTGCTCGATCATTACCTATTCAACATTGAACAAGAAAGCACCTCAATGATCAAGGCATTTGAGTCTTTACTTTTTATCATTTTCATTTATATGGTCATCGCTTTAGTGGTTTATTGATTGTGATGATTTTTTATTGTGTATTTTATGATTTATATCATTAGTGTTTTTAGCACTTGTTTTATTTTGTAATGCCCATTACATGTATATATTATGTTTTTTTCTATGACATATCAAATCCCCTAGACTAAAATATTTATAATATGATGGATATAACAATTATCTATAACTTGCAAAACTCTATTTGTGTGGTTCTTATTTTTTTTTTCCATAAGGTGGAATTGATTAACGTAATGCTTAGGTATATGAACAAGAAATTAAAGAGCTCTTTAGTTGTGCTCTAACTCCTTATAAACATCATGATCATGTATATAATTAACATCATCTCCATTATAAAATCAACAAGGAACTATTACGAGAAGATAAAGAATCAAGAGCATGACATCATTTTCTTCAAAACTAACATTTCCATGTAAGTATCATTGATTCTTGTAAACTCATCTTGATTATGCCTATAAAATATAACATGTAGTATCCAAGACTGTGTTTGATTTTCATTAGCCAATGTTGTAATGCCCGTAATTTAGGCTAGACGTTTACAGTATAATCATAATAATTATACATTTTATCAAACAATTAAAAATCGTTGATTAGAGTAACCATTCTTCATGTGTTTCAAGATAATAAAAAATTATCGTATACACATTTAGTGGACAAATAATTTTTCAAAAAATCTTAATATAAAAATTAAGATAAATAATCTTAACGAAAGTTGTAGTAGTCATGATCATGATCCCATGGATATAAAGAACGCTCAAATCTAACTTAGTATGAGGACGTTATGATTTATTTAAGTTTCGCGTTCAAACCGATACGACAAGATGTGTCATAAAAAGTGAACAAAAGATAGGTTGCCTTTTAGCCAAAGTGATTTAAATGAAAGTCGAAGTGCTCATCAATAGGAACACAGCAATATAAAGAACACCAAAATCTGACTTCGTATGAGGAAGTTATAATTTTTCAAAGTTTCGAGTGTGACACAATACATCAGTGTGCGACATAGAAATCGAAATCAAAATTGGTAGATTGTTAGCCGAAACAGACTAAAGGAAATTTGTAGTACTCTTCATTATGAAGTCAACAATATAAAGAACATTGAAAACAACGCTCGTATGAAAAAGTTATGAATTTCACAGCGTTATTTACAGTCTAAGCCTTCTCGGACCGTAAAACGAAAAATAAATTGAAAATTAGTTGACAGAGTCTAAACAATAGGCGTATAATATTAATCGGTGACTTTGAGTGTGTTAGAGAGTATTAGATATCCATTCTATGCTTCGATTGATTGTCATGACCATTGACAAGAAATCACTAGATCATATCATTCGTAATTCGAATATGTTTAATTAATTGTGTTCACTAATTGCATGACAATTGAGTTAGTTGTTCATCAATTATTAGTACTAGGAAATCCGACCAAGATAACTAGTCATATTACAATTCGGTAATCAACTCATTAATCCATTGCACTTCAAATAAATCAAACATATAAACTTGGGGATTCGTATTCTAGTTGGAGTACTTCTTATCTATTGTTTTCATTTAGTTCTTTAGTTCTGTGTGATTAATTGAGCGTTAAAACTAGTTTAATGTAGTTTAAATAAGAACCTTTTGTTTTACTTTACTATTATAAATTGAATTAACTCTTGAATTATTTGATCTAAGCCATCCAATTCCCTGAGTTCGACACCCTTCTTACTACAAGTATATTCTTTCATGACTAGGTACACTGCTTATTTGTGTTTAAGACTAGCTTAGATCTGATAGAACTTTATAAATAAAAGCTAGTGCAAATAAAACACATCAAAGCCATTGTTCGTGTTTGTTAGGTTCGTTTACAACCCTATATAAATGTTATATAGTAAAATAATATTTGTTAATTTATAATAATCCAATCAAAAATTAATCCAATCAAAAAAATTAAAGAAACAAGAATTAATTAAATGAATTAATGTATAATAATTAAATAAAATCAAAAAGGAGAGATGTAGAAATGGTCCTTGTAGTTTTGTAAAAAGACAGCTGCAAAAATGGTAATGAAGGGTAAAACTGTCATTTGAAAAAAGTTAATAACAAAGTTGTTAAAGTTAACGGAATTAGGACCAAAACTGTGCAAAGTATCCTTAATTAGACCAGGGATGCACCACCAAACGTTTTTGGACCAAAACCACATATTTTTGACAACCATAGGGACCATTTTTGCAAGTTTTTCTAAGCATTATAGTGTAATGAAAAAATTGCAAAAATGGTCCCTAGGGTTGACAAAAGTATATGGTTTTGGTCCAAAAAGTTTTGTTGGAGCACCAATGGTCCAAAATTGGATCTTTTTATTGGTTTTGGTCCGTATACACTTAAAAGGACAATTATGCCCTTATGATTTATATTTTCCATTTTCTTTAATAGCTGAAATACATAAACTAATTTAATTTATATTTTTTAACATAAAATAAAGAATGGTCAATCCACTCCCACCCACTTGTTGGTTCTATACTTTCATCATCACCTCCACCTTCGTCCTCAACTGCTTGATCTCCTCCATTAACATCTTATCACCATTACTCGAAACATGGCTTCCGATGGCCGAAAATGGTGAAACTTCTCCAAAATCCCCCTACTTACAGCCACCATCAACATCATCCAGCATCGTAGCTTCTTCTAAAGTCTGCATGGGCTCGTTTTTTTGAAAACTAGGGCTTGTGTATGATCGAACTTCTCTTCTGCCATGGGCGGCTCCGTTTCCTCCTTCATCTCAAGTTAATTTCTGGTGTTCGATGGTGTTTGATTGAACTTATGTTTTGGTGTTATGCTCACATACATCAGGCGGTACATTGTTATCATATTCCAAGTCCTCATGAACTCCAATTTTTAAAATTAGGGATTGCATATGATTAGACTTCTCTTCCTCCAAAGGTGGCTTCGTCTTCACAACTTATATCGGAGCCTTAAGCTAGGAGCCTTCATGCCAAACGTGAAGGTGGGTTTACATTGAAGGTGAGGCTAGGTTTATATTGGATTTGAAAGTGATGGTGGAAGTAAGGTTGTCATGGCAAGTGGGGTTTTCAAAGTGGTTTTCAGAAAACCCATCACCTCCTTTGTTTTCATAGAACTAATTGTCTCTGTTTAAATTTTGGCCATTAAAGCTTTGGATGGCTTAGCCTGTAAATTAATTAGGATTTGGTTTCTTGAATTCGGGTGTATGTTCTTTTTATCTTCATTTGTTTAAATTGATATCCTCTAGGATTTACAATGAATCTAAGATTTGTTTACTTGAAGAATGCGAAGGAGATGATAATGATAAACAAGCAGCAGTGGTGTTGATGAAAAAGCATGGCCGGCGTGGTGATGAACAAACAGAGGCGACGGAGTAGGAGGGTATGATAGCAATGATTGGGGGAAATATGGGGGTTAGGGTATGTGAAAGTGTAACACCGTAAATTTTCAAATAAATTTTTCATTTTAAGATCACATAATTCTCATAACACATTTCACAAAAATCCCAAGTACCTAATTATCAAAACACAACTCCATAAATGTTTGATTAAAAATCCAGGATCCCTAAAACATAACTCTTTCTCTCGTGTGTACAATCAAGCCGACACCTTCCCGCGATCTTGAAAAGTACCTGAAACACATATCACACAACACGGTAAGCACAAAGCTTAGTGAGTTCCCCAAAATACCACACACATCTCATTAGCCTCTCATGGCTATACTCGAATAAGACCCTCCGGTCAATGTGTCCCAGTGGAACCCTCCGGTCCCACAACTCGGGTGGACCCTCCGGTCCTAACTCAGTAAGCTCAGAATAATACACGGCATAAATCAAAAAGACATAATGCAGTATATCACAATACTCAATATAAGCACATGAGACCCTACGGTCACACAAAAATTACTACTCTAGGTAAGTATCGTGAGAAGACTCACCTTTAAGCAAGCAAGCAAATACACCTCGTACACAAATCCCCGATCTAGCCTCCGCCTAACACATATGATAATTATCTCTAATTAAAATCACAACTCTAAATAAACTCATACTAGCCCCTCTGTAACTCTTGGGAAGGGTAAAAGACCATTCTACCCCTCCATGGTCTTTATTACTCACATGTGGTCAAAACCCTAAAAGTCAACAGATGTCAAACTCGAGTCAACAGTCCATGTTGACCCAACTCATCGAGTGCATCGAAGCAACTCGTCGACTCCCCGCTTTTCCTCAGAAGCCTCATGAAAACCAACTTAACTCGTTGAGTTGACCCGCCAACTCGCCGAGTTACAGCATGCTCAGACTCATCGGGACAAACCCTAACCGACTCGTCGAGTCGGCTCACCGACCCGTCGAGTCCCTTAAGTCGAAATCTCATTCAAACGATTTAAGACAGAAATGATCCTCCAACGACATTGGTTGGTTTTTCCAATGTTGACACTAAAGTGACTTAAAATGTCACCACTAATGCTCTGAATCAGAATAACCCTCTTCTCTTTTCTCTTACTGTCAGATGTCGGCCGCCACCACCGGTTTTTAGGGATTTTTTGACATTATGTTCGTTTTCTTAGAACATCCACATCAAGGTCTTTCAAAGTTATTTGCAATGTCACCTTGTCCAAATTGTATGCCACATAGGTGAAGCTCTTTCAATATTTGAAAGGCTTACAAAGGCTTTGAGGAACACTTTTGAAAGAGTGTTGGCCTTGCAATGATGTGGGGTATAATTGCAAAGCTGACGTGTATTATTTGAAATATTGTTTTTTTATTTATACTTGTTTTCCAACTGTCGGTCAATGTGATGCTGATTTTTTTTATTTGTGTTATGATGTTCAATGACATGATTTGTTTGGGTTGTTATTTGATATTATGTTATGATGTATCAAGGGATTGTTATTATTTCATTGGATTATTGTAATGAGTTAATTAGATAAGCCGCCAAATGTGTGTTTGTTGTCACTACTCATCAATAGTGATGGTGGTGGTAATAGTCGCGACAATATTGACAATGATAAATGTAATAGCGGTAACAATATTAGCAACGGGACATTAGAGGCGATGTATTACCGATGGCATGTTGCCTCTAAAGTCAATAGAGATAACATTTAACCTGTTTAATTAGCGGCAACATATATCGTCCGTATTACCTTGATTTCTTGTAATGAAATGAAAGGGAAAATATAGACATACGAAACATCTAGAAAATGAGAAGCTTGTGATTTAAATGCTAAAGAGTGAAGGTAAGTTTATTATTTTTTTTTTTGTTTATAGGTCTTGAATAGTCATTTAAAGATTAAAGGTATGTTTTTATTTTTCTTTTTCGTTTCCTATTTATAAGTTAGTTAAAATGATAATACTAGTTAATGTGTTAATTAAAGCTTATATTTATATTTATTCTACTCTATGGGGTGTATACCCGAGAGTTGTATGGGCTGTATACCTGAGAGTCTAAAGATGGAAAACAAAAAACAGGTGAGAGGAAAAGTCATACATAAAAAAGGAGGAGTAGACTTCATAATGACAATGGATATCGAAAATCACACTATCTACAAGTTGTCAACACCATATCCTTATTTTCCTCACCATCCCCATGCTTCATGTTTCACAATATGGTAGTCGAACTCTCTCAGTTGTTGAGATATGATTATGTTTCTCGTAGATTTTATGCTAATCAACAATAATCGTTTTTTTAAACGGAAAATATATTAAATAAAACAATCACTCGCAAGCAAGCTAAAACAAGGAACAATAATCGTTTTTAATGAATATTATTCCAGTTTTTTGTGACATTTCTTGCTCGATCATTACCTATTCAACATTGAACAAGAAAGCACCTCAATGATCAAGGCATTTGAGTCTTTACTTTTTATCATTTTCATTTATATGGTCATCGCTTTAGTGGTTTATTGATTGTGATGATTTTTATTGTGTATTTTATGATTTATATCATTAGTGTTTTTAGCACTTGTTTTATTTTGTAATGCCCATTACATGTATATATTATGTTTCTTTTCTATGACATATCAAATCCCCTAGACTCAAATATTTATAATATGATGGATATAACAATTATCTATAACTTGCAAAACTATATTTGTGTGCTTCTTATTTTTTTTCCATAAGGTGGAATTGATTAACGTAATGCTTAGGTATATGAACAAGAAATTAAAGAGCTCTTTAGTTGTGCTCTAACTCCTTATAAACATCATGATCATGTATATAATTAACATCATCTCCATTATAAAATCAACAAGGAACTATTACGAGAAGATAAGGAATCAAGAGCATGACATCATTTTCTTCAAAACTAACATTTCCATGTAAGTATCATTGATTCTTGTAAACTCATCTTGATTATGCCTATAAAATATAACATGTAGTATCCAAGACTGTGTTTGATTTTCATTAGCCAATGTTGTAATGCCCGTAATTTAGGCTAGACGTTTATAGTATAATCATAATAATTATACATTTTATCAAACAATTAAAAATCGTTGATTAGAGTAACCATTCTTCATGTGTTTCAAGATAATAAAAAATTATCGTATACACATTTAGTGGACAAATATTTTTTCAAAAAATCTTAATATAAAAATTAAGATAAATAATCTTAACGAAAGTTGTAGTAGTCATGATCATGATCCCATGGATATAAAGAACGCTCAAATCTAACTTCGTATGAGCACGTTATGATTTATTTAAGTTTCGCGTTCAAACCGATACGGCAAGATGTGTCATAAAAAGTGAACAAAAGATAGGTTGCCTTTTAGCCAAAGTGATTTAAATGAAAGTCGAAGTGCTCATCAATAGGAACACGACAATATAAAGAACACCAAAATCTGACTTCGTATGAGGAAGTTATAATTTTTCAAAGTTTCGAGTGTGACATAATACATCAGTGTGCGACATAGAAATCGAAATCAAAATTGGTAGATTGTTAGCCGAAACAGACTAAAGGAAATTTGTAGTTCTCACACCCCCAAACCAAGGATGGCGGAAATGTTCGGGGGTGGAGGACTTCATGTATAGTATCATAACAACAATTGTAATAGTAATTCAAGCAAACACAACGAACATATATATAATTGAAAAAGTTACATCATTGTATGAATTACATGTTTACGAATCAATTACAATATGTTGACAAAATATGAAATAGTAGACGCCTTAGCGTCCCATCCTCAAAAGCACTTGGTTTCCTGTTTAATGATTTCCTGAGAATACAAGTTGTTTGAAAAAGTGTCAACACAAAGGTTGGTGAGTTCATAAGCTTTTGTTTGGTATTATTAAAAGCCTTTCGTTTGTAAAAGTAGTATTTGTGTTAGAAAAATCCAATATTTTCCTTAAAATGTATATATAGTCTTAAATCCAAAGATCGAAGTGTATAAGTAACTTTTCTTACTTATAATAAATAATGTAAGTTTAAATCGACATAAACTCGTTTAATTTTAATGAAGTTCTCGTAAATTCCAATATTCATTAATACTTTATGTGAGTTTATTAAAGCCTTTTCTTGTAAAAGTAGTGTTCGTTCCAGAAAATCCAATATTTTCCTTAATGTGTAAATGTAGTCTTAAAACCCAAAGACCGGAATGTACAAGTAGTGTTCGTTCCTTATAGTAAAACAATGCAAGTTTAAATCGACATAAACTCGTTTGATTTTAGTGAAATCCCCGTAAATTCTATGTTTGTTAATACCACATGTGAGTTATTATAACCATGCTATGACCTAGTTGGCCTGAAACGACGTTCTTCAAGCGTCGGAAATGTTATGATATTTGTCACCCCAGACCTATCGGTCTAACTGTTGCATGCAGTTTAGGTGTGGGTTTGTCAAACCCAATATAGATCTATACACAACTATCACGCTCTCCCTCAAGGAGACTCTGGTTACAATACATGACTTAATGGTAATTTGAAGTAAATGTCTCACAAAGTTATTAACGGAATTACGTGTTATGAAAATTTGGTACCGTATGGCCGTACCTTGCTTAAAGAAAATATCCTTTGTATAAATGTACCCTTTTTAAATGTATGTGTTATGTAATGTTTCATAAAGTCATTAACGGAATTACGTGTTATGAAAACTTGGTACCGTATGGCCGTACCTTGCTTAATGAAAATATCATTTGTATAAATATACCCTTTTTAAATGTATGTGTTATGTAATGTATCATAAACTATACCTATTATAGTTTATCAACCAAGGGTAGTACATAGTAATGTATGCAAACTATATTCAAAATAGTTTATTAAATGTTTGAATGTATCGATTGTACTTTGATTATAATCACTTGTTATTCTTTATATTTTATATGTCCAAATCCATTTGTAAACTGATGTGTGTCTAAATATTAAGATAAAATGTCATATATTGCAATAACATATATCCACATAAAGATATACACCTTGCTCAACATGTTACAAGGTGAAATGAAATTGACAGCAACTTTTTGTTGTATACAGTTTCTGTTACTGTTCTTAGAAAATTTATAGAAAAATCATCAAAGCTCTAAATCCAAATCTGCAAATTCTGAGAGTTTGGAATATGAGTCTAGTTTGTTTGTAAATTTTCTCATGATTTTTAGTGATCTCTAACAGAGGTGAAAATGTTCATAATCACAGACTGGTCCGGGTTTGCCTTTGAAATGATAGGCAGTTTTGTAAAAATCACCATAAATTGTAGAAAAATCATATGGAGATGTGCAAGTAGCCATTTTAAAGCTAAGAGTTTGAACTACTTGCACCTGGAACAGTTTTGAAAACTAAAATATTTAAGTTGACCAAAACAGTCCGTGATCGAAGTTCATCTTTTCTGATGTAATCTGATAGAAAAAGTTTAATTGTGTTCTTGATGATTTTACTTGTATTCCCCCTTAAAACTTAAGAAAAACATGTAAATGTAGGGGTATGAACTCACCTTATGTGGTTTCAGTAGATGAAAGTGAGAGAGAGGAAGTATTCAACCCAAGAACACTAAGAAGATGTCTTGATGATTCGAGAATCTAACATCGAATAAGATGAAATTTGTGTAAGATATCAATGATTTGAGTAGAATGGAGTGTAATAATTATATGAATGATGAAGATACTTACTAATTGAAGAAAGAAATCCCTGAAGAAAGCCTTGAAGTTCTTGAAGTTGAGAGAAAAGATGAGAGAATTTTGGAGAGTGTCCTTTGGTTGCTAAGTGTAGAATGAAAGAACTTTATGGAGAATGAGGAGAGAGGATCAATCCTCCAGCTCTTAGAACGTGGGAAGAGCTGGAGATTGGGTGTAAAGGTCCACTAAGGTGACAAGGAGTAGTGGGAAAGAGTGGCTGATCATAGAGTGAGGTGGTGGTGGTTTGCTTTTGCCATAAATTAAGGAAAAGCAAATATTCCCTCAATAATTAGTTCAACCACTAATTCTTTTAATATATTTTTATAAAAACCCTGGAGATTTATATATTTTGGGGCCTTAGTTTATAAAATAAAGTTTTGGGTGAAAATCCCACGTTAAAATAATGAAAAACGGAGTTAAAACGAAGTCGTAGTCGAAAAACCGGTAAAAAGGGGCCGTCTGCGAGACCTCTCGTATGGGCTGTCTGAGAGGCTTCTCATGCGAGGCTTCTGTCCTGAGAGGCTTCTAATGAGAGGCTTCGGTCCTGAGAGGCTTCTCATTAGAGTTTTCGCTTCTAATAGGAGGGTTTTGGTTCCTTAAGGTTATTTTACCCGTTTTTACCCCGTTTCAAGTGGTTTTTGACCCGGTTAAGGGTCGAGATGACCCAAATGATTACAAAAAGTTAAAGTAACTTTTGAGAGAGATTCGGGAGAGATTTGGGAGAGATTTTAATAGAGAGAGATTGAGTGAAAGAGATTGAGAGAGGTTTCGTTTGTGATCTTTTTGAGTGTCCGGCTTCGCAACGCAAGGTCCATAAACCCCCTTTAAGCCATGATTTAGTGTCCTACACAATCCCGATGATTGTGCAATAGTGTTTTATCGCTTTGGTTCGTTGTTTAGCACTGTTAAGGCTAAGGAAAATCAAACACATGAACTTTCCAAATGATGATTTCTCATTAAAATAGCGAATTGTATAGTGATTACATAACGTAAACCCTAACATACAAGGGTTATTGGAGTTGACCGGTTTGACTTGTTGACTTTGTTTGACTTTGACTTGACCGAAATTTGACGGTTGTCACAGTAGTACTCTTCATTATGAAGTCAACAATATAAAGAACATTGAAAACAACGCTCGTATGAAAAAGTTATGAATTTCACAGCGTTATTTACAGTCTAAGCCTTCTCGGACCGTAAAACGAAAAATAAATTGAAAATTAGTTGACAGAGTCTAAACAATAGGCGTATAATATTAATCGGTGACTTTGAGTGTGTTAGAGAGTATTAGATATCCATTCTATGCTTCGATTGATTGTCATGACCATTGACAAGAAATCACTAGATCATATCATTCGTAATTCGAATATGTTTAATTAATTGTGTTCACTAATTGCATGACTATTGAGTTAGTTGTTCATCAATTATTAGTACTAGGAAATCCGACCAAGATAACTAGTCATATTACAATTCGGTAATCAACTCATTAATCCATTGCACTTCAAATAAATCAAACATATAAACTTGGGGATTCGTATTCTAGTTGGAGTACTTCTTATCTATTGTTTTCATTTAGTTATTTAGTTCTGTGTGATTAATTGAGCGTTAAAACTAGTTTAATGTATTTTAAATAAGAACCTTCTGTTTTAATTTACTATTATAAATTGAATTAACTCTTGAATTATTTGATATAAGCCATCCAATTCCCTGAGTTCGACACCCTTCTTACTACAAATATATTCTTTCATGACTAGGTACACTGCTTATTTGTGTTTAAGACTAGCTTAGATCTGATAGAACTTTATAAATAAAAGCTAGTGCAAATAAAACACATCAAAGCCATTGTTCGTGTTTGTTAGGTTCGTTTACAACCCTATATAAATGTTATATAGTAAAATAATATTTGTTAATTTATAATAATCCAATCAAAAATTAATCCAATCAAAAAAATTAAAGAAACAAGAATTAATTAAATGAATTAATGTATAATAATTAAATAAAATCAAAAAGGAGAGATGTAGAAATGGTCCTTGTAGTTTTATAAAAAGACAGCTGCAAAAATGGTAATGAAGGGTAAAACTGTCATTTGAAAAAAGTTAATAACAAAGTTGTTAAAGTTAACGGAATAAGGACCAAAACTGTGCAAAGTATCCTAAATTAGACCAGGGATGCACCACCAAACGTTTTTGGACCAAAACCACATATTTTTGACAACCACAGGGACCATTTTTGCAAGTTTTTCTAAGCAGTGTAATGACAAAATTGCAAAAATGGTCCCTAGGGTTGACAAAAGTATATGGTTTTGGTCCAAAAAGTTTTGTTGGAGCACCAATGGTCCAAAATTGGATCTTTTTATTGGTTTTGGTCCCTATACACTTAAAAGGACAATTATGCCCTTATGATTTATATTTTCCATTTTCTTTAATAGCTGAAATACATAAACTGATTTAATTTATATTTTTTAACATAAAATAAAGAATGGTCAATCCACTCCCACCCACTTGTTGGTTCTATACTTTCATCATCACCTCCACCTTCGTCCTCAACTGCTTGATCTCCTCCATTAACATCTTATCACCATTACTCGAAACATGGCTTCCGATGGCCGAAAATGGTGAAGCTTCTCCAAAATCCCCCTACTTACAGCCACCATCAACATCATCCAGCATCGTAGCTTCTTCTAAAGTCTGCATGGGCTCGTTTTTTTGAAAACTAGGGCTTGTGTATGATCGAACTTCTCTTCTGCCATGGGCGGCTCCGTTTCCTCCTCCATCTCAAGTTAATTTCTGGTGTTCGATGGTGTTTGATTGAACTTATGTTTTGGTGTTATGCTCACATACATCAGGCGGTACATTGTTATCATATTCCAAGTCCTCATGAACTCCAATTTTTAAAATTAGGGATTGCATATGATTAGACTTCTCTTCCTCCAAAGGTGGCTTCGTCTTCACAACTTATATCGGAGCCTTAAGCTAGGAGCCTTCATGTCAAACGTGAAGGTGGGTTTACATTGAAGGTGAGGCTAGGTTTATATTGGATTTGAAAGTGATGGTGGAAGTAAGGTTGTCATGGTAAGTGGGGTTTTCAAAGTGGTTTTCAGAAAACCCATCACCTCCTTTGTTTTCATAGAACTAATTGTCTCTGTTTAAATTTTGGCCATTAAAGCTTTGGATGGCTTAGCCTGTAAATTAATTAGGATTTGGTTTCTTGAATTCGGGTGTATGTTCTTTTTATCTTCATTTGTTTAAATTGATATCCTCTAGGATTTACAATGAATCTAAGATTTGTTTACTTGAAGAATGCGAAGGAGATGATAATGATAAACAAGCAGCAGTGGTGTTGATGAAAAAGCATGGTCGGCGTGGTGATGAACAAACAGAGGCGACGGAGTAGGAGGGTATGATAGCAATGATTGGGGGAAATATGGGGGTTAGGGTATGTGAAAGTGTAACACCGTAAATTTTCAAATAAATTTTTCATTTTAAGATCACATAATTCTCATAACACATTTCACAAAAATCCCAAGTACCTAATTATCAAAACACAACTCCATAAATGTTTGATTAAAAATCCAGGATCCCAAAAACATAACTCTTTCTCTCGTGTGTACAATCAAGCCGACACCTTCCCGCGATCTTGAAAAGTACCAGAAACACATATCATACAACACGGTAAGCACAAAGCTTAGTGAGTTCCCCAAAATACCACACACATCTCATTAGCCTCTCATGGCTATACTCGAATAAGACCCTCCGGTCAATGTGTCTCAGTGGAACCCTCCGGTCCCACAACTCGGGTGGACCCTCCGGTCCTAACTCAGGAAGCTCAGAATAATACACGGCATAAATCAAAAAGACATAATGCAGTATATCACAATACTCAATATAAGCACATGAGACCCTACGGTCACACAAAAATTACCACTCTAGGTAAGTATCGTGAGAAGACTCACCTTTAAGCAAGCAAGCAAATACACCTCGTACACAAATCACCGATCTAGCCTCCGCCTAACACATATGATAATTATCTCTAATTAAAATCACAACTCTAAATAAACTCATACTAGCCCCTCTGTAACTCTTGGGAAGGGTAAAAGACCATTCTACCCCTCCATGGTCTTTATTACTCACATGTGGTCAAAACCCTAAAAGTCAACAGATGTCAAACTCGAGTCAACAGTCCATGTTGACCCAACTCATCGAGTGCATCGAAGCAACTCGTCGACTCCCCTCTTTTCCTCAGAAGCCTCATGAAAACCAACTTAACTCGTCGAGTTGACCCGCCAACTCGCCGAGTTACAGCATGCTCAGACTCATCGGGACAAACCCTAACTGACTCGTCGAGTCGGCTCACCGACCCGTCGAGTCCCTTAAGTCGAAATCTCATTCAACCGATTTAAGACAGAAATGATCCTCCAACGACATTGGTTGGTTTTTCCAATGTTGACACTAAAGTGACTTAAAATGTCACCACTAATGCTCTGAATCAGAATAACCCTCTTCTCTTTTCTCTTACTGTCAGATGTCGGCCGCCACCACCGGTTTTTAGGGATTTTCTGACATTATGTTCGTTTTCTTAGAACATCCACATCAAGGTCTTTCAAAGTTATTTGCAATGCCACCTTGTCCAAATTGTATGCCACATAGGTGAAGCTCTTTCAATATTTGAAAGGCTTGCAAAGGCTTTGAGGAACACTTTTGAAAGAATGTTGGCCTTGCAATGATGTGGGGTATAATTGCAAAGCTGACGTGTATTATTTGAAATATTGTTTTTTTATTTATACTTGTTTTCCAACTGTCGGTCAATGTGATGCTGATTTTTTTTATTTGTGTTATGATGTTCAAGGACATGATTTGTTTGGGTTGTTATTTGATATTATGTTATGATGTATCAAGGGATTGTTATTATTTCATTGGATGATTGTAATGAGTTAATTAGATAAGCCGCCAAATGTGTGTTTGTTGTCACTACTCATCAATAGCGATGGTGGTGGTAATAGCCGCGACAATATTGACAATGATAAATGTAATAGCGGTAACAATATTAGCAACGGGACATTAGAGGCGATGTATTACCGATGGCATGTTGCCTCTAAAGTCAATAGAGATAACATTTAACCTGTTTAATTAGCGGCAACATATATCGTCCGTATTACCTTGATTTCTTGTAATGAAATGAAAGGGAAAATATAGACATACGAAACATCTAGAAAATGAGAAGCTTGTGATTTAAATGCTAAAGAGTGAAGGTAAGTTTATTTATTTATTTATTTATTTTTTGTTTATAAGTCTTGAATAGTCATTTAAAGATTAAAGGTATGTTTTTATTTTTCTTTTTCGTTTCCTATTTATAAGTTAGTTAAAATGATAATACTAGTTAATGTGTTAATTAAAGCTTATATTTATATTTATTCTACTCTATGGGGTGTATACCCGAGAGTTGTATGGGCTGTATACCTGAGAGTCTAAAGATGGAAAACAAAAAACAGGTGAGAGGAAAAGTCATACATAAAAAAGGAGGAGTAGACTTCATAATGACAATGGATATCGAAAATCACACAATCTACAAGTTGTCAACACCATATCCTTATTTTCCTCACCATCCCCATGCTTCATGTTTCACAATATGGTAGTCGAACTCTCTCAGTTGTTGAGATATGATTATGTTTCTCGTAGATTTTATGCTAATCAACAATAATCGTTTTTTTAAACGGAAAATATATTAAATAAAACAATCACTCGCAAGCAAGCTAAAACAAGGAACAATAATCGTTTTTAATGAATATTATTCCAGTTTTTTATGACATTTCTTGCTCGATCATTACCTATTCAACATTGAACAAGAAAGCACCTCAATGATCAAGGCATTTGAGTCTTTACTTTTTTATCATTTTCATTTATATGGTCATCGCTTTAGTGGTTTATTGATTGTGATGATTTTTTATTGTGTATTTTATGATTTATATCATTAGTGTTTTTAGCACTTGTTTTATTTTGTAATGCCCATTACATGTATATATTATGTTTCTTTTCTATGACATATCAAATCCCCTAGACTCAAATATTTATAATATGATGGATATAACAATTATCTATAACTTGCAAAACTATATTTGTGTGGTTCTTATTTTTTTTCCATAAGGTGGAATTGATTAACGTAATGCTTAGGTATATGAACAAGAAATTAAAGAGCTCTTTAGTTGTGCTCTAACTCCTTATAAACATCATGATCATGTATATAATTAACATCATCTCCATTATAAAATCAACAAGGAACTATTACGAGAAGATAAGGAATCAAGAGCATGACATCATTTTCTTCAAAACTAACATTTCCATGTAAGTATCATTGATTCTTGTAAACTCATCTTGATTATGCCTATAAAATATAACATGTAGTATCCAAGACTGTGTTTGATTTTCATTAGCCAATGTTGTAATGCCCGTAATTTAGGCTAGACGTTTACAGTATAATCATAATAATTATACATTTTATCAAACAATTAAAAATCGTTGATTAGAGTAACCATTCTTCATGTGTTTCAAGATAATAAAAAATTATCGTATACACATTTAGTGGACAAATATTTTTTCAAAAAATCTTAATATAAAAATTAAGATAAATAATCTTAACGAAAGTTGTAGTAGTCATGATCATGATCCCATGGATATAAAGAACGCTCAAATCTAACTTCGTATGAGGACGTTATGATTTATTTAAGTTTCGCGTTCAAACCGATACGGCAAGATGTGTCATAAAAAGTGAACAAAAGATAGGTTGCCTTTTAGCCAAAGTGATTTAAATGAAAGTCGAAGTGCTCATCAATAGGAACACGACAATATAAAGAACACCAAAATCTGACTTCGTATGAGGAAGTTATAATTTTTCAAAGTTTCGAGTGTGACACAATACATCAGTGTGCGACATAGAAATCGAAATCAAAATTGGTAGATTGTTAGCCGAAACAGACTAAAGGAAATTTGTAGTACTCTTCATTATGAAGTCAACAATATAAAGAACATTGAAAACAACGCTCGTAAGAAAAAGTTATGAATTTCACAGCGTTATTTACAGTCTAAGCCTTCTCGGACCGTAAAACGAAAAATAAATTGAAAATTAGTTGACACAGTCTAAACAATAGTCGTATAATATTAATCGGTGACTTTGAGTGTGTTAGAGAGTATTAGATATCCATTCTATGCTTCGATTGATTGTCATGACCATTGACAAGAAATCACTAGATCATATCATTCGTAATTCGAATATGCTTAATTAATTGTGTTCACTAATTGCATTTCTATTGAGTTAGTTGTTCATCAATTATTAGTACTAGGAAATCCGACCAAGATAACTAGTCATATTACAATTCGGTAATCAACTCATTAAATCCATTGCACTTCAAATAAATCAAACATATAAACTTGGGGATTCGTATTCTAGTTGGAGTACTTCTTATCTATTGTTTTCATTTAGTTCTTTAGTTCTGTGTGATTAATTGAGCGTTAAAACTAGTTTAATGTAGTTTAAATAAGAACCTTCTGTTTTACTTTACTATTATAAATTGAATTAACTCTTGAATTATTTGATCTAAGCCATCCAATTCCCTGAGTTCGACACCCTTCTTACTACAAGTATATTCTTTCATGACTAGGTACACTGCTTATTTGTGTTTAAGACTAGCTTAGATCTGATAGAACTTTATAAATCAAAAGCTAGTGCAAATAAAACACATCAAAGCCATTGTCCGTGTTTGTTAGGTTCGTTTACAACCCTATATAAATGTTATATAGTAAAATAATATTTGTTAATTTATAATAATCCAATAAAAAATTAATCCAATCAAAAAAATTAAAGAAACAAGAATTAATTAAATGAATTAATGTATAATAATTAAATAAAATCAAAAAGGAGAGATGTAGAAATGGTCCTTTTAGTTTTGTAAAAAGACAGCTGCAAAAATGGTAATGAAGGGTAAAACTGTCATTTGAAAAAAGTTAATAACCAAGTTGTTAAAGTTAACGGAATAAGGACCAAAACTGTGCAAAGTATCCTAAATTAGACCATGGATGCACCACCAAACGTTTTTGGACCAAAACCACATATTTTTGACAACCACAGGGACCATTTTTGCAAGTTTTTCTAAGCATTATAGTGTAATGACAAAATTGCAAAAATGGTCCCTAGGGTTGACAAAAGTATATGGTTTTGGTCCAAAAAGTTTTGTTGGAGCACCAATGGTCCAAAATTGGATCTTTTTATTGGTTTTGGTCCCTATACACTTAAAAGGACAATTATGCCCTTATGATTTATATTTTCCATTTTCTTTAATAGCTGAAATACATAAACTAATTTAATTTATATTTTTTAACATAAAATAAAGAATGGTCAATCCACTCCCACCTACTTGTTGTAACTATACTTTCATCATCACCTCCACCTTCGTCCTCAACTGCTTGATCTTCTCCATTAACATCTTATCACCATTACTCGAAACATGGCTTCCGATGGCCGAAAATGGTGAAGCATCTCCAAAATCCCCCTACTTACAGCCACCATCAACATCATCCAGCATTGTAGCTTCTTCTAAAGTCTGCATGGGCTCGTTTTTTTGAAAACTAGGGCTTGTGTATGATCGAACTTCTCTTCTGCCATGGGCGGCTACGTTTCCTCCTCCATCTCAAGTTAATTTATGGTGTTCGATGGTGTTTGATTGAACTTATGTTTTGGGGTTATGCTCACATACATCAGGCGGTACATTGTTATCATATTCCAAGTCCTCATGAACTCCAATTTTTAAAATTAGGGATTGCATATGATTAGACTTCTCTTCCTCCAAAGGTGGCTTCGTCTTCACAACTTATATCGGAGCCTTAAGCTAGGAGCCTTCATGCCAAACGTGAAGGTGGGTTTACATTGAAGGTGAGGCTAGGTTTATATTGGATTTGAAAGTGATGGTGGAAGTAAGGTTGTCATGGTAAGTGGGGTTTTCAAAGTGGTTTTCAGAAAACCCATCACCTCCTTTGTTTTCATAGAACTAATTGCCTCTCTTTAAATTTTGGCCATTAAAGCTTTGGATGGCTTAGCCTGTAAATTAATTAGGATTTGGTTTCTTGAATTCGGGTGTATGTTCTTTTTATCTTCATTTGTTTAAATTGATATCCTCTAGGATTTACAATGAATCTAAGATTTGTTTACTTGAAGAATGCGAAGGAGATGATAATGATAAACAAGCAGCAGTGGTGTTGATGAAAAAGCATGGTCGGCGTGGTGATGAACAAACAGAGGCGACGGAGTAGGAGGGTATGATAGCAATGATTGGGGGAAATATGGGGGTTAGGGTATGTGAAAGTGTAACACCGTAAATTTTCAAATAAATTTTTCATTTTAAGATCACATAATTCTCATAACATATTTCACAAAAATCCCAAGTACCTAATTATCAAAACACAACTCCATAAATGTTTGATTAAAAATCCAGGATCCCTAAAACATAACTCTTTCTCTCGTGTGTACAATCAAGCCGACACCTTCCCGCGATCCTCAAAAGTACCTGAAACACATATCACACAACACGGTAAGCACGAAGCTTAGTGAGTTCCCCAAAATACCACACACATCTCATTAGCCTCTCATGGCTATACTCGAATAAGACCCTCCGGTCAATGTGTCTCAGTAGAACCCTCCGGTCCCACAACTCGGGTGGACCCTCCGGTCCTAACTCAGTAAGCTCAGAATAATACACAGCATAAATCAAAAAGACATAATGTAGTATATCACAATACTCAATATAAGCACATGAGACCCTACGGTCACACAAAAATTACCACTCTAGGTAAGTATCGTGAGAAGACTCACCTTTAAGCAAGCAAGCAAATACACCTCGTACACAAATCACCGATCTAGCCTCCGCCTAACACATATGATAATTATCTCTAATTAAAATCACAACTCTAAATAAACTCATACTAGCCCCTCTGTAACTCTTGGGAAGGGTAAAAGACCATTCTACCCCTCCATGGTCTTTATTACTCACATGTGGTCAAAACCCTAAAAGTCAACGGATGTCAAACTCGAGTCAACAGTCCATGTTGACCCAACTCATCGAGTGCATCGAAGCAACTCGTCGACTCCCCTCTTTTCCTCAGAAGCCTCATGAAAACCAACTTAACTCGTCGAGTTGACCCGCCAACTCGCCGAGTTACAGCATGCTCAGACTCATCGGGACAAACCCTAACCGACGCGTCGAGTCGGCTCACCGACCCGTCGAGTCCCTTAAGTCGAAATCTCATTCAAACGATTTAAGACATAAATGATCCTCCAACGACATTGGTTGGTTTTTCCAATGTTGACACTAAAGTGACTTAAAATGTCACCACTAATGCTCTGAATCAGAATAACCCTCTTCTCTTTTCTCTTACTGTCAGATGTCGGCCGCCACCACCGGTTTTTAGGGATTTTCTGACATTATGTTCGTTTTCTTAGAACATCCACATCAAGGTCTTTCAAAGTTATTTGCAATGCCACCTTGTCCAAATTGTATGCCACATAGGTGAAGCTCTTTCAATATTTGAAAGGCTTGCAAAGGCTTTGAGGAACACTTTTGAAAGAGTGTTGGCCTTGCAATGATGTGGGGTATAATTGCAAAGCTGACGTGTATTATTTGAAATATTGCTTTTTTATTTATACTTGTTTTCCAACTGTTGGTCAATGTGATGCTGATTTTTTTTATTTGTGTTATGATGTTCAATGACATGATTTGTTTGGGTTGTTATTTGATATTATGTTATGATGTATCAAGGGATTGTTATTATTTCATTGGATGATTGTAATGAGTTAATTAGATAAGCCGCCAAATGTGTGTTTGTTGTCACTACTCATCAATAGCGATGGTGGTGGTAATAGCCGTGACAATATTGACAATGATAAATGTAATAGCGGTAACAATATTAGCAACGGGACATTAGAGGCGATGTATTACCGATGGCATGTTGCCTCTAAAGTCAATAGAGATAACATTTAACCTGTTTAATTAGCGGCAACATATATCGTCCGTATTAACTTGATTTCTTGTAATGAAATGAAAGGGAAAATATAGACATACGAAACGTCTAGAAAATGAGAAGCTTGTGATTTAAATGCTAAAGAGTGAAGGTAAGTTTATTATTTTTTTTTTATTTTTTTTTTGTTTATAAGTCTTGAATAGTCATTTAAAGATTAAAGGTATGTTTTTATTTTTCTTTTTCGTTTCCTATTTATAAGTTAGTTAAAATGATAATACTAGTTAATGTGTTAATTAAAGCTTATATTTATATTTATTCTACTCTATGGGGTGTATACCCGAGAGTTGTATGGGTTGTATACCTGAGAGTCTAAAGATGGAAAACAAAAAACAGGTGAGAGGAAAAGTCATACATAAAAAAGGAGGAGTAGACTTCATAATGACAATGGATATCGAAAATCACACTATCTACAAGTTGTCAACACCATATCCTTATTTTCCTCACCATCCCCATGCTTCATGTTTCACAATATGGTAGTCGAACTCTCTCAGTTGTTGAGATATGATTATGTTTCTCGTAGATTTTATGCTAATCATCAATAATCGTTTTTTTAAACGGAAAATATATTAAATAAAACAATCACTCGCAAGCAAGCTAAAACAAGGAACAATAATCGTTTTTAATGAATATTATTCCAGTTTTTTGTGACATTTCTTGCTCGATCATTACCTATTCAACATTGAACAAGAAAGCACCTCAATGATCAAGGCATTTGAGTCTTTACTTTTTATCATTTTCATTTATATGGTCATCGCTTTAGTGATTTATTGATTGTGATGATTTTTTATTGTGTATTTTATGATTTATATCATTAGTGTTTTTAGCACTTGTTTTATTTTGTAATGCCCATTACATGTATATATTATGTTTCTTTTCTATGACATATCAAATCCCCTAGACTCAAATATTTATAATATGATGGATATAACAATTATCTATAACTTGCAAAACTATATTTGTGTGGTTCTTATTTTTTTTCCATAAGGTGGAATTGATTAACGTAATGCTTAGGTATATGAACAAGAAATTAAAGAGCTCTTTAGTTGTGCTCTAACTCCTTATAAACATCATGATCATGTATATAATTAACATCATCTCCATTATAAAATCAACAAGGAACTATTACGAGAAGATAAGGAATCAAGAGCATGACATCATTTTCTTCAAAACTAACATTTCCATGTAAGTAGCATTGATTCTTGTAAACCCGTCTTGATTATGCCTATAAAATATAACATGTAGTATCCAAGACTGTGTTTGATTTTCATTAGCCAATGTTGTAATGCCCGTAATTTAGGCTAGACGTTTACAGTATAATCATAATAATTATACATTTTATCATACAATTAAAAATCGTTGATTAGAGTAACCATTCTTCATGTGTTTCAAGATAATAAAAAATTATCGTATACACATTTAGTGGACAAATATTTTTTCAAAAAATCTTAATATAAAAATTAAGATAAATAATCTTAACGAAAGTTGTAGTAGTCATGATCATGATCCCATGGATATAAAGAACGCTCAAATCTAACTTCGTATGAGGACGTTATGATTTATTTAAGTTTCGCGTTCAAAACGATACGGCAAGATGTGTCATAAAAAGTGAACAAAAGATAGGTTGCCTTTTAGCCAAAGTGATTTAAATGAAAGTCGAAGTGCTCATCAATAGGAACACGACAATATAAAGAACACCAAAATCTGACTTCGTATGAGGAAGTTATAATTTTTCAAAGTTTCGAGTGTGACACAATACATCAGTGTGCGACATAGAAATCGAAATCAAAATTGGTAGATTGTTAGCCGAAACAGACTAAAGGAAATTTGTAGTACTCTTCATTATGAAGTCAACAATATAAAGAACATTGAAAACAACGCTCGTATGAAAAAGTTATGAATTTCACAGCGTTATTTACAGTCTAAGCCTTCTCGGACCGTAGAACGAAAAATAAATTGAAAATTAGTTGACAGAGTCTAAACAATAGGCGTATAATATTAATCGGTGACTTTCAGTGTGTTAGAGAGTATTAGATATCCATTCTATGCTTCGATTGATTGTCATGACCATTGACAAGAAATCACTAGATCATATCATTCGTAATTCGAATATGTTTAATTAATTGTGTTCACTAATTGCATTTCTATTGAGTTAGTTGTTCATCAATTATTAGTACTAGGAAATCCGACCAAGATAACTAGTCATATTACAATTCGGTAATCAACTCATTAATCCATTGCACTTCAAATAAATCAAACATATAAACTTGGGGATTCGTATTCTAGTTGGAGTACTTCTTATCTATTGTTTTCATTTAGTTCTTTAGTTCTGTGTGATTAATTGAGCGTTAAAACTAGTTTAATGTAGTTTAAATAAGAACCTTCTGTTTTACTTTACTATTATAAATTGAATTAACTCTTGAATTATTTGATCTAAGCCATCCAATTCCCTGAGTTCGACACCCTTCTTACTACAAGTATATTCTTTCATGACTAGGTACACTGCTTATTTGTGTTTAAGACTAGCTTAGATCTGATAGAACTTTATAAATCAAAAGCTAGTGCAAATAAAACACATCAAAGCCATTGTTCGTGTTTGTTAGGTTCGTTTACAACCCTATATAAATGTTATATAGTAAAATAATATTTGTTAATTTATAATAATCCAATAAAAAATTAATCCAATCAAAAAAATTAAAGAAACAAGAATTAATTAAATGAATTAATGTATAATAATTAAATAAAATCAAAAAGGAGAGATGTAGAAATGGTCCTTGTAGTTTTGTAAAAAGACAGCTGCAAAAATGGTAATGAAGGGTAAAACTGTCATTTGAAAAAAGTTAATAACCAAGTTGTTAAAGTTAACGGAATAAGGACCAAAACTATGCAAAGTATCCTAAATTAGACCAGGGATGCACCACCAAACGTTTTTGGACCAAAACCACATATTTTTGACAACCACAGGGACCATTTTTGCAAGTTTTTCTAAGCATTATAGTGTAATGACAAAATTGCAAAAATGGTCCCTACGGTAGACAAAAGTATATGGTTTTGGTCCAAAAAGTTTTGTTGGAGCACCAATGGTCCAAAATTGGATCTTTTTATTGGTTTTGGTCCCTATACACTTAAAAGGACAATTATGCCCTTATGATTTATATTTTCCATTTTCTTTAATAGCTGAAATACATAAACTAATTTAATTTATATTTTTTAACATAAAATAAAGAATGGTCAATCCACTCCCACCTACTTGTTGGTTCTATACTTTCATCATCACCTCCACCTTCGTCCTCAACTGCTTGATCTCCTCCATTAACATCTTATCACCATTACTCGAAACATGGCTTCCGATGGCCGAAAATGGTGAAGCTTCTCCAAAATCCCCCTACTTACAGCCACCATCAACATCATCCAACATCGTAGCTTCTTCTAAAGTCTGCATGGGCTCGTTTTTTTGAAAACTAGGGCTTGTGTATGATCGAACTTCTCTTCTGCCATGGGCGGCTACGTTTCCTCCTCCATCTCAAGTTAATTTATGGTGTTCGATGGTGTTTGATTGAACTTATGTTTTGGGGTTATGCTCACATACATCAGGCGGTACATTGTTATCATATTCCAAGTCCTCATGAACTCCAATTTTTAAAATTAGGGATTGCATATGATTAGACTTCTCTTCCTCCAAAGGTGGCTTCGTCTTCACAACTTATATCGGAGCCTTAAGCTAGGAGCCTTCATGCCAAACGTGAAGGTGGGTTTACATTGAAGGTGAGGCTAGGTTTATATTGGATTTGAAAGTGATGGTGGAAGTAAGGTTGTCATGGTAAGTGGGGTTTTCAAAGTGGTTTTCAGAAAACCCATCACCTCCTTTGTTTTCATAGAACTAATTGCCTCTGTTGAAATTTTGGCCATTAAAGCTTTGGATGGCTTAGCCTGTAAATTAATTAGGATTTGGTTTCTTGAATTCGGGTGTATGTTCTTTTTATCTTCATTTGTTTAAATTGATATCCTCTAGGATTTACAATGAATCTAAGATTTGTTTACTTGAAGAATGCGAAGGAGATGATAATGATAAACAAGCAGCAGTGGTGTTGATGAAAAAGCATGGTCGGCGTGGTGATGAACAAACAGAGGCGACGGAGTAGGAGGGTATGATAGCAATGATTGGGGGAAATATGGGGGTTAGGGTATGTGAAAGTGTAACACCGTAAATTTTCAAATAAAATTTTCATTTTAAGATCACATAATTCTCATAACACATTTCACAAAAATCCCAAGTACCTAATTATCAAAACACAACTCCATAAATGTTTGATTAAAAATCCAGGATCCCTAAAACATAACTCTTTCTCTCGTGTGTACAATCAAGCCGACACCTTCCCGCGATCCTGAAAAGTACCTGAAACACATATCATACAACACGGTAAGCACAAAGCTTAGTGAGTTCCCCAAAATACCATACACATCTCATTAGCCTCTCATGGCTATACTCGAATAAGACCCTCCGGTCAATGTGTCTCAGTGGAACCCTCCGGTCCCACAACTCGGGTGGACCCTCCGGTCCTAACTCAGTAAGCTCAGAATAATACACGGCATAAATCAAAAAGACATAATGCAGTATATCACAATACTCAATATAAGCACATGAGACTCTACGGTCACACAAAAACTACCACTCTAGGTAAGTATCGTGAGAAGACTCACCTTTAAACAAGCAAGCAAATACACCTCGTACACAAATCACCGATCTAGCCTCCGCCTAACACATATGATAATTATCTCTAACTAAAATCACAACTCTAAATAAACTCATACTAGCCCTTCTATAACTCTTGGGAAGGGTGAAAGACCATTCTACCCCTCCATGGTCTTTATTACTCACATGTGGTCAAAACCCTAAAAGTCAACAGATGTCAAACTCGAGTCAACAGTCCATGTTGACCCAACTCATCGAGTGCATCGAAGCAACTCGTCGACTCCCCTCTTTTCCTCAGAAGCCTCATGAAAACCAACTTAACTCGTCGAGTTGACCCGCCAACTCGCCAAGTTACAGCATGCTCAGACTCATCGGGACAAACCCTAACCGACTCGTCGAGTCGGCTCACCGACCCGTCGAGTCCCTTAAGTCGAAATCTCATTCAAACGATTTAAGACAGAAATGATCCTCCAACGACATTGGTTGGTTTTTCCAATGTTGACACTAAAGTGACTTAAAATGTCACCACTAATGCTCTGAATCAAAATAACCCTCTTCTCTTTTCTCTTACTGTCAGATGTCGGCCGCCACCACTGGTTTTTAGGGATTTTCTGAAATTATGTTCGTTTTCTTAGAACATCCACATCAAGGTCTTTCAAAGTTATTTGCAATGCCACCTTGTCCAAATTGTATGCCACATAGGTGAAGCTCTTTCAATATTTGAAAGGCTTGCAAAGGCTTTGAGGAACACTTTTGAAAGAGTGTTGGCCTTGCAATGATGTGGGGTATAATTGCAAAGCTGACGTGTATTATTTGAAATATTGTTTTGTTATTTATACTTGTTTTCCAACTGTCGGTCAATGTGATGCTGATTTTTTTTATTTGTGTTATGATGTTCAAGGACATGATTTGTTTGGGTTGTTATTTGATATTATGTTATGATGTATCAAGGGATTGTTATTATATCATTAGATGATTGTAATGAGTTAATTAGATAAGCCGCCAAATGTGTGTTTGTTGTCACTACTCATCAATAGCGATGGTGGTGGTAATAGCCGCGACAATATTGACAATGATAAATGTAATAGCGGTAACAATATTAGCAACGGGACATTAGAGGCGATGTATTACCGATGGCATGTTGCCTCTAAAGTCAATAGAGATAACATTTAACCTGTTTAATTAGGGGGAACATATATCGTCCGTATTACCTTGATTTCTTGTAATGAAATGAAAGGGAAAATATAGACATACGAAACATCTAAAAAATGAGAAGCTTGTGATTTAAATGCTAAAGAGTGAAGGTAAGTTTATTTATTTATTTATTTATTTTTTGTTTATAAGTCTTGAATAGTCATTTAAAGATTAAAGGTATGTTTTTATTTTTCTTTTTCGTTTCCTATTTATAATTAGTTAAAATGATAATACTAGTTAATGTGTTAATTAAAGCTTATATTTATATTTATTCTACTCTATGGGGTGTATACCCGAGAGTTGTATGGGCTGTATACCTGAGAGTCTAAAGATGGAAAACAAAAAACAGGTGAGAGGAAAAGTCATACATAAAAAAGGAGGAGTAGACTTCATAATGACAATGGATATCGAAAATCACACTATCTACAAGTTGTCAACACCATATCCTTATTTTCCTCACCATCCCCATGCTTCATGTTTCACAATATGGTAGTTGAACTCTCTCAGTTGTTGAGATATGATTATTTTTCTCGTAGATTTTATGCTAATAAACAATAATCGTTTTTTTAAACGGAAAATATATTAAATAAAACAATCACTCGCAAGCAAGCTAAAACAAGGAACAATAATCGTTTTTAATGAATATTATTCCAGTTTTTTGTGACATTTCTTGCTCGATCATTACCTATTCAACATTGAACAAGAAAGCACCTCAATGATCAAGGCATTTGAGTCTTTACTTTTTATCATTTTCATTTATATGGTCATCGCTTTAGTGGTTTATTGATTGTGATGATTTTTTATTGTGTATTTTATGATTTATATCATTAGTGTTTTTAGCACTTGTTTTATTTTGTAATGCCCATTACATGTATATATTATGTTTCTTTTCTATGACATATCAAATCCCCTAGACTTAAATATTTATAATATGATGGATATAACAATTATCTATAACTTGCAAAACTATATTTGTGTGGTTCTTATTTTTTTTTTCATAAGGTGGAATTGATTAACGTAATGCTTAGGTATATGAACAAGAAATTAAAGAGCTCTTTAGTTGTGCTCTAACTCCTTATAAACATCATGATCATGTATATAATTAACATCATCTCCATTATAAAATCAACAAGGAACTATTACGAGAAGATAAGGAATCAAGAGCATGACATCATTTTCTTCAAAACTAACATTTCCATGTAAGTATCATTGATTCTTGTAAACTCATCTTGATTATGCCTATAAAATATAACATGTAGTATCCAAGACTGTGTTTGATTTTCATTAGCCAATGTTGTAATGTCCGTAATTTAGGCTGACGTTTACAGTATAATCATAATAATTATATATTTTATCAAACAATTAAAAATCGTTGATTAGAGTAACCATTCTTCATGTGTTTCAAGATAATAAAAAATTATCGTATACACATTTAGTGGACAAATATTTTTTCAAAAAATCTTAATATAAAAATTAAGATAAATAATCTTAACGAAAGTTGTAGTAGTCATGATCATGATCCCATGGATATAAAGAACGCTCAAATCTAACTTCGTATGAGGACGTTATGATTTATTTAAGTTTCGCGTTCAAACCGATACGGCAGGATGTGTCATAAAAAGTGAACAAAAGATAGGTTGCCTTTTAGCCAAAGTGATTTAAATGAAAGTCGAAGTGCTCATCAATAGGAACACGACAATATAAAGAACACCAAAATCTGACTTCGTATGAGGAAGTTATAATTTTTCAAAGTTTCGAGTGTGACACAATACATCAGTGTGCGACATAGAAATCGAAATCAAAATTGGTAGATTGTTAGCCGAAACAGACTAAAGGAAATTTGTAGTACTCTTCATTATGAAGTCAACAATATAAAGAACATTGAAAACAACGCTCGTATGAAAAAGTTATGAATTTCACAGCGTTATTTACAGTCTAAGCCTTCTCGGACCGTAAAACGAAAAATAAATTGAAAATTAGTTGACACAGTCTAAACAATAGTCGTATAATATTAATCGATGACTTTGAGTGTGTTAGAGAGTATTAGATATCCATTCTATGCTTCGATTGATTGTCATGACCATTGACAAGAAATCACTAGATCATATCATTCGTAATTCGAATATGCTTAATTAATTGTGTTCACTAATTGCATTTCTATTGAGTTAGTTGTTCATCAATTATTAGTACTAGGAAATCCGACCAAGATAACTAGTCATATTACAATTCGGTAATCAACTCATTAAATCCATTGCACTTCAAATAAATCAAACATATAAACTTGGGGATTCGTATTCTAGTTGGAGTACTTCTTATCTATTGTTTTCATTTAGTTCTTTAGTTCTGTGTGATTAATTGAGCGTTAAAACTAGTTTAATGTAGTTTAAATAAGAACCTTCTGTTTTACTTTACTATTATAAATTGAATTAACTCTTGAATTATTTGATCTAAGCCATCCAATTCCCTGAGTTCGACACCTTTCTTACTACAAGTATATTCTTTCATGACTAGGTACACTGCTTATTTGTGTTTAAGACTAGCTTAGATCTGATAGAACTTTATAAATCAAAAGCTAGTGCAAATAAAACACATCAAAGCCATTGTCCGTGTTTGTTAGGTTCGTTTACAACCCTATATAAATGTTATATAGTAAAATAATATTTGTTAATTTATAATAATCCAATAAAAAATTAATCCAATCAAAAAAATTAAAGAAACAAGAATTAATTAAATGAATTAATGTATAATAATTAAATAAAATCAAAAAGGAGAGATGTAGAAATGGTCCTTTTAGTTTTGTAAAAAGACAGCTGCAAAAATGGTAATGAAGGGTAAAACTGTCATTTGAAAAAAGTTAATAACCAAGTTGTTAAAGTTAACGGAATAAGGACCAAAACTGTGCAAAGTATCCTAAATTAGACCATGGATGCACCACCAAACGTTTTTGGACCAAAACCACATATTTTTGACAACCATAGGGACCATTTTTGCAAGTTTTTCTAAGCATTATAGTGTAATGACAAAATTGCAAAAATGGTCCCTAGGGTTGACAAAAGTATATGGTTTTGGTCCAAAAAGTTTTGTTGGAGCACCAATGGTCCAAAATTTGATCTTTTTATTGGTTTTGGTCCCTATACACTTAAAAGGACAATTATGCCCTTATGATTTATATTTTCCATTTTCTTTAATAGCTGAAATACATAAACTAATTTAATTTATATTTTTTAACATAAAATAAAGAATGGTCAATCCACTCCCACCTACTTGTTGTAACTATACTTTCATCATCACCTCCACCTTCGTCCTCAACTGCTTGATCTTCTCCATTAACATCTTATCACCATTACTCGAAACATGGCTTCCGATGGCCGAAAATGGTGAAGCATCTCCAAAATCCCCCTACTTACAGCCACCATCAACATCATCCAGCATTGTAGCTTCTTCTAAAGTCTGCATGGGCTCGTTTTTTTGAAAACTAGGGCTTGTGTATGATCGAACTTCTCTTCTGCCATGGGCGGCTACGTTTCCTCCTCCATCTCAAGTTAATTTATGGTGTTCGATGGTGTTTGATTGAACTTATGTTTTGGGGTTATGCTCACATACATCAGGCGGTACATTGTTATCATATTCCAAGTCCTCATGAACTCCAATTTTTAAAATTAGGGATTGCATATGATTAGACTTCTCTTCCTCCAAAGGTGGCTTCGTCTTCACAACTTATATCGGAGCCTTAAGCTAGGAGCCTTCATGCCAAACGTGAAGGTGGGTTTACATTGAAGGTGAGGCTAGGTTTATATTGGATTTGAAAGTGATGGTGGAAGTAAGGTTGTCATGGTAAGTGGGGTTTTCAAAGTGGTTTTCAGAAAACCCATCACCTCCTTTGTTTTCATAGAACTAATTGCCTCTGTTTAAATTTTGGCCATTAAAGCTTTGGATGGCTTAGCCTGTAAATTAATTAGGATTTGGTTTCTTGAATTCGGGTGTATGTTCTTTTTATCTTCATTTGTTTAAATTGATATCCTCTAGGATTTACAATGAATCTAAGATTTGTTTACTTGAAGAATGCGAAGGAGATGATAATGATAAACAAGCAGCAGTGGTGTTGATGAAAAAGCATGGTCGGCGTGGTGATGAACAAACAGAGGCGACGGAGTAGGAGGGTATGATAGCAATGATTGGGGGAAATATGGGGGTTAGGGTATGTGAAAGTGTAACACCGTAAATTTTCAAATAAATTTTTCATTTTAAGATCACATAATTCTCATAACATATTTCACAAAAATCCCAAGTACCTAATTATCAAAACACAACTCCATAAATGTTTGATTAAAAATCCAGGATCCCTAAAACATAACTCTTTCTCTCGTGTGTACAATCAAGCCGACACCTTCCCGCGATCCTCAAAAGTACCTGAAACACATATCACACAACACGGTAAGCACGAAGCTTAGTGAGTTCCCTAAAATACCACACACATCTCATTAGCCTCTCATGGCTATACTCGAATAAGACCCTCCGGTCAATGTGTCTCAGTAGAACCCTCCGGTCCCACAACTCGGGTGGACCCTCCGGTCCTAACTCAGTAAGCTCAGAATAATACACGGCATAAATCAAAAAGACATAATGCAGTATATCACAATACTCAATATAAGCACATGAGACCCTACGGTCACACAAAAATTACCACTCTAGGTAAGTATCGTGAGAAGACTCACCTTTAAGCAAGCAAGCAAATACACCTCGTACACAAATCACCGATCTAGCCTCCGCCTAACACATATGATAATTATCTCTAATTAAAATCACAACTCTAAATAAACTCATACTAGCCCCTCTGTAACTCTTGGGAAGTGTAAAAGACCATTCTACCCCTCCATGGTCTTTATTACTCACATGTGGTCAAAACCCTAAAAGTCAACGGATGTCAAACTCGAGTCAACAGTCCATGTTGACCCAACTCATCGAGTGCATCGAAGCAACTCGTCGACTCCCCTCTTTTCCTCAGAAGCCTCATGAAAACCAACTTAACTCGTCGAGTTGACCCGCCAACTCGCCGAGTTACAGCATGCTCAGACTCATCGGGACAAACCCTAACCGACTCGTCGAGTCGGCTCACCGACCCGTCGAGTCCCTTAAGTCGAAATCTCATTCAAACGATTTAAGACATAAATGATCCTCCAACGACATTGGTTGGTTTTTCCAATGTTGACACTAAAGTGACTTAAAATGTCACCACTAATGCTCTGAATCAGAATAACCCTCTTCTCTTTTCTCTTACTGTCAGATGTCGGCCGCCACCACCGGTTTTTAGGGATTTTCTGACATTATGTTCGTTTTCTTAGAACATCCACATCAAGGTCTTTCAAAGTTATTTGCAATGCCACCTTGTCCAAATTGTATGCCACATAGGTGAAGCTCTTTCAATATTTGAAAGGCTTGCAAAGGCTTTGAGGAACACTTTTGAAAGAGTGTTGGCCTTGCAATGATGTGGGGTATAATTGCAAAGCTGACGTGTATTATTTGAAATATTGTTTTTTTATTTATACTTGTTTTCCAACTGTCGGTCAATGTGATGCTGATTTTTTTTATTTGTGTTATGATGTTCAAGGACATGATTTGTTTGGGTTGTTATTTGATATTATGTTATGATGTATCAAGGGATTGTTATTATTTCATTGGATGATTGTAATGAGTTAATTAGATAAGCCGCCAAATGTGTGTTTGTTGTCACTACTCATCAATAGCGATGGTGGTGGTAATAGCCGCGACAATATTGACAATGATAAATGTAATAGCGGTAACAATATTAGCAACGGTACATTAGAGGCGATGTATTACCGATGGCATGTTGCCTCTAAAGTCAATAGAGATAACATTTAACCTGTTTAATTAGCGGCAACATATATCGTCCGTATTACCTTGATTTCTTGTAATGAAATGAAAGGGAAAATATAGACATACGAAACATCTAGAAAATGAGAAGCTTGTGATTTAAATGCTAAAGAGTGAAGGTAAGTTTATTTATTTATTTATTTATTTTTTGTTTATAAGTCTTGAATAGTCATTTAAAGATTAAAGGTATGTTTTTATTTTTCTTTTTCGTTTCCTATTTATAAGTTAGTTAAAATGATAATACTAATTAATGTGTTAATTAAAGCTTATATTTATATTTATTCTACTCTATGGGGTGTATACCCGAGAGTTGTATGGGCTGTATACCTGAGAGTCTAAAGATGGAAAACAAAAAACAGGTGAGAGGAAAAGTCATACATAAAAAAGGAGGAGTAGACTTCATAATGACAATGGATATCGAAAATCACACAATCTACAAGTTGTCAACACCATATCCTTATTTTCCTCACCATCCCCATGCTTCATGTTTCACAATATGGTAGTCGAACTCTCTCAGTTGTTGAGATATGATTATGTTTCTCGTAGATTTTATGCTAATCAACAATAATCGTTTTTTTAAACGGAAAATATATTAAATAAAACAATCACTCGCAAGCAAGCTAAAACAAGGAACAATAATCGTTTTTAATGAATATTATTCCAGTTTTTTATGACATTTCTTGCTCGATCATTACCTATTCAACATTGAACAAGAAAGCACCTCAATGATCAAGGCATTTGAGTCTTTACTTATTATCATTTTCATTTATATGGTCATCGCTTTAGTGGTTTATTGATTGTGATGATTTTTTATTGTGTATTTTATGATTTATATCATTAGTGTTTTTAGCACTTGTTTTATTTTGTAATGCCCATTACATGTATATATTATGTTTCTTTTCTATGACATATCAAATCCCCTAGACTCAAATATTTATAATATGATGGATATAACAATTATCTATAACTTGCAAAACTATATTTGTGTGGTTCTTATTTTTTTTCCATAAGGTGGAATTGATTAACGTAATGCTTAGGTATATGAACAAGAAATTAAAGAGCTCTTTACTTGTGCTCTAACTCCTTATAAACATCATGATCATGTATATAATTAACATCATCTCCATTATAAAATCAACAAGGAACTATTACGAGAAGATAAGGAATCAAGAGCATGACATCATTTTCTTCAAAACTAACATTTCCATGTAAGTATCATTGATTCTTGTAAACTCATCTTGATTATGCCTATAAAATATAACATGTAGTATCCAAGACTGTGTTTGATTTTCATTAGCCAATGTTGTAATGTCCGTAATTTAGGCTGACGTTTACAGTATAATCATAATAATTATATATTTTATCAAACAATTAAAAATCGTTGATTAGAGTAACCATTCTTCATGTGTTTCAAGATAATAAAAAATTATCGTATACACATTTAGTGGACAAATATTTTTTCAAAAAATCTTAATATAAAAATTAAGATAAATAATCTTAACGAAAGTTGTAGTAGTCATGATCATGATCCCATGGATATAAAGAACGCTCAAATCTAACTTCGTATGAGGACGTTATGATTTATTTAAGTTTCGCGTTCAAACCGATACGGCAGGATGTGTCATAAAAAGTGAACAAAAGATAGGTTGCCTTTTAGCCAAAGTGATTTAAATGAAAGTCGAAGTGCTCATCAATAGGAACACGACAATATAAAGAACACCAAAATCTGACTTCGTATGAGGAAGTTATAATTTTTCAAAGTTTCGAGTGTGACACAATACATCAGTGTGCGACATAGAAATCGAAATCAAAATTGGTAGATTGTTAGCCGAAACAGACTAAAGGAAATTTGTAGTACTCTTCATTATGAAGTCAACAATATAAAGAACATTGAAAACAACGCTCGTATGAAAAAGTTATGAATTTCACAGCGTTATTTACAGTCTAAGCCTTCTCGGACCGTAAAACGAAAAATAAATTGAAAATTAGTTGACACAGTCTAAACAATAGTCGTATAATATTAATCGGTGACTTTGAGTGTGTTAGAGAGTATTAGATATCCATTCTATGCTTCGATTGATTGTCATGACCATTGACAAGAAATCACTAGATCATATCATTCGTAATTCGAATATGTTTAATTAATTGTGTTCACTAATTGCATTTCTATTGAGTTAGTTGTTCATCAATTATTAGTACTAGGAAATCCGACCAAGATAACTAGTCATATTACAATTCGGTAATCAACTCATTACATCCATTGCACTTCAAATAAATCAAACATATAAACTTGGGGATTCGTATTCTAGTTGGAGTACTTCTTATCTATTGTTTTCATTTAGTTCTTTAGTTCTGTGTGATTAATTGAGCGTTAAAACTAGTTTAATGTAGTTTAAATAAGAACCTTCTGTTTTACTTTACTATTATAAATTGAATTAACTCTTGAATTATTTGATCTAAGCCATCCAATTCCCTGAGTTTGACACCCTTCTTACTACAAGTATATTCTTTCATGACTAGGTACACTGCTTATTTGTGTTTAAGACTAGCTTAGATCTGATAGAACTTTATAAATCAAAAGCTAGTGCAAATAAAACACATCAAAGCCATTGTTCGTGTTTGTTAGGTTCGTTTACAACCCTATATAGATGTTATATAGTAAAATAATATTTGTTAATTTATAATAATCCAATAAAAAATTAATCCAATCAAAAAAATTAAAGAAACAAGAATTAATTAAATGAATTAATGTATAATAATTAAATAAAATCAAAAAGGAGAGATGTAGAAATGGTCCTTGTAGTTTTGTAAAAAGACAGCTGCAAAAATGGTAATGAAGGGTAAAACTGTCATTTGAAAAAAGTTAATAACCAAGTTGTTAAAGTTAACGGAATAAGGACCAAAACTGTGCAAAGTATCCTAAATTAGACCATGGATGCACCACCAAACGTTTTTGGACCAAAACCACATATTTTGACAACCACAGGGACCATTTTTGCAAGTTTTTCTAAGCATTATAGTGTAATGAAAAAATTGCAAAAATGGTCCCTAGGGTTGACAAAAGTATATGGTTTTGGTCCAAAAAGTTTTGTTGGAGCACCAATGGTCCAAAATTGGATCTTTTTATTGGTTTTGGTCCCTATACACTTAAAAGGACAATTATGCCCTTATGATTTATATTTTCCATTTTCTTTAATAGCTGAAATACATAAACTAATTTAATTTATATTTTTTAACATAAAATAAAGAATGGTCAATCCACTCCCACCTACTTGTTGGTTCTATACTTTCATCATCACCTCCACCTTCGTCCTCAACTGCTTGATCTCCTCCATTAACATCTTATCACCATTACTCGAAACATGGCTTCTGATGGCCGAAAATGGTGAAGCTTCTCCAAAATCCCCCTACTTACAGCCACCATCAACATCATCCAGCATCGTAGCTTCTTCTAAAGTCTGCATGGGCTCGTTTTTTTGAAAACTAGGGCTTGTGTATGATCGAACTTCTCTTCTGCCATGGGCGGCTACGTTTCCTCCTCCATCTCAAGTTAATTTCTGGTGTTCGATGGTGTTTGATTGAACTTATGTTTTGGGGTTATGCTCACATACATCAGGCGGTACATTGTTATCATATTCCAAGTCCTCATGAACTCCAATTTTTAAAATTAGGGATTCCTTATGATTAGACTTCTCTTCCTCCAAAGGTGGCTTCGTCTTCACAACTTATATCGGAGCCTTAAGCTAGGAGCCTTCATGCCAAACGTGAAGGTGGGTTTACATTGAAGGTGAGGCTAGGTTTATATTGGATTTGAAAGTGATGGTGGAAGTAAGGTTGTCATGGCAAGTGGGGTTTTCAAAATGGTTTTCAGAAAACTCATCACCTCCTTTGTTTTCATAGAACTAATTGCCTCTGTTTAAATTTTGGCCATTAAAGCTTTGGATGGCTTAGCCTGTAAAATAATTAGGATTTGGTTTCTTGAATTTGGGTGTATGTTCTTTTTATCTTCATTTGTTTAAATTGATATCCTCTAGGATTTACAATGAATCTAAGATTTGTTTACTTGAAGAATGCGAAGGAGATGATAATGATAAACAAGCAGCAGTGGTGTTGATGAAAAAGCATGGTCGGCATGGTGATGAACAAACAGAGGCGACGGAGTAGGAGGGTATGATAGCAATGATTGGGGGAAATATGGGGGTTAGGGTATGTGAAAGTGTAACACCGTAAATTTTCAAATAAATTTTTCATTTTAAGATCACATAATTCTCATAACATATTTCACAAAAATCCCAAGTACCTAATTATCAAAACACAACTCCATAAATGTTTGATTAAAAATCCAGGATCTCTAAAACATAACTCTTTCTCTCGTGTGTACAATCAAGCCGACACCTTCCCGCGATCCTCAAAAGTACCTGAAACACATATCACACAACACGGTAAGCACGAAGCTTAGTGAGTTCCCCAAAATACCACACACATCTCATTAGCCTCTCATGGCTATACTCGAATAAGACCCTCCGGTTAATGTGTCTCAGTGGAACCCTCCGGTCCCACAACTCGGGTGGACCCTCCGGTCCTAACTCAGTAAGCTCAGAATAATACACGGCATAAATCAAAAAGACATAATCCAGTATATCACAATACTCAATATAAGCACATGAGACCGTACGGTCACACAAAAATTACCACTCTAGGTAAGTATCGTGAGAAGACTCACCTTTAAGCAAGCAAGCAAATACACCTCGTACACAAATCACCGATCTAGCCTCCGCCTAACACATATGATAATTATCTCTAATGAAAATCACAACTCTAAATAAACTCATACTAGCCCCTCTGTAACTCTTGGGAAGGGTAAAAGACCATTCTACCCCTCCATGGTCTTTATTACTCACATGTGGTCAAAACCCTAAAAGTCAACAGATGTCAAACTCGAGTCAACAGTCCATGTTGACCCAACTCATCGAGTGCATCGAAGCAACTCGTCGACTCCCCTCTTTTCCTCAGAAGCCTCATGAAAACCAACTTAACTCGTCGAGTTGACCTGCCAACTCGCCGAGTTACAGCATGCTCAGACTCATCGGGACAAACCCTAACCGACTCGTCGAGTCGGCTCACCGACCCGTCGAGTCCCTTAAGTCGAAATCTCATTCAAACGATTTAAGACATAAATGATCCTCCAACGACATTGGTTGGTTTTTCCAATGTTGACACTAAAGTGACTTAAAATGTCACCACTAATGCTCTGAATCAGAATAACCCTCTTCTCTTTTCTCTTACTGTCAGATGTCGGCCGCCACCACCGGTTTTTAGGGATTTTCTGACATTATGTTCGTTTTCTTAGAACATCCACATCAAGGTCTTTCAAAGTTATTTGCAATGCCACCTTGTCCAAATTGTATGCCACATAGGTGAAGCTCTTTCAATATTTGAAAGGCTTGCAAAGGCTTTGAGGAACACTTTTGAAAGAGTGTTGGCCTTGCAATGATGTGGGGTATAATTGCAAAGCTGACGTGTATTATTTGAAATATTGTTTTTTTATTTATACTTGTTTTCCAACTGTCGGTCAATGTGATGCTGATTTTTTTTATTTGTGTTATGATATTCAATGACATGATTTGTTTGGGTTGTTATTTAATATTATGTTATGATGTATCAAGGGATTGTTATTATTTCATTGGATGATTGTAATGAGTTAATTAGATAAGCCGCCAAATGTGTGTTTGTTGTCACTACTCATCAATAGTGATGGTGGTGGTAATAGCCGCGACAATATTGACAATGATAAATGTAATAGCGGTAACAATATTAGCAACGGGACATTAGAGGCGATGTATTACCGATGGCATGTTGCCTCTAAAGTCAATAGAGATAACATTTAACCTGTTTAATTAGCGGCAACTTATATCGTCCGTATTACCTTGATTTCTTGTAATGAAATGAAAGGGAAAATATAGACATACGAAACATCTAGAAAATGAGAAGCTTGTGATTTAAATGCTAAAGAGTGAAGGTAAGTTTATTTATTTATTTTTTTTTGTTTATAAGTCTTGAACAGTCATTTAAAGATTAAAGGTATGTTTTTATTTTTCTTTTTCGTTTCGTATTTATAAGTTAGTTAAAATGATAATACTAGTTAATGTGTTAATTAAAGCTTATATTTATATTTATTCTACTCTATGGGGTGTATACCCGAGAGTTGTATGGGCTGTATACCTGAGAGTCTAAAGATGGAAAACAAAAAACAGGTGAGAGGAAAAGTCATACATAAAAAAGGAGGAGTAGACTTCATAATGACAATGGATATCGAAAATCACACTATCTACAAGTTGTCAACACCATATCCTTATTTTCCTCACCATCCCCATGCTTCATGTTTCACAATATGGTAGTCGAACTCTCTCACTTGTTGAGATATGATTATGTTTCTCGTAGATTTTATGCTAATGAACAATAATCGTTTTTTTAAACGGAAAATATATTAAATAAAACAATCACTCGCAAGCAAGCTAAAACAAGGAACAATAATCGTTTTTAATGAATATTATTCCAGTTTTTAGTGACATTTATTGCTCGATCATTACCTATTCAACATTGAACAAGAAAGCACCTCAATGATCAAGGCATTTGAGTCTTTACTTTTTATCATTTTCATTTATATGGTCATCGCTTTAGTGGTTTATTGATTGTGATGATTTTTTATTGTGTATTTTATGATTTATATCATTAGTGTTTTTAGCACTTGTTTTATTTTGTAATGCCCATTACATGTATATATTATGTTTCTTTTCTATGACATATCAAATCCCCTAGACTCAAATATTTATAATATGATGGATATAACAATTATCTATAACTTGCAAAACTATATTTGTGTGGTTCTTATTTTTTTTTTCATAAGGTGGAATTGATTAACGTAATGCTTAGGTATATGAACAAGAAATTAAAGAGCTCTTTAGTTGTGCTCTAACTCCTTATAAACATCATGATCATGTATATAATTAACATCATCTCCATTATAAAATCAACAAGGAACTATTACGAGAAGATAAGGAATCAAGAGCATGACATCATTTTCTTCAAAACTAACATTTCCATGTAAGTATCATTGATTCTTGTAAACTCATCTTGATTATGCCTATAAAATATAACATGTAGTATCCAAGAATGTGTTTGATTTTCATTAGCCAATGTTGTAATGCCCGTAATTTAGGCTAGACATTTACAGTATAATCATAATAATTATACATTTTATCAAACAATTAAAAATCGTTGATTAGAGTAACCATTCTTCATGTGTTTCAAGATAATAAAAAATTATCGTATACACATTTAGTGGACAAATATTTTTTCAAAAAATCTTAATATAAAAATTAAGATAAATAATCTTAACGAAAGTTGTAGTAGTCATGATCATGATCCCATGGATATAAAGAACGCTCAAATCTAACTTCGTATGAGGACGTTATGATTTATTTAAGTTTCGCGTTCAAACCGATACGGCAAGATGTGTCATAAAAAGTGAACAAAAGATAGGTTGCCTTTTAGCCAAAGTGATTTAAATGAAAGTCGAAGTGCTCATCAATAGGAACACGACAATATAAAGAACACCAAAATCTGACTTCGTATGAGGAAGTTATAATTTTTCAAAGTTTCGAGTGTGACACAATACATCAGTGTGCGACATAGAAATCGAAATCAAAATTGGTAGATTGTTAGCCGAAACAGACTAAAGGAAATTTGTAGTACTCTTCATTATGAAGTCAACAATATAAAGAACATTGAAAACAACGCTCGTATGAAAAAGTTATGAATTTCACAGCGTTATTTACAGTCTAAGCCTTCTCGGACCGTAAAACGAAAAATAAATTGAAAATTAGTTGACACAGTCTAAACAATAGTCGTATAATATTAATCGGTGACTTTGAGTGTGTTAGAGAGTATTAGATATCCATTCTATGCTTCGATTGATTGTCATGACCATTGACAAGAAATCACTAGATCATATCATTCGTAATTCGAATATGTTTAATTAATTGTGTTCACTAATTGCATTTCTATTGAGTTAGTTGTTCATCAATTATTTGTACTAGGAAATCCGACCAAGATAACTAGTCATATTACAATTCGGTAATCAACTCATTAAATCCATTGCACTTCAAATAAATCAAACATATAAACTTGGGGATTCGTATTCTAGTTGGAGTACTTCTTATCTATTGTTTTCATTTAGTTCTTTAGTTCTATGTGATTAATTGAGCGTTAAAACTAGTTTAATGTAGTTTAAATAAGAACCTTCTGTTTTACTTTACTATTATAAATTGAATTAACTCTTGAATTATTTGATCTAAGCCATCCAATTCCCTGAGTTTGACACCCTTCTTACTACAAGTATATTCTTTCATGACTAGGTACACTGCTTATTTGTGTTTAAGACTAGCTTAGATCTGATAGAACTTTATAAATCAAAAGCTAGTGCAAATAAAACACATCAAAGCCATTGTTCGTGTTTGTTAGGTTCGTTTACAACCCTATATAGATGTTATATAGTAAAATAATATTTGTTAATTTATAATAATCCAATAAAAAATTAATCCAATCAAAAAAATTAAAGAAACAAGAATTAATTAAATGAATTAATGTATAATAATTAAATAAAATCAAAAAGGAGAGATGTAGAAATGGTCCTTGTAGTTTTGTAAAAAGACAGCTGCAAAAATGGTAATGAAGGGTAAAACTGTCATTTGAAAAAAGTTAATAACCAAGTTGTTAAAGTTAACGGAATAAGGACCAAAACTGTGCAAAGTATCCTAAATTAGACCATGGATGCACCACCAAACGTTTTTGGACCAAAACCACATATTTTTGACAACCACATATTTTTGACAACCACAGGGACCATTTTTGCAAGTTTTTCTAAGCATTATAGTGTAATGACAAAATTGCAAAAATGGTCCCTAGGGTTGACAAAAGTATATGGTTTTGGTCCAAAAAGTTTTGTTGGAGCACCAATGGTCCAAAATTGGATCTTTTTATTGGTTTTGGTCCCTATACACTTAAAAGGACAATTATGCCCTTATGATTTATATTTTCTATTTTCTTTAATAGCTGAAATACATAAACTAATTTAATTTATATTTTTTAACATAAAATAAAGAATGGTCAATCCACTCCCACCTACTTGTTGGTTCTATACTTTCATCATCACCTCCACCTTCGTCCTCAACTGCTTGATCTTCTCCATTAACATCTTATCACCATTACTCGAAACATGGCTTCCGATGCCCGAAAATGGTGAAGCTTCTCCAAAATCCCCCTACTTACAGCCACCATCAACGTCATCCAGCATCGTAGCTTCTTCTAAAGTCTGCATGGGCTCGTTTTTTTGAAAACTAGGGCTTGTGTATGATCTTCTCTTCTGCCATGGGCGGCTACGTTTCCTCCTCCATCTCAAGTTAATTTCTGGTGTTCGATGGTGTTTGATTGAACTTATGTTTTGGGGTTATGCTCACATACATCAGGCGGTACATTGTTATCATATTCCAAGTCCTCATGAACTCCAATTTTTAAAATTAGGGATTGCATATGATTAGACTTCTCTTCCTCCAAAGGTGGCTTCGTCTTCACAACTTATATCGAAGCCTTAAGCTAGGAGCCTTCATGCCAAACGTGAAGGTGGGTTTACATTGAAGGTGAGGCTAGGTTTATATTGGATTTGAAAGTGATGGTGGAAGTAAGGTTGTCATGGCAAGTGGGGTTTTCAAAGTGGTTTTCAGAAAACCCATCACCTCCTTTGTTTTCATAGAACTAATTGCCTCTGTTTAAATTTTGGCCATTAAAGCTTTGGATGGCTTAGCCTGTAAATTAATTAGGATTTGGTTTCTTGAATTTGGGTGTATGTTCTTTTTATCTTCATTTGTTTAAATTGATATCCTCTAGGATTTACAATGAATCTAAGATTTGTTTACTTGAAGAATGCGAAGGAGATGATAATGATAAACAAGCAGCAGTGGTGTTGATGAAAAAGCATGGTCGGCGTGGTGATGAACAAACAGAGGCGACGGAGTAGGAGGGTATGATAGCAATGATTGGGGGAAATATGGGGGTTAGGGTATGTGAAAGTGTAACACCGTAAATTTTCAAATAAATTTTTCATTTTAAGATCACATAATTCTCATAACACATTTCACAAAAATCCCAAGTACCTAATTATCAAAACACAACTCCATAAATGTTTGATTAAAAATCCAGGATCCCTAAAACATAACTCTTTCTCTCGTGTGTACAATCAAGCCGACACCTTCCCGCGATCCTCAAAAGTACCTGAAACACATATCACACAACACGGTAAACACGAAGCTTAGTGAGTTCCCCAAAATACCACACACATCTCATTAGCCTCTCATGGCTATACTCGAATAAGACCCTCCGGTCAATGTGTCTCAGTGGAACCCTCCGGTCCCACAACTCGGGTGGACCCTCCGGTCCTAACTCAGTAAGCTCAGAATAATACACGGCATAAATCAAAAAGACATAAAGCAGTATATCACAATACTCAATATAAGCACATGAGACCCTACAGTCACACAAAAATTACCACTCTAGGTAAGTATCGTGAGAAGACTCACCTTTAAGCAAGCAAGCAAATACACCTCGTACACAAATCACCGATCTAGCCTCCGCCTAACACATATGATAATTATCTCTAATTAAAATCACAACTCTAAATAAACTCATACTAGCCCCTCTGTAACTCTTGGGAAGGGTAAAAGACCATTCTACCCCTCCATGGTCTTTATTACTCACATGTGGTCAAAACCCTAAAAGTCAACAGATGTCAAACTCGAGTCAACAGTCCATGTTGACCCAACTCATCGAGTGCATCGAAGCAACTCGTCGACTCCCCTCTTTTCCTCAGCAGCCTCATGAAAACCAACTTAACTCGTCGAGTTGACCCGCCAACTCGCCGAGTTACAGCATGCTCAGACTCATCGGGACAAACCCTAACCGACTCGTCGAGTCGGCTCACCGACCCGTCGAGTCCCTTAAGTCGAAATCTCATTCAAACGATTTAAGACAGAAATGATCCTCCAACGACATTGGTTGGTTTTTCCAATGTTGACACTAAAGTGACTTAAAATGTCACCACTAATGCTCTGAATCAGAATAACCCTCTTCTCTTTTCTCTTACTGTCAGATGTCGGCCGTCACCACCGGTTTTTAGGGATTTTCTGACATTATGTTCGTTTTCTTAGAACATCCACATCAAGGTCTTTCAAAGTTATTTGCAATGCCACCTTGTCCAAATTGTATGCCACATAGGTGAAGCTCTTTCAATATTTGAAAGGCTTGCAAAGGCTTTGAGGAACACTTTTGAAAGAGTGTTGGCCTTGCAATGATGTGGGGTATAATTGCAAAGCTGACGTGTATTATTTGAAATATTGTTTTTTTATTTATACTTGTTTTCCAACTGTCGGTCAATGTGATGCTGATTTTTTTTATTTGTGTTATGATGTTCAATGACATGATTTGTTTGGGTTGTTATTTGATATTATGTTATGATGTATCAAGGGATTGTTATTATTTCATTGGATGATTGTAATGAGTTAATTAGATAAGCCGCCAAATGTGTGTTTGTTGTCACTACTCATCAATAGCGATGGTGGTGGTAATAGCCGCGACAATATTGACAATGATAAATGTAATAGCGGTAACAATATTAGCAACGGGACATTAGAGGCGATGTATTACCGATGGCATGTTGCCTCTAAAGTCAATAGAGATAACATTTAACCTGTTTAATTAGCGGCAACATATATCGTCCGTATTAGCTTGATTTCTTGTAATGAAATGAAAGGGAAAATATAGACATACGAAACATCTAGAAAATGAGAAGCTTGTGATTTAAATGCTAAAGAGTGAAGGTAAGTTTATTATTATTTTTTTTTGTTTATAAGTCTTGAATAGTCATTTAAAGATTAAAGGTATGTTTTTATTTTTCTTTTTCGTTTCCTATTTATAAGTTAGTTAAAATGATAATACTAGTTAATGTGTTAATTAAAGCTTATATTTATATTTATTCTACTCTATGGGGTGTATACCCGAGAGTTGTATGGGCTGTATACCTGAGAGTCTAAAGATGGAAAACAAAAAACAGGTGAGAGGAAAAGTCATACATAAAAAAGGAGGAGTAGACTTCATAATGACAATGGATATCGAAAATCACACAATCTACAAGTTGTCAACACCATATCCTTATTTTCCTCACCATCCCCATGCTTCATGTTTCAAAATATGGTAGTCGAACTCTCTCAGTTGTTGAGATATGATTATTTTTCTCGTAGATTTTATGCTAATAAACAATAATCGTTTTTTTAAACGGAAAATATATTAAATAAAACAATCACTCGCAAGCAAGCTAAAACAAGGAACAATAATCGTTTTTAATGAATATTATTCCAGTTTTTTGTGACATTTCTTGCTCGATCATTACCTATTCAACATTGAACAAGAAAGCACCTCAATGATCAAGGCATTTGAGTCTTTACTTTTTATCATTTTCATTTATATGGTCATCGCTTTAGTGGTTTATTGATTGTGATGATTTTTTATTGTGTATTTTATGATTTATATCATTAGTGTTTTTAGCACTTGTTTTATTTTGTAATGCCCATTACATGTATATATTATGTTTCTTTTCTATGACATATCAAATCCCCTAGACTCAAATATTTATAATATGATGGATATAACAATTATCTATAACTTGCAAAACTATATTTGTGTGGTTCTTATTTTTTTTTCATAAGGTGGAATTGATTAACGTAATGCTTAGGTATATGAACAAGAAATTAAAGAGCTCTTTAGTTGTGCTCTAACTCCTTATAAACATCATGATCATGTATATAATTAACATCATCTCCATTATAAAATCAACAAGGAACTATTACGAGAAGATAAGGAATCAAGAGTATGACATCATTTTCTTCAAAACTAACATTTCCATGTAAGTATCATTGATTCTTGTAAACTCATCTTGATTATGCCTATAAAATACAACATGTAGTATCCAAGACTGTGTTTGATTTTCATTAGCCAATGTTGTAATGCCCGGAATTTAGGCTAGACGTTTACAGTATAATCATAATAATTATACATTTTATCAAACAATTAAAAATCGTTGATTAGAGTAACCATTCTTCATGTGTTTCAAGATAATAAAAAATTATCGTATACACATTTAGTGGACAAATATTTTTTCAAAAAATCTTAATATAAAAATTAAGATAAATAATCTTAACGAAAGTTGTAGTAGTCATGATCATGATCCCATGGATATAAAGAACGCTCAAATCTAACTTCGTATGAGGACGTTATGATTTATTTAAGTTTCGCGTTCAAACCGATACGGCAAGATGTGTCATAAAAAGTGAACAAAAGATAGGTTGCCTTTTAGCCAAAGTGATTTAAATGAAAGTTGAAGTGCTCATAAATAGGAGCACGACAATATAAAGAACACCAAAATCTAACTTCGTATGAGGAAGTTATAATTTTTCAAAGTTTCGAGTGTGACACAATACATCAGTGTGCGACATAGAAATCGAAATCAAAATTGGTAGATTGTTAGCCGAAACAGACTAAAGGAAATTTGTAGTACTCTTCATTATGAAGTCAACAATATAAAGAACATTGAAAACAACGCTCGTATGAAAAAGTTATGAATTTCACAGCGTTATTTACAGTCTAAGCCTTCTCGGACCGTAAAACGAAAAATAAATTGAAAATTAGTTGACACAGTCTAAACAATAGTCGTATAATATTAATCGGTGACTTTGAGTGTGTTAGAGAGTATTAGATATCCATTCTATGCTTCGATTGATTGTCATGACCATTGACAAGAAATCACTAGATCATATCATTCGTAATTCGAATATGTTTAATTAATTGTGTTCACTAATTGCATTTCTATTGAGTTAGTTGTTCATCAATTATTAGTACTAGGAAATCCGACCAAGATAACTAGTCATATGACAATTCGGTAATCAACTCATTAATCCATTGCACTTTAAATAAATCAAACATATAAACTTGGGGATTCGTATTCTAGTTGGAGTACTTCTTATCTATTGTTTTCATTTAGTTCTTTAGTTCTGTGTGATTAATTGAGCGTTAAAATTAGTTTAATGTAGTTTAAATAAGAACCTTCTGTTTTACTTTACTATTATAAATTGAATTAACTCTTGAATTATTGATCTAAGCCATCCAATTCCCTGAGTTCGACACCCTTCTTACTACAAGTATATTCTTTCATGACTAGGTACACTGCTTATTTGTGTTTAAGACTAGCTTAGATCTGATAGAACTTTATGAATAAAAGCTAGTGCAAATAAAACACATCAAAGCCATTGTTTGTGTTTGTTAGGTTCGTTTACAACCCTATATAAATGTTATCTAGTAAAATAATATTTGTTAATTTATAATAATCCAATAAAAAATTAATCCAGTCAAAAAAATTAAAGAAACAAGAATTAATTAAATGAATTAATGTATAATAATTAAATAAAATCAAAAAGGAGAGATGTAGAAATGGTCCTTGTAGTTTTGTAAAAAGACAGCTGCAAAAATGGTAATGAAGGGTAAAACTGTCATTTGAAAAAAGTTAATAACCAAGTTGTTAAAGTTAACGGAATAAGGACCAAAACTGTGCAAAGTATCCTAAATTAGACCAGGGATGCACCACCAAACGTTTTTGGACCAAAACCACATATTTTTGACAACCACAGGGACCATTTTTGCAAGTTTTTCTAAACATTATAGTGTAATAACAAAATTGCAAAAATGGTCCCTAGGGTTAACAAAAGTATATGGTTTTGGTCCAAAAAGTTTTGTTGGAGCACCAATGATGAGACAATGAATCAAGTATTGAATGAATTAGAGAGTAAATTCAAAGTAAAATCAAAAGATTTGAACAACGATGTAAATATGATCTGTTTGGCTCTATTACGCTTTTGCAAATTTTACAGAGTACAATGAATATTCTGTAAAGACTTTGTTACTAAGACACTAGTAACCACTCCTATTTATAGAAGAGAAAAGCGTACAAAAAATATACTAAGGACTAAACATGAAGCTTCGAATATTATGCCCTAGTAAAATACATTATAAAAATATTCGAAGACCCTAAATACAAACTTCGACTATTACAACATTTCGACCCTTACAATCTCCCCCTTTGTAATCAAAGTCGAAGTCTTCAGTTTGTAAGTAGAGTAATGGAGTACAGCAAAACTCTTCGAACCTCAGTATACCAAGAAATAATTTTCTTCAATTCCTTCTTGTCTCCTTCATTATTCTTTTTGCAGTGGTTCATACGAACAATCAAGTTCGTATATTGAGATGTAGAATATCTCTCCACTTCGCTAGCTTGGAACAAAAACCGCTTCGCTTTTCCAGCTTTATCCTTTCCAGCAAAAACTATTCCAAATGGCTTTAAACATAATTCTCCATCAGCGTATTTCTTTAACTCAGACTGAGTCAACGAAGGAGCCATTGTAACTTTTACTTCCATTCCTTTTGCAGTAGCCAACTCCACATCAGTCAGTGCTAGGCACTCATAATAATTCTCAATGAAGATTTTGATGTGAGCAACTCTAAGTTTGAATTCTTCTGGATCTGTGTTTTGCAGAAAAGAAAAGGATTTGTCTTTCAGAAGCAATGCCACTTGTATAAGATCATACAAGTTCATCAGAGGAAAATCTGCAATAGTGAATTCGCATGTTTTTCCATTTGCCCTGACCACAACATATTTAACATTTTGAACAATGTTTTCAAAGACCACATCCTTTTTCATGCTTATTACCTTCTTGATCTTGATCAGTGACCATACATCCTCAGGGGCTTTGCCAAGAACTGCATGAAAACGAATTTTCATATGAGTCCCTTCATCTTTTTCTTTGAAATTCCCTTCAGCTTTGAACTGATGCATGATGAACATCATCTCATTTATAGGGAAATCCAACTGGCATGCATCAGTGTTTGTAACCACATAACTCTGTTTTGGCTTCTTATCAAATGAGTACATGTGATTAAAGGCAACCAAGGCTTCGATTGTTTCATAGTTATAATGTTTTGCTGGATCACCTTTATTCATGCCCTTCGGATCATCAGCCCTCTGAGTCATGATGCTTTGAATAAGCCTTATTTTCTCGAGTTCAGCTTCAGCTTCAGCCTTCTTTTCTTCTTTAGATTTTTCAACCATAATTGACTTTCCTTTGTCTTTCGAAGCAGATTTTTCAGTTACGTCTTTTAGCTTCGAACCACTTCCATCAGATTCCAAAGGTTTACCAATTACAATTCCTTTCGAAATTGTTCTTGTAATTGGTAATGTTGTTACGATTGTTGAGGTCACTGGTTGAGCAGTCACAATTACTGGTTTTGTTGAAGGGATGCTAGATGGAAATACCTTGCCCACCACTTTCGCTTCTTCTTCTGTTGACTTCCTTTCTCCCCCTTGCACCCCTGTGAAAACAGGAGGGGCAGTAGTTGTGGGAGGAAGACTAGATATGCGAAATAGTGGAGCAAGTTGCTTGTTAAGTATGGCTTCGAACTGCACAAACTTCTGGGACAAAAATTCTGGAGTAAGCAACTGTGACGAAACCGGTTTTGTTGAGATCTCCTTCAACTCCTTTAACAACTTGATCACACCTTCAAAATTTTCACTTTCAGACTTGGAGATTTGAGTTAGTTGAGGACTCAAACCTTCGTATAGCTTGACAAATCGAGTGACAACATCACAAATGATATCGACCTTCTGATGCAAGGACGCATAATCATGTTGAACAGATAAAATTTCCTTTTTCATGTCTTCACAAAGTTCGTGAATTTGGGAGTTAACATCCTCCCTCACTTTCTTGACTTCCTGAACAAAAAGAACATGTCGTTCTTTTGTTATGCTTCGCAGATCCTTAACTTCTCCCATAAAATCAGATCTGAGAGTTTTAACACGAAGCTCAGAATTCTGATCTGTATAATCAATCTTTTCTAAAATAACAGACTCTGAGGCTTTTATCATTCCAGAAACTTTGTTGATTACTCTTGATTCAAACATCTTGAGCATAGAATCAACCTCCAAACTTGAAATAGATGAACCTCCGCCAAGATCAGCTTGAGATTGAATGATGGAGTTCAACTTGTGATTAAGAATTTTGTATTGCTTCATTGTCATTAACATATGATCAGGAAATTCTTCTTCTTCATCATGAAACTCTAGGTCTTCGAATGTTCCACCAAACCCTTCATTATCAGTTTCAGTGGGTGAAGATGGTTTGGGTGTATTAGTGGATTGAGAGGAAAAAATGGAAGTAATTGGTTGATTGATGATATGTTCAAAGGTTGGTGAAACAGTGGTTGTTGTGAGAGGAATAGTAGATGTTGGTGTAACAAAAACCAATGATTCGAAAGGAGTAGAGATAATTGGACCTTGATCTGCATCTTTCGAACCACCTTCACCCATGTTGACATTTGCATCCGTATCAGATACGTGTGCAGGGATGCCTGAAGTTCGAACCTCCTCAAAAATTGACTTGGCAATCGAAACTTCGGGTGGTATGATAACAGTCTTCTCAGGAATGGAACTTGTAATGATAGAAGTGAACTCTGGAGTTTCTGGTATTCGTTCATCCTCTTCTGTAGACTCAGTAGATAAAACAATCTTTCAAGTCTTCTTCGTCTTCTGCTTTTTCCGTTGTCACAAGTGTTTTGCCATATCTTCTGCTGCTCTTTTCTTGGATCCGGGAGAAACATGAACAGGTACCTCACGAATTAAAACTCCTTGGTGAGTAATTTGAGGCTTGCGAATCAACTTCTATGATGGTGACTTTCGTTTGTGAGTAGATTTCATCTTGATTCTTCGAAACATCCCTGTTTTCGAAGGAATAATCACGTTCTCTTGAGTCTCTTCTACTATTGGCTCAATCACTTGTGTTGCTTCAACTATCACTGCAACATTTTCTGTCTTCTTCTTTGAAGATTTAGATGATGTTGAACCCTTCGTTTTCTTTTCAGGTGAAGCAGGATCAGCTTTCTTCGACTTTTTGGTCTTCTTTTCTTCGCGTGGTAACAAAATTCCCGTAGGAATAGAAGAATCGAATGTTTTCAGATATGCAATCAAAACAGGATTCGTAGGATCCACCCTTTTAAGCATTGCGTCTGGAATCCGAGCAACGTTTGGAAATTCATCATCATTGTCAACAACTTCCTTCGGAAAGTGATAAGATTGAAAAGTAACCTTCTCTTCTTCATTTAAAACCAAGATGCCTTCCTTGTTGTAAAAATGTTGCAGAATTAGACTCCAGTATCTAGCACACGAAATGTCATGAACAACATTCGTATGTTCTACTCCTTTTTGGAATTCCTTCCATAGCTGTGTAGAGTAGTCTGCTGGAAGATCATAGTATAAACCAGCCACCATGGCATAAACCTCCATCCTTCCTTTATCTAATCCAACTGTTCTTCCGGTTAAACAACGCAAAAATATCCCAAACAAAAAATTCCATACTTTTGGAAGACCATACTTCTTAAAGTCACTTATCTTTGACAATGGGGGCTGATACCCCATTTCATTAAACATATGAATTATTTGGGAGAATTGAAATTCAACAAAAGGAGGTGTATTTGGAATGTCAAGAATCTGACAAAACAGTTTCTTGGAAAGCCTAACCTTTTTGTCATTGATTAGGTGAAAAGTAATCGAATCAGAGACTTTGTTATATGTGGCAGTAGATCCTGCTTGAGAAAGCCAAGATACCGGAACAGAAAAGGAATTGATCATTGCTTTGGATAAAACAGAGTGTTTTAAAGAAACAATAAGCATCTTGAATTCTTCTGGACATTGAGAAAGTTCACCATCCACATAATAATTGGTAGATTGAATCTTCATAACTGGTGCAGAAGAAGTATCTTCAGTAGAAGGATCGACATGAGCAGTAGTCGCCATTGTTAGGGTTTGAAAAAGATGAAGAACAGAGAATTTGGGAAGTTTTGAGTTTTGATTACATAAACGTATAAAGTACTCTTGAACCCCCTTTTATATGTAACCCTAAATGATTTGAATTTGAAGCGGGATGCATTTAATGAGATCCGACGTGGCAGCTTGAAAATCGGACCTATACAGCGGAAAGGTAGCCATGCGTCAAAAAGTGTCTGTCACATCACCTGGAAAACCGGGCAAATTACCATACGTCACGTATACACAGCCTGCCATTATCCCCTTAATAGAATTGTAACCATTAGAACCCTTCGAATGGAGGCAAGGCTCTTTCACTTTTGGGATAAAAAGCAAAGTCATTTGCCAGATGTTCGAAATCATCAGCCTGAGTTGGTATTACTCAGAACCTCAAGGATTTCGTGTGTGTAGTGTGCCAAAGAAAGTTTAGACAAGAAACAAAAAGTTTAGAAAATTTTGTGATGTCAAAAATTTAATTTGACACGAAGGCAGTTAAACCCCGGGCAAAGGTTGCTTCGTTAATCATCAAGAGAGATGATCAACAGCTTGTGTATGTTCCCGTGAATTACAATCGAATACTTGTTGATAAGTATCAAAGGGCTTCTTTTAAGAATGCTTCGTGGGTAGGTTCAAAATTTCATTACATGTCAACCTAAACATAAGGTGATAAAGTGTAACAGAAATTACTTGTATGCCCAGTGTAGTCAGTGACAAGTCGGCTTTGAAAAAATTTTAACATGACTAGGACATTCGAATGAAACTCACACGGAAATCATATTCATAAAAAAAATTTGTATACTGGATCTTGTTGGGTAACAAACATCGTGGGTTTCAAATGCTTGATCAAGACCACTCATTCGAAATAAATATGATTTGGAGTTTCGAACATTGGTACAGAAACAAAAGTTTCGTACATATCTGGAACAATGTTCCCCGTCAATTCCTTAATTTGTAAGATTTGTGGGTTTCACTTCCATCACAGACTCATGATGTCAGATCATAAACACAGAGTTTTTATATATCTAAGTCTCGATGGGTTTGATCAGAGACCTCTCGGATATACGTCTTTGTGTGTGATCGTGTAAGAATGTTTTGGATGAAAAAGATTGGTGTAAGATAGGAAAAGTACCTCTGTTATGTTTTGGACCAAACAGGAAACTCTTAACTTATTGTGAGAAGAGTAAGGTAGCTCAGAGACTAATGTGAATATAAGCCTGATTGGGAAGAAATTTTCGTACGAAACATTTCATTAAGGCTTTCGTACACACACATTGAGTCATGGAGGCTTTGGACGACATGCAACAGCATGCTTCTAGGGACAACCTAACTAATTCGAATAATGAAAAACATATTAATTCATACGAAAAATTTTACCTGACTTTAAAATTGCCTGCATTGTCCCCTCTGAATCATCATCATAATCTGCAACAAACGTCTAAAAACAAAAATCATTTTGGATTTTTGATTTTTCGAAAATTTAAGGACAAAACAAAAGAAAATCTTTTTGAATTTTTGATTTTTCGAAAATTAAAAGACAAAACAAAAGAAAATCTTTTTGAATTTTTGATTTTTCGAAAATTAAAAGATAAAACAAAAGAAAATCTTTTTGAATTTTTGATTTTTCGAAAATTTAAAGACAAAACAAAAGAAAATCTTTTTGAATTTTTGATTTTTCGAAAATTAAAAGACAAAACAAAAGAAAATCTTTTTGAATTTTTGATTTAAATAGACGATTATTTGGCATTTGTTGAAGAGTGAAAAATGTACGAATTCGAAGCGTTCGAAGCGTTGACTATGAACAGTAACCATTAACTCAACGCTGAGAATAAGTGACAATCATGCGAATTCGAAGCGTTCGAAGCGTTGACTATGAACAGTAACCTCTGAATGCTGAATGACTTTGTGTTATCTTTTATTCAGCGCCTCTGATTCATTCTTTTTCGCCTATCATTCTTCTTTTTTGCATGGAACAGAATTGCCATCGATCATTCCAAGACCTTCTATTATTCGCATTAGAGATTTTTCATCCAAAGCTTCCGTGAATATATCAGCTAACTGATCAGTTGTTTTCACGAAATGTACTTCAATGTTTCCATCCTCCACGTGATCTTTAATGAAATGATAACGAAGAGCTATGTGTTTAGTCTTTGAATGCTGCACAGGATTATGACAAATTCTTATTGCACTTTGAGAATCACAATATAATGGAATCTTTTTCATATTAATTGCATAATCACACAATTGACTTTGGATCCATATTATTTGCGAAGTGCAAGCAGCAGCAGCCACATATTCTGCTTCAGCTGTGGAAATTGACACACACGTTTGCTTTTTCGACTGCCAGCTGACTAATTTTCCATCAAGAAATTGACATCCTCCACTTGTGCTTTTTCGATCAAGATTACAACCACCCAAGTCTGCATCTGAGTATGCTTGAACGACGAATCCAGTTTTCGAAGGATACCACAATCCTAACGAAATTGTGCCTTTAAGGTAACGAAAAATATTATTTACTACAGTAAGATGTGGTTCGCGTGGATTAGACTGATACCTAGCACAATTACACACAGAAAACATAATATCAGGTCTACTTGCTGTTAGATAAAGTAATGAACCAATCATACTCCTATACAACGTTATATCAACAGCAGGTTTGTCCAATGATGGTGTTAGCTTTATGCCTGTTGCCATTGGTACACGAAGCTTTGTGCTATTCGTCAATCCAAACTTTTCTAACAGATTTTTCGTATATTTTTCCTGATTAATGAAAATGCCTTCTCTGTTTTGACGAATATTCAATCCAAGGAAATTATTGATTTTTCCCATCATGCTCATTTCAAATTTGCTTTTCATCAATTCTTCGAATTCTCTAGACAAAGCAGGGTCAGTCGAGCCAAAAATAATATCATCAACATAAATTTGAACAAGCATGAGATGATTCCCCACTTTCTTTCGAAATAATGTGGGATCAACTGATCCTTGTTTAAATTTAGATTGTTTCAAAAATGATGTAAGTGTTGCATACCATGCTCTTGGTGCTTGTTTCAGACCATAAACTGCCTTATCTAAAATATAAACATGATTAGGATATTCTTCGTTAATAAAACCTAATGGTTGTTCCACATAAACTGTTTCTTCAAGCTCTCCATTGAGAAATGCACATTTCACGTCCATTTGATAAACATCAAAATCTTTGTGAGCTGCATAAGCCAAAAATATTCGAACCGCCTCGAGTCTTGCGACAGGGGCAAAAGTTTCTTCATAGTCGATTCCTTCTTGTTGTGAATATCCTTTTACAACATGTCTGGCTTTATTTCGAATAATGTTTCCATCTTTGTCGGTTTTATTTTTAAAAATCCATTTTAACCCGACAATCGAAACATTTTCAGGTTTAGGAATTAATCTCCAAACCTTGTTTCGTTCAAATTCAGACAACTCTGATTGCATTGCAACAACCCAATCTGAGTGTTCCATTGCATTCTTAATTGTTTTTGGTTCAATTTTAGAGATGAAAACATTAAACATGCAAAATTCTTGATGAGCATTCAATACCTCATTCTTTGCACGAATTTGAGCTCTTGTCAGAACTCCCTCTTGTGGATTCCCAATAACTTGATCCTTCGGATGGTCTCTTGTCCATTGTTCCATGGGTGGATATGTTGGATCAAATTCTAAAGGGGCATCTTTATTTATTTCATCATTTTCTGAGCTTGCATTCGAACAAGCATCATCAACATTATGCTCCCCCTCAACAACATGCTCCCCCTCAATTTCAGCATTCAATTGTTCTTTCTCCCCCTCGAAAGAATGCTCTTCATCATCTAAAGTATTCGAATCCAATTGCTCCCCCTCCAGTGGACTATCACTCATAGTTTCACCTTCTTGAGGAGTCGATGGTGAATCATCAGTAAGTTTTGAAAATTCTGATATGTGATTATCAGGAGCATGAACTTCAGCATCAACTGCATGATCTGAAATTCCAAAAATCAAATCATAATCAATATCATCCATTTGTATAGATTCAGTTTCAACTTGTGTTTCTTGTAAAATTGGATGATTCGTAAATCTATGCTCATTAGATTTAACATAATAATCATCGAATGTGAGATTGAACGTTTCTTCCACTTTTCGTGTTCGCTTATTTAACACTCGATATGCCACTGAATTGTGCGAATATCCAAGAAAAGTTCCTTCATCAGCTTTTGCTTGAAACTTCGAAAGATGATCCTTGAGATTCATAATAAAACACCTACATCCGAAAACATGAAAAAACTTCACATTAGGTTTACGATTATTCAGAATTTCGTATGGTGTAATATTAAATCGACGATGAATGAACGATCTGTTTTGAGTAAAACATGCAGTTGAAACAGCTTCAGCCCATAGATATTGAGGTAAATTCGCATATGCCAACATGGTTCTTGCTGCTTCGCATAATGAGCGATTCCTTCGTTCTACAACACCATTTTGTTGTGGTGTATATGGTGATGAAAAATTATGCGAAATTCCTTTGTCCACCAAAAATGAATCAAGAACTTTGTTCTTAAATTCAGTTCCATGATCACTCTTGAGTTTTCTAACAGTCTTCTTCAACATGGTTTCTATCTTTTTGATAAAGTCAATCATAATTTGTGCAACTTCAGATTTGAGCCTGAGAAAATAAACCCACGTAAATCTGGAAAAATCGTCAACAATAACTAAAATGTATCGTTTATTGTTGAGAGTTGAAACAGTCGAAGGACCACACAAATCAATATGTATCAACTCAAGAGGTGCAACAATTTTCGAATCAATTGTGATTGGATGACCTTGTTTATGTTGCTTTCCAACTTCACAAGCTGCACATAAAGAATCATTGTCAAATTTAAGTATAGGTAAACCTCTTACCAGATCTTGTACCACAAGTTTATTTATGTTTCGAAAGTTGAGATGTGAAAGTCTTCGTTGCCATAACCAGCTTAAATCAGATGTAGCTTTCGAAAGAAGACATACTGCTGGTTTGCCTACAATTGGATTGATGTCCAAAGTAAACATGTCACCTTTCCTTTTAGATTTCAGTAATATTTCGTTTGTTTTAACATTCGAAATAACACTTCCTTCTTCGTTGAAAAGAACTTGATTGCCAGTGCCCACAACAAGTTGAGAAACACTAATCAAGTTATGTTGAAGACCTTCAACATATGCAACACGATTCACTGTGAATTGTCCATTTGTGATTTTTCCATATCCCATGACTTGACACTTTTGATTGTTCCCAAACTTTACTACTCCAGCATTTTTGAGATTTCGAAAATCTCTTAAATTCTCCTTCTTTCCAGTCATGTGACGAGAGCAACCACTATCAATGTACCATTTGTTATCATATTGCTCGTCACACAATACCTGCAATCACTGAAAAATTTTAGGTACCCAAGGCTTTTTGGGTCCTTGGAAATTAGATTTTAATTTCAAATGAAATGAAGAACTTTTAATCCAATCACAAACTTTGGTTTTGAGACTATTAATTAAGTTCACTTCATCATCTAAAGGAACTGAAACATAAGTGTTTGATAGTTTCGAATGTTCACTGACTTTTCCCTTCGCATCTTGAATTTGTGATTGAACAGTCTTCGCTTTTGTGACAGGTCTCCATGTTTTGACTAAGATATTCGAATCCTTAGATGATGAGCTGCCATTCGAAGAAGTATTGACATACTTTTCGTATGCTTCATGAATTTGCTCTTTTGAATATTTATTTGACTGATACATTTTTCCTCTTCCGTCAAGCCAATGATCAATGTTTTTTCTTGAAGTCATTCCTTTTTCCCGTGACATCCTCATAGTTTCTTTCTTTGTGAAATTAGGAAAATTTGGCTTTTGAGGTACAAAATTAACTTTGGGTTTTTGATGTTGAAAAACTTTTTGATTTGAATTGGATCTTTCTGAAAAATCTCTTGTTTTGTTATGTACTTCAGACCTTGTTTGATTTGATTGAGATGATTGTTGAGTTTTTGAAAAAGAATCATTTTTAACTTTGAAAACCTTTTTGATGGATTGTGATTCAGACATCTTTTGAGACTCAATATTTTGCCAAAATATTTTCTTTCGTGCTTGTCAATTTGATCTTTAAATTCCTTAGAGTTTAATTTGACAACTTTTTCATTTTCCTTTTCAACACGAATTACTTTCTCTTTTTCAACTTTTGATTTTTCAATCCATTGTTTTTGTGGTTTTTGTCGTTGAAAAATATATGAATTCTTTGTTAAGTTGTTTTCAACTGTATTTTGATTTGCGAAAAAACCTTCCTCAGTTGTTTTTGAATTATCCTCCTCAACCATCTTCTTGAACTCTGGTTTGATATTCTCAACATTTCCTGTAGTTACGAAAACTTGATTTGGAAAAATGACATCATCTGTGCATTTGAAATTTGGAAAAACCACCGTGTTTGTTTCAAGATAATGTTCACCTTTTTCATTCATCACTTTTTCGAACTTTTGTGTATCACCATACACTTGGTCAACAACTATTCGTGGAATTACTTCTTTCTTTGAAGATTTCTTTTCTTTCGAAACTTTCTCTACATCTTCATCATCACTATCATCAGTTTGGTAATCTTTGAGATCCACAAAGTTCATTTCACTAACTTTCGAAGTTGAGGAAATATCAGTTTCTTTCTCAACTATCAAATCCTTAACTTTTTCTTTCCCTTTAGAATTCGAAGCAACATTAACAATAGACAACTGAGAACAATCAACATCTTCAAGCTCACTAATTTCACTAATATTGTCAGAATTATCTTCAATATCAGCAAAATTAGATTGAGAATCAGATGATGAATTCTCAGTCTTTTTCAAAATGTGAATTTGTTCAGATTTAGTCAAAGTATCATTTATAATGTTAACTAAATCATTCGAATCAAGACATTCATCAACCTTGACAATTCCATATCTATACTTGTCATTCGGAACTTTGTCAAAATCAGCTATTTCTTTTTCACAGTCATACGAAATGTTATCTACCTTAGCTCTTTCATAAGCTAAAAATGGCAGCAATTTTCTATGTTGTTCTTTACTGATTTCGCATGAATGATGAAGTTCAGTTATTTTCCCATATAATCTTTTAGCAGCATTACAGTAAATGTTTCTTTGTGCTAACAACAGTTTATTATCACTAGATAAATTGTCCCTATCAACCATGATATTCGTTATTTGAAGTTCTAGACAATCTATCTTAGTGATTTTCGAATCTAATTTCTTCTGTGTCTCTAGCAATCCCATTGACAGCTTCTTAGCCTCATTGCTAGCAGATACCACAATCGAATCAAAATAAGTAACAGTTTCATCAAAAGATACTAATTCAGAATTATAAGCATGTACTGGAATATTAAAAGATTCAAGAATGTTTCGTACCTTTGTGGTCATTGGTGATTTGTCAGCAGCTTTTGATACGAAGCATCTTCCATGCACTTCGTATGTTTCCTCCTCTGATTCTTCCTCCATTTTTGCAAACATAGCTCCATGGGTTGGATTTCACATTTCCTCATCATCTGATCCAGATGACCAGATTTGATAAGTACCATCTTCATCCTCATTCGCACCCTTTGCAACCAGAGACAAATTCGTAGCTTTTGCACGAACCTCCTCCAACTTTTCAGCATAGTACGCCTCATCCTTGACCTTATTCTTTCTCTCATCCTTCTTTCGAAGCATACAGTCATTAGCAAGGTGATTAGCACCATTGCAATAATGACAATCAATCCCAGCATCTCCCTTCAGTTTCTTCTCAGACTTTCCCTCAACAGGCTTCGAATCTTTCATTTCATCTTTCTTTTTCTCTTCCCCAGCACTTTTACTCAGAAAGTTCCCTTTTGTCTCAGACAACTTTGCCTTCGGATTGAAAGGCTTTTTGAAGAACTTTTTCACACGATTGTTTGAATAAAAGGCAACTGCCTCATCATCTGAGTTCATGATAAAACCTTCATCTTCATCCGAAACATCTTTCTCAGCATCTTTTTCAGAGATCTTCGAAACCAAAGCTAGTGGACCTCCCAACATAGCCTTCGATTCTTCAGCTATTTCGTTCACTTCGCTTTCATGAGTCTTAAGTTGGTTGTACAAGTCATTCAATGTTGACGTATCAAAGCTCTGTTGATTCTTCACCATCATGCTCACACTACGCCATTCCTTTCGAAGTCCCATAACAAATATCAGATTGAATTCCATGGCTGATCTAGTGATACCATATCTATTGCATCGATATATCAATTCATTAAGACGATCGTAATAAACTTCAACTGTTTCACCATCTTTCTGTCTGAAGTCCTTCAGCTCCACTAAACATTGTTTCACAGAATTAACTTTCGTCTTCTCACTTCCCTGAAATTTTTCCTTGAGATTGTTCCAGATTTCCTTTGCAGTTGTACAACTCCTCACGTAGTTGTAAACAACTGGAGGTAAAGCTCCTCTTAGCTCTCTTATACACCTTTTCTCCAGCTTTTTCAGACGATCAGATTGATTTTCAACTTCAGAGTTTCCAGAAGAAGAACCAATTGCTTGAACATTCGATGGTGGATTGAGATTGCCAGAAATGCAATTCCACAGTTCTTCATCCAATCCATTGAGATAATCCTGCATACGATCAGCCCACTGATCGTAATACTCAGGAATGAGCATAGGAATTTTGGTGGATGATCCTAGAAGATGAGAAAATGAAGTCATGGAATTCAGATTGAATGACGCCATTGTTGTACGGAATAGATCCTTGAGAATTTTTGAAGACACTTTGAGAATTTGACAACAAACTGTATGATTCAAATCACAATCACTCTTAGAACACTCGATTCAATGAATTAAGTGCAGAATCGAATCACATACTTAGATCTAAACAATTTTTCACTTTCAAAAAGTGCGGAAACTTTTGAATCAAAAAGTTGACTCAAAAACCTTTTGAACAAAGTGAAAATCAGATCAGAGATATGATTCCTGCTCTGATACCAATTGATGAGACAATGAATCAAGTATTGAATGAATTAGAGAGTAAATTCAAAGTAAAATCAAAAGATTTGAACACCGATGTAAATATTATCTGTTTGGCTCTATTACGCTTTTGCAAATTTTACAGAGTACAATGAATATTCTGTAAAGACTTTGTTACTAAGACACTAGTAACCACTCCTATTTATAGAAGAGAAAAGCGTACAAAAAATATACTAAGGACTAAACATGAAGCTTCGAATATTATGCCCTAGTAAAATACATTATAAAAATATTTGAAGACCCTAAATACAAACTTCGACTATTACAACATTTCGACCCTTACAACCAATGGTCCAAAATTGGATCTTTTTATTGGTTTTGGTCCCTATACACTTAAAAGGACAATTATGCCCTTATGATTTATATTTTCCATTTTCTTTAATAGCTGAAATACATAAACTAATTTAATTTATATTTTTTAACATAAAATAAAGAATGGTCAATCCACTCCCACCTACTTGTTCGTTATATACTTTCATCATCACCTCCACCTTCGTCCTCAACTGCTTGATCTCCTCCATTAACATCTTATCACCATTACTCGAAACATGGCTTCCGATGGCCGAAAATGGTGAAGCTTCTCCAAAATCCCCCTACTTACAGCCACCATCAACATCATCCAGCATCGTAGCTTCTTCTAAAGTCTGCATGGGCTCGTTTTTTTGAAAACTAGGGCTTGTGTATGATCGAACTTCTCTTCTGCCATGGGCGGCTCCGTTTCCTCCTCCATCTCAAGTTAATTTCTGGTGTTCGATGGTGTTTGATTGAACTTATGTTTTGGGGTTATGCTCACATACATCAGGCGGTACATTGTTATCATATTCCAAGTCCTCATGAACTCCAATTTTTAAAATTAGGGATTGCATATGATTAGACTTCTCTTCCTCCAAAGGTGGCTTCGTCTTCACAACTTATATCGGAGCCTTAAGCTAGGAGCCTTCATGCCAAACGTGAAGGTGGGTTTACATTGAAGGTGAGGCTAGGTTTATATTGGATTTGAAAGTGATGGTGGAAGTAAGGTTGTCATGGCAAGTGGGGTTTTCAAAGTGGTTTTCAGAAAACCCATCACCTCCTTTGTTTTCATAGAACTAATTGCCTCTGTTTAAATTTTGGCCATTAAAGCTTTGGATGGCTTAGCCTGTAAATTAATTAGGATTTGGTTTCTTGAATTTGGGTGTATGTTCTTTTTATCTTCATTTGTTTAAATTGATATCCTCCAGGATTTACAATGAATCTAAGATTTGTTTACTTGAAGAATGCGAAGGAGATGATAATGATAAACAAGCAGCAGTGGTGTTGATGAAAAAGCATGGCCGGCGTGGTGATGAACAAACAGAGGCGACGGAGTAGGAGGGTATGATAGCAATGATTGGGGGAAATATGGGGGTTAGGGTATGTGAAAGTGTAACACCGTAAATTTTCAAATAAATTTTTCATTTTAAGATCACATAATTCTCATAACACATTTCACAAAAATCCCAAGTACCTAATTATCAAAACACAACTCCATAAATGTTTGATTAAAAATCCAGGATCCCTAAAACATAACTCTTTCTCTCGTGTGTACAATCAAGCCGACACCTTCCCGCGATCCTGAAAAGTACCTGAAACAAATATCACACAACACGGTAAGCACAAAGCTTAGTGAGTTCCCCAAAATACCACACACATCTCATTAGCCTCTCATGGCTATACTCGAATAAGACCCTCCGGTCAATGTGTCTCAGTGGAACCCTCCGGTCCCACAACTCGGGTGGACCCTCCGGTCCTAACTCAGTAAGCTCAGAATAATACACGACATAAATCAAAAAGACATAATGCAGTATATCATAATAATCTCAATATAAGCACATGAGACCCTACGGTCACACAAAAATTACCACTCTAGGTAAGTATCGTGAGAAGACTCACCTTTAAGCAAGCAAGCAAATACACCTCGTACACAAATCACCGATCTAGCCTCCGCCTAACACATATGATAATTATCTCTAATTAAAATCACAACTCTAAATAAACTCATACTAGCCCCTCTGTAACTCTTGGGAAGGGTAAAAGACCATTCTACCCCTCCATGGTCTTTATTACTCACATGTGGTCAAAACCCTAAAAGTCAACAGATGTCAAACTCGAGTCAACAGTCCATGTTGACCCAACTCATCGAGTGCATCGAAGCAACTCGTCGACTCCCCTCTTTTCCTCAGAAGCCTCATGAAAACCAACTTAACTCGTCGAGTTGACCCGCCAACTTGCCGAGTTTCGGCATGCTCAGACTCATCGGGACAAACACTAACCGACTTGTCGAGTCGGCTCACCGACCCATCGAGTCCTTTAAGTCGAAATCTCATTCAAACGATTTAAGACAGAAATGATCCTCCAACGACATTGGTTGGTTTTTCCAATGTTGACACTAAAGTGACTTAAAATGTCACCACTAATGCTCTGAATCAGAATAACCCTCTTCTCTTTTCTCTTACTGTCAGATGTCGACCGCCACCACCGGTTTTTAGGGATTTTCTGACATTATGTTCGTTTTCTTAGAACATCCACATCAAGGTCTTTCAAAGTTATTTGCAATGCCACCTTGTCCAAATTGTATGCCACATAGGTGAAGCTCTTTCAATATTTGAAAGGCTTGCAAAGGCTTGGAGGAACACTTTTGAAAGAGTGTTGGCCTTGCAATGATGTGGGGTATAATTGCAAAGCTGACGTGTATTATTTGAAATATTGTTTTTTTATTTATACTTGTTTTCCAACTGTCGGTCAATGTGATGCTGATTTTTTTTATTTGTGTTATGATGTTCAATGACATTATTTGTTTGGGTTGTTATTTGATATTATGTTATGATGTATCAAGGGATTGTTATTATTTCATTGGATGATTGTAATGAGTTAATTAGATAAGCCGCCAAATGTGTGTTTGTTGTCACTACTCATCAATAGCGATGGTGGTGGTAATAGCCGCGACAATATTGACAATGATAAATGTAATAGCGGTAACAATATTAGCAACGGGACATTAGAGGCGATGTATTACCGATGGCATGTTGCCTCTAAAGTCAATAGAGATAACATTTAACCTGTTTAATTAGCGGCAACATATATCGTCCGTATTACCTTGATTTCTTGTAATGAAATGAAAGGGAAAATATAGACATACGAAACATCTAGAAAATGAGAAGCTTGTGATTTAAATGCTAAAGAGTGAAGGTAAGTTTATTATTATTTTTTTTTGTTTATAAGTCTTGAATAGTCATTTAAAGATTAAAGGTATGTTTTTATTTTTCTTTTTCGTTTCCTATTTATAAGTTAGTTAAAATGATAATACTAGTTAATGTGTTAATTAAAGCTTATATTTATATTTATTCTACTCTATGGGGTGTATACCCGAGAGTTGTATGGGCTGTATACCTGAGAGTCTAAAGATGGAAAACAAAAAACAGGTGAGAGGAAAAGTCATACATAAAAAAGGAGGAGTAGACTTCATAATGACAATGGATATCGAAAATCACACTATCTACAAGTTGTCAACACCATATCCTTATTTTCCTCACCATCCCCATGCTTCATGTTTCACAATATGGTAGTGGAACTCTCTCAGTTGTTGAGATATGATTATGTTTCTCGTAGATTTTATGCTAATCAACAATAATCGTTTTTTTAAACGGAAAATATATTAAATAAAACAATCACTCGCAAGCAAGCTAAAACAAGGAACAATAATCGTTTTTAATGAATATTATTCCAGTTTTTTGTGACATTTCTTGCTCGATCATTACCTATTCAACATTGAACAAGAAAGCACCTCAATGATCAAGGCATTTGAGTCTTTACTTTTTATCATTTTCATTTATATGGTCATCGCTTTAGTGGTTTATTGATTGTGATGATTTTTTATTGTGTATTTTATGATTTATATCATTAGTGTTTTTAGCACTTGTTTTATTTTGTAATGCCCATTACATGTATATATTATGTTTCTTTTCTATGACATATCAAATCCCCTAGACTCAAATATTTATAATATGATGGATATAACAATTATCTATATTTGCAAAACTATATTTGTGTGGTTCTTATTTTTTTTTCCATAAGGTGGAATTGATTAACGTAATGCTTAGGTATATGAACAAGAAATTAAAGAGCTCTTTAGTTGTGCTCTAACTCCTTATAAACATCATGATCATGTATATAATTAACATCATCTCCATTATAAAATCAACAAGGAACTATTACGAGAAGATAAGGAATCAAGAGCATGACATCATTTTCTTCAAAACTAACATTTCCATGTAAGTATCATTGATTCTTGTAAACTCATCTTGATTATGCCTATAAAATATAACATGTAGTATCCAAGACTGTGTTTGATTTTCATTAGCCAATGTTGTAATGCCCGTAATTTAGGCTAGACGTTTACAGTATAATCATAATAATTATACATTTTATCAAACAATTAAAAATCGTTGATTAGAGTAACCATTCTTCATGTGTTTCAAGATAATAAAAAATTATCGTATACACATTTAGTGGACAAATATTTTTTCAAAAAATCTTAATATAAAAATTAAGATAAATAATCTTAACGAAAGTTGTAGTAGTCATGATCATGATCCTATGGATATAAAGAACACTCAAATCTAACTTCGTATGAGGACGTTATGATTTTTTAAGTTTCGCGTTCAAACCGATACGGCAAGATGTGTCATAAAAAGTGAACAAAAGATAGGTTGCCTTTTAGCCAAAGTGATTTAAATGAAATTCGAAGTGCTCATCAATAGGAACACGGCAATATAAAGAACACCAAAATCTGACTTCGTATGAGGAAGTTATAATTTTTCAAAGTTTCGAGTGTGACACAGTACATCAGTGTGCGACATAGAAATCGAAATCAAAATTGGTAGATTGTTAGCCGAAACAGACTAAAGGAAATTTGTAGTACTCTTCATTATGAAGTCAACAATATAAAGAACATTGAAAACAACGCTCGTATGAAAAAGTTATGAATTTCACAGCGTTATTTACAGTCTAAGCCTTCTCGGACCGTAAAACGAAAAATAAATTGAAAATTAGTTGACAGAGTCTAAACAATAGTCGTATAATATTAATCGGTGACTTTGAGTGTGTTAGAGAGTATTAGATATCCATTCTATGCTTCGATTGATTGTCATGACCATTGACAAGAAATCACTAGATCATATCATTCGTAATTCGAATATGTTTAATTAATTGTGTTCACTAATTGCATTTCTATTGAGTTAGTTGTTCATCAATTATTAGTACTAGGAAATCCGACCAAGATAACTAGTCATATTACAATTCGGTAATCAACTCATTAATCCATTGCACTTCAAATAAATCAAACATATAAACTTGGGGATTCGTATTCTAGTTGGAGTACTTCTTATCTATTGTTTTCATTTAGTTCTTTAGTTCTATGTGATTAATTGAGCGTTAAAACTAGTTTAATGTAGTTTAAATAAGAACCTTCTGTTTTACTTTACTATTATAAATTGAATTAACTCTTGAATTATTTGATCTAAGCCATCCAATTCCCTGAGTTCGACACCCTTCTTACTACAAGTATATTCTTTCATGACTAGGTACACTGCTTATTTGTGTTTAAGACTAGCTTAGATCTGATAGAACTTTATAAATAAAAGCTAGTGCAAATAAAACACATCAAAGCCATTGTTCGTGTTTGTTAGGTTCGTTTACAACCCTATATAAATGTTATATAGTAAAATAATATTTGTTAATTTATAATAATCCAATCAAAAATTAATCCAATCAAAAAAATTAAAGAAATAAGAATTAATTAAATGAATTAATGTATAATAATTAAATAAAATCAAAAAGGAGAGATGTAGAAATGGTCCTTGTAGTTTTGTAAAAAGACAGCTGCAAAAATGGTAATGAAGGGTAAAACTGTTATTTGAAAAAAGTTAATAACCAAGTTGTTAAAGTTAACGGAATAAGGACCAAAACTGTGCAAAGTATCCTAAATTAGACCAGGGATGCACCACCAAACGTTTTTGGACCAAAACCACATATTTTTGACAACCATAGGGACCATTTTTGCAAGTTTTTCTAAGCATTTTAGTGTAATGACAAAATTGCAAAAATGGTCCCTAGGGTTGACAAAAGTATATGGTTTTGGTCCAAAAAGTTTTGTTGGAGCACCAATGGTCAAAAATTGGATCTTTTTATTGGTTTTGGTCCCTATACACTTAAAAGGAATATTATGCCCTTATGATTTATATTTTCCATTTTCTTTAATAGCTGAAATACATAAACTAATTTAATTTATATTTTTTAACATAAAATAAAGAATGGTCAATCCACTCCCACCCACTTGTTGGTTCTATACTTTCATCATCACCTCCACCTTCGTCCTCAACTGCTTGATCTCCTCCATTAACATCTTATCACCATTACTCGAAACATGGCTTCCGATGGCCGAAAATGGTGAAGCTTCTCCAAAATCCCCCTACTTACAGCCACCATCAACATCATCCAGCATCGTAGCTTCTTCTAAAGTCTGCATGGGCTCGTTTTTTTGAAAACTAGGGCTTGTGTATGATCGAACTTCTCTTCTGCCATGGGCGGCTCCGTTTCCTCCTCCATCTCACGTTAATTTCTGGTGTTCGATGGTGTTTGATTGAACTTATGTTTTGGTGTTATGCTCACATACATCAGGCGGTACATTGTTATCATATTCCAAGTCCTCATGATTTCTAATTTTTAAAATTAGGGATTGCATATGATTAGACTTCTCTTCCTCCAAAGGTGGCTTCGTCTTCACAACTTATATCGGAGCCTTAAGCTAGGAGCCTTCATGCCAAACGTGAAGGTGGGTTTACATTGAAGGTGAGGCTAGGTTTATATTGGATTTGAAAGTGATGGTGGAAGTAAGGTTGTCATGGCAAGTGGGGTTTTCAAAGTGGTTTTCAGAAAACCCATCACCTCTTTTGTTTTCATAGAACTAATTGCCTCTGTTTAAATTTTGGCCATTAAAGCTTTGGATGGCTTAGCCTGTAAATTAATTAGGATTTGGTTTCTTGAATTTGGGTGTATGTTCTTTTTATCTTCATTTGTTTAAATTGATATCCTCTAGGATTTACAATGAATCTAAGATTTGTTTACTTGAAGAATGCGAAGGAGATGATAATGATAAACAAGCAGCAGTGGTGTTGATGAAAAAGCATGGTCGGCGTGGTGATGAACAAACAGAGGCGACGGAGTAGGAGGGTATGATAGCAATGATTGGGGGAAATATGGGGGTTAGGGTATGTGAAAGTGTAACACCGTAAATTTTCAAATAAATTTTTCATTTTAAGATCACATAATTCTCATAACACATTTCACAAAAATCCCAAGTACCTAATTATCAAAACACAACTCCATAAATGTTTGATTAAAAATCCAGGATCCCTAAAACATAACTCTTTCTCTCGTGTGTACAATCAAGCCGACACCTTCCCGCGATCCTCAAAAGTACCTGAAACACATATCACACAACACGGTAAGCACGAAGCTTAGTGAGTTCCCCAAAATACCACACACATCTCATTAGCCTCTCATGGCTATACTCGAATAAGACCCTCCGGTCAATGTGTCTCAGTGGAACCCTCCGGTCCCACAACTCGGGTGGACCATCCGGTCCTAACTCAGTAAGCTCAGAATAATACACGGCATAAATCAAAAAGACATAATGCAGTATATCATAATACTCAATATAAGCATATGAGACCCTACGGTCACACAAAAATTACCACTCTAGGTAAGTATCGTGAGAAGACTCACCTTTAAGCAAGCAAGCAAATACACCTCGTACACAAATCACCGATCTAGCCTCCGCCTAACACATATGATAATTATCTCTAATTAAAATCACAACTCTAAATAAACTCATACTAGCCCCTCTATAACTCTTGGGAAGGGTAAAAGACCATTCTACCCCTCCATGGTCTTTATTACTCACATGTGGTCAAAACCCTAAAAGTCAACAGATGTCAAACTCGAGTCAACAGTCCATGTTGACCCAACTCATCGAGTGCATCGAAGCAACTCGTCGACTCCCCCCTTTTCCTCAGAAGCCTCATGAAAACCAACTTAACTCGTCGAGTTGACCCGCCAACTCGCCGAGTTACAGCATGCTCAGACTCATCGGGACAAACCCTAACCGACTCGTCGAGTCGGCTCACCGACCTGTCGAGTCCCTTAAGTCGAAATCTCATTCAAACGATTTAAGACAGAAATGATGCCCCATACTCCAGATCTATCTTCCTAAGGCTCGAATATCACGTAAAGCTGCAAGCTTTACGTTCATGCATGGCATATTAGGCTCAGAATGCTAATACAAGCTCCAACAAGGGTTAGATGCACAAGAGCTTGCCTCTAGCTCAATAAAGCTCGGATCTTTGGACTCTCAAGGCCTCCTACAGTCCAGATCTGAGTCCAGATCTGAGGTTCCAACTGAAGGGTTTTTCATATTACAACATCCTATGGTGCACATACAACCCTAAATACCTTGGATCTATGTTTTCACAAATTATACATGCAAATGGTTTCCAAGGCATTGATCCTATAACTAGCATGCAATTATCATATACCATATAAGATACTAGTTAGAGTAACATACCTCTTATGTAGCTTTAAGTCTTGATGTATTTGGCTTAAGAGCTTAGCCCCAATAGTGTGGAAGCCTCAAATAAAGTCACAACACATCATTGAAAAAGGATGAAACTTGAGAGAGAATTCATACACACCAAAACCATCCATATCCTCTAAGAATACATTAGTGGGGATTTTGACTATGAAGTAACATATTTATATGTAGAATTCCAAAGGTCATGGGTTAACCCAAACCCATACCCATGGGTTTATGATCCATGGTTCATGTGGCCTAACTCTTTATGTATCCATACATAAACTTGGTCCAACATGGATCATAAGCCCAACACATATAAATATAACTAATTACCATAATTAGTCCCCATAGATTTAATTAGTCTCTTTTGATCACTAAATTAATTCTTGATCAATACTAATTATAACATATGAGTTCATATTAATATATTAGAACTTATAATATATTAATAAATCATACATAAATGATATTGTAATATTTATACATGTTTTTAGGCAATGTTTAAGTACATTTTTATTAATATTTTGGTTATTTGCATGGAATAATGATACTTATAAGGTTAAATTGTACTTTGCAGTCAAATGGAAGACATTTTGAAAAAGAGGGACTAAAAACGTCAGAACATGGAACTTTGGAGGCTTGAAGAAAAGAAGAATAAAAACCCAGCAAAAATGGGTACTCACGACATGAGAATTGAAGGCTCACGATGTGAGTTCGAGTATTCGAGAAGATAGGCATCGGAAGGAAGAATCCTTGTCAAACACGGATAAGTACGTACTCACGACGTGAGACATTATTGCTCACGACGTGAGCTTGGAAAAATCAGAAACTATTTATATCCTTGCTCATTACGACTTGGGGGACTTTTGGCTGCCTTTGAGGGTTCCTGGAGACGATTTTCAGAAGGAAAAGAGATCTGGTATCTGCTTTCAACAACCAAGGGAGAAGAGAAGTTCTATTTAGCTCAATTTAGTTCGGTACTTTAATCATGCTTATTACTATGATTTGTTTGAGTTTGATTTTCACCATGAGTAGCTGAATTTAGTTACTCCTGTTTAGCTAGATGAAACTTTAACTTATGGATTAGTTTAATTTATTATGAATTTGACTAGTTGGTATTGTGCTTGTGTTTGATTGTTAATACCTAACATGCTAATATTTGGTTCTTTAGTTTCTTGAATTCATGTTCTGTGTAGCTTAGTGATTATTAAATTACATGAACTTGACACCTAGGGATTTAGTGAATATTGAATTGCTAGAGCTAGGATCGACCCAATCTTAGAAAAGTGATTGAAGTAATCAAAATTTAGCTGTGTTGGAGAACATAATTTATGACCATAATTATGTTTGCATAATAAATCTTACATAGCCTATTCATAATCCATAACTAATTATGTGTTTGATTGTGTGTGACCATGCATAGTTTTACATGAATGAGTTAAATATTGGTAAATTTAGACTTAAATTACTAATATAATATAATATTAGAAAACCAACTTTGATAATCCATAATTGTTAGCTAACCATAAAGAAGAAGTGGATTCGAACTAAGTGGGAGTGTTTTTAGTAATTGATTTAATTTGTGTTAAACAATTAAGTTCATCTAAACTTGCAAAATTAGATAAATCCCCTTCCTTTGTTAGTAATTAGTTTAATTTAGTAGTAGATAAATTAATTAGTCAAAATCGTTCCCTATGATCGACACCCGACTTACCCGACTATTCTATAATTTGACTAGGTACACTGCCTAGGTGCAATTTAGTTAGTTAAGTTAGTTAGGTTATAAATATAAAATTAGGTGTAGCTATTTGCACGCATCAAGTTTTTGGTGTCGTTGCCGGGGAACGGCTTAATTTTTAGTTGATTTATTTGCTTTAGGTTAATCGATCCTTTTTGTGGGGTAAAACCTGCAAAAAGTTACTTTTCAGCTTAATTTTTTGTTCCAGTACCCAACTCACGACGTGAGCCTTAAGATCACGACGTGAGCCTTAAGCTCACGACGTGAGCCTTGAGCTCACGATGTGAGCCTTAAACTCACGACGTGAGTTCAGTAGATTTTACGTTTTTCTTCGTTTTTTCTTTCTGTTTAATTTTCTGCGAAATACGAGGTGGTGATCTTTACCACGTTGTGGTAACCAGTCAGTAGGCTATTTTTAGTTAATTTTAGTTCAGATTTACATTTTTATTTTTGTTTATTTTGCAGAAGTTCATGACCAGAGGTTCCAACACACCTTTCGTGCCACCACTTGAAGATCCAGAGTCAGCCCTTCACAAGAAGACGGATAAGAACACAGAAGTGAACCAAACACCAAAGAAGAAACCTTTCCAAGATCTCAAATCTTTCTTTACAAAGAAGTCCGGAAAGAAAACGGGAGAGTCGAGTTCATCTTCAAAGGACAAGAGCAATATAAAGAAGTTTAGATCCAATTCCTAATCCAAACGAATCTGAATACAAATCTGAGGCCGAGTTTGGACTATATACGAGCGAACCCGAAGACGAGCCAAGAAACGAGATGGAGAACTTTGAAGAGATGTCAATGGGAGCTTACAAGAAGCAAATTCGAGACGATGTTGGTCCAGGGTTAGTACAACCCGCGATTCCTGCCACTGCCACATTCGAGCTAAAGGGACACATCCTTACTGCACTTAAGGATGTTCCATTTTATGGAAAAGATCATGAGGATGCTTTTAAGCATCTAGATGAGGTCAATGACATTACAGATTATTTCAATTTCCCGAATGTTAATAAAGATACCGTCTTGCTAAGGATGCTTCCCGTTACTTTTAAGGGAGCTGCGAAAGATTGGTTAAAATCACTTCCACCTGGTGCAATCACTACTTGGGCTCAGATGCGCGAACAATTTTTGGACCAATTTTGCCTACCATCAAAGATAGCTAAACTCAAAAAGGCGATAGCCAATTTTGAGCAACAGCCAGGGGAGTCACTTTATGAGGCATGGGAGCGCTACAAAGGGTTGCTAAGGAATTGTCCTCAACATGACCTCAACATCCAACAAGAAGTATCCATATTTTATGACGGGGTCAATGTTATGACAAGGCAACTCCTTGATTCTCAAGGGCCATTGACAAGGAAAAATCCAAGGTATGTTAAAGAGTTAGTTGAAGAATTTGCAAAGCATTCTCGTGAGTACCATAATCCAAGAAATGAAGGAGTTCAAGGAAGCGGGGTGGAAATTCTGCAGACATAGCTGCTGTAATGGCCATGCTTGATACAATGGACAGGAGAATGACAAAAATGGACCAATCAATTCATGCTATAAGAGTTGGATGTGAAAGGTGTAATGGTCCACACTTGACTAAGGATTGCAACTTCGATGAATTTGGGAACAGGAAGGCGCAAGTTTGCTACTCGAGTGGGGATAAGTATGATGAAGATTGGAGAAAACCAAAGAAGGAGTGCCTGCCATATGATGAATACAAGAAGCAGAAGGAAGAGAAATATAAGCAGACAGGCCAAGGCTTCTACCAAAAAGAGCAACCACCAGCCGAGAAGAAAGTAGATTTGGAAAACATTTTGACTCGATTTATGGAAGCTTCCGAGAAAAGGTATGATGATACCGATGCAGTGCTAAAGGAACACATGAAAATGATGAAGAACAGCAGACAATGATGATTGACCAGCAAGCTTCATTAAGAAATCATCAAGCATCGATCCATAATCTCGAAGTCCAAACTGGTCAACTAACTACTTTGGTGAGCAACAAATTATCCTCACAATTTCCCGAAAAGAATGCTCAATCCCATGTTATGATGATCGAGACTGAAGAAGAGGCCATCTCTGAGTTCCTAGAAGCATTAGAAGTGGAGCCAAAGCCATCCAGACCAAATCCAAAGAAGTCGAAGCTCGAAAACAAAGATGTTGCTGAAACACAAAACTCATGACGTGAGCCATCTATTCTCACGACGTGGGCCCGGTCTGAACAGCAGAATTCAGAATCCGTTCCGGCTTATCGTCCGCCTTTACCGTTTCCGTATCGAGATAATCTCGGTCCACTGGAAAGGAAACATCTGGAGTTTATCAAGCAAGTAAAGGGTATTCCTATTAATACTCCTTTTATCGAGTCACTATCCAAAATTCCCGAGTACGCGAAATTCCTACAAGACTTGATAGATACTCGTCAACAGTTGAAGAAGACTTCCACAGTTATTCTTAGTGAGCAAAGCTCAAAAGTTGTACTGGGAAAGATACCTAAGAAGATGGGAGATCCTGGACGCCTCACTCTTCCTTGTGAGTTTGGAAATATTTTGAAGACTTATGCTTTAGCTGATTCTGGAGCCAGCATAAATTTGATGCCTTATTCCTTTTATCAGAAGTTGAATATTCAAAAGATGAAAGCTACAAAAATGACCATTCACATGGCCAATCGTTCAGTGACTCATCCCAGGGGGATTCCTAGTGAAAATTGTGAAATTCGTTTTCCCAGTTGACTTTGTTGTTATAGATATGAAAGAAGATATCAATGTCCCAATCATTCTTGGTCGCCCTCTACTTAATACTGCTAGAGCTTTGGTAGATGTTCATGAATCCAAGCTTACTTTGAGAGTTGGAGATGAGGAGGAAACTTTTGAAGTTCAAGATGGTTTCCAAGGAAGTGATGTTCAAGGTAAGGTATTCAATATTGATGAAGATAATGAACTTGAAGAATTGGAGAAGCTCATGGAGGAAGAAATCAAGACAATTCATCAATTCAAACGCACTAAACCAAGAGCATCCGTTCCACTTGTTTTTGAGGTGATTGCCTATAAAACTCCAACATCTTTGGTGAGTGAGGAAGGCGATGATTTGTCAAGTGATGAAGACGAGGTTACATCAAAGGAGACAAGTCTAGTGGTGAAAGAAGAAAAGGTTCTTATGGAGCTTAAGAAGAGTGAACAAAAATTGGAGACTAAAGGGATAAAAAGAAAGCTTGATGTGGATGAAGTGAAGGCTAAAAAGGAGAATTCGAAGAAGGCGTACATTTGACGTGTCCAAGCATACAAGAGGCGATGGAAAGAACAGAAGGTTCATGTGGTGATGGACTCCTCTGACAGCTCAACGTAGGGAGGCACGGAGTCCAGCTCACGACTCCATAAAAAAGAAGCGCTTCTCGGGAGGCAACCCGAGTTTGGTTTGAACTTTCTTTCCTTTCATTTTAGTTTTAAATTTTAGGAAAATCAATCGTATCATCTAAATCCTTTTGTGCATGATAGAACACTAAGTGTGGGGTCCCTAAAATTAAGTGGTATTAAATTAAGAATTATAATTAATAAAAATTAGAATTTATTAAGAAATTATATGCCCAAACAGACTTCACGACGTGAGTCCTTTCGGATTCACGACGTGAGTCCAGGAGGATTTACGGATTGCTTATTTGTTAGCCCAATACATGTCCCAGCCCACTTGTTATTTAATTGGATAGTCCAACCGCACAGCCCAAGACGTCTCACGACGTGAGTCCGTAACATTCAGGACGTGAATTTTGAAAAGATCTCGGGACCACAGATAAGAGACAAGAAACATTTGACTTATCCCACATTCTTTATTCCTCACGAAGTGAAGCTGTTCTTTGGTCCCCCCCCCCCCCTCTACTCGATTTCGGCCGATTCTCGTTCCTTTTACTTGTGTGCTCGCGTAATCATCCATCTACGGTAAACTAATCTTACTTTCATTGTTTATTTTTGACCTAAATGGTTGATTTAGGGGTTAGGGTTAGTAGTTCATTTGAATGTCGAAATTGATGTTCTCAATATGCGAAATCTTTATTGCATGTGACTGGAATGTGTTTAGACTTGTTCTAGGAATAAACCCCAATCATTTATTTGGCCCGATTTGAGCACTGTCGTGACCGATTACGACTTCACTTACGAACTCACGACGTGAATCATAAGGATTAACGACGTGAATTCTGGTTACCATCAGACCAGCTACTGTTAACCATCTAATATGTTGGATTTTTCTTGTTTGGTTTTTGTTGTTTCGTGTTTTGCAGAAATGGCTCCTAGACGCGAGGTTCCAACAGGGGTGGCTAGTTTGCACCCGTTTTATGTTTTTCCAACAACCTTATCGTAGAATGTTTTCACTCATTGCAACAACCGTGTTAGGATGGTTGTACAACCGGGAAATTGCTGTTGCACCCAGGATTAATTGGTCAAGGTTGAGAGAGGTCGGCATTGTTGATCGGTTATCCCCGTTTCTTACAAAATTATTTGTGGGGAACGGATTTTCTTTTACATGCAAAGGGTGGCATAATTTGTTTGCTATCCAGGAAAGGGTGTACAAGGAGTTATGTGTGGAGTTCTTTTCGACTGTGGCATTCCATGAGAATGTCCAAGACCCGACCTACCAACAAGCATTGGTTTTCCGTCTAGGTGGAGAATACCGAGAACGTAGTTTGGTCGAGTTTTCTTGGAGGATGGGGTTGTATGAGACCCATGAGACCATGACTCATGAGTTTGTTATGTTTTTTAGGGAGGCTGCCCATGGATACGAGAATGGGGCATCGAGGATCGAGTTCTGGAGTAACATTGCATCCGGGGTGTCGCCGGAAAGCAGCATCAAATCCCCTATTCACCGCCTTATTCACCGACTCATCACATTTTCTATCAACCACAAAAGCCATGGGGACAAGGTTTCCAAGCTGAACTTGTTCTTTTTATGGTCCATTTTACAGCCGGGGTGTGTTGCAACATCCTATACTTTTTGGCCCGCTACTTGGCAGATTATGCCGTGAGTTCCCGCCCTGGGAGCCCTATTTGTGGAGGCCATTTTATTACCCGTTTGGCCCGGTCGTATGGTGTTATAGTTCCCAACATCAAAAGATCCTTGACCTGTATGGAAGGGAATGAATTTACTTTGGGATATTTGGAGACGATGAGGGTGGTAAGGAATTATGGATCACATGGGAGGATTATGAATTCTGATGATGATGGTAATGAGCAACCGAGCGACCAACCCGAGCAATAGCCACAACTGAGGCCAAGAGGAAGGAGAAATGTGAGAGGAAGAGGTGACAGAGGAAAACCGGTGCACCAAAATGCACCCATGGGAGGACCCAACTTTGGGGGAGACATGTCAGGTTACTTTGATCAGTTATCGTTAAGTGTAAATTGGATTGGGGGAACAGTGGAGAATCTGGCGCAACACTTGAATGTTGAGCAACCTCCTCACTTGAGGTATCATTACCCAATTTGCCTTAGGTGGAGTGAGTATCAAAATCAACGAGGGGATGGAGTCGGGACGAGTGGAGCTCAAGACGATGAAGATGACGATTGATCATTTTATTTTGCTTATTTTTAGTTTTTAGTTTGATTTACTTTGATTTGTTTTCTTCTTTTGTTTTTGAAATTTGTTTTGGTTTGTAAAACTCTTTAAGTTATTATGTTACTTTTCTATTTCATTTGGTGGTTATTTCCAGATTTGCTAAAGGAGTCGCGGAAAAGGAAAGTAGAGATAAGAGCGTTTATGTCTAGCCAAGTGTCTTCTAGAGTCTATAGTCGAAACCCACAATTTAAAATAAGTGTGGGGTGAGTCGAGAGAGAGGATAGAGTTAGAGAAGAGTCAGAAATAGTTAATTTGGAAGAGTCTTACTGCATTAAGACATTACGATGAAATGCAATTTAAAGAAGATTTGAAAAATGGCAGATTTAAGTTTGCCCAGTTCTCATGTCGTGAGGCTTTTATACTCACGTCGTGAGCCCGGTTACGAAGGGTTCCAGAATCCACGTTTTAGTGTCTTCATGTCGTGATCCTTACCACTCACGTCGTGAGTCGTATATTTTCACAAAAATGAAGCTTTTTCATTCACATTTACTGCATGATTCACCATCATTCTTTTTGGAGTTATCATGACAACATTTATGGCTCGTTTCCTCTACCATTAAATGTGGCGTATGCTTTCTGTTGGATTAGTGTCTAAGTCCATAACTATTCTGGTATGTACTTGACCCGATTATGAGCATGGTCCTTTTGGGTTGCCTACACCATAGCAATATGTAGGATGAATTAAGGAGAGAAAGGTTTAATTATGATTTATTAATATATTATAAGAATAATATATTAAAGGAGAAATCATATTTTTTAATTAATATTAGTCAAAAATTAATTAAGAATTAATTTTGTGGCTAAAAGAGATTAATTAAACTTAGGGGGCTGGAATTGTAATTATAAGATAATTGCAATTGGGCTATGGATCACCTTGGAATATAGGTTGGACGAATTCTATGGGGAAACCCATTAGAAATCGTCCAAGGCATGTTCCAGAAGGGGTCCATGGGCTGCTTAGGGCTTAAGCAGTCAAATTAGGGTTTCCTTGTTAGATAACCCTAATTGCCTACCTATTTAAAGAACCCTTGAGACCCAAAAACGTGGCTAACACTTGGATTAGGGTTTCCAGACGTTTTTGGTGTCTACTCTCTCCTCCTTCTTCATCCAAGTTGCTTAGTGGTGTTTGTGACTCCATTAGAGGTGCAACACTTGAGGCACTAAGCTTTCTGAAGCCAAGGATTGATTTTTATTGCTATATAACAATCAAGGTAAGATCTAAACTCTAGTTTGTATGTTGATTTGATTAATTGTATGCTAGAACTAGGGTTTATAAGTCTTGGAAGTTTATTGCATGTTCAAAGTAGAAAAACTAGATCCAAGCAATTAGGGTTGCATGAACACCATAGGATTGATGTTATGCTCAAAACCCATCAGTGGTATCAGAGACTATGTCGTTTTTCTATTGAATAGAAGCATAATTGAACTGCCAAAAATAAAAAATTCGAAAGTTTTTGCTGTCTGGAGCAGGAACTCGACGAGTTCTATATGAACTCGACGAGTTGGTAATGAACTCGACGAGTTCTATACTCAACTCGACGAGTTTTCGAGCCTGTTGCCGGATTTTTCGAATTTTTTTAGCAGATTTTGCTAAGGATAATTGCCATAACTTGTTTTTATTGCCTAAAATCAATTTTTTATGTTTGGAATGTTTATCCTTGTCAAAATTAATGGATTTGGTTAAATATGAATAATATAGGATTATTATTAAATATATATTTGATCTAGTAAGTTTGAAAAGTTTCAATTTACACCCTTTAGGTTTAATAGTTTAAATTTGAACTTAAAAGTTTCTGTTTTTTGAAATTTAAATAGTTAACCCTTAATGTTTTGAAAGGTTTCAAAACTTGTCCTCGAGTTTTGGAATTTAAATTTTGATTAAAAGTTTAATTTTGAAATATTTAAATTCTAAACCCTAAGTTTGAAAAAGTTTCAAAACTTGCCCTCAAGTTTTGGATTTTAAAATTTAATTAAAAGTCTTAATTTGAAGTTTTTAAAATCTAAAACTCAAGTGCTTTGAAAAGTTCAAATTACACCCTTATGGTTTTATTAATTAATTAAAGTGTATGATTAAAAGAGATTTAATAAATCCATAAAGTTTTGGTTTATATTTAATTAAATTAAAAGTATAATTTATTAGATTAAACCACCTAGTATTTTAAAAGTGTAAAATACACCCTATACTATATATAACATTAAAAGTCTAATATTATATATATGTATGAGTAAACAGTCAGTCTTACCGTTAGTAGGCCTCATGCACGAAGCTGGTCTATAAGGGGTGTTTAAGGAAATTGCCTATAAAATGGCGATTGAATGGGTATCCACTCTTACCCACCGCACTCTTGACTAGTGGAGGGTCGTTAGCCGAACGGGTAGGATAGGACGAAACCTTCCATTATAAGTATAATGAAGTACAAAGTAACTACATGCTTTTACAAATTCCCAAATCATAGTTACTTTAGGAAAAATGTGGAATTGTATGCTAATCCATGGAATTACACTTTGTACCCTTGTCGAAACGTTAGTGGAGCGTGTGTGGTTAACCGGCACATTAATTTGGGTTTGGCATTGGTGGAGAAGGGTGGGTCGATGTTTATCATAGATCAATGGAGCGTGTGTGGCTAACCGGCACATTGATTAGGTGATAGTAGCAATTGGGTGCACCACGTGATTCGTATGGTTATTCACACCTTGTTTGTGATCCTCGGCATCCCAGTCGCAAACTTGAAGGGCATAATCGAAATTAAACATGCCATTGAAAAGTTCAATGAATCTCAAAAGATCTAGGAGTTTCAATTCATTTAAAACTTAAACATCTTTTTCGTTTCTCATGGTGGAAATTGGTAAATCGTCATTTACCTACCTTCAAATATTCTGCAACTAGATTACGGCATCCCTCTTCTAGGTTGTAGAGTATTGTGTTGGATCCTGGCCTTGATGTTTCATTTGGGTGTTACATCAAGGATTCTAATCAACTTGACTTGAATTTCTCCCGTTTTGTAGATGTCTGAATCTAACAATGGTCTTCCTAAATCCATTGGAACAAGCTTTCCAAATGAAGATGGCGTTCCAAGATACGATCAAGGAAATGAGAGTCATGCTTCACTTCCTCCACCACCTCCAATTGTTCTCCCTGACCCACAAGTTCAAAGGCTTGAAAAGTTCAAGCTCACTCAATCCCTATTGGCAAGTAAGCACGAAGATGGGAAACCTGTGTGTGCACACGTCTTAGAGATGAAGTCACGCATTGATAGGTTAAGGATGTTGGGTGTCGATGTCTCAGAGATGTTGGTTGTTGACTGGGTTCTTCAGTCACTTCCTGAATCATATAGTGAGTTCGTTAGAGAGTACTATATGATGGACCATGACGTGACCCTCATTGATTTGGCCTATTTGCTTATAGCTGCTGAATCAGAAATGATTTGGCGTGCTGATCGAGCAAATTTGTCTGGCAAATCAAACTCCCAAACTTCAATGGACATTGAAAATGGTGACATTGGAAATCCAGAAAAGGCAAATTCTGAGATAGTTTCTTGTGCCATTCCAAAAGAGTCCATCTGCTTCTACTGCCAAGAGAAGGGGCATTGGAGACGAAGTTGCCCTGATTACCTGAGAGATCTAAGAGATGGGAAAGTCAAGACGTATGGCTCTACTTCAGGTAAAATCCATTAACTAACTCTATAAGTTCCTATTTTTTGATTCTTAAAACATGATGTGATAAGATTACATTTTGATGTTTTGCAGGATCGAAGAAGAAAGGAAACTTAAGGAAGAAGCGTGCTGAATCTGATCACGAAGAAATGGATTTCGATCGCATGGATTCAAAGATCGGATTTTTGAGCTGCTACTTTAGAGTTAGGGTAGATTTCTAAGAAATATGTAATAGCATAGTTTTTCAGTTGAATTGCATTGTAAGGACAAAGTTTTTCCGCAATAAAATAAAATTTGTTTTTCTTTGTCTTATTTATTTATCCTTGCAATGGCATGTATGAAAAATTTATGTTTGAATGTTTCTTCTATTAGCAATAATGGATTTGATTCTTAATTGTGTTATTTGTGGAAATGTCGAGAATTTACCAAATAGGGAGAGTTTCTCATCACCCAAGTTTCAATTGGACAGAAACTTGGAATCATGCAAACTGCATTGTGTGATGAATGAGAAACTTCATATTTAAAAAAATTAGACTAATTCCTTGACAAAGTGTCAAGTGAAGGACTAAGAGATCGAGTACACTAGGTTATGCGTCGATCAAGTCCACCACAAGAGTAATAAAGATATTCATCATGATTTACTAAAGTTTAGTAAATATGGTTATACTTATAAGATTGAGTATAATTCTAAGTTGATTGAAAGAGTTTCAATCAATAGCAGAACAAATAAGAAGAATCTAGTAGGCAGAAAGATAAAAGGTTCTCTATTCTAAGAAGAAGGGAGAGTAACTTTTATTGTGTTTTATGATAGGTCTTAATGATTAAGAACCATGTCTCAATTGATCCTCTAAGTGAGTCTTAGTGTAATTGCATGTCTAAGAAGAGGAATCGAGAATTGTAGAAATGGTTAAATCAAGAAGTCAATCATACTTCGTTCCAATATCAAGTCTTAAAGTCTAAGATTGTGACTTGAGTGACAAGTCTTAAGAAGGTTTATGGCACTCATCAAATGTGGAATTTGGAAAAATTTTCATATTCTTGCACATTTGAAATTGGTAAGTTGTGATATCTTGGATAAGTCAAAGACCAACTAAGACCAATTGTGTGAAGTGTTAAGCTTGATAAGAAGCTACACTAACTCTTGAATATTTGTTTGTCAAGAAATGTTTCTTAACAAGAGAACCTTATATGTCAAGGAGTCAGTGGGAGTCTTAATGGTCTTGAAAAGGTTCAATAATAAATCAAGAATAAACCTAATTGATCATCACTAGCACACGACTTGAGGTTTGTAACCTATCGTGGATGACAATTTTGTTTTCTGCGCTATTCCAGTTAAGTTAGTTATGCTTCTGAGGTCTATGAGTTCTCATCTGTATGCATAAAGTCAAGCACCTTGATCAATGGAAGGTACATTGATATGTAAGGGTGAGTTGCTAAACTACTTGGAAGACATGGTGGGCACTCGTGTTACCATGAAACAAGAAATCAAGATTGAGAAAGTTCAGTCCATATGTTTTTGGATTTGTCGCAAACCTTCGTTTTGGCAAATTCATATGGATAGGAACACATACACTATAAAATCTAAGTGACATAAGGTTTCCCTCCTTCATGAAAATGATTGTGAGGAAATGCTTTCACTAAGAGAGATTTTAAGAAGATAGCAATTGTGAAAATTATATTCTCAAATTCGATTATGATTACGGCATCCCTCTTCATAGTTCGAGTTGTGAGATTTGGCAATTAGTCTGAGCATTTGGGACTTAGTTCTGAATTTGTCTAGACACACATATGAGCTTTCTAAGGCAAAGGTGTATGAGTTTAAGAAGCTTAGATAAAGGCTTATCAAAGCATCAAGTATTTAGAAATATGAACTTAAGGAATTCAATAAGCATTGTTTTCTGGAAGTTCAGATGTTTTCTAGATATATGTCAAAGCTAGTGGGAGCATAAGTGTTATGCTTGTATTGTAATAATCATTGTGTTAGTGGGAGCATGATTATTATTTCAAGTATTGCGAGTTAGCAATATTAATTATAGAAAACAAAGATTAACTTTGCAAAGATGTAGGGGTTGAAAAGTTGTTTTGCTATAATTAAGGGAGAGAATATTATACTTCGTTTCAATATCTAAAGCTTAGATTGAAAATTTTTAATAAATTTAGTCAAAGGATATATAGTGTGTTCTCAAATTTCGATTATGATTACAACATCCCTCTTCATAATTCGAATTGTGAGAACGTGACACAAAATATTATGGCAGAAGATTGATAAAGTATCATATCTTTATATAAGACATTATGCATCGTGTCCCATACGCTTAGGGTATAGGATCGATTGCAAATGCTATAATATTTGACCATTCTAAAATTTTCCAAATGCCTAGGGCATTAAGAGGGAAAAGGACTAGAGCTGGTTTTGACTAAAATAATTAAACAACTATCAAAGGACAATCTAAGGTTCGCCAAGGAATTGTTGCTTGTGAGTAGTTGGAAGTATAGTACTGGATGGACTATATTGACATTATTATGAATAGATAAGATTCTATTAAGAATGAGTTGTCATATGGCAAATATGGAAATGTTTCCATTAATGGGAGTTGGATATTAAGAAATATGTCTAGATTAGAAACTTTTATGCGAGAAGGATGTTCAAAGGAATGTACTTTGAGTGAGAGACATCACATCTATATAATTGGTGACTTTTGTGCTATGACTTTACGAAAGGATCGTTGCATAAAATGTTAGAATCTGATATATTCTAAAAGTGGCAAGAATTTGGTATTCTTACACTAATGATAAGGATTGGGGATTGTGAAATGAGTTTCATTGGAAAAAAAATTCAATTGATCTATTTCACAAAGTATGGACCATAGGAAACCAAAGTGTGCATGCTTGGAGCATGGGACAATTGTGGTTATAATTCGAGTAATAAGTTGATTTTCTGAAACAGTAAGCAATGAATAATGAGTAATCAATATGGTGTTTAAATAAAAGTGTTTTATTTACGCTCAAAAGTTTTGGGGTTATATAGGATTAAGTATTATCGTTGTGTTTTATTTTGCATGTTTTGACTTCCAGAATAATTGGGTTATTCGAACCTCCACAGTCGGTCATACGTTGGAAGTAGGTATGAAGGAAGACTGTCATGAATCTGTCTGTAGATTGTCTAAGTGCTTAGACATAGCACAAGTTTGCTGCAGAGTTCATGAGTGCTTTGATAAGATTAAAGTATTGGATTAAACCCACGCTCACTTGAATCAATTCATGGTTTTTTATCATGAGTAATTGTGAGACGATAACATTGTATATTCTTGAAACCGAGACGTGTGAGTTGTTATTTGCTGGTCGGTTGCACATTGATGATAAGTAAACGTACCAGTAACTTGGTGTTATAAAACTTATTGTTGTGTGTGATTCGATTAGTAAATGCAAACGAGCATTTGAGTCGAAGTTTATCCATTCCTTTTACTCAAAGTGAGATAAAAGCGATATATGTGGGCCCCTCGATGATTTAGTGATGACACCTAAGCGCTTGGCCAAGCCGGGACTAAGTTGATGTGTTCAATTGTAGTCTGTTGTCAGTTGTCATAAATCGGAAATCGGGAAACAGTATAGAGAGAATGATGAATTCATGTCTCGTGTCTATACGATATCTTAAGAATGGAGGAATATATGATCCCTTATCTAAAGGACACGCGTATCTGATAAGATCAGAGTTGACAGCGGCTTTTGAAAGCTACGATTGCTGATCAGGTTCTGAAGTTATACAGAATAGTTATTAGACTTATCCAAGTGGGAGACTGTTGGATTAGTGTCTAAGTCCATAACTATTCTGGTATGTACTTGACCCGATTATGATCATGGTCCTTTTGGGTTGCCTTCACCATAGCAATATGTAGGATGAATTAAGGAGAGAAAGGTTTAATTATGATTTATTAATATATTATAAGAATAATATATTAAAGGAGAAATCATATTTTTTAATTAATATTAGTCAAAAATTAATTAAGAATTAATTTTGTGGCTAAAAGAGATTAATTAAACTTAGGGGGCTGGAATTGTAATTATAAGATAATTGCAATTGGGCTATGGATCACCTTGGAATATAGGTTGGACGAATTCTATGGGGAAACCCATTAGAAATCGTCCAAGGCATGTTCCAGAAGGGGTCCATGGGCTGCTTAGGGCTTAAGCAGTCAAATTAGGGTTTCCTTGTTAGATAACCCTAATTGCCTACCTATTTAAAGAACCCTTGAGACCCAAAAACGTGGCTAACACTTGGATTAGGGTTTCCAGCCGTTTTTGGTGTCTACTCTCTCCTCCTTCTTCATCCAAGTTGCTTAGTGGTGTTTGTGACTCCATTAGAGGTGCAACACTTGAGGCACTAAGCTTTCTGAAGCCAAGGATTGATTGTTATTGCTATATAACAATCAAGGTAAGATCTAAACTCTAGTTTGTATGTTGATTTGATTAATTGTATGCTAGATCTAGGGTTTATAAGTCTTGGAAGTTTATTGCATGTTCAAAGTAGAAAAACTAGATCCAAGCAATTAGGGTTGCATGAACACCATAGGATTGATGTTATGCTCAAAACCCATCACTTTCCTACATTGATCTTCACACCTTGGAGATTTGCACCACATTTGTTGAAGATTGAAGTTTCGATTCCATGTTTTGTTATCACATTACATATCTCGCGAGATCAAGATCCAAGTTCCTTACTCAAAGAAGAGGTCCATATTCAAGATGCACTTCATCCACACGATTAGAGATTGATCTTGCCACTTCTATCCCAGGGGAGTCTGGGGCATTGTATGTAATAAGTGTGGGGTATGGGGTAGAAAAAGTAAATTGCTAGAAAATTTAGATAATTTAAAAATTTAGAAATAAATTTTTGATAGGTTTGAAAAAATAATCTAATAAATTAATCTAGTAATAGTAATTGGAACTTAAGTTGCTAGTGTTGTATGGGATGATCCGATGAGAGCTCAAATGTTTAGTTGAGCCAATATATGTTATAGTGCATTTGTGGCCCCCTTTATTCTAGTGAAATCATGGGACAAAAACACAACCTCGCTTAGTTTGAGGGATGCAATATGTTTAGCATCGTGTACCAAAAATGTATCCAGGAAGACTAATACTTTAACCAATAAAGGTTGAAGTTAAGCGCCCCTGCTTAAGCATGTAGGTTTTTTAGTGAAAAAAGTGAGTACATATAAAAAAATTACTAAAAAGTTGAAGATTTTTTGGAGCAATAGAAGTATAAAGTTTGAAGATCAAAGATTAAAAATTCGGAAGAAATTCAAAAGTTGAAGATACTAAAAAAATCACACAAAAAGGTGGTGAATTTAAAGAAACCAATTATCAATTATCAAAGAAAGTGAAGAATTCAAGAACTCCATATTGTGGTATCTAAAAATTGTAATTTCTGGATTATGTACGCTTGGGTAGCTTTACAAAAATACCTTGAGGTTAGAAAGTTTTCTGAGGATTGATTCGGAGGAATGCATAAAATGAGCGTTGTTCAAAAGAAGTGAGCGAGTGTTTATGAGGATTGTGAGTATTTAGAATTAGGGAGGTCCTTAGGAAAATTTTAGACACAAATGCATGCGTTGCGGTCTTGGCATAATGGCTTAGCTTAAAATGGATTTTTTTATGTGATGTTAGTGATGAGGGTTTGAGTTTAAATAATTAGATTTGCTTGAGGGCAAGCAAAGCATAAGTGTGGGATATTTTGATATTGTCATATTTATACATGTTTTTAGGCAATATTTAAGTACATTTTTATTAATACTTTGGTTATTTGCATGGAATAATGATACTTATAAGGTTAAACTGTACTTTGCAGTCGAATAGAAGACATTTTCAAAAAGAGGGACTAAAAACGTCAGAACATGGAACTTTGGAGGCTTGAAGAAAAGAAGAATAAAAATTCAGCAAAAATGCGTACTCACGACCTGAGAATTGAAGGCTCGCGACGTGAGTTGGAGTATGCAAGAAGATAGGCATCGGAAGGAAGAATCCTTGTCAAACACGGATAAGTACGTACTCACGACGTGAGACATTATTGCTCACGACATGAGCTTGGAAAAATCAGAAACTATTTATATCCTTGCTCATTACGACTTGGGGGACTTTTGGCTGCCTTTGAAGGTTCCTGGAGACGATTTTCAGAAGGAAAAGAGATCTGGTATCTGCTTTCAACAACCAAGGGAGAAGAGAAGTTCTATTTAGCTCAATTTAGTTCGGTACTTTAATCATGCTTATTACTATGATTTGTTTGAGTTTGATTTTCACCATGAGTAGCTGAATTTAGTTACTCCTGTTTAGCTAGATGAAACTTCAACTTATGGATTAGTTTAATTTATTATGAATTTGATTAGTTGGTATTGTGCTTGTGTTTGATTGTTAATACCTAGCATGCTAATATTTGGTTCTTTAGTTGCTTGAATTCATGTTCTGTGTAGCTTAGTGATTATTAAATTACATGAACTTGACACCTAGGGATTTAGTGAATATTGAACTGCTAGAGCTAGGATCGACCCAATCTTAGAAAAGTGATTGAAGTAATTAAATTTAGCTGTGTTGGAGAACATAATTTATGACCATAATTATGTTTGCATAATAAATCTTACATAGCATATTCATAATCCATAACTAATTATGTGTTTGATTGTGTGTGACCATGCACAGTTTTACATGAATGAGTTAAATATTGGTAAATTTAGACTTAAATTACTAATATAATATAATATTAGAAAACCAACTTTGATAATCCATAATTGTTAGCTAACCATAAAGAAGAAGTTGATTCGAACTAAACGGGAGTGTTTTTAGTAATTGATTGAATTTGTGTAAAAGAATTAAGTTCATCTAAACTTGCAAAATTAGATAAATCTCCTTCCTTTGTTAGTAATTAGGTTAATTTAGTAGTAGATAGATTAATTAGTCAAAACCGTTCCCTGTGATCGATACCCGACTTACTCGACTATTCTATAATTTGACTAGGTACACTGCCTAGGTGCAATTTAGTTAGTTAAGTTAGTTAGGTTATAAATATAAAATTAGGTGTAGCTATTTGCACGCATCAATAAACTTCTCTCAAGAGTCTATCCTAACAAATTGTCCTGATGATATGCAACCCAAATGGACCATGCTACTCTCGGGTCAAGTACATACCAATAATAGTTATGGGCTTAGACATCTAATCCAACAGTCTCCCACTTGGATAAGTCTAAAACTATTATTGCAAGTATGACTCCAAAACCCGACTAGCAATTGTAGCTCTTAAAAGCCGTTGTCGAACTCTGACCTAGTCAATGACTTGCCCATTAGATAAGGGATCATATATTCCTCCATTCTAGATATCATATGGACTGAGACATGGATTATAATCATTCTCTCTGTCCATTTGTTGTTTCCCGATTTCCGATTTATGACGACCGACTAATTGAACAAATTCAAATCAGTCCAGGCCCGGTCGAGCACTTACGTTTGTCATCACTAAATCATCTAGGGGCCCACAGATATCGCTTTTATCCCTCCAAGGGTAAAAGGAATGGATAAACTTCGACTCATATGCTTGTACTAACTACTTGTTGAATCATACACAAAGGCACATTTTATAACATCAAGTTACCGATGCCTTTTCGTACAATCAATGTACAACCAACTCATAGTCAACAACTCATATCTCTAGGTTTGAAGAATATAAGATATTATCGTCTCATGATCACTCGTGATAAAATCCATGAAGTGAGGCAAATGAGCGTTGGTTTAATCCAATACTCAAATCTCATTCCAGGAGCACTCACGAATGTTGCAGCAAATTTTGCTATGTCTAAACACTTTAGACATCTACAAGCCCAATTCATGACAGTCTTGATTCATACCTACTTCCAAAGTATGATTGACTGTGGAGAGTTTGAATAACCTAGTTATTCGGGAAGTCAAAACATGCAAAGTGAAACACAAGAATAATCGAATCCAATATGGTCTCAGAACTTATGAATATAAATAAAACACCTTTTATTTATCACCATATTGATTACACATTATTCATTATATAATGTTTCGATTTAATCAACTTAATACTTGAACTAAAACAATAGTCATGCCATACTCCAAGCATGCACACTATGTTTGTCCAAACAATAGTTATGCCATACTCCAAGTATGCACACTATGTTTGTCTATGATCCTTACTTTGTGAAATAGACCAATTGAACATGATTCCAATGATGCTCATTTCACAATCCCAAATCCTTACCGTAAATGTAAGAATACAAGATTCTTTTCCATTTACCGAAATCTGTTAGATTCTAAACTTATATGCATTAATCCTCTTGTAATGACTATGCACAAAAGTCACAAAGACTTGGAAACAGACATTTACAAAGTATACCAATGGAGAGAAATTCCTTTGAACATCCTTCTTGCATAAAGTTTTTCTAATCTTACACAGATTTAATGAATAACTTCCACCTATGGAAACATTTCCACATTCCCATTTTGACTATCACTTTTGAACAAGAGTTTCCTCCTTTCCGAATATGTCAATATGGTCCTTCCAAAATTAACAATATACTTCTAATTGTCCATGAGCAACCAATCTTTGGTAAACCTCAGATTATCCTCGACAATTGCTTAATCATTTTAGTCATATCCAGTTCTAGTACTTTTTCCCTCTTAATGCCCTAGGCATTTGGAAAAATTTAGAACAGGTGAATATTACAGCACATGTAATCGATCCTATATCTGAAGCATATGGGACACGATTCATGATGTCTCACATAAAGACATGATACTAGACCAGTCTTTTGCTATAATATTTCTATTTCTATTTTCCATGTTCTCATAATTCAGATTATGAAAAGGGGTGCCATAATCATAATCGAATTTTAAAATGCAAATAATGTAATTATGACTAAATTTGATTAACAACTCACAATCTAAGATTTTAGAATTGGAATGATATATAATTTCCTCTCCCTTAATTATAGCAAACAACTTTTCAACCCCCGCAACTTCACGAATTGAAACCTTTTTGTTTTCTATAATTAACATTGCTAACTTGCAATACTAAACATAATAATCATGCTCCCACTAACATGATCATTATTAGCATAACACTTATGCTCCCACTAGCTTTGACATATATCCAGAAATCAGCTGGACTTCTAGAAATCAATATCATACACCCTTTTCTTAGATAGCTCACATGTGTGTCTAAACAATTTTTAGAACTATGAAAAGGGATGTCGTAATCATAGTCTCAATTGTTTAGACCTTTGCCATTTCTCACAATTCCATGTTAGTGTGCCGGTTAACCACACACGCTCCACTAACGACTTTGAGAATGCAAATATCACAATTGTTATCTACTTATAATCTATTTAGCGAAAGCGTTTCCTCACCATCATTTTCATGAATCGGAGAGAAACCTTATGACACTTAGATTTTATGGTGTATATGTTCCTATCCATGTGAATTTTTCATAACCACGAGAGGAGGTTAGTGACAAATCCAAACTCATATGGACTGAACTTGTTTAATCTTAACTTCTTGCCACCTGGTAGCACAAGGGCCTACCATTGCTTCCAGGTTGTTAATCAAACAACTGAGAACTCATAGAACCCACATGCATAGACAACTTTAACTGGGATGGGAACAGAAACAAGAATATGTCAACACGATATGCTATAAACCTCAAGTCGTGTGCTAGTTATAAACAACAGTTTTATTCTTGATTAGTTCTTGAAACTTTTCAAGACCTTTAAGACTCCCACTGACCTCTTGACATATAAGATTCTCTTGTCAAGAACCATTCCTTGACAAAACAAATATTCAAGAGTTAGTGCGGATTCTTATCAAGATAAACACTTCACTTAATTGGTCTTAGTTGGTCTTTTTTTTATCCAAAAACATCACAACTTACCAATTTCAAATGTACAAGAGTAGAAAACATTTTACTCTACATTTGACAAGTGTTATAAACCTTCTAAGGATTATTTCACTCAAGTTACAATCTTGGAGTATGACTCTAAGACTTGTTTTGGAACGAAGTATGATTCATCTTTTTGATTTTAACCATTTCAACAATCCACGATTCCTCTTCTTAGCCAAACAAATGCACTAAGATGTCCTTAGAGAATCAATTGTTATATGGTTTCATAATCACTAAGATAATCACAAAACAAGATACTCAAGTACTCTCCCATCTTTTCAGATTGGAGAAACTTTTATCTTTCTGCCTAATTTGATTCTTCTTATTCATTCTGCCTTACATTGAAACTTTTCCAATGTTTCAGAATTACACTTAAACTTGTAAGCACAACCATATTTACTAAACTTTAGTAACTCGTGATGAATAGCTTTATCGTTCTTTGTGGTGGACCTGATCAGCGCACAACCAAGTGTGCCCGATCTCCTAGTCCTTCACTTGACTCACATATACATGCGAACAAGGAATTAGTCTTAATTTCCCAAAGATGAAAATTCTCATTCATCATACAATACAAGTTGCATGATCCCAAGTTTCTATCCAACTAAAACTTGGTTGATGAGAATCTTTCTTTATTTGGTAAATTATGACACTACCACAAACGAAAGTATCAAATCTATTTTCCAGTATTTTTATCAATGGAAACATGTAAACAACAATTTTCACAAATGCCACTGTAAGGATACTTAAAATAAATAAAATCAAAAATTTTTCTTTTATTTTAAAATTGCAGAAAAACGTATCCTTACAATGCAAATACATATGAAAACTATGTTGTTATTTACTCCTAGGCAATCTATCACAACTCTTAAGCAACAGCTCAAAATTCTGATCACCGACCATGCGATCGAAATCCATCTTCTTGATCAGAATCAGCATATTCTTCCTTTAAGCTTCCTCTCTTTTCTTTGATTCTTAAAACATCAAAATGCAACCTAGTCACATCATGTAATAACATTCTCAAAATAGGAACTTATTAGAGTTAGATAGTGGACTTTACCCGAAGTAGAGTCAAACTTTTGACTTTACCATCCTTATAATCTTTCAGGTAAATAGGGCAGCTTCGCAACCAATGCCCCTTCCTTTGGAAATAGAAACATATGGACTTTTTAGTAATGGTACATAGGACTATCTCAGACTTAGCCTTTCTCTTTACCATTTGGTCAACAGGGTTGACTGTCGTCGATCCCTTTCCATTGGGAAGAGAAGACTTTTCTGGATTTCTAATGTTACCAGTGTCAATGTCCATGGAAGTTTGGGAAGTAGATCTTCCAATCAAATTTTGCTTTACGAGTGCTCCAAATCATTGTTGATTCAGCAGCATCAAGCAAATAGGTAAGATCATTAAGGGTCATGTCATGGTCCATCACATAGTAGTCCTTAAAGAACTCACTATGTGACTCAGGAAGTGATTAAAGAACCTAGTCAACAACCAACTTCCTCAAGACTTTGACACCTAACTCTCCCGGTCTGTCAATGTGTAACTTCATCTCCAAGATGTAAGCACATATAGACTTTGCTTGCCAATAGGGATTGAGTGACCTTGAACTTTTCAAGAACTTGTGGGTTAGGGAGAATAATTGGAGGAGGTGGAAGAAGAGAAGTATGTTTTCCATGATCCAACCATGGGACATAATCTTCAATAGGAAAGCTTGTTTTAAGGGATTTGGGAAGATCATAATTGTCTGAACCAGACATCTACAATGGGAGAAATTCAAGTTAGTTGATTTGAGTCCTTAATATAACACGCAATATGAAATATTAAGGCTAGGACCCAACACAATATTTTATAACTTGGAAGTGGGATGCCGTAATCCAAGCTACAAAATATTTGAAGGTAGGTAAATGACGATTTACCAATTTCCACCACGAAAAACAAAAAAGAATTTTAGGTCTTTAGTGAATTGAAACTCCTAGATCCTTTGAGATTCATTGAACTTTTCAATGGCATGTTTAAATCTCGAGTGTGTCCTCTCAAGTTTGTGACTGGGATGCCGAGGATCAGAAACAAGGTGTGAATAACCATGCAAATTAACTTGGTACCCTTAACTTTATCACCTAATCGATGTGCCGGTTGACCACACGCGCTCCACCAATCTATGATAAACATTAAGTTACCCTTTGCCACTCTTACTAGTCCATGTTAGTGTGTCGGTTAACTACACACGCTCCACCAACGACTTGGTAAGGTACAAAGTGCAATTTCATGGGTTAGCACCAAATTCACATTTTCCTAAGTAACTAAGATTGGGAATTTATAAGTGTTTAGTTACTTAGTATTTATCATTATACTTTTAATGAAGGTAGAATTATAGTCCTGTCCTACCCGTTTGGCTAACGACCCTCCACCAGTCAAGGAAGCGGTGGGTGAGAGTGCACACCCATTAAACTGCCATTTTATAGGCAGTAGCCTTATACCCCCCTTGTAGACCGGCTTCGTAAATGAGGCCTACTAACGGTAAGACTGACTTACTCTTATACATATATATAAATATTAAACCTATAATATTATAATAGTATAAGGGTTGAATTTTTAAACTTTTAAAATTCTAGGGTTTAATTTGGAATTAAAGTATTCATGGGGGGAAACTTTACAAATTCCAAAACTAGAGGGCAAGTTTTGAACAATTCATAAACTCTTGGTTTCCATAACTTATGAGTTTAATATGGTTTTTATGGAAGACTTTTCCAGTTCCATAACTTGAGGACAAGTTATGGAAGACATTAAAACCATTAAATTAAAAAATAAGACCTTTCATTTTTTTTCATAACCTAGGAATTTTAATGACACTTTTAAAAGAAAAACTCTTCATTCTCCATAACTTGAGGACAAGTTATGGAGTTCATAAAAACCATTAAGATCAATTATTCCAATTAACACAATAATCAAATAACTTTTCTATGATCTTGATTAAACTCATAATAACAAGATAATTCATATCAACGATTTTACGAGAAAATAAACTAATAAAATCTTGAAACTATGACAATCATCTTTTATTTGGAGGAGGATAACTTTTTTTACAACATAAAATCGAATTTTTATCAAGAAAATATTTTATAGTAATTATCCAAATCCAAATTAAGCCAAGAAATCCAAAAAACTGCCAGACTCGTCACTACCTCGTGGTAAATTTTACCACCTCGTGGTGAACATGCAGAATCCAAAAAAAATTATTTTTTTCAAGCTTTGAAAACAAGTAGCATCAAGTATGATAGAAATCAACCCTAGTCTCTGATACCACTAAAGGGTTTTGCATACTACTGATGGGTTTTGAGCATTCTAACACTCCTAAGTGTACATGCAACCCTAAATACCTTGGATCTATGTTTTCTCTATTATACATGCAAATATGATTATCCAAGGTATTATCCTAACTAGCATACCAAAACATTGATACTAGGATAATAAAATAGATAGAATACATACCTTGTTGTTGTTGCTTGACTCCATGAAGCTTGAGAGCCTAGTGCCCCAAGTGTGACACCTCAAATGGTTCACACAACATCATGAACTCTTGGAATAACCATGAGAAGAAGACATACATGTTCAAATCGGCTAGCCCTCAAAATATGTATCACTAGTGCCAATTTCTTGAACTAAAGGGGTTCTTATATAGTGTGGCTATTAGGGTTACACCATGTAACTCATGACTTTACCCATTCCTTATGCTCCATGGGTTTTAACCTCCATGGAGTATCCATGGATCACCACATGGGTTAAACCCAACATAAAGGAATCTTGGATCATAAGCCCACATATATAAGAATGAATGATTTACACAATCAATCCCCATACATTTAATTAGTCTCTTTTTGATCACTAAATTAAGTCCAAATTAATTCTTGATCAATACTAATTAAATAACATGATTTCATATTAATATATTAGAACTTATAATATATTAATATGTCACAAAATGTCTTTTCCTCATAAACGGTCTATCCAAATGTTCCGATGTCATGCAACCCAAATGGACCATGCCGAGTCGGGTCAAGTACATACCAATTATAGTTATGGACTTAGACACTAATCCAACAGTCTCCCACTTGGATAAGTCTAAAACTATTATTGCGTATGACTTCAGGAACCAACTGGCATTCGTAGCTCTCAAAAGCCGCTGTCGAACTCTGACCTTGTAGATGAACTCTAACCTTTGTCAATGACTTGTCCATTAGATAAGGGATCATATATTCCTCCATTCTAGATATCATATGGACTGAGACATGGATTATAATCATTCTCTCTGTCCATTTGTTGTTTCCCGATTTCCGATTTATGACGACTGACTAATTGAACAAATCAAATCAGTCATGGCTCGGCCGAGCACTTCCATTTGTCATCATCAAATCATCGAGGGGCCCACAGATATCGCTTTTATCCCGAAGGTAAAAGGAATGGATAAACTTCGACTCATATGGCTTGTTCTACTACTTGTTGAATCATACACAAAGGCACGTTTTATAACACCGAGTTACCGAATGCGTTTTCGTGCAATCAATGTACAACCAACTCATAGTAACAACTCATATCTCTAGGTTTGAAGAATATAAGATATTATCGTCTCATGATCACTTGCGATAAAATCCATGAAGTGATTCCAATGAGCGCGGGTTGAATCCAATACTCAGAACTTATGAGCACTCATGAGTGTTGTAGCCCCTTGTCCAACATCTTAGACCTCTACAAGCCAACTCATGACAGTCTTGATTCATATCTACTTCCAACATATGACCGACTGTGGATAGTTTGAATAACTTAGTCAATCAGGAAGAACGACCTAGTTATTCTGGAAGTCAAAACATGCAAAATGAAACACAATAATAATAGAATCTAATATGGTATCAAAACCTATGAACATAAATAAAACACCTTTTATTTATCACCATATGATTACACATTATTCATTGTATACTGTTTCAGCTATCAACTTTATTCTTGAATTTAAAACAATAGTTGTCCCATGCTCCAAGCATGTACACTATGTTTTCAAAACACTAGTCAGCCATACACCAAGTATGCATACTATGTTTTTCTATGATCTTCACTTTGTGAATTATATCAATTGAACATAACTCCAATGATCCTCTTTCACAGTCCCAAATCCTTACTGCAAATGCAAGAATTCCAAATTCATGTCATTTACTGAAATCTGTTAGATTCTAAACTTATATGCATTGATCCTCCTGTAATGATTATGCACAGAGTCGGAAAGACTTGACAACAACCATTACAGAGCATTCCAAAGGAGATCAGCTCCTTGGAAACATCCTTCTTGCATTAAGTTTCCTAATCTTACACAGATTGAATAATTTCCAACTTTGAAACATTTCCATATTCCATTTTGACTATCACTTCTGAACAAGAGTTGCCTCCTTACAGATTATGTCAATATGGTCCTTCCAGAATTAACACTATACTTCCAACTGTCCTTGAGCAACCAATCTTTGGTAAACCTTAGATTGTCCTCGACAATTGCTTAATCCTTTTAGTCATATCCAGTTCTAGACCTTTTCCCTTCTTAATGCCCCAGGCATTTGGAAAATTTTAGAAAGGATAAATATAGCACATGTGATCGATCCTATATCTGAAGCATATGGGACACGAGTCATGATGTTTCACATAAAGACTAAACCAGTCTTTTGCTATAACATTTCCATTTCTATTTGCCAAGTTCTCATAATTCAGATTATGAAAAGGGATGTTGTAATCATAATCGAATTTTAGAACGCAAATAATGGACCCATATATAGAATTTCCTTATGTTGAGTCATTCCAACATGAAATTCATATATATATCCTTGACTAAATACGACTTAAAACCTCAATCTAAGCTTTTAGAATTGAAATGAAGTATAATTTCATCTCCCTTAATTATAGCAAAACAACTTTTTCAACCCCTGCAGCCTCACGAATTGAAACTTTTGTTTTCTATAATTAACATTGCTAACTTGCAATCTTTATCATAATTATCATGCTCCCACTAACATGATGATTATTAGCATAACACTCATGCTCCCACTAGCTTTGACATGTAATCAGAAATCAGCTGTACTTCTAGAAATCAATACTTTATTGACTTTCTTACCAAAGTTCAGATTTCTGATACTAGATTGCTTTGATAAAACTTTATCAATATCATACACCTTATCTTAGATAGCTCACAGGTGTGTCTAAACAATTTTAAGAATTATGAAAAGGGATGTCGTAATCATAGTCTCGATTGTTTAGACCTTTACCACTTCTCACAAGTCCATGTTAGTGTGCTGGTTAACCACACACGCTCCACTAACGACTTTGAGAATGCAAATATCACAATTGCTATCTAGCTAAAATCTACTTAGTGAAAGTGTTTCCTCACCATCATTTTCATGAATCGGAGAGAAACCTTATGACACTTAGATTTTATGGTGTATGAGTTCCTATCCATATGAATTTTGTCAAAACCATAATCACAAGACAAGGTTACTGACAAATCCACACTTATATGGATTAAACTTGTGCAATCTTAAATTCTTGCCATTTGGCAGCTCAAGGGCCTGCCATTGCTTCCAAGTAGCTGTGCAACCAATTGAGAACTCTCAAAACTCCTATGCAAAGCCAACTTGAATAGGCACAGACATGTCGACATGATAGGTTATAAACCTCAAGTCGTGTGCTAGTGAAGAACTTCAGGTTTTATTCTTGATTAGTTCTTGAGACTTTCAAGACCTTTAAGACTCCCACTGTCCTCTTGACATATAAGACTTTCTTGTCAGATATTCAAGAGATAGTGTGGATTCTAATCAAGACAAACACTTCACACAATTGGCCTTAGTTGGTCTTTGTTTTATCCAAAACATCACAACTTACCAATTTCAAATGTATAAGAGTAGAAAACTTTTACTCTTACATTTGACAAGTGTTTTAAACCTTCTTTAAGACATGTCACTCAAGTTACAATCTTAGAGTATAACTCTAAGAATTGTTTTTGGAACGAAGTATAAATCATCTTCTTGATTTAACCACTTCAACAATTCATAGCTCCTCTTCTTAGCTACCAGAATGCACTTAGAGGATGAATTGTGATAAGGTCTCTTAATCATTAAGATGATTATATAACATGATACTAAAGTACTCTCCCATCTTTTCAGATTTGAGAAACTTTTATCTTTCTGCCTAAGTTGATTCTTCTTATTCGCTCTGCCATACATTGAAACCTTTTCCAATGTCTCAGAATTACACTTAAGCTTGTAAGTATAACCATATTTACTGAATTTTAGTAAATAATGATGAATAGTCTTAACGATTATTTGTGGTGGGCTTGATCAGTGCACAAGAATGTATACTCGATCCTTTACTTGACTCACACATCCATGTGAACAAGTAGTTAGTCTTAATTTTTCCAATGCTTGAAAGTTCTTATTAATCATGCTATACAACTTGCATGATTCCAAGTTTCTATCCAACTGAAACTTAGGTGATGAGAATCTTTCCTTATTTGGTAAATTTAGACACTACCACAAATGAAAGAATCAAATTCATATTTCCACTCTTGCTCTTAATGGAATCTTATAAGCAACAAAAGTTTTCACAAATGCCATTGTAAGGATATTTTAGAATAAATAAAATCAAAAAAAAAATTCTTTTATTTTAAAACTTTGCGGAAAAACTATCCTTACAATGCAAAAGCACATGAAAACTTTGTTGTTATTTATTCCTAAGCAATATATCATAACTCTTAAGAAGTAGCTCAAGAATCCGATCTTCAAACTATGCGATAGAAATCCATCTATGCCATCAGATTCAGCATATTCTTTCTTTAAGTTTCTTCACTTTTTCTTTGATTCTTAAAACATCAACATGTGACCCAGTCACATCATGTATCAAGAATCTCAGAATAGAAACTTAGCAGAGTTAGATAGTGGACTTTACCCGAAGTAGAGTCAAACTTATTGACTTTAATATCCTTAGGTAAATTTGGCAGCTTCGCAACCAATGCCCCTTTCTTTGGCAATAGACCCTTGATAATGGGACTATCTCAGACTTAGCCGTTCTCTTTACCATTTGGTCAACCGAGTTGACTATGGCCGATCCCTTTCCATTGGGAAGAGAGAGCTTTACTAGATATCCAATGTCATCATTGTCAATGTCCATAAAGTTTTAGGAAGTTGATCTTAGCAAATAGATAAGATCATTAAGGGTCTTGTCATAGTCTGTTTCATAGGAGTCCCAAAGGAACTCACTATGTGACTTAGAAAGTGATTGATCATCAGCTTCCTCTAGACTTTGACACCCAACTCTCCCGGTTTGTCAATATCTGACTACATCTCCAAGATGTGATCACACATAGACCTTTGCTTGCCAATAGGGCTTGAGTGACCTTAAACTTTTCAGGAACTTGTGGGTTGGGGAGAATAATTGGAGGAGGTGAAAGAAGTATGATTTCCATGGGACATCATCTTCATTTTAGGAAAACTTGTTTCAAGAGATTTGGGAAGATCATCTTTTGGGAGATATTCAAGATAGTTGATTTAAAGTCCTTAATATAACACCCAATATGAAATATTAAGGCTAGGACCCAACACAATACTTTTATAACTTGGAAGAGGGATGCCGTAATCCAAGCTATAAAATATTTGAAGGTAGGTGAATGACGATTCACCAATTTCCACCAAGATAAACGAAACATATTATTAGGTTTTAATTGGTTTTTGAAACTCCTAGATTCTTTTGAGATTCATTGAACTGTTCAATGGCATGTTTCAATCTCGAGTGTGCCCTTCAGGTTTTGTGACTGGGATGCCGAGGATCACAAAACAAGGTGTGAATAACCATGCAAATATACTTGGTACCCTTAAGTGTTTACCCCTCAATCGATGTGTCGGTTAACCACACACGCTCCATCGATACTATGATAAACATTAAGTTACCCTTTGCCTACCTTGTTAAATACGAGTTAGTGTGCCGGTTAACCACACACGCTCCACTAACCGACTTAAACAAAGTGCAAAGTGTAATTTCATGGGTTAGCACCAAATTCACATTTTCCTAAGTAACTAAGATTGGGAATTTATAAATGGTTTAGTTACTTAGTATTTATCATTAATACTTTTAATGAAGGGAGATTTCTAGTCCTTGTCCTACCCGTTCGGCTAACGACCCTCCACCAGTCAAGGAAGCGGTGGGTGAGAGTGGACACCCATTAAACTGCCATTTTATAGGCAGTAACCCTATACCCCCCTTATAGACCGGCTTCGTGAATGATGCCTACTAACGGTAAGACTGACTTTCTCTTATACATATATATATTACTAACTTATAATATTATAAAGTATAAGGGTTGAATTTTAACTTTTAAAATTCTAAGGGCTTAACTTGGAATTAAAGTATTCATAAGAGAAAACTTTTCAAAATCCAAAACTTGAGGGCAAGTTTTGAAATTATTCAAAACTAATTAATTCCATAACTTATGTGTTTAAATTAGTTTTAATTAAAAAAAAACTCTTCAAGGTCCATAACTTGAGGACAAGTTATGGAAGACTTTAAACTAATAAAAGAATGTAACTTTTCTTTATTTTTGTAACTTATGGAATTAATTAAGGTTACACATTTTATTACTTAATGAAGTGACTCTTGAACCTCCATAACTTGAGGACAAGACTCTTTATTTTTGTAACCATTGCCAACTTTTATGAGTTTTATGAAACTTAAATGTGACTTTTCATATAACTTGAGGACAAGTTACAAAAACACATTTTAGAATCAACTCTTAGATTAAAATGGATTGAAACACATAATCAATTAACTTTTCTATTAATCTAAGCAACTCATAAGAACAAGATAATTCAAATCAAACTTTTCCATGTAATTAGCCTAATCCTTAAACTAATACAAAACATGAATCTATTGACAATTATCTTTGAAATTGGATTAGTATGAACATTACCACATCAAAAACAAGTTTATAAGTTCAAAAACATCTTAGGGTAATGTTTCTAGTCCATTTCTAGCCAAAAAACTCAAAAAATATGCTGTCTGGGGCTCCTACTCGTCGAGTGTATCAACCTACTCGCCGAGTAGGATGATTTTCTTCATGGACTCGGCAAGTTCATCAGTGGACTCGGCGAGTCCAGTGCCCAGAATGCCCGAAATTCGACTTTTTCAGCATTTTTCAGCAATTTGCATCAAGTATAATTGAAAACAAGCCTAGGCTCTGATACCACTGATGGGTTTTGAGCATTCTAACACTCCTAAGTGTACATGCAACCCTAAATACCTTGGATCTATGTTTTCTCTATTATACATGCAAATATGATTATCCAAGGTATTATCCTAACTAGCATACCAAAACATTGATACTAGGATAATAAAATAGATAGAATACATACCTTGTTGTTGTTGCTTGACTCCATGAAGCTTGAGAGCCTAGTGCCCCAAGTGTGACACCTCAAATGGTTCACACAACATCATGAACTCTTGGAATAACCATGAGAAGAAGACATACATGTTCAAATCGGCTAGCCCTCAAAATATGTATCACTAGTGCCAATTTCTTGAACCAAAGGGGTTCTTATATAGTGTGGCTATTAGGGTTACACCATGTAACTCATGACTTTACCCATTCCTTATGCTCCATGGGTTTTAACCTCCATGGAGTATCCATGGATCACCACATGGGTTAAACCCAACATAAAGGAATCTTGGATCATAAGCCCACATATATAAGAATGAATGATTTACACAATCAATCCCCATATATTTAATTAGTCTCTTTTTGATCACTAAATTAAGTCCAAATTAATTCTTGATCAATACTAATTAAATAACATGATTTCATATTAATATATTAGAACTTATAATATATTAATATGTCACAAAATGTCTTTTCCTCATAAACGGTCTATCCAAATGTTCCGATGCCATGCAACCCAAATGGACCATGCCGAGTCGGGTCAAGTACATACCAATTATAGTTATGGACTTAGACACTAATCCAACAACTACAACATCCTATGGTGCACATACAACCATAAATACCTTGGATCTATGTTTTCACAAATTATACATGCAAATGGTTTCCAAGGCATTGATCTTATAACTAGCATGCAATTGCCATATACCATATAATATACTAGTTAGAGTCACATACCTCTTATGTAGCTTGAAGTCTTGATGTATTTGGCCTTAAGAGCTTAGCCCCAATAGTGTGGAAGCCTCAAATGAAGTCAGAACACATCATCGACAAAGGATGAAACTTGAGAGAGAATTCATACACACCAAAACCGTCCATATCCTCCAAGAATACATTAGTGGGGATTTTGGCTATGAAGTAACATATTTATATGTGGAATTCCAAAGGTCATGGGTTAACCCAAACCCATACCCATGGGTTTATGATCCATGGTTCATGTGGCCCAACTCTTTATGTATCCATACATAAACTTGGCCCAGCATGGATCATAAGCCCAACACATATAAATATAAATAATTACCATAATTAGTCCCCATAGATTTAATTAGTCTCTTTTGATCACTAAATTAATTCCAAATTAATTCTTGATCAATACTAATTATAACATATGATTTCATATTAATATATTAGAACTTATAATATATTTATAAATTATACATAAACTTCTCTCAAGAGTCTATCCTAACAAATTTTCCTAATGATATGCAACCGAAATGGACCATGCTACTCTCGGGTCAAGTACATACCAATAATAGTTATGGGCTTAGACATCTAATCCAACACCAACTTCGAACCATGTTCAAATAACTCAATGACACAAGATGGATGGGAGAAAACCCTAAAAACTCCCAAAATGAGATCTAACAAAATATGTGGCCAAGATGAGAGCTTTTTACCTCCACACAGATGGTAATGACAGAAGAACACTAGATCCACATCCCCTCCTCGATCAAATCCACATTGCTCTCCAAATCTTCTCCCAAAAATGCACAAGAATGCTCAATTTGGTCCTTCTCTCTCTTCACAACGAATAGGGCAGGTTTAGGGTTTCTCACAGGCTCTAAGATGACAAGGGTGGCGAAAAAGAGGGCCTAAGGTCCTTTAAATAGGACCCAACCCCGAATATTTAAGGTTTCCACACACAAAGCCAACTCGTCGAGTTGGCCTCTCAACTCGCAGAGTTGGTCACTAAACACATGTGGCCAAAATGCGCCTCTACTCAACGAGTTGGACATCCGACTTGCCGAGTTGCTCTGTCATAAAGAATATAAACCACTTAAATATGATACCTGAAATTCCGGGATGTTACAATTCTCCCCCACTTGAATTAGATTTCGCCCTCGAAATCGCTCCGTAACAACCCATAGCTCGAACCCAAAACCTGATAAACACCACCGAAAGAATCTCATATCATACCATAATTTCCCTCCAAAGACACCTGAACCCAAACAGGAACTCCCAATCCCGAAAAAGGACGGACCCCTATGCCGTTGCAGTACCCGTTCTGACTCCCCAGAACCTGAAAACTCTAGTGGTCTGTCTCCCTACCATACCGCCCTTGCAAGATATCATCATGTTAATCGTTCATCGAATAACAGACCCTGATAACACACTGCCAACTTTGATTCTCTTGTTGCGACTAATGGAAACAAGTCGTTGACCAATAATTAGCTACCTATCACTCATACCAGATATACCAATCGATCCATATCGTTGCTCCAAAAGGAGCAGAAGGGTCACCTCCCACCAAGGACCAACCGCCTGGACAGCTATCAGAAAGAATAATCCTCAAAACTATGTCCTCAGAGACAAAGAAAAACGATCATGCCCACTCGGAACGATCCTCTAACCTTTACAAACATGAGCCCCAGTTCCCTCTCAATTGTTCCTTCCGACACTGAGCACCAGGTCAACTCCCGACCCAACAGTTACACCTCCAGAGGCTACTTATTGCACACCCAATAAGGCAACTTTATAACTTCCTTCCCGTCATAGCTATCTCAGCCCACCAGGTGACACACGAAGTCACGAAGTTCAATTTGCCTCAAGCGAACACTACAACCCCATCTGATGTCGCCTCATTTCCGACCTCTGTCGTCTACCACTTGCTAGTTCCATGTGCTTCGTGGTCCTTCCCAAACTAACGAACTGACCCTCTCGACCTAAGAGCATGAGATGGAACCCATTACCACTCAAAGTGATATCCACCAGAACATCCGAAATCTCATCCTGACAACCCAATACGCCACTAGAGCCAAACTCAAACTCGAGAGACTGGTTTGACAGTAGAATTGGGACCACTCGTCACCAATCTGATACTCGTCTCATGACCCGTGATCCGCGTATTTACGCGTACATTACTTCTCCACTCCCCCCCCCCCCCCCGATTGCAGTAACACCTCCCTAACTCGGGATACAATGGTTCTCGACTATCACGGAGAACCCAGTCTCACCCCTGGTTCAACCACCATGTTTTCAAAGACTCAGTTGTCAAGGCTACCCCAGCCTAGGAACTCCTCTGCGTCACACTCTGACTCGCAAATACTACGGCTCCCCGTAGTTACGACACTCTCTCACTGACTAGCGAAAGCTACGGCTCCCCGCAGTTTCACAACACTCTCTCACTGACTAGTGAAAGCTACGGCTCCCCGCAGTTTCACAACACTCTCTCACCGGCTAGTGAAAGTTATGGCTCCCCGTAGTTTCACAACACTCTCTCACTGGCTAGTGAAAGCTACGGCTCCCCGCAGTTTCACAACACTCTCTCACTGACTAGTGAAAGCTACAGCTCCCCGCAGTTTCACAACACTCTCTCGCTAGCCGCGGGCTCATCTCACGGTCCTTCCTAGACTATCCTAGGTTATTACTCCCACCCGGATCCATTCACTCTATTGCCACCCCACAATCTCATCATCAAGTCATCACTACGCTGAGATCGCTAACTCATATTTCGCGGCCTAATCGTAGATAGGTACACACTCTCACTCAGATTTTGTATCACTACTTCTGACGATAATTGCCGATACAAAATACTTTCTCTTTCTACAATTCACATTATTGGACAATCCCGTCCGAGGAAAATTAGCTGAAAGGCTCCCACTAGAACCATAGCCACTCGGTACTCCACTTGCCATCTCACAAACTCAAGCCTCAAAATAATCCAAAATTTTAGGGCATCAAACTCGGATACCTCGGTACACCATCACAGAACCTCACAATGTCTTGCCTCAATCATTGATCTTCTACTCACAGCATCACACTCGGATACCGCAATACACCCTCTTAGAATCTCACAATGCCTTGCCTCAACCACAGATTATTCATCTTGCACAACTTGAAACCTCAAAATACTCCAACTCACAATTTGAAACACGGAGGAATCGACAATGACTGAGAATACGTTGGTGACAATCTGAAACCCCATCTTCTACTGCTCAAAACCCATGCGAGAATACTCATCCCGACTTTGAAGTTGGTTGCCAAATCAACTGCTACCCTTCCCGGAGTGTATTTAACAACTCATACATCAAACTGGAAAATTTCAACAATCGAACCTCGATCCCAACGACCCCTAACATCTCGAACTCGAACATTGGCAAGCCCGGAGAACCTTTATCCATAATAGATCCCTAATAAACGGCTACTCACTGTGGATATACTCCGTCTTTCCTGAACACGTACAACATGCATCCTCTCAATCTACACCTTGCCTCATTCACCAATAACCCAAGTCTCACATGTCTGCATCACAGATCTCCATAACCAGTCCTCTAACCGCACTTGAACAGATTGCTGACTCACTCAAATAGAATACATGGTTCTCCCCCACCCAGGGTTCAACCCATCACCAATTAGCATGCCAACAATCTATTCCATAGACTGTTACACCAAGTACATCACACATGACTCTTGGAACGCACCACGAAACACTCGATGATCTCCCCGATAGAGACCAAGCAAATCCAAATATCCCGAATCTCATATGAAATCCTTGGAACTTCCCAACGTGACTGCCTCTAGCTACCCCAAAATCTCATACCAATACACTACCGAAGCGCTCTACTGTCCCGAATTAGTCGTGACCCTCAGTCTGGAACTAATGGACTATCACGTACCTCATCTCTGATTCCTCAACCATCATTCCATCGTGTGGATCGTCATAGAAACAAGATACCTCACTCTCACAAACGAGGTCCAATGCAAACAACGAGGGCCACTTCCCCGGTATACTCCTCTTGATCACCTGAATCTACTGCTAAAAAGTATGCCTTACTCGACCAAGGCATCTCCTTATCCTCATCCACATCAGTCCCCACCAATGACTCCTGCACGGTATAAGAAATACCTCGCAGCAACATATCATAATTTCTCTGGTGAAAACATCACAACTATATGATACCCCATGGAATTACCTCCAAACTCTGGAATCGGAAGCTCATTATCTTGTTCGTTCCACACAAGAAGCGAAAATAGTGTAACCTTCGTCACAGGATGTGACATCTCAACCATCGGTCGATCACTCAACCCAGACCGAAATTTTCCTCAGCGTTTCACCTCCACTTTTCCCTCAAATCCTGCAACTCCAACTGGCAGCCCACCAGTAAACTCCTCGGGATCTAAACTCAATTCCCTCACAAGGTACACTCCATCGAAGCTCAATCGACATGGCCCTCTGGCCCACAGTTTACCATATCCTCTCTCAATCTGAACACCCATCGTCGGATAACTAATAAAGATGAAAATACCCTCTGCTACTGTGACAACCCGACACTTCTTTCGTCCAAAACGTTAAAAATAAATCAATTCGGAATTTATTTCTGCTCTTGTCAGCTATACCTCGGGTCTAATTAAATACTTCGAACTCAGTACAATCGAAGTTTGTGTCCAAGAATGAGTTTTTCCAAGTCAAAGCGTAGCATCCGGGCCAAACACCCCTTCGAGAGGAGTTTACGGCCGTAAACCCCCCCCCCCACTCCACCCCTTGGCCGAAAACTCACCCCTATATAAAGGATGAGTGGCCTTCATTTCAAGCTTTAAGCACTCAAAGGACTTTCTATCTCTACTCTCTCTCCACAATTTTCGAGTTTTGCTCAAGGATCTTCAAAATGTAAGTGATTCTTCACTTCTATGGTGTTTCAATCCCTTTTCTAGTGATGAATCCATGTTTCATCTCATAAATTTCATCTTTTTCTAGATCTTCTCTCTCACCAAGAACACCAAGAACACACACTAGTTCTTGGTGAAAAAAAACCTCATTCCAAGCCTCTTACAGTAAGTAACTACTCCCTATGCTTGTTATCTACTAAGAATCACTTGTTTTCACCTAGAAATCGACCCGAAATCATGAACACGAAATGGGTTTACGGCCGTAATCCCTTCGATGGCCGTAAACTCCATTTTTGGTCGATTATTGGCCTTTAAACTCTTCCTTGAGCTGGGCACAAGGCTTAGAACACCTCCAAGAGGCTAGAAAGGACCTTGAAACACCGAAAATCGCACCTTTCACCAAGTGTTTACGGCCGTAAACTCATGGGCCGTAAACCCAGAGGCCGTAAACCCATGGGCCGTAAACCCATGGACCGCAAACACTTGAGCCGCAAACTCGTGGGCCGTAAACCCTGTTGGGCCGCTAACCCTGACCGTACACTCCTGATTACGGCTGCAAACTCCCCATCTTCAATCGCGTGTGATTCTAACACTTAGTTTCAAGTGTTTCCTAGTCCCTAAGGTGGTTTCCTTTCATAACAAATAGTTTTATGTCCTCATCTAATACATATATGTGTTACCATATGTTAATAGGATCCGCTTGCGTACGAAACATCAGTTGACACTCAGCATCCAAACCGATCTTACGCTCGGGTCTTACGTCAAACTGTGAGTTCATACCCCTACATTTTCCATGTTTTTATTGTTTCCAGGGGGAATACAAGCTAAACACAAATGCTTTCAATAATATAAAACTTATGCAATTCTCATACTTTAACCCTTTTGTACTGTGTTGAGCATAAGGGACGTTTTCACTAAAATTGCATAGTTTTCCGGACACGCTATTCACTATGTTATACATGCAAACTATAATCGGTATAGTTTGGGATTTTCTAAACATAACAAGTGCAGAAACTTTCACTACTAAACATATGCACTAAGAAAGAAATTGTTTACCGTTTACATCACTACTTTATCATGGTATTCATAGCTGTAATTATCACTACATACGGTATACATACGGATTATCACTATGGTAGAACGCTACTACACTACATGTAAACTAGATTGTACGATACTGTGAGGCGCTACTTCAATACTGTACCCTTAGGTGTACAGGGATAAATCCTATCATAGTATAACCAGAGTCTCCTGGAGGGAGAGCATGAGATTTGTGAATAGATCTACTTGGGACTGACAATCCCACACCTGAACTGCTAGCTAAAGTTAGGTGGGCACGCCTGGGGTGTACAAATTTCATTTAACTCGACGCCTGAAGAACGTTATAAAGGTCTCTAGTCATATCCAGTATGGTTATACGACTCACATTATGTGTAAATCACCTTTAGTTTACAACCTGGCACTCTTCAACAGTTCTATTTATACTCAATAGAACTAATACACACTACAACTGGAGAACTTTCAGGGTTTTCAAACAGAACTGAACATACAATGGTTTCACGTAAGCAATACTTATACATCATGATTAGCATTAGCTAGTTACATGAAGTATTATTTTCACACATCACTACAGTTTTAAGTAACAAACTTTCATGGTTTTATACATAATTGAAAACACTACATTCTCATTAAAGAAAATATCGGATTTTCTTGAAACTATACCAACACTTTTACAAGCTCATCAACATGTTTTCATTACCAACTAACGCTTATGAACTCACCAGCTTTATGCTGATATTCTTTCAAACTGCTTGTATTCTCAGAAAATCAGTAGACAGGTACCTGCTGGATTTTTGAGGAGTTGGAGCAATAAGAGTTTTATGCTTATATTCATACCAATTATTTGATGTAATTCAAACAAGTTACAGACAAATTCCAAATTGATGTAAACATTCTTACTTTGGTATTCACTGTAATGGTTGTGTTGCTATGATTTCTATTATACATTGGTTGTGATGCTATACATGACGTCCTCCACCCCAGAACATTTCCGCCATTCTGGTTTTGGGGTGTGACAGATTGGTATCAGAGCCCTTGTTTATAGCGAACTAGTATACCGAACCTTACGTGGTATACAACTATAAACACTAAGGGGCCTAAGTGCTCTAAACTAAAAGTATATTTTCGAAATATAAAGTATTTTGTAATAAGTATACTAGTATGCATACATAACAGAACCAGAGTCATAGATAGAACGAAACAAAAGTAATTGGATGTTGCGGTTAATCCTGGGCAGTTATGTAATCGTGTCTAGGGTCAATATAGCCTGATAAACTATATTCATTCGAGACATGACCAACATGTGCTTGGGAGTGGCTGTGGTGTTACAGCAGGCCTAAAACTTACCAAGAACAAAAGCATCCGACATAAATTACTATAGGAGTATTTTAGCTAGAACCAAATTCAGTATACAGATTCATTCCAAGTGTTGATACCACTTTCTTCTTAAGCGATAACTTACTTGTGTTGGTAACCTTTATGTGCTTATCGCTCGGTAGTATACTTTTATTATCAGGATGAGATATATCTTGTTTTATATATATCTTGAGGACTTACCATCCTCTTCTTCCTGATTGTTTCTAGAACAAGATGCCTCCCCGACCAAGACCCATCAGGAGAAACGACGACACTCCACCACCACCACCACCCCCTCAGTTCGATCCCGTCATGTTCCAGGCAGCAGTTACCGCCGCCGTAACTGCAGCGATGGCACAGGTGAACTCTGGTAGGGCTGGAGGTGGAACCGACCCCCAACGGCAAGACGGAAGTCAGGGACATCAAAAGGAGTGTTCCTACAAGGACTTCATGACCGCAAAACCCAAGCCCTTCGACGGAAATGGAGGTGTTATCGATCTAACTCGATAGTTCGAGAAGATTGAATCCATCTTCGAAATTTGCGCATGTTCCGAAGCCAACAAGGTGAAGTTCGCCGCCTGCACCTTCACCGACAGAGCCTTGACCTGGTGGAATGGTCGAGTCAAAACCCTAACCCTGCCAGTGGCTAATGCCATGGGTTGGGAAAAACTGAAGGAACTCATGCTTGCGGAGTACTGCCCGAAGGGCGAAGTGCAGAAGTTGGAACACGAACTCTGGAACTTGAAGACGAAGGGTTCTGACATCGCTTCCTATACCGCTAGATTCTGTGATTTGGCTCTCCTCTGTCCGGGAATGGTCACCCCGGAAAGCAAGAAAATCGAGAGGTACATCTGGGGACTGACACAACCAACCAAAGGGAATGTCTTGGCTGCTAGACCGATTACATTTGAAAGCGCCAAGGATCTGGCACAGACTCTGATCGATCATGGAATCGATCTAGATGAGGTGGCAGCTGTCTCCGAGCCACAAAAGGAGAGTGGTGGGAAGAATAAGAAGTTTGGTAACAAACGGAAGGGTCAGTCTTCGCAGGAGCCCTCCAAGAAGCAACAAACAGTGGCAGTTCACGCTGCTACTACTCCTACTGCTGCTCCCACTGCTGTTCCAACCACCCAAGCTCCTACCGGTGGCTATGCTGGAAACCTACCTCTGTGCAACAAGTGTAACTTTCATCATCACGGACCCTGCCGTGAATTGAAATGCAACAATTGTGGAAAGAAGGGACACACGGCTCGATACTGCAAGACACCTGTTCAACCAACCAACCAGGCTCCTGGGGCGGGTGCTGGTCAAGCCTGCTATGGCTGTGGAGAGGTTGGGCACTTCAAAAGAAACTGCCCCAAAGCGACAACGGGCAGCAATACAGGAAGAGTGTTGGCGATGGGCCAAGAGGAAGCAGTCGCTGATCCTACCGTCGTTACGGGTACGTTCCTCCTTGACAACTCTTATGCATGCATTCTCTTCGATTCTGGTGCGGAGAGGAGTTTTGTTAGTCATGCATTCAAACATCTAATCAAATGTAAATCCCAACCTCTAACCGAAACATTTACCGTCGAGATGGCTAACGGAAAGAAGGAGAGCACTAACGACATATTCATAGGCTGTACTCTTACCCTAGACAATTATTCCTTTCCCATCGATCTTATGTCGGTATCCATCAAGAGTTTCGATGTCATTATCGGAATGGACTGGTTGAGCTCCAATCATGCTGATATTCTTTGTTTTGAGAAAGCTATCCGTCTTAATCTTCCCTCTGGTGAAGCCCTCATGATTTACAGAGATAAGTCTAGCTCGAACCTTCGTATCATTTCATGCATAAAGGCCCAGAAGTATCGAGTGCCATGCATTCCTAGCTCATGTTGTCAATGAGACGCAAAAAGTTAAAGACCTCGAGAGTCTTCCCAAAGTCTGCAACTTTCCTGATGTCTTCCTCGAAGATCTTCCAGGAATTCCTCCCGAGCGTCAAGTCGAGTTTCGCATCAACTTAATCCACGGAGCTACTCCTGTAGCTAAATCTCCTTATCGTTTAGCGCCGGCAGAAATGCAAGAGTTATCCAGCCAGCTCAATGAGCTTATCAGCAAAGGATTCATAAGGCCGAGTTCCTCACCCTGGGGAGCCCCGATTTTATTCGTAAAGAAGAAAGATGGATCCTTTCGGATGTGCATCGATTACCGAGAGTTGAACAAGCTTACCATCAAGAACCGTTATCCCTTACCCAGGATCGACGATCTCTTCGACCAACTTCAGGGAGCCAGCTATTTTTCGAAGATAGATCTAAGATCAGGATACCATCAGTTGCGGGTTCATTAGAATGATGTGCCCAAAACAGCATTCTGAACTCGCTATGGACACTACGAGTTTGTAGTAATGCCCTTTGGTCTAACCAACGCACCGACAGTATTCATGGACCTGATGAATCGGGTGTGCCGCCCTTTCTTAGACAAGTTCGTGATTGTGTTCATCGACGATATACTTGTCTATTCGCGTAGTGAGGATGATCATAAACATCACTTAAGGCAGGTGTTGGAAACATTAAGGGCAGGAAAGCTATACTCGAAATTTTCGAAGTGCGAATTCTGGATCGGGAAGGTAAATTTCCTTGGACACGTGATTAGCAAGGAAGGAATACACGTGGACCCTTCCAAGATCAAAGCGATTGAGAATTGGCCTGCACCAAAGACACCCACAGAAATCCGGCAATTCTTGGGTCTCGTGGGCTATTATCGCAGGTTCATCCAGAACTTCTCCAGAATCGCTAAGCCTTTAACTACCCTGACACAGAAAGGTGTAACCTTCAGTTGGGGAGCCAAGCAAGACACTGCATTTCAAACATTGAAGCAGGCCCTGTGCAGCGTACCTATCTTGTCCCTGCCCGAAGGGACGGAGGACTTCGTTGTCTACTGTGATGCATCCAATCAGGGCCTAGGCTGTGTGCTCATGCAACGAGGAAAGGTTATCGCCTACGCCTCGAGACAGTTGAAAACGCACGAGGTCAATTACACAACTCACGATCTAGAGTTGGGAGCAGTGGTCTTTGCGTTAAAGATCTGGAGACACTATCTCTATGGAACCAAGTGCACTATTTTCTCCGACCATAAGAGCTTGCAGCACATCTTCGATCAGAAGGAGCTAAACATGAGGCAACGGCGATGGGTAGAGTTACTCAGTGACTATGAGTGCAAAATTCGCTACCATCCCGGCAAGGCCAACGTGGTAGCAGATGCCATCAGTCGGAAGGAGCATTCCGGACGAAAAGTGAAAGCATTAACGATGACTATTTATTCCCATTTATCTGCGCAAATCAGAGAGGCTCAGTTGGAAGCCTTGAAACCAGAGAAAGTGGCGGATGAAGCCTTGCGGGGAATGGACAAGAACTTGGAAATCAAGGGAGACGGAGTGTACTATTTTATGAATCGGATCTGGACCCCAAAGTTCGGCGGGTACAGAGAGGTTGTCATGCATGAAGCTCACAAGACTAAATACTCCGTTCACCCAGGTTCAGATAAGATGTATCTGGATCTCAAACAACTTTATTGGTGGCCAAACATGAAATCAGAAATTGCTACCTTCGTGGGTAAGTGCTTGACTTGCGCCAAGGTGAAGGTAGAGTATCAAAAGCCCTCAGGTTTACTTCAGCAGCCGGAAATACCTGAGTGGAAGTGGGAAAGGATAACCATGGATTTTATCACCAAGTTACCCAGATCTCCGAGTGGGCAAGACGCCATTTGGGTAATTGTCGATCGGTTGACAAAATCCGCTCACTTCCTGCCAATCAAGGAAAAATTCAAAATGGAGAGACTCACGCAGATTTACATCCGAGAGATAATTCGCCTTCATGGGGTACCTGTATCCATTATCTCTGATCGAGATAGCAGGTTCACCTCAAGATTTTGGCAATCGCTACAGAAGGCTCTTGGAACTAAGTTGTATATGAGCACGGCTTATCATCCACAGACAGATAGACAGAGTGAGAGAACAATCCAGACATTGGAAGATATGTTGAGAGCCTGTGTCATCGACTTTGGCACGGCATGGGACACTCACCTTCCTCTAGTCAAGTTTTCCTACAACAACAGCTACCATACCAGCATCAAGGCTGCGCCGTTTAAAGCCCTCTATGGCCGTAAGTGCAGATCCCCTCTGTGATGGGCTGAGGTGGGTGACACGCAGCTAGCCAGGGGTCAAGTCCCCGACAGTACTCTCACTGGTCCTGAGATCATCCGAGAGACAACTGAAAATATTGTACAAATCCGGGAACGACTGAAAGCCTCCCGAGATAGACAAAAGAGTTACGCCGATAAGAGACGAAAACCCTTGGAATTCCAGGTTGGTGACCGCGTCCTTCTAAAGGTCTCACCCTGGAAAGGCATGATACGCTTTGGAAAGCGTGGAAAGCTAAACCCAAGGTACACTGGTTGGACCGTTTGAGATCCTTGCTAGGATCGGTCCCGGAGCATACAAACTCCAGTTACCACGGGAGCTCAGCAACATCCATCTTGTCTTCCACATATCGAACCTAAAGAAGTGTCTGTCCGATGAGACACTTGTGATTCCTCTCGATGAGATTGAAATCAACGAGAACCTCAACTTCGTGGAAGAACCGGTCGAAATCATGGACAGAGAGATCAAACGAACGAAACAAAGTCGCATCCAGATAGTGAAGGTTCGCTGGAATGCCAAGTGGGGACCTGAATTCACTTGGGAGCGCGAGGATCAGATGAAACAGAAATAACCGCATCTCTTTCTAAATCCATGATTTGTATTCTATGCTCGAATTTCGGGACGAAATTCCCTCTAACGGGGGGATGATGTGACAACCCGAAACTTCTTTCGTCCAAAACGTTAAAAATAAATCAATTCGGAATTTATTTCTGCTATTGTCAGCTATACCTAGGGTCTATTTAAATACTTCAAACTTAGTACAATCGAAGTTTGGGTCCAAGAATGAGTTTTTCCAAGTCAAAGCGTAGCATCCAGGCCAAACACCCCTTCGAGAGGAGTTTACGGCCGCAAACTCGAGTTTACGGCCGTAAACCCCCCCCCCCCCACTCCACCCCTTGGCCGAAAACTCAACCCTATATAAAGGATGAGTGGCCTTCATTTCAAGCTTTAAGCACTCAAAGGAATTTCTCTCTCTACTCTCTCCGCAATTTTCGAGTTTTGCTCAAGGATCTTCAAAATGTAAGTGATTCTTCAATTCTATGGTGTTTCAATCCCTTTTCTAGTGATGAATCCATGCTTCATCTCATAAATTTCATCTTTTTCTAGATCTTCTCTCTCACCAAGAACACCAAGAACACACACTAGTTATTGGTGACTAAAAACCTCATTCCAAGCCTCTTACAGTAAGTAACTACTCCCTATGCTTGTTATCTACTAAGAATCACTTGTTTTCACCTAGAAATCGACCCGAAATCATGAACACGAAATGGGTTTACGGCCGTAATCCCTTCAATGGCCGGAAACTCCATTTTTGGTCGATTATTGGCCTTTAAACTCTTCCTTGAGCTGGGCACAAGGCTTAGAACACCTCCAAGAGGCTAGAAAGGGCCTTGAAACACCGAAAATCGCACATTTCACCAAGTGTTTACGGCCGTAAACTCATGGGTCGTAAACCCACAGGTCGTAAACCCATGGGCCGTAAACACTTGAGCCTCAAACTCGTGGGCCGTAAACCCTGTTGGGCCGCAAAACCTGACCGTACACTCCTGATTACGGCCGCAAACTCCCCATCTTCAATCGCGTGTGATTCTAACACTTAGTTTCAAGTGTTTCCTAGTCCCTAAGGTGGTCTCCTTCCATAACAAATAGTTTTATGTCCTCATCTAATACATATATGTGTTACCATATGTTAATAGGATCTGCTTGCGTACGAAACATCAGTTGACACTCAGCATCCACACCGATCTTACGCTCGGGTCTTACATCAAACTGTGAGTTCATACCCCTACATTTTCCATGTTTTTATTGTTTCCAGGGGGAATACAAGCTAAACACAAATGCTTTCAATAATATAAAACTTATGCAATTCTCATACTTTAACCCTTTTGTACTGTGTTGAGCATAAGGGACGTTTTCACTAAAATTGCATAGTTTTCCGGACACGCTATTCACTATGTTATACATGCAAACTATAATCGGTATAGTTTGGGATTTTCTAAACATAACAAGTGCAGAAACTTTCACTACTAAACATATGCACTAAGACAGAAATTTTTTACAGTTTACATCACTACTTTATCATGGTATTCATAGCTGTAATTATCACTACATACGCTATACATACGGATTATCACTATGGTAGAACGCTACTACACTACATGTGAACTCGATTGTACAATACTGTGAGGCGCTACTTCAATACTGTACCCTTAGGTATACAGGGATAAATCCTATCATAGTATAACTAGAGTCTCCTGGAGGGAGAGCGTGTGATTTGTGAATAGATCTATTCGGGACTGACAATCCCACACCTGAACTGCTAGCTACAGTTAGGCGGGCACGCCTGGGGTGTACAAATGTCATTTAACTCGACGCCTGAAGAACGTTATAAAGGATTCTAGTCATATCAAGTATGGTTATACGACTCACATTATGTGTAAATCACCTTTAGTTTACAACCTGGCACTCTTCAACAGTTCTATTTATACTAAATAGAACTAATACACACTACAACTGGAGAACTTTCAAGGTTTTCAAACAAAACTGAACATACAATGGTTTCACGTAAGAAATACTTATACATAATGATTAGCATTAGCTAGTCACATGAAGTATTATTTTTGCACATTACTACAGTTTTCAGTAACAAACATTCACGGTTTTATACAGAATTGAAAACACTACATTCTCATTAAAGAAAATACCGGATTTTCTTGAAACTATATCAACACTTTTACAAGCTCATCAACAAGTTTTCATTACCAACTACCGCTTATGAACTCACCAGCTTTATGCTGATATTCTTTCAAACTGCTTCTATTCTCAGGAAATCAGTAGACAGGTACCTGCTGGATATTTGAGGAGTTGGAGCAATAAGAGTTTTATGCTTATATTCATACCAATTATTTGATGTAATTCAAACAAGTTACAGACAAATTCCAAATTGATGTAAACATTCTTACTTTGGTATTCACTGTAATGGTTGTGTTGCTATGATTGCTATTATACATTGGTTGTGATGCTATACATGACGTCCTCTACCCCAGAACGTTTCCGCCATTCTGGTTTTGGGGTGTGACAGCTACGAATCATGGTACCCGAACCATGTTATCTCCCCTTAACCTGTTATTTAGAACCTCTGGAATTCTCCCTGTTTCGAGTATGGGTCCTCTGCTTTCAGTAGTACGGGCCCATACTACCTGCCACATCTACCTATATTTTCCACATTGATCGTCCCAGATTTCCTAAGTAGCTGCTCACATTCTCGATCACCACTCCTATTACACACGTTCGCTCTCCAGCGAATACTCATCGCTAAACAGCGCACTCAGCGGGCTACACTACTCCCTAGGCTCTCCTAGGCTCTCACACTTCTCCGCCATCAGCTACTGGAGAACTCCTCATGATGCCAGTCATCTACCTCTTAAATATCGTCATATTCACTTAGTAACTGACTCCCACCATTCAAGAGTTCCACAAAGCACAAAGCAAGCAGCATCGGGCATCGAATAATCTCCACCAACACGTAAAACCACTCTAGATTACAACTCCACTTGCTCTATTCACACTCAAAAGGTATCGCCGGACTCAAGCAACCCTACCTCTCGTGGGTATCTAACTACTCTCTCAGTAGGTTCCTCCAATGCTCATCTAGGTATCTCTCCTAGAGTACTCCTCTACTCAAAGCTCTCTCGAAAAGATTCCTACTAGTTATTCTTACTCAGCACATACACAAGGCATATAACAGATAGCAGCAACTCCTAGGTTAAGGCATCACAAATCAGGAAACTCTAGCCCTAAGATATGAAATGCCTAGCATGTCCTCTAGCATGCATCACTAATATCTCATTAATATCCCATATTAAGGGTATTTTGGGAGATCACCGTTCGGTCTCTGGCTGATTGTACACACTGCTTCAACTCGTTTTCTCTTAAAACTCTTTCTCATTTTAGAAAAATCATTTTCATTTTTTTTTTTTGAAAATTTTTCTCAAATCCTCAGTTTGAATCCAGACACACCTGAAGGTACATCTGAATCCCTCAAACCAAGGCTCTGATACCATCTTGTAACACCATAAATTTTCAAATAAATTTTTCATTTTAAAATCACATAATTCTCATAACACATTTCACAAAAATCCCAAGTACCTAATTATCAAAACACAACTCCATAACTGTTTGATTAAAAATCCAGGATCCCCAAAACATAACTCTTTCTCTCGTGTGTACAATCAAGCCGGCGCCTTCCCGCGATCCTGAAAAGTACCTGAAACACATATCACACAACATGGTAAGCACGAAGCTTAGTGATTTCCCCAAAATACGACACACATCTCATTAGCCTCTCATGGCTATACTCGAATAAGACCCTCCGGTCAATGTGTCTTAGTGAAACCCTCCGGTCCCACAACTCGGGTGGACCCTCCGGTCCTAACTCAGTAAGCTCAGAATAATACACGACATAAATCAAAAAGACATAATGCAGTATATCACAATACTCAATATAAGCACATGAGACCCTCCGGTCACACAAAAATTACCACTCTAGGTAAGTATCGTGAGAAGACTCACCTTTAAGCAAGCAAGCAAATACACCTCGTACACAAATCACCGATCTAGCCTCCGCCTAACACATATGATAATTATCTCTAATTAAAATCACAACTCTAAATAAACTCATACTAGCCCCTCTGTAACTCTTGGGAAGGGTAAAAGACCATTCTACCCCTCCATGGTCTTTATTACTCACATTTGGTCAAAACCCTAAAAGTCAACAGTCCATGTTGACCCAACTCATCGAGTGCATCGAAGCAACTCGTCGACTCCCCTCTTTTCCTCAGAAGCCTCATGAAAACCAACTTAACTCGTCGAGTTGACCCGCCAACTCGCCGAGTTACAGCATGCTCAGACTCATCGGGACAAACCCTAACCGACTCGTCGAGTCGGCTCACCGACCCGTCGAGTCCCTTAAGTAGAAATCTCATTCAAACGATTTAAGACATAAATGATGCCCCATACTCCGGATCTATCTTCCTAAGGCTCGAATATCACGTAAAGCTGCAAGCTTTACGTTCATGCATGGCATATTAGGCTCATAATGCCAATACAAGCTCCAACAAGGGTTAGATGCACAAGAGCTTGCCTCTAGCTCAATAAAGCTCGGATCTTTGGACTCTCAAGGCCTCCTACAGTCCAGATCTGACGTTCCAACCTTAAACCATGTTCAAATAACTCAATGACACAAGATGGATGGGAGAAATCCCTAAAAACTCCCAAAATGAGATCTAACAAAATATGTGGCCAAGATGAGAGCTTTTTACCTCCACACTGATGCTAATAAAAGAAGAACACTGGATCTACAGCCCTTCCTCGATCAAATCCACATTGCTCTCCAAATCTTCTCCCAAAATGGACAAGAATCCTTAATTTGGTCCTTCTCTCTCTTCACAACGAATGACATAGGTTTAGGGTTTCTCACAGGCTCTAAGATGACAAGGGTGGCGGAAAAGAGGGCCTAAGGTCCTTTAAATAGGACCCAACCCCGAAGATTTAGGGTTTCCACACACAGCGCCAACTCATCGAGTTGGCCTCTCAAGTCGCCAAATTGGTCACTAAACCCACGTGGCCAAAACTCGCCTCTACTCGACGAGTTGGACATCAGACTCGCCGAGTTGCTCAGTCATGAAGAATATAAACCACTTAAATATGATACCTGAAATTTCGGGATGTTATAGAAAGAAGGGGTCGATTCAGAAGACTATAAACCACTTAAATATGATACCTGAAATTTCTCTTGGATACCTGCAACTCGAGAAAAAAATGGAAGAAGATGAGGCCTATTTTTTATCTGGACATGTAATTGTTCCTCATATTTATTTCTTTTAATTGACATTTGAATCGAGTGAAGGAGAAGAAGGAACATAACTAAGGGCGTGAATGATTTGAGTTTGTTTTTGTGTTTTGAGTGTATATTTGGACGTTTGTGTATTTTCTTAGTCTTGGAAGAGAAAGAGATAGATAATGTGGAAGTAGGAGGTTGGGTAGGAACAAAACCACAAAAAATACATAGGGACGAAAACCACACCAGGTTTCCAAAATTGGACCACTGATACACATCCAAACTTTTTTGGACCAAAACTACATAATTTTGACAAGCACGGGAACCATTTTTGTAATTTTGTCCCTATTAATAAAATAATATTTATAAATGATGTTTAGTTCGAGTTAACTTAAAAGAGTGTTTAGTTATACCTTGTATTGTAAAAATATTATATACACAAGAAAGTATGTTGATTACAGGCTTTGTAATCTTCTCTAGTTATTCACTAGGACTATAAGGGAATGCTTAGTTCGATTAAGTTTGGATATTAGGTAGCATCATATTTAGGGTGTGTGTGATAGGACCAGAAAGTAGAACTAAGTTCAATGACACGTGTCGATGTACTAGGGATGAGTTATAAAACCGGAAAACCGGACCGGAACCGGAATCGGACCGGAACCGGAACCGGTATAACCGGAAAATGCTTAAACGGTCCGGGTATTGGGTTTAAAATTTATTCTTATCCGGTTTCCGGGTATTCCGGGTACGGGTCTAACGGGTCCGGGTATTCCGGGTTTTAGAACCGGATTTGTAAAAAAAACTGGAACCAAGTTTAATGGACTGGAACCGGTTTAATGGGCCAAGAAAGCGGAAAATTGAAGGGTCATAAAAAATACACCTATCAATAAGATTAATGATATTCTCTAAATACTTAAATGAAAATACATGTTTGGAGTTATATTTCGGTAATAAGATTATTGAATTCGAGGAGTAGTTAGTACAACCTTACTACAACCTATTTAGTAACTGCCATGGAAAAATAAAATAAAGTTTAACTTTAGCTCTTTAAGATCTAACAAACCAATCTTTTACTTCAAAATCCCAAAGGAAACCAAAAACATTCACATTAAATTGCAACAGTAATATTGTGTGGTTAGCAAGTTTGAAGATTACAGTTTGCAAACAACCCCACATAAAATTTGTAAATTTAATTAACATGATACATATACTATTTAACATTAGATTTTTGTAAATCAAGTGGCATTTATTATTTTTTATCTGTTAAAATGGTTTTAAGTAGATGCTAATCAATGGTTGCTTTCATGTGTTATTAACAAGTATTACGGATTGCAATATATATATATATATATATATATATATATATATATATATATAGTTCCAAAATTACGCCGGTTCCATTTTCGGGTTTTCGGTTATTTCCGGGTCTAATACTTGAATCCGGTTCCAATTATTAGTTTCCGGTTCCAAACCCACTATACCCGGTTTGATACCCGGAACCGGTTAACGTATACCGGTCCGGTTTTCGTTTCTTATAATTCGTCAATTTTGGGTTCCGGGTTTTCCGGGTCCGGGTAAATCGGTTCGGTTTTAGACCCACTTTCATCCCTACGATGTACGGTTTACGTACCAGAGTACAAATAGTATTCCTTTCGATAGCCACATATGGTGGGTCCGATCAGGCAACCAGATAATATATTTGATCATCTAACATGGTAGGATGACAACACTTGACATCCTAGATAGTCTAGTGAATTACGTTGCTAGTGTGGATTTATAACCTACAGACATAGATGAAATGGTGATGCCATAATCAATAACTACTCTAAGGGCTTGAGTGCCTCTATGACTTATACCAACCAAGGAAGTGTGACATCCCCAAATTTACGGTCATTTTAAAATTTTCATTTATGCTTATTTTAAAACAGATTATTTCTTTTGTTGCAGAATTAGCCCCCAAAAATATTATTTCAATGTGAGATAATATTAACATTAAACATTCCCGAAGAAACGTTCGAAATTGATATCTTTTCAAAACTTGAGATGTCATAATCGATACAAAACATAAGCATAAACGGGTCTTACATCAATATTCTAGCAGCCTACGAACTCCTTTAATCTCTCGGCATATAATTATATTATCTTTCAGTATCTTTGTATCGCTACCTGTGATACAAGAGAATAAGTAGGTCAGGTTGGGAAACTTCGTGAGTACATAGAGTTTTCAACCCACGATATTCCTTAATTGTCGTTCAATTTACCTAATTACCCCATCCTTGTTATTTTCACTCACTAATCTTAATATGATGATCTCGAGGGATCTTTCTTAAAGGACCTTTATCAGAAAACATCTATAATTCCTAGGTGATTAGGCACGACAGTATGATAATAATTTGGGTAAACACAACAACAAGGCAATAGTAAATTAGTACTTTGGATAGTTACAGCATTACAAAAGTACTTAGGTTAAGCATGGCAGTACAAAAGTACTTGGGATGGGCACAACAGAACAAAAGGACTTGGGTTAAGCACGGCAGTACAAAAGTACTTGGGATAGGCACAATATTACAAAACTACTTGTGATAGACACGGCAGACACGACTTATTATTTCGCACGACTTTTACTAACCTATCATAACCACAATCTCATACAGCCCTATCACAACCTCTCACTTGTTATTTCGCACAACCCTCCACTACCCAATCATATTATTAAGTATGATAAATATATGATTAAATCAAGTAACAATCATATTATACGACTACATTAAACACAGCAAAGGCAGCACACAAGCCAATTAAGCATTTAGAATACTTGTATTTATGTATTAGCAAAAAGTAACTATGTACTAACTTGTTAAAGTGGATGATTGGACAGTTGGGCAGCGCTTCGCTTTTGCACTTGGTTGTCCCTTGATATTACATAGGTTCAATTATCACTTAGTCTTAGTTTATATTTCATATGACTAATTAATAGTCGAGATTCCTCAATAATCCTAATGTGTACTGCTCTATAGCTCATAACAGACAACCAAATAGGATTATATCGGAGGTAGGGTCCTTTTGGTATACAGAGTATATTGTTTGGAAATCCCACTTTAAACGCTTCACTAAATCCAACCTAGACATCATCCCCGTAAGTAGATCCATCAGTATAACGACTTGAAATCATTGATAAATCTTAATTATAGGTTCATAATAACGATTGTGACTGTAATTAAAAGTTACAATTAAATAAAATAAGCATAGCTTAACTTACAGAATAATCTAGTGAAAATTGGGAAACTACGCGGACAGAATCTCGATCCGGGAGCTTCTATTCTCTGGCTATCTAACACCTCAGGGCCCCGCTAAAGTGTCCGGGAACTAGGGTCTAATGGGAGTAAGGAATAGAAATGATCTCCAGAGGATTCGGAGGAAGGGTGTGAGAAAAATGAGCAAAAATCAGAAGTTTAAATAGGCTAATTCGAGGTGCATGTCGTGCAACCTGTCCCCTGCGCCGCATATCTGGTCGGCTAGGGTGATGTTTCACTTGATGGGTGGTGCTATGTGTCGCAGTCTCGTGGGTTGTCGATGCATGCCACGCAACTTCTCTGTGTGCGCAACTGCGCGCAATTTTTTATAAAATCTTAGAAAGCTCATAACTTCTTTATACGAGCTCCATTTTCGAATGGTTTTATATCCGCGTGTAGCTATCGATGAGATCAACAACTTTCATTTACTCCGTTGGGTAATTTTGACTTTATTTTTAACAGGAAAATAGCTCTTTTCGTTTACTCCGTTTTTGTTTACTCTGTTTTATAATTCACTACAAATAGCTTGTAACGACCCAATTTTCAAAGTAAAATTTTCATTTTAGAATAAGTAAACATATTCCCATACATTAAGAAATCCAGTTATAATTGTTTTCAAAACATAAGTCAAATACAACTTTTAATCCAAACATCAGAGTGTCCCATAAAATGTCAGTGAGAGAGTGTACGCCGTGCCATCACGCCTTTCCCTTGCCCTTGGGATCTAAAGTGCATGAAACCATAAACAAACCTGAAAGCACGAAGCTTAGTGAGTTCCCTAGAGCATACCCCACACACAAACCACATAACACGTTAGCTATAAAAGCTACCTCTACCACATAACACATGTCAATTAGCTATAAAGCTACCTCTACCACATAATACATATCAATTAGCTATAAAGCTATCTCTACCACTAGCCACAAGGGCTATCTTTACCCTTAGCCATAAAGGCTATCTCTACCATTAGCCCTGAAGGCTATCTCTACCACTAGCTCTGAAGGCTATCTCTACCGTTAGCCCTGAAGGCTATCTCTACCACTAGCTGTAAAAGATATCTCTACCACATATCAATGCATAACAATGTCACACACCTCTACACAGCAGGTATACCAACTATCATAAAATGGGTCGGCCTTGGTTCCTTAGACCCATTGGTATGGTGAGAAGACTCACCTCGAATGTAGAAGCTTCCTGAAGAAATCCTCAGCTGCTGCTCTGCCCACTTACTAAACAAGCAATACCGATCAATATACCCAATTAGTGACTAGGTCCCATACCATAATCATTAATCCATGCATGGGGGTAAAATGATCATTTTACCCCTGGCCCAGTAAGATCCAAAACTAAGGCCCAAATCTCCAAAACAAAACCCAACACTAGGTAGGCTTTCCGAGCCCACAAGTGGTCCACTAATGGCCTAATTTTCTTAATTGGGCCCAAACCCTCTAATGGGCCTTACCCTAATCCCAAACATATTCCTGACCCAAAACATCTGACTCCTGATGGCCCACTAAGGCCCAAAGACCCAAAGTCCACTGCTTGGCCCAACCCAAATCCAAAACGTCACAAGCCCATAATTTATTAGTACGCGGCGCGTACCTCATATACGCTAAGCGTACTGGCTGAAGGTAGTGTACGCTGCGCGTACCTGCATATACGCCCAACGTACTCCTCTGTTAAGCTACTTTTTCCATTAAGTGCTTAATACTCGGGATTTCAACATCAAACTTCAGATCTAAGTCCATTAAAACGTCTTAAGGCATAAAGTTGGCAACTTTATGCCTTTGCATGCTCCATATGCTCCCAACAACCCATTAAGACCTTTCCAAGGGTCTTGATCCATGCATGAGGTTAGAATACTCATCAATATTGCATTTTTATGAAGTAAATGGACCAAAGGACCTCAGATCTACTCTTTCTAAGCTCTGGAGTTTCTCAACTCCCAAGAGATAGTCCATAAGCTCATAAGAAACACCAAACAAGCCCTAATCTAGATCTCAAGCTATAAGATAACATGATAGGAACTTTATACCTTCTGAGACTTGCAAATGAGCTGGAGAACCTGGATCCAAAAGCTCTTCCCTGATCAATGAGACTCCAAGATGATCACTCCTCTTCAAGAACACTAAGATGCACTCCAAGATGGCTTTACAAGCTCACACTTTCACACTCTTGTGCCAGCCACCTTGCATGCATGGGATCTTCTTGTCACCAATTTCCATTAGGAGCTAGAATTGACAATAGCTTCAAAGTGTCATAACTCCTTCATTCTAAGTCCGTTTCCAACGAACTTTATATCCATGGAAAGATGGCGGGAAGCCCTACGCTCCCATCGATGCCTCCAAGTCTAAAACCTTCCGCGTAAAACCCGAGACCCATAAAAGACCGAATCGCCCCTACCCTTTGGTCCTCGAGACCCAACCGAGTACTTTCAAACAGGGTGTTACAACTCTCCCCCACTTAAACTAAACTTCGCCCTCGAATTCATGCACCACCATCCCCTACATACCAGACTACCTGAGCAACACGGCCTCAACCCGAGAATACCCCAGTCTTCCCAAGGCAATCAAAACCAACCCTCGCAGGGTTCTAGAATCCGAAGATGAACGATTTCCTTGCAACCTGATCACAGCCGCTCCATCTGAAACCTAAAGTCTCGAGATGGTCTGTCTCCCTAACAGACTGCCCACAACGAATCATCCTTGAACTGATTCCACCAGAGACCTGTCTAGATAGAATACTTCCCACTCGTAATACCTTGAGGCTTCTTAGAGAACAAAAGTCACCGACCAACTGCAACTACCGAATGCCCCGTAATTCCATACACAGACTCCGAATCACTAAAATAGCTTCTACTCCTCTTGCGGCCCCATGGTTGCTTTCCTAAAGAACGGTCGGGACCCTCCTGGTCCTAACTCGCATGCCAACTATCTGAAACACCGGTTACCTTCCTAATTGCTGAGTTAGAGACACACACTCTGCAATCCCATCTGACCTCCGAAGGACACCTCGTCTGACAATAACTACACCGAAGATACCTCCTCTCTTGACCCCTTCCCTCCTTGATCCATCTGATCATGATAGGCAGACAACCCGTCGCCACTGAACCCAACGCAAAGATGAATGCTACCAGAACAACTATAGTCTTACATCATGTCCGACCTCCTTTGACCCGTCCTTTCTTGGTATACTGCATGTGATGCCCTTGGCATCCTTACGCTCCCGTATCCCATCTCACGGAATCAAAATCATGTACTGAACCTGCGCGAACCCTGATTCGGAGTCATCTCCAAAATGGGTGGATACTCCGCCACTACCTCGACATTACCAGTCTTGCACCCGGTCCAACCACCAGGTTCCCAAAAGATCAAATATCAGGACCACCCAGCCATAGCCCTCATGCGTCACGTGCCGCTTATCCACAAGATCCTGCAACTCGAGGTCACAACCCTTTCCTCAACAGTCTCAACCAATTCCATTCTGAAATCCCATAACCATCCAGGCTCGCCCAAAGATATCCCATCGAATCATCATCTCCAACTCTGATTCCACCTAAGTTGTGGATTCCTTATGACCTTGCGAACTGGTCTAAGCCATCTGAACGAATCCGAACGCATCTCAGCGTTGAGCGCCCACGCGTTCTATCCTCCCAGCTGAAATCAAATACTGACTGGAACTCTACCTGGTTCCCCCCTCCAAATCCTGCTATATGGCGTCAAGAAGACGTGATTCCAACGTTGGGGAGTTTCCCGAACTCCCATCCCTCGATATCCTGCATTCAGTCGGCCCCTAAGGCCACCTTTCCTCCCCCATTGGGGATGTGAAACGCATCCTCGTCTCACACTCGCTTCCATCCTGGATAATTGGATGATCCTCCCCCACTTAGATTCAAATAGATCCGCTCGGCACACGAGAATTGAAGGATTCCCCAAACCCTCTCTCGTCCAATTGATAGTCTGCTGACGGCCGGTGTCTAACAGAGCAAGGGCCCCACAAATAACCCTTCCAAACAACATGACTCCTGAAAACTAGCTAGCACTTCTCGAATCCCAACTATGCCAATGACTCTAGCTGCTCAAACTAATATCACTCACGCGACACTCGTCGTGCGGTCATCTGCAACTTCTACCTCGAGTGGGAACCCAAGGTTCCCGGCACATCCCGGAACCTCAAGCTAGGCGCAAGTGATACGAACGATCGGGTAGCACCTGAATAAAACAAGACACGTACCGACATACCATTGACCGAAAATGTCCTCATACAAGCATAATGCATACATAAATCATACGAATAATAAAGAGCAGAGAATAATAAACACGTACCAGGCACATCGTCTGGCACTGCCTGAACCTCCTCAGTGGTCAACTGAAATGCGCGGCTCTTCACCGCTGGAGAATCCGCCTTGGCAGGACGGCCATCGGTAATCCTCATCGTGGCGGGTGTAGGCGCCGCCACCACTCCTCCCCCTCCCTACAACCTCAGACAGTTAACCCACTTATGACCGGTCTGGTTGCAGTGAAAACAAATCAAGCCCTTCGTGGGGCAGTCCCTTCTCAAGTGGCCCTGCTGGCCACATGTATAGCATCCCGTGCCTGTGATACGACAAGCTCCACCGTGCACCCTACTGCACTTGGCACACCGGCCCTGACCCTGCTGACCCCTGCTAGAAGTGTCTGAGGTCTTAGGCTTCTTAGCCTGACCCCCCGCTGCCTGCGTCTGCTCCGGCTTCCGCTTGGTGCGGAAGTCCAACTCCATCTCCCGTTCTCGGGCCTTCTCTACCATCTCATTCAGCGTTTTACACCCTGTAAAGCTCACAAACTTCCGAATATCATCCCTCAGCATGGAATGATACCTCGTCCTTCGCATCTCCTCATCGGTAGCATACTGCAGGATCAACAAAGTGTTGGGTTTTGAGCATTCTAACACTCCTAAGTGTACATGCAACCCTAAATACCTTGGATCTATGTTTTCTCTATTATACATGCAAATATGATTATCCAATGTATTATCCTAACTAGCATACCAAAACATTGATACTAGGATAATAAAATAGATAGAATACATACCTTGTTGTTGTTGCTTGACTCCATGAAGCTTGAGAGCCTAGTGCCCCAAGTGTGACACCTCAAATGGTTCACACAACATCATGAACTCTTGGAATAACCATGAGAAGAAGACATACATGTTTAAATCGGCTAGCCCTCAAAATATGTATCACTAGTGCCAATTTCTTGAACTAAAGGGGTTCTTATATAGTGTGGCTATTAGGGTTACACCATGTAACTCATGACTTTACCCATTCCTTATGCTCCATGGGTTTTAACCTCCATGGAGTATCCATGGATCACCACATGGGTTAAACCCAACATAAAGGAATCTTGGATCATAAGCCCACATATATAAGAATGAATGATTTACACAATCAATCCCCATATATTTAATTAGTCTCTTTTTGATCACTAAATTAAGTCCAAATTAATTCTTGATCAATACTAATTAAATAACATGATTTCATATTAATATATTAGAACTTATAATATATTAATATGTCACAAAATGTCTTTTCCTCATAAACGGTCTATCCAAATGTTCCGATGCCATGCAACCCAAATGGACCATGCCGAGTCGGGTCAAGTACATACCAATTATAGTTATGGACTTAGACACTAATCCAACAGTCTCCCACTTGGATAAGTCTAAAACTATTATTGCGTATGACTTCAGGAACCAACTGGCAATCGTAGCTCTCAAAAGCCGTTGTCGAACTCTGACCTTGTAGATGAACTCTGACCTTTGTCAATGACTTGTCCATTAGATAAGGGATCATATATTCCTCCATTCTAGATATCATATGGACTGAGACATGGATTATAATCATTCTCTCTGTCCATTTGTTGTTTCCCGATTTCCGATTTATGACGATTGACTAATTGAACAAATCAAATCAGTCCAGGCCCGGCCGAGCACTTACATTTGTCATCACCAAATCATCGAGGGGCCCACAGATATCGCTTTTATCCCGAAGGTAAAAGGAATGGATAAACTTCGACTCATATGGCTTGTTCTACTACTTGTTGAATCATACACAAAGGCACGTTTTATAACACCGAGTTACCGAATGCGTTTTCGTGCAATCAATGTACAACCAACTCATAGTAACAACTCATATCTCTAGGTTTGAAGAATATAAGATATTATCGTCTCATGATCACTCGTGATAAAATCCATGAAGTGATTCCAATGAGCGCGGGTTGAATCCAATACTCAGAACTTATGAGCACTCATGAGTGTTGTAGCCCCTTGTCCAACATCTTAGACCTCTACAAGCCAACCCATGACAGTCTTGACTCATATCTACTTCCAACATATGACCGACTTTGGATAGTTTGAATAACTTAGTCAATCAGGAAGAACGACCTAGTTATTCTGGAAGTCAAAACATGCAAAATGAAACACAATAATAATAGAATCTAATATGGTATCAAAACCTATGAACATAAATAAAACACCTTTTATTTATCACCATATGATTACACATTATTCATTGTATATTGTTTCAGCTATCAACTTTATTCTTGAATTTAAAACAATAGTTGTCCCATGCTCCAAGCATGTACACAATGTTTTCAAAACACTAGTCATGCCATACACCAAGTATGCATACTATGTTTGTCTATGATCTTCACTTTGTGAATTAGATCAATTGAACATAACTCCAATGATCCTCTTTTCACAGTCCCAAATCCTTACTACAAATGCAAGAATTCCAAATTCATGCCATTTACTGAAATCTGTTAGATTCTAAACTTATATGCATTGATCCTCCTGTAATGATTATGCACAGAGTCGGAAAGACTTGACAACAACCATTACAGAGCATTCCAAAGGAGATCAGCTCCTTGGAAACATCCTTCTTGCATTAAGTTTCCTAATCTTACACAGATTGAATAATTTCCAACTTTGAAACATTTCCATATTCCATTTTGACTATCACTTCTGAACAAGAGTTGCCTCCTTACAGATTATGTCAATATGGTCCTTCCAGAATTATCACTATACTTCCAACTGTCCTTGAGCAACCAATCTTTGGTAAACCTTAGATTGTCCTCGACAATTGCTTAATCCTTTTAGTCATATCCAGTTCTAGACCTTTTCCCTTCTTAATGCCCCAGGCATTTGGAAAATTTTAGAAAGGATAAATATAGCACATGTAATCGATCCTATATCTGAAGCATATGGGACACGAGTCATGATGTTTCACATAAAGACTAAACCAGTCTTTTGCTATAACATTTCCATTTCTATTTGCCAAGTTCTCATAATTCAGATTATGAAAAGGGATGTTGTAATCATAATCGAATTTTAGAACGCAAATAATGGACCCATATATAGAATTTCTGATGTTGAGTCATTCCAACATGAAATTCATATATATATCCTTGACTAAATAAGACTTAAAACCTCAATCTAAGCTTTTAGAATTGAAATGAAGTATAATTTTCTCTCCCTTAATTATAGCAAAACAACTTTTTCAACCCCTGCAGCCTCACGAATTGAAACTTTTGTTTTCTATAATTAACATTGCTAACTTGCAACCTTTATCATAATTATCATGCTCCCACTAACATGATGATTATTAGCATAACACTTATGCTCCCACTAGCTTTGACATGTAATCAGAAATCAGCTGGACTTCTAGAAATCAATACTTTATTGACTTTCTTACCAAAGTTCAGATTTCTGATACTAGATTGCTTTGATAAAACTTTATCAATATCATACACCTTATCTTAGATAGCTCACAGGTGTGTCTAAACAATTTTAAGAACTATGAAAAGGGATGCCGTAATCATAGTCTCGATTGTTTAGACCTTTACCACTTCTCACAAGTCCATGTTAGTGTGCTGGTTAACCACACACGCTCCACTAACGACTTTGAGAATGCAAATATCACAATTGCTATCTAGCTAAAATCTACTTAGTGAAAGTGTTTCCTCACCATCATTTTCATGAATTGGAGAGAAACCCTATGACACTTAGATTTAATGGTGTATGTGTTCTTATCCATGTGAATTGTCAAAACCATAGTCACAAGACAAGGATAATGACAAATTCAAACTCATATGGACTGAACTCAATCTTAATTTCTTGCCATGTGGCAGCTCAAGGGTCTGTCATTGCTTCCAAGTTGCTGTGCAACCAATTGAGAACTCTAAGAACTCATATGCAAAGCCAACTATAATTGGAATGGACACAGAAATAGTCAACACGATAGGTTATAAACCTCAAGTCGTGTGCTAGTGAAGAACTTTAGGTTTTACTCTTGATTAGTTCTTGAGACTTTCAAGACCTTTTAATACTCCCACTGTCCTCTTGACATATAAGACTCTCTTGTCAAATATTCAAGAGATAGTGTGGATTCTAATCAAGACAAACACTTCACACAATTGGCCTTAGTTGGTCTTTGTTTTATCCAAAACATCACAACTTACCAATTTCAAATGTACAAGAGTAGAAAACTTTTACTCTTACATTTGACAAGTGTTTTAAACCTTCTTTAAGACATGTCACTCAAGTTACAATCTTAGAGTATAACTCTAAGAATTGTTTTTGGAACGAAGTATAAATCATCTTCTTGATTTAACCACTTCAACAATTCATAGCTCCTCTTCTTAGCTACCAGAATGCACTTAGAGGATGAATTGTGATAAGGTCTCTTAATCATTAAGATGATTATATAACATGATACTAAAGTACTCTCCCATCTTTTCAGATTTGAGAAACTTTTATCTTTCTGCCTAAGTTGATTCTTCTTATTCGCTCTGCCATACATTGAAACCTTTTCCAATGTCTCAGAATTACACTTAAGGTTGTAAGTATAACGATATTTACTGAATTTTAGTAAATAATGACGAATAGTCTTAACGATTATTTGTGGTGGGCTTGATCAGTGCACAAAAATGTGTACTCGATCCTTTACTTGACTCACACATCCATGTGAACAAGTAGTTAGTCTTAATTTTTCCAATGCTTGAAAGTTCTTATTCATCATGATATACAACTTGCATGATTCCAAGTTTCTATCCAACTGAAACTTAGGTGATGAGAATCTTTCCTTATTTGGTAAATTTAGACACTACCACAAATGAAAGAATCAAATTCATATTTCCACTCTTTCTCTTAATGGAATCTTATAAGCAACAAAAGTTTTCACAAATGCCATTGTAAGGATATTTTAAAATAAATAAAATCAAAAAAAAAATTTCTTTTATTTTAAAACTTTGCGGAAAAACTATCCTTACAATGCAAAAGCACATGAAAACTTTGTTGTTATTTATTCCTAAGCAATATATCATAACTCTTAAGAAGTAGCTCAAGAATCCGATCTTCAAACTATGCGATAGAAATCCATCTATGCCATCAGATTCAGCATATTCTTTCTTTAAGTTTCTTCACTTTTTCTTTGATTCTTAAAACATCAACATGTGACCCAGTCACATCATGTATCAAGAATCTCAGAATAGAAACTTAGCAGAGTTAGATAGTGGACTTTACCCGAAGTAGAGTCAAACTTATTGACTTTAATATCCTTAGGTAAATTTGGCAGCTTCGCAACCAATGCCCCTTTCTTTGGCAATAGACCCTTGATAATGGGACTATCTCAGACTTAGCCGTTCTCTTTACCATTTGGTCAACCGAGTTGACTATGGTCGATCCCTTTCCATTGGGAAGAGAGAGCTTCACTGGATATCCAATGTCATCATTGTCAATGTCCATAAAGTTTTAGGAAATTGATCTTAGCAAATAGATAAGATCATTAAGGGTCTTGTCATAGTCTGTTTCATAGGAGTCCCAAAGGAACTCACTATGTGACTTAGAAAATAGTTGAGTCACCAACTTTCTCAAGACTTTGACACCCAACTCTCCCGGCTTGTCAATATGTGACTACATCTCCAAGATGTGATCACACATAGACCTTTGCTTGCCAATAGGGCTTGAATGACCTTAAACTTTTCAGGAACTTGTGGGTTAGGGAGAATAATTGGAGGAGGTGAAAGAAGTATGATTTCCATGGGACATCATCTTCATTTAGGAAAGCTTGTTTCAAGAGATTTGGGAAGATCATCTTTTGGAAGATATTCAAGAGAGTTGATTTAAAGTTCTTAATATAACACCCAATATGAAATATTAAGGCTAGGACCCAACAGCCTTTTTATAACTGGAAGAGGGATGCCGTAATCCAAGTTATAAAATAGTTGAAGGTAGGTAAATGACGATTTACCAATTTTCACCATGAAAAACAAAATATAATTAAGTTTTAATTGGATTTGAAACTCCTAGATCTTTTGAGATACATTGAACCTTCAATGGCATGTTTGAATCTCGATTGTGCCCTCTCAAGTTTGTGACTGGGATGCCGAGGATCACAAACAAGGTGTGAATAACCATGCAAATTGACTTGGTACCCTTAACTTTATCACCTAATCGATGTGTCGGTTAACCACACACGCTCCACCGATCTATAATAGAGTCAAGTTACCCTTTGCCACTCTTACTAGTCCTTATTAGTGTGTCGGTTAACCACACACGCTCCACTAATGACTTGGTAAGGTACAAAGTGTAATTTCATGGGTTAGCACCTTTTCACATTTTCCTAAGTAACTAATATTGGGAATGTACAAGTGTTTAGTTACTTAGTATTTATCATTAATACTTTTAATGAAGGGAGAATTATAGTCCTTTCCTATCCGTTCGGCTAACGACCCTCCACCAGTCAAGGAAGCGGTAGGTGAGAGTGGACACCCATTAAACTGCCATTTTATAGGCAGTAACCTTATACCCCCCTTATAGATCGGCTTCGTGAATGAGACCTACTAACGGTAAGATTGACTTTATCTTATACATATCTATATAATTAAAATTATAATAATAGTATAAGGGTTTGAATTTTAACTTTTAAAATTCTAAGGGCTTAACTTGGAATTAAAGTATTCATAAGAGAAAACTTTTCAAATTCCAAAACTTGAGGGCAAGTTTTGAAATTATTCAAAACTAATTAATTCCATAACTTATGTGTTTAAATTAGTTTTAATTAAAAAAAAACTCTTCAAGTTCCATAACTTGAGGACAAGTTATGGAAGACTTTAAACTAATAAAAGAATGTAACTTTTCTTTATTTTTGTAACTTATGGAATTAATTAAGGTTACACATTTTATTACTTAATGAAGTGACTCTTGAACCTCCATAACTTGAGGACAAGACTCTTCATTTTTGTAACCATTGCCAACTTTTATGAGTTTTATGAAACTTAAATGTGACTTTTCATATAACTTGAGGACAAGTTACAAAAACACATTTTAGAATCAACTCTTAGATTAAAATGGATTGAAAACACATAATCAATTAACTTTTCTATTAATCTAAGCAACTCATAAGAACAAGATAATTCAAATCAAACTTTTCCATGTAATTAGCCTAATCACTAAACTAATACAAAACATGAATCTATTGACAATTATCTTTGAAATTGGATTAGTATGAATATTACCACATCAAAAACAAGTTTATAAGTTCAAAAACATCTTAGGGTAATGTTTCTAGTCCATTTCTAGCCAAAAAAAACTCGAAAATATGTTGTCTGGGGCTCCTACTCGTCGAGTGTATCAACCTACTCGCAGAGTAGGATGATTTTCTTCATGGACTCGACGAGTTCATCAGTGGACTCGGCGAGTCCAGTGCCCAGAATGCCCGAAATTCGACTTTTTCAGCATTTTTCAGCAATTTGCATCAAGTATAATTGAAAACAAGCCTAGTCTCTGATACCACTGTTGGGTTTTGAGCATTCTAACACTCCTAAGTATACATGCAACCCTAAATACCTTGGATCTATGTTTTCTCTATTATACATGCAAATATGATTATCCAAGGTATTATCCTAACTAGCATACCAAAACATTGATACTAGGATAATAAAATAGATAGAATACATACCTTGTTGTTGTTGCTTGACTCCATGAAGCTTGAGAGCCTAGTGCCCCAAGTGTGACACCTCAAATGGTTCACACAACATCATGAACTCTTGGAATAACCATGAGAAGAAGACATACATGTTCAAATCGGCTAGCCCTCAAAATATGTATCACTAGTGCCAATTTCTTGAACTAAAGGGGTTCTTATATAGTGTGGCTATTAGGGTTACACCATGTAACTCATGACTTTACCCATTCCTTATGCTCCATGGGTTTTAACCTCCATGGAGTATCCATGGATCACCACATGGGTTAAACCCAACATAAAGGAATCTTGGATCATAAGCCCACATATATAAGAATGAATGATTTACACAATCAATCCCCATATATTTAATTAGTCTCTTTTTGATCACTAAATTAAGTCCAAATTAATTCTTGATCAATACTAATTAAATAACATGATTTCATATCAATATATTAGAACTTATAATATATTAATATGTCACAAAATGTCTTTTCCTCATAAACGGTCTATCCAAATGTTCTGATGCCATGCAACCCAAATGGACCATGCCGAGTCGGGCCAAGTACATACCAATTATAGTTATGGACTTAGACACTAATCCAACACAAAGCTCGCTCCCGAAACTTGGCGGTGATCTCCGCCACAGTCTCGGTGGTCTGCTGAAGGTCATGAAACTCCCTTACAAGCCATTGCACCTCAATGGCTGGTGCAAACTCCAAGTCGAATCGCCGAACAAACTCGGCCCAAGTCATCTCACCCACACCGGCTGCTCCCACCTGACTCGTAACCTCGCCCCACCAATCTCGGGCCCTGTGTCTCAGCATACAAGAAGCAAATCCCACTTTTGTCGCATCTGGGCAAGAACTCGTGCGCTGGGCGTTCTCGATATCCGCCACCCAGCGTCGACTAACAATGGGGTCCCTGGCCCCGAAAAACTTCGGCGCCCCACACGCCTTGAACTCCCGGAACGAGGGAGTTCGGGCCCCAATCTGGCACGCAGCAATCTCATATCTGAATGATCTCAGTCTCTCCTCCATGATCTTCATAATGCCCTCCTTGACCGTCCCAAAAATAACTGGGGTAGCGTCAAGGATGCCCCTGGTAACCTCTGTTGCAATAAGCTCGCACAGCCTCTCATCACCCACATCGGTAGTGTCGCCCGATCCATTCACGGATCCAGATCCCGATCCTGATCCCCCTGCTCCAAATCGTGTCACCACCATGCCGAACTGAAATGTCATAAATCATAACGATCAGGATTCCCATAAAGGGATCTCCCGACACTGGTCCTCCTTGAAGTCGTCAGATCTAACATTGGTTCGGGTACGGGTCCTGTGCTTTCAGTATTATGGGCCCAATACTACCTTCCACACCTACATGTACCTTTCCCCAATGCTCTACCTGATGACCCCAATTCGTCCCAAAACCAAACCATATTCCACGAACTACCGCATACATCAATCTCAGACTGTCCTAAGATTTGCTCTACTCATATTAATCAGACCAATCATAACAGGTTGCCTTTATGCATGCAAATTATACACAAAAAAGGATTAAATAGACTTTCGAATAAAAGATTCTACCCTAGGACCACAACCAGACAAGGAACAGGAAATAAGGCCAAATCAATCATTCTAAGGCTATAAGCTTCTAACCGTATATAATTTTGAAAGCATACACATAGCAAGTTCCATACGATCATCAAAGCTCAAATATCAGAATAACATGACTATCACGTTGGGGAACTACTTACTTGGCTCGGCTGATTACGCGTTTCGCACTCTCATCTTTTACTTTCTTTCAAAAGCTTTTTATGTCATTTTGAAAACAATTTTACCATTTCCTTAGTTTGAGTCCTAACACACCCGAGAGTATGCCCGAATCCCTCAAACCAAGGCTCTGATACCAACTTGTAACGACCCAATTTTCAAAGTAAATTTTTCATTTTAGAATAAGTAAACATATTCCCATACATTAAGAAATCCAGTTATAATTGTTTTCAAAACATAAGTCAAATACAACTTTTATTCCAAACATCAGAGTGTCCCATAAAATGTCAGTGAGAGAGTGCACGTCGCGCCATCACGCTTTGCCCTTGCCCTTAGGATCTGAAGTACCTGAAACCATAAACAAACATGTAAGCACGAAGCTTAGTGAGTTCCCCAGAGCATACCCCACACACAAACCACATAACACGTTAGCTATAAAAGCTACCTCTACCACATAACACATGTCAATTAGCTATAAGCTACCTCTACCACATAATACATATCAATTAGCTATAAAGCTATCTCTACCACTAGCCGCAAGGGCTATCTTTACCCTTAGCCATAAAGGCTATCTCTACCATTAGCCCTGAAGTCTATCTCTACCACTAGCCCTGAAGGCTATCTCTACCGTTAGCCCTGAAGGCTATCTCTACCACTAGCTGTAAAAGCTATCTCTACCACATATCAATGCATAACAATGCCACACACCTCTACACAGCAAGTATACCAACTATCATAAAATGGTCCGGCCTTGGTGCCTTAGACCCGTTGGTATGGTGAGAAGACTCACCTCGAATGTAGAAGCTTCCTGGAGAAATCCTCAGCTGCTACCCTGCCCACTTCTTATCGGACCCCGACCCGATACCCGACGGGTTTCTTATCGGGTTTCTTATCAGGGCGCCCCGTCGGGGCTAAAACTTTCCCCGAACTCGACCCTAAACCCGAAACCCGATAAATACCCGAAAACCCGACCCAAAAACCCGAAATGTGGCAGAAAAAATTAGGTTTCAACAATTCTAAATAAGAACATCAAAAATAAGTTTCAAGAGTACAAAAATCAGCTTAGGGTTCAACCAATGTAATATCAAATTCAACAATTCTACACAGATTAGGTTTCAACAGCACAAAAATCAGCTTCACAGTACAAATAAGCACAAATTCTAAATAAGAACATCAAAAATCAGTTTCAAGAGTACAAATTAGCAAAAAGTCAGATTCAAACAGTTCACATAAGCTCAAATCCGAAATCAGAAAATCAGAAATCGATTTCAAGAGTACAAATTAGCACAAAATCAGATTAACAGTACAAACAAGCTCAAATTCGAAATCAGATCAATAAGAAAACAGAAATCAGTTTCAACAATGTATTTGAAGGGTGAAATGTCAACTAGTGGCATCGATTAAAGAAGAGAAGAGAAATCAGATCAACATGTTATCAATTTCAAGAAAGAACGAATCAGAGGTCCAATTTCGAGTTTGATTGCGATTTTTTCTTGTGCTTGGCGTCGATCGAAGAGAAGAAGAGTTGTGCGTCGATTGATTAAAGAAGAGAAGGGTCGCAGGTCGCTGCTTGCTGGACGCTGTTTGCTAGACAATGGTCGCTGGTCGCAATAGCTTCCTATTGATCGACGATGGTGTACTCGATTAGTTGACTTCGATGAAAATGAATGATGAAAACGATCGACCGATCATCGGACCATAGCTGAAAATTTGATTTTGTCAATTTGAAATAATGAGTTGGCTGGAAGTCTGGAACCTAGAAGAGAAGCGTGAATGTGTGATTTTAGGGTTAGTCTTCCAGGGGCAAAAGTGCAATATGTATATATATATATATATATATATATATATATATATATATATATATATATATATATATATATATATATATATCAGGGTTTCTTATCGGACCCCGACCCGATACTCTACGGGTTTCTTATCGGGTTTCTTATCAGGGCGCCCCGTCGGGGCTAAAACTTTCCCCGAACCCGACCCTAAACCCGAAACCCGATAAATACCCGAAAACCCGACCCAAAAACCCGAAATGTGGCAGAAAAAATTAGGTTTCAACAATTCTAAATAAGAACATCAAAAATAAGTTTCAAGAGTACAAAAATCAGCTTAGGGTTCAACCAATGTAATATCAAATTCAACAATTCTACACAGATTAGGTTTCAACAGCACAAAAATCAGCTTCACAGTACAAATAAGCACAAATTCTAAATAAGAACATCAAAAATCAGTTTCAAGAGTACAAATTAGCAAAAAGTCAGATTCAAACAGTTCACATAAGCTCAAATCCGAAATCAGAAAATCAGAAATCGATTTCAAGAGTACAAATTAGCACAAAATCAGATTAACAGTACAAACAAGCTCAAATTCGAAATCAGATCAATAAGAAAACAGAAATCAGTTTCAACAATGTATTTGAAGGGTGAAATGTCAACTAGTGGCATCGATTAAAGAAGAGAAGAGAAATCAGATCAACATGTTATCAATTTCAAGAAAGAACGAATCAGAGGTCCAATTTCGAGTTTGATTGCGATTTTTTCTTGTGCTTGGCGTCGATCGAAGAGAAGAAGAGTTGTGCGTCGATTGATTAAAGAAGAGAAGGGTCGCAGGTCGCTGCTTGCTGGACGCTGTTTGCTAGACAATGGTCGCTGGTCGCAATAGCTTCCTATTGATCGACGATGGTGTACTCGATTAGTTGACTTCGATGAAAATGAATGATGAAAACGATCGACCGATCATCGGACCATAGCTGAAAATTTGATTTTGTCAATTTGAAATAATGAGTTGGCTGGAAGTCTGGAACCTAGAAGAGAAGCGTGAATGTGTGATTTTAGGGTTAGTCTTCCAGGGGCAAAAGTGCAATATGTATATATATATATATATATATATATATATATATATATATATATATATATATATATATACATATATATATATATATATAAATATATATTCGGGGCGGGGCAGGCACTCCCCACTCCCAGCCCCGAACCCGAAAAAAATACCCGATAAGGACCCGATACCCGACCCAACACCCGATAAGAGCGACCCGACCCGACCCAAAAACTTCGGGAATCGGGTTTTCCCGTCGGGTTCGGGTTTTTTTGCCATCCCTACGCTGGGCGTACTCTTGTGCCAGCCATCTTGCATGCATGGGATCTTCTTGTGACCAATTTCCATTAGGGGCTAGAATTGACAATAGCTTCAAAGTGTCATAACTCCTTCATTCTAAGTCCGTTTCCGAGGAACTTTATATCCACGGAAAGGTGGCGGGAAGCCTTATGCTCCCATCGACGCCTCCAAGTCTAAAACTTTCCGGATAAAACCTAAGACCCATAAAAGACTGAATCACCCCTACCCTTTGGTCCTCGAGACCCAACCGAGTACTTTCAAACAAGGTGTTACATAGCTCTTTTCGCGAATAGTTTCTTACGGGAAAATAGTTATTAGATTTTATTATTAGTTATTATGCAATAAAAAATTACCACTTTAAATAATATATTTATGTTTAGACCTTATATTTATATTGTTTATTTATAATTTATACTATTTATGTAAATTAATTAATATCGGTGTCTAGTTTAAGAAATGTAAATTAATTTATATACATGAATTTAATATTTTAAATTTTTCATTTTGCTTCAAATTGAATTTCTTAATAACCTTCCATAATTTAAGTCTTCAAACTTTTGGAAAGTATTATTACTTATTATTTATGCATAATTGATTTGTACAAAAAACTTTATAATTTATACCTCTTAAAATTCAAGATATGACTAATATGCTTTATAATATAGTATAAGATATCTATTTATTTATATGTCCAGCAAAATTGAGTAGCCCATTGTTTTAGCCCAACAGCCAATTACAGCTCATTTAGATCAAAACCTAATTTTTTTAACATCCCATTCACAATAAAAAAAAAACACATATTTGTATCTCTTGTAAGATTTTAGGGTCTTAGAATATCAATTAACTTGGATAATTTTTGGGATCATGATTGCAATCACTTTCTAAAATCTGTGATTTCGACCCTTATGCATGGGGTATCACAAACTCTGATTTGGGATAATCTGTCACTCCCCCAAACCGAAATGGCGGAAACGTTCGGGGGTGGATGACGTCATATGTAGTATCACAACAATTGCATCATAGTAATCAAAGTAAACACAACCATTACATTAAATATATATAAAAAGATATTTACATCTGTTTGATTCATATTTATATACATCAAAAGTAGCAAAAAGACATGACTCTATACGCTTCGTCTTCTCAAAAGTCTGCTGAGGTACCTGTCTACTGATTTCCTGAGAATACAAGTGGTTTTGAAAAGAGTATCAGCATTAAGCTGGTGAGTTCATAAGCATGTTTTGTAATGAAATCCTGTTAATGAATCATTGAAAAATGTTTACATGTTTACAAGAAAATCCAATATTTTCTAACATATGACTTTGTTATAATGTTCCATAAAGTACTAGTTTGATTGCTTGTTTACCACCAGATGAATTGTATAAGATTGTTTTGAATGTAAAACCCCTTTTTGTAAGAAAAACCCTGGCTATCACCAGTATGTATAGTAGTTTCATTACTTAAAATAAAACTATAAGTTAAAATCCCTGGAATCATCCAGTATAATATATGGTAGTTCTATTAATTAAAATAAAACTAAGGAAGAATAAAAATCCCGTAAACAAAAGGTTAGTTTATACTATTGTGAGTCGTATAACCATGTTTGATATGACCTAGAGACCTTTACGGCGTTCTTCAAGTGTCGGATATATGACATTTGTCACCCCAGGTATGCATGCCTAACTGTAGCTAGCAGTTCAGGTGTGGGATTGTTAGTCCCGAATAGATCTATTCACAAATCTCACGCTCTCCCTCCAGAAGACTCTGGTTATGCTATGATAGGATTTAGTTCGGTACACCAAAGGGTACAATTTTGAAGTAGAGTCTCACAATTTTGTATAATCTAGTTTACATGAAGTTCTGTATTGATCTATTGTATTTAAACCCATGTGTATACTTTATAGAGTAATAATTATACTTAAATAATTATGTAATAAAGTATCCTTGTTACTTGAGAATATCATAAACTAAGTCTGTCATAGTTTATATGTTTAGCAATGTATAAGCTCTGAATTTGTAATACTGTATTTTGAAACCCCAAACTATACCTACTATAGTTTGCATGAATATTATGTATTTGGTTCATGGATTGATCTGAAAACTATGCAATTTGGCAGTAAGTCGAAAACATCCCTTATGCTCAGCATAATACAAAAGGGATAAAATATCTAGATATTTTATGAAATGTAGAAACCGTATGACTATATCCATTGCATCAGTTTTAAGTGGTTTGAACTCCTTTTGTATAAATTCACAAAATCATTTGTGTTTGGCTTGTACTCTCCCCCTAAAAACATTAAAACCATAAAAGCATAGGGATATGAAATCACTGTTGGTTGCGTGAAATGTCGGACAACGAAACTGGAAATGAGGTCCCTCGGGTTGATGTACGCGGCACTTAACGGGATCCTAATAACAATTAAATACATATATGTATTTTATTAGCGAAACCATTATTTATAGTGTTGGAAAAACACTTGCTTTTGGTTTAGGAATGTTACCAGGACTCGATTGAATCGGAGAGAGCGGGTTTTCAACCAAGTTCACCACTTAGGAAGGTTTGCGGCCGTGAAAGGGATTACGGCCATGAACTGTTCTCGGCCGTGAACAGCCCCTTGAAGGGTTTACGGCCGTGAACGGTGTTCTTGAAGGAAATATGAATTTTTGAAGGGTTCACGGTCGTGAACGGTTTGCGGCCCTTGAAGGTTTGAAGTTTTGAAGGGTGTACGGCCATGAACTCAAGAACAACTATGTTCGATCTTGATGAAAAACGAATGTTTTGATGCTCCACAGCGAGTGTCAAGGTAGATAGAGTGGTAGATGAAGAGAAATCTTATGTCTTCTTGTGTTTTCGGGTGATGACTTTTAGAGAGAGAGTGTGTGTTCGCGGCCAGAAAAGTATAAATGAGGGTAGGAGTCACGTATATATAGCCTGAGAGTATGGTCGGTGGAAGGGCCCAGCCGTGAACGGGTTTACGACCGTGATCGGGTTCACGGCCGTGAACACTAGTCAGGTCGGAGACTGCTGATTTTTCGAAGGACACTCGGGTTTTTCATGCGATTTTGGTTCCGACTCATATATAAAATTCAATTATATAACTATAATGATTTTCCAAACCAAAGGAATTTGACGGAACTCAATAAAATTCAAATTTTTATTTGACGGAATCGGGTTAACATTAACGGAAAAAAGTTCGGGTTGCCACATAATCCAAGAAATACAATTTGTAAATCAGGTCACTTTCAAATTCGAAACACAGAAAAAAAAAATATACCTTGTTGTTTTGTGTTCTTAAGAGATAGAACAAATCAAAATATGATTTTCGTGTATATGAGTTCCCAACCTTTTTCTGGAACCAGAGAAAGGATCTTATACTGGAGGGAAAAAGAGGTTATAGCGGTTGCTAGGGGTGTTGATCGGGTAATTTTTTCGGGTTTCGGGTAATTCGGGACGGGTAATTCGGGTTTTTCATGTTAAAAAAATACCCGTTACCCGACCCAAATTAAATTCGGGTAATTCGGGTTTGGGTAATTCGGGTATCGGGTCGGGTTTGGGTAATTCGGGTATTACCCGAAATATATAATTTTTTTTTGAATTTCACCTGAAAATAAATTTAATGAAATAAATACGTCGTGCTTAATTAGTCTTGTTTATATAAACAAACGAAACATAAACGAAATTACTCAAGCTTTGAACATTGAGATTTTTTAGTCAATAATACCTGAGATATCAAGTAATTTTTTAACAACTTAATCTAATCTAATAAAATGTTAAAAAAACAAATACTTAAAGATCTTAATTTAAAAGTTTAAAATGTTTAAGATAATTGTAGCCATAAGTTTTGTCATGTTCTGAAGTTTCGTCAAGATAATGAGTTTGGTAGTTGCAATAAAAACTATAATCTAGAAAACAGTTAAGTTTTAAAGAACATGATGATATATAAACAATTACTTTTAATATTGCTAGTGTCATATTGTCATAATAAAAGAGACCCATGTTTTACAATAATGATAGTTAGTTTAAGCGAGATCAAATACCTGCTACAGAGTACAAGCTTTACGAAAAAAAGGAATTTTTAAAATAATTCGGGTAATTCGGGTATTCCCGAAATTCCCGAAACCCAACAAACGTACCATTTACCCGACCTGAAAAAAAATCGGGTTACCCGATTACTCGATACCCGATTTACCTGGCCCGATTTACCCGATACCCGAAAAAAATGGGCGGGTAATTCGGGTATCGGGTATTTTCGACAGGGCTAGCGGTTGCTTCCAGATTTGGCGCCAAAACTGGTAGTTATGAGACATAACTAACGCTTGCATCATCAAGATGTCATCAGGAGCGTTTTGGCAGGAACCACCACCAGGGGCTCTGCCCCTTGGACCCCGTTAGGGTGCTGACCCCGCCAAGGGGCTGCACCCCCTTGGAACCCTACACCCAAGGGCGCTGCCCTCGGACCCTTGTATTCCCGAGTTCACAATTATCACACCGAGTGTGCACCACCGCACCTTCAAGCTCGGTTAGTAAATGAAGCTCAACCTATCTCAATATTAATAATAATTGCACCAAAATATGTTGATAACACTAAAATCACCAAGTCGTCGGACCATCGAAGCTACCAAGGTGTCGCCGCCCTGCCAGACCACTAAAGCTACCAAGTCGTCGCCGTCGTCGGACCACCCTAACTAAGAACTCACCACCTTTGTCTCCCTCTTTCTCTCTCCATTTCACAATCAAAAAACACATGTCTATCTATCTATCTCTGTCTCTCGATAGAAATGCTGCCAAGTCGCCCGACAACTAGAGCCACCAAGGCGATGCCGCCTCGCCGGACCACCCTAACTACCTACTCGCCACCTCACTCCATTTTTTCCAGCAACCTCTAGAGGAGTGAACAATGCGATTTTTTGGTGTGTGTGTGTGTATGGATTTTGATTTCAGATTGGTGTGGGTGTGATGTGTGCTTTTTCACAGAACCATCTTTTTCCGGCAAGGTGCGTGTATGTGTTTGGTGTGAGTGTGTGTATTTGGTATGAGTGTGTATTTTTGTTTGAAAATTTAAAATTGACAGTTTTTAAAAGATTTCTGAAAAGTAATATAAAAAGATGATTTTGGGAACATAAATTTATTGAAAGAAAAAACCTATAAAAAATGATGAAAATATGCTACCATTGGAAATAGGGTCCGCAAGGTCAATACGAAGGATTTAAATTTTTAGACTGGTGTGCGCAATAGGTAAAGTTATTGTTCATTTTCTAGTGATGAACTTTGAAGTGGCACAAATTTCTTTACCAAAAAAAAAAAAAAAAATTCACTCTCCACGCAAATACCATCCATCATTAAACCATCATATATTCACTACCCATGGAGCCCATATCCAGGCCCAAACACACCATCAAGCCTCTGGCCTCCATGAGTAGTCGGAAGAAACCCATCATTGCCCTTTGAGGCTTTGACTATTTCTTGTTTCATGGATGTTAGTTATTCCACCTCTAGCCTAGCTCCATTTTCTCTATGTTTTTTTTTCTAGCTATTAGCCTCTTATTTAAATGCATTGTAACGTTGCTTTTGGGAATATGATTAGAAAAGGGGTCGGCTAAATGGACACCCCATTTTACCATTTAGACACCCTATGTAATTTTTAAGGTATTTTTATTAGTTAAAATTACATTGTTTTTTGAAAAGATGATTAAAAATAGTTACCTATTGGTTGACTTTTGATAAAGATGTCTATAGGGTGTCTTAATAGCAGCACCCGAAGAAAATTGCTCCAAATGCCCTTCTCTTTCTCTACTTCTTGGGAGACTATTCATCTCAATCCGGTTACTATTAGTTCTCCTTTAAAAGCGTTGCTTTTACGGGTCAAATATGAAGTATGAACTATTAATTGTAGCGAATAATATATTCCTCTCTAAATACTTCTCTTTGGTGCACAAACCGTTTTTTCCAAATGAGATCAGTTTCGGTCAACAAAAGTCAAAACCGAATCGGTTTCAATCCTGTTTTTGATCAAAAGTATCAAAACTTATAGGGATCAGTTAGGGTCGCTTTAAAACCGGTTTGAAAAAAATATATTTTTCGTATTCTACAGGTGTCAGAATTTAATTAAACTTTAATGGTCGATCAGCAAACCGACAAATACATAAAACTTATCGGTATGACACGAGCGAGTGTATTTTCCGGGCATTCGGAACCGTTTATAGGGTTTAAAATTGCATTTTTCAACTTTTAATTCATAGAAAAGTATTTTTCCGGGATAGTATAAGTGATGAAAACCGGTCTTGGAAAACCTCTAAAATCTTGTATACATAACAAATTGAATAAATGATAGATGAAAACAATTTTTTTACTATATGAAAAATCAGCTTTTTATAGGTTTGGAAACCGGTTTTCACCCAAACCAGTTTCATGTGTTAAATCCTCAAACCGGTCTAAACAGACAAATAGGTTTCAAACCGAACCAATTTTATCCAAACTGGTTTCATTTTCGGATCGGTTTTGGTTTTCAAACCAGTATCCCATATGTTTGTCCTTTTTTTTTCCTTTTAAAACTGTGTTTCTTGATTCCCTCGCTATTAGACTTATGACACTCGAGGAGTATCTATAGAGGCATAATATTTGCACTTGGCTTTTACTTGTTTATTCTGAGTACTTGACTTGATATAACTAGTGTTTTACACTTCCTCCTACATACTATGTCTTTGGTTGCATTTCATGCTCTATGGAATCCTCTTCCAAAACTCAACAAAGTAAGCATAATGTACAAAAGAATATCAAGGCTGGAGTGCATTAATGAATATTAAAGTGCATTATTTATAACGATTAAAATTTATACCGCACAAAAACATTGAAATTTGCCAAACTATATTCTAAATCAAATTCCAAAGAAGTTAATAAGCTACCTTTTGTGTAATTTTGTTTGCGAAATATGTGGGAAAATGGTATTATTTGGATCAACTCTAGCTTGATTACAATAATTTTGCAAAAGTATTATTATTATATGGACCATTTTCTTTATACTTTTTAAACTTGTGAACATTCATCAAATAATAGTGTATGTTACATTTTTTGTCCTTGTAATTGGTTAACTTTTACAGATAACTTTTTTTTCATCTATAACATTTTTCCTCCATAAAATATATTTTTGTTAACAGCTCAAGACTCAAATCTATTCAACTATGCAAGTGACCATTTTCCCCCTACCTTCATCTTCATCCTCATCCTCAAGAACTTCTAAACTAAAAATTAAATAATTCATGTTTTACATCATTGCATAATTTCAGCAAACAAACAAAGAATGCAGAACCTTTAAAGCCTACAAACTACATGAACATATAGCAAGATTACCGAAAATAATCCACCTCTTAAAAGTGTTTTGACATATTACAACTTTGCTAAATAAGTAAATAACCCTTTTCCTGAATCATAAACCTCAAGAAAACCATAGTTATCACCTATAGTCCCACCACTTTCAATGCTTGTTAAACAAACCCCCAAATCTATACAAACACTTAAATTACATTTAAACCCCTTTCCTTGATCCAAACGTATACCCCAAAACAATATCAAATATCACCAACAACAATTTACGCACTTGCATTTGCATGAACAACACATGAAGCATCCGCATGAACCACAACCACATCTCAAACAATCAGGGCATTTCGGTAATTTCACATCCGGGCATTTCGGTAATTTCACATCCGGGCATTTCGGTTTCTTCCACCCACAGCTCGGTTTGCAACATTTCGGGCATTCGGGCTGCCCGATTTTTATGCAACAGAAACTACATGTGTTAGGGTTTGACTTTGACTTTTTTGGAAAGTGGAGATCGGATTTGATCTTTTTGAGTCGAGTTTTGGTCGTGATTGTTTCCATTTCATGTATGAATTGACAAAGATGGCGGATGTAATCAGGGTAAAGCTCTAAGTTACAATGACCACCCCCTTTTATCCATAATGGTTCATACGGGTCCTTTGCCATTTTCCATAATCCATTTCCATGTAGCCAATTCACTACATCATCTTCTGTTCCCTATTTCATTAAAAATGGTGTTAAAAAGACAAGTATGACCTTAAAATAAAAGATCATTGATCACAAGAATATATTCAAAACATCAACACAAATAAGTAAACACATTAATAAATCTTTGAAGAAGTCGAGGGAGGAACTTACATGTATCACAAGCGTAGGGCACTTCACCTTCCTGATTTTATTAACATTCTGCAATTGTCAAAAAAACGTAAGTACTCTAAAATTTCTTTTGGTCTAAAACTTGCCACCATTTTATCGCTATTGAAAGGCTCTTTATCAACTTTCGTATGACATGAAATGATAAAAGAAAGAACCATGTAAAGTAAAACCCCTACTTTTTGTCACATCAAGTGTCGTTTGGACTTTGGATAAATGACATTAAAAAAAAATATCCGAGAAAACGAATGTATACTTGGGGAAATAGAAGAAAAAGATAAACGAGGGCAAATCGGTAAAAAGTTGGAACTTAATTGTGAGAGCTTCTTTTAAAATAATTATTAAAAGATGAGATGATGAATTTTTGACCTTGTATATATCAAAGCAAAGTGTGCATTTCATATGACACACAACACGAAGGCCAGAAAGAATTGCACTATGAAGAACAACGCCTCTTAACCTCGGTAACCGGGCAGCTAAGTGAAGTGTGGGCCCACTTCCGACCGACTGCCCGTAAAGAATTATGTCTTCTTGGCTAACTCCATATTCGGTTTCAAGACACTCGTATACTGCCTCTATGTCGGCATATGTATTAACTTCACTTGGCTGAAAAATTAAAACAAATATTTTTAAGATGTAATGATGATTAAATATTAATATCTCACAATTCATTTGAATTACTATTATATTTAATGTTTTAGTACACAAATAAATGAAAATAAGATGTTTTAATACTCAAATAAATGAAAGTAGAATACTATAATAAACATATCTATGGAAGTATGTTTGTTGTTATTTCTTGGGGTTTTATGTAGAAAAGTCTTATTATTTTGGAAATTTTTTTGATAAAGTCTTAAATTTTCTTTTAAACAGAAAAGTCCTGATTATTTAATATTTTGCACAAATTAACGGAAAAGTCCTTTTTTTATTTTAACAAGGAAATGACATATTTTGTGATTTTCGGAAAATAAAAGGATTTTTCTGTTAAAAAAAAAGGATTTAGGATTTTATCAAAAGAAGTTTCAAAATATAACGTGATAAAAAAAATCTGAATCATTTATTGCCACGTGATCTTACTTTTTATCTCATACAACCTTTTTTTTCAGTTTAACACATAAAGTGCCCAAAAATAACAAGTCATCATTCAATAATTTCATACTCCATGAGATACCAATCGATATGCAATTCCCTAGAAGTTGATCCAAAGACTTTTACTTTTCATGGGATCTAAATTTTCTTGCAATTAAGTTATTTGGTTTCCAGTATAAATCGATATTTTATAAAAACAATTCGAAAGAGAACGTTATTTGGTTTCGAGTATAAATCGATATTTTATAAAAACAATTCGAAAGAGAACGTTAAGAAATTAAAGAAAAATTCATACTTTTCCAGTAGATGCCCCGTAGCCCGAGTAATCATACCTGTTTAAGAAAATTAAAAAATTTACAAACATCAATGATTATAAGACACCATTGAATGTGTAAAAGAAGTTAAGAAGCAGCCAAATTTGAAATTTCATACCCAAATTTTGATTGTTATTAGGCTAACTTTTTATAATTAAGGTGTACTTTATTAATCGATAATTTAAATTAAGCCGAAAACTTTTTGAAAAGCCAGATTTTTAGGAAGTGAACTTCTACTGTATATGAAATGACCCTAAGGAAAATCTACAGAACGTAATAAATGGGAAAGTAAATGTGAAAGTAAATAAAGACAACTATGAATGCAATAAAAATGTACAACTAACTTTAATTTTACATGTATCTTAATAATCAATTTTCCTTTCAACTCCATATTTAATTATCAAGATCTAATCTTTTTGACCTTAAAGAATAGAATATCTTATATCTAATGCAATTTAAGAGCTTTTACTATTTTGTATGAACTAAATATCAAAGGGTAAAAAAAGAAAGTTACGAAATTTTGTGACCCCATTTGGCAGAATAACACACTGCACAAAGACCACTATCTCTATCAAGATTCATCAGCTATTTCTTGGTTTTTTGTTCCTTCTTTATTCAGGTAAATGATCAGTAAAAACTGTTCATACTTTACAGATATAAAAAATTAAAGTGAAATTTTTGAAAAACTTTAAACACAATCGGAATACTATGACTATTTTAAACGATACAAATCTTGTAAAAATAATTTTAAAATTTAGAAAAAAGAAACCTTAAATTCTTACATAAAGTTAAAAACTTTGGCAGAAAAGGGGGAAGTGTGCAATTCACCAACCCTCGTGGGATAAGGACATTTCACATCGACAAATAGTTAATGCATTCATATCAATGCAAATCTTGAAGAAATAAAAAATAAAAAAATAAAAAATAAAACCCATTAACATTACATCAAACAAAATTACAAGCTAAACAAAATCAAGATCATACCTTAAAAAGGTACAAATTTAAAGAAATGTATGGAGTTTAGACACAAAGACAAGCAAAACCGAGTATGATTCAAGAATTTGGGAAACATAGAACAAAAAGAAATTAAAACCCCATAAAAATAGAGACACAAAAGGGAAGATTGAGTAAATAATTTCTATAAAAAAAAAACAAAAATGAAGTATAAAGTACACAACTACACATATTCATGGATAAAGATTAATAAGAAAAAGAAAGAACAAAGAGATATACGGACCCCATGAGATTGACTCGAAGATTAGCTTTGAGTTGAACAAAAAGGTCAAATAGTTGACCTAAATCAGCAGCATTGCCATGAGAATAGAGGAGTGTGAGTCTTGCATATGGGTTTTTCAGGTAAAAAGCTACGATCTTGTTGCCACTTTTAGTATCTAGTGACAATACATCAAGTGAGCAGCCGCCGCCACCGGCGTCATCGACGCCGCCGGTGAGGGGAATGGAGGAGGAGGTGTAGACAGCAATTTGTTTTCCGTCATCACATTTCTTGATCTGGTAGGTTGGGGGAGATGGAGGAAAGAAGGCGAATTTCGCAGCCAGATGAGAGATAAGACAACCCATTCGCCACCCCCGATAAGATACTCGGTCCAAACCCAACTCATGAATGCATGTGTGACGTTTTTATCTATACATACATGTATTTTGAAGCGATTTGAGATGGGTTTTCTGGATTTCTTTAAGAAATGGATATATCTAAACGGGGTTTGAAGTAATTTTGAAATGAAGAGAGATGGAGAGAGAAGGAGATGTGAGTTGGATACCCTCTTTTCGCTTAAAGATTTTCAGAACATAGAAGTAGAAAGGAGGAGGAGGTTTTCCGGCAAACGGGGTGGCGGAGACCGAGGAGATATAGAGAGATGGTGGGGACAGAATATTAGTTTGAAAGAACTGAGCTTTGATGATTCATTGCTTGACTATGGGGGACTCTCTCTCTCTCTCTCTCTCTCTCTCTCATATGAAGTCCAACAAACGACATCGTTCTCTCTCTCTCTCTCTCACATATGAAGTCCAACTGAACGACATCGTTTGAGCTGTACGATAATAGCGTGCACCAATGAACAATACTTTGCCATGATTTCTATGCGGTATCAACTTGTAATATATGTGGGACATTATTTTAGAGAAATATGATTTGTAACTTTTTTATTTAATTTTTTAATATTTATTATTTATTATAGTATTTGTATTTTCTCTATTTGATAATATATTTACTTTATCTTTTTAGTCATATTTTACATTAAACTTTCATTTTTTGGAGTAATTAGTCAATATTTTTAAAAATTAAAAGTAAACTAAATATTTATATCGTCTTTTTTGTATTTATAACCATATTTTTTTTTAAATACCAATATTAAATATAATGTGTGTTTAAGAACATCAAATTAGATGAGAAAACTATATGAAATATATCAAATGATAATAAAGAATTTATTGTTGTAAAAGAAGTTTAAAAAGAATGATTGATTATGTGTGGTTATTAATTTTTGACAAAACTGCAAAAATGGTCCCTATGGTATGCATTTTTTTGGGGTTTTAGTCCAAACCTCGATTTTTTTGGATTAGTGGTCCTTTTGGACTAGTTTGTATGTGAAAATGGTCCCTGTGAAATTTGAAATGACTATAATACCCTTGCGGTATTTATTTTTCATTTTCTTTCATTATTTTAAAATCTAATACTATTTATTTAATTATTTTAACAATTAAAAAATAATAAAGGACCCACCTCTCTCTCTCTCTCTCTCTCTCTCTCTCTCTCTCTCTCTCTCTCTCTCTCTCTCTCTCTCTCTCTCTCTCTCTCTCTCTCTCTCTCTCTCTCTCTCCTGCCTGTACGAAACCATTTCCCAGTTCATCTTCTCCAACCAAAGAACATGATTGCAGCCCCAAAACATTAATTATGTTCATAAAACAAAAATGATGGAGGACTCAATCAAATTGATTAGATAAATCCAAGATTTTTAACTGGGTACTACTCATGGATAATACTTTAACTCCACAAACCAACTTCTGGTTCTTAACAGCAAACCCCTTATAGCTTTGAATTCGAAGGCAAAATCAGATCTTGGTTATGCACAGATAACGAAGGCAAAATGGAGTCCTCACAAAGTAGCTTAACAACAATAACACCAGTACACGACATCAGAGGAGGTATAATCGAAATCAGAGACCAGTTCTTCCTCATCCAAGACTGTTGATCGATCAAAAAGGAAAACGAAAATAATAAGGGGGAAATCGGACATACAGGGGCCGCAAGAGGTGACGGGGCTGGTCGGAGATGACCTACAGAAGCAACAGCCGACGATGACGGTGGTTCATAGCAGCGGCGACGATGGTGGAAGGGGATGCTCCGGCGGCTTCTGCTGCTTCGTTTTCTCGTTCCGGTGAGCTCAATGAAAGGGAGGGTAGGGAGGAATGAGGGTTATGTTCGGTGGTGATTTTTAATCGAGAGAGAGTGAGAGAGAGAGGTATAAGGTGGGTATCGGTGGTGGTGGGTCACGAGTGGAAGGTGGTGTTCGGTGGTGTTCGGTGGTGTCTGGTGGTCACAACAACCGCAATGGAGGTGGTGATTGGGTACAAGAAGAAGACACAAAATTTTCATAAGTTAGACAAAATTATTGTTTACTCCATATGTACAGAGAGAGAGAGAGAGAGAGAGAGAGAGACCCATTTTATTATTAATAAAACATTAAATTAAATAGAAAAAATATAAAAATATATATCAAGAGGGCAATTTAGTCATTTCAATTTTCACAGGGACCATTTTTATATACAAACTAGTCCAAAAGGACCACCAATCCAAAAAAAGTCGGGGTTTGGACTAAAACCTCAAAAAAATGCATACCACAGGGACCATTTTTGCAAATTTGTCTTGATTTTTTAATAAACAAGCTCTATAGTAAGTTAAAGACAAAACTGCAAATTTGGTCCTTGTGGTTTGGAAAAATCTTTGGATAGGGTCCAAAAAGTTTTCGGTTTGCACAGAAGGTCCAAAATCAAGTTTTTTCTGGGTTTTTAGTCATAAACTTAGGAAATTTTTGTATTTTTTGTCCATGAGGCACTTGAATTGACTGTTTTGCCCTTTAAATTTCTTTTTTGTATTTTTTATATTTTTATTTTATAAATATTAATGCAAAAAAATGAATTAAGTTGGCTCACCCATCTCTCTCTCTACCCACCCCACCGGAGCCCTCCCTCCTTCTCTCTCTTCCTCCTCCTTCTTCTCCTCCTCCTACCCCTCCTCCTCCTCCTCCCCCCCCCCTCTCTCTCTCTCTCTCTCTTTCTCTCTCTCTCTCTCTCTAAACATAAACACACCTGCAACTCCAAATACACACACACAAAACGAACTCGAACACATACCAACATCAAACCCATCACAAAATCCATAATAAAAATGAAGCGTAAACATTGATTACTATAATAAAATAGCTCTAATCTTTCAAAATTAATATCGATGCTCCATCAAAACTTCATCTCAAATCAGAAACAGAATTATTCAACATAATAATTCAATCAAAATATCGTTTTACATATTTGACCCACAACAATCCAACACAAATATCATCCGAACACGGAATCAACTGAAATCCGGAAAAATACCCAAGAACATTTCAATGGAGAAAATCTTAAAAATTGGAATAAACATAAAAATCGCAGAATCAAAAACTACTTCCCTGAAAACACGTCAGAGTTTCAAGATTTCTGAAAAGTATTGTCATAAGTATCATTCTGATTACTTAGAAGAAGAAAACGACGAACCTGTAGGCGAAGAACTCTTGAACATATTTGATTTCAAACTTCAACCCTAAGACAATCAGATTAAAGCGAGTTGCAAGAGTTCTGATGTTGGATTCGGTCGTATTATCATCTAGGGTTTGGGAAATCGGGTTTGTTCTTTGTACTCTAGCCTGGGGAGATGGAATTGATCATGAAATTGGGAAGGTAAGATGAGCAGGAGAAAGATGAGTTGTTGCATATTAATTGGGAACTGAGGATGAACAAGGAGCAAGTCGATGTGCTTCTTTCATCATGTGTGTGAGTGTGTGAGGGGTAGATGGTTCTACCGACGATGGGTATAAAGAGGGGTGTGGTAGTGGTGGTGGTGAAATTAGGATGTTGAACCAGACTCTGACGAGGTCGTTGTTTACTCCGACGAGTATGTTGTCGAACAAGTAAAGAGTCTTGAGACTCCGGCAGCTCCCAAGCTCACCTGGGATTTTTCCGATGAGTTTGATGGAGTTTAAAATCAAGTCTTGGAGATTTTCAAGGTTGCCAATGGAAGACGAGTTTGGGATGAGAAGTTCTTCGAGGGTGTGTGTGTGTATGTGTGTGTGTGTGTGTGAGAGAGATGTGGAGGTAAGTGGGTGGGGATAATTACTTTCTTTTCTTTTTATTTTTAAATTAAAATAGTTTTTTATAATTATGAAAATACAAAAAGAAAAATAAAGGGCATAGCCGTCTTTTCATGTTTTTTTGGACCAAAAACTCAGAAAACCCTTGATTTTGGACCTTCGCCGGAAACTTTTTGGAGCCTATCCAAAGATTTTTGCAAACCACAAGGACCAAATTTGCAGTTTTTTCTAAGTTAAACAAGTTAAATAGTTATAGACGCTTTAATAAGAAATAAAATCTAAAATATTTGATTACGTGTGGTTATTAATTTTATAATTATGCAACGTCATCTTTGTAATTATCTTAAACATAATTATAATGTCACTATTCATTTATGCGATACATAACAACACCTCTACAATTAAAGTAATAATGTAACCTTACGAGGATCCGATAGAACTAATTCATTTTGTAGAGATTTTCTTATTTAGATTGGAGTCTCATTTTAATATGGACATCGATGATTTCTACTAATTTAATGATATTAACCGCTAACAAGCCGTTTAAAAAAAAAAAAAAAATCTTGTAATATGACTTTGCAATTGATCTAACAACATGCAGTACTTTTGTAGATGCTATTTGATCATCTACAACTAGGGCTGTAAATGAACTGAACGTTCAACGAACTGTTCGTGAACCATTCGGTGGGAAGTTCGTTTATTTAATAAACGAACGAACATGAACACAGATTTTCGTTCGTTTAGTTAAACGAACGAACATGAACAATGGTCTCGTTCGTTCAATTATGTTCGTGAATGTTCGTTTATGTTCTTCGTTTATGTTTGTTCGTGTTCGTTCATATAAGTTCATTTTATCTTCATATATGTTTAATTGTGTTTGATTACATTACTATATTATATGTTCATTTATATTCATATATGTTTGTTTATCTTCGTTTGTTTATATTCGTTTAGCATGTTCACGAACATAAACGAACGAACATGAACAATGTAATTTGTTAAACGAACGAACATGAACAAAAAAACTCTTTCATTTAACCGTTCGTGTTCGTTCATTTGTTCGGTTAACTTAAACGAACGAACATAAACAAGTCTCGTTCGTGTTCGTTTGGTTCGTTTACAGCCCTATCTACAACTGATACATCATATATGTATATACATTGAATTCGCATAAAATTTTGGTGTGGTTCATCATCCTATTTATTAAATCATTTTCTACATAAAAGAATTTATATTTTTATAACACATTGATTTTCTTATTTTTTCTAAACTTAGTATATTATTTTGTCATATTCATTTTATAAAATATATTATTAAACTTGATTGAATTTTAATATATATATATATATATATATATATATATATATATAGAGAGAGAGAGAGAGAGAGAGAAAGAGAGAAAGAGAGAAAGAGAGAGACATAGAGGTAAGTTCAATTGAGAAAATAAAACATGTTAAGAATAGAAAATCGTTCTCAACCAATCATTTATTTTTTCCGCAAAATGTTTCGGTGTACCGGGCCGACGGATGATGAGTATTAATATAATTATAAGTGTATTCATATATGAATACATCACCTCCCCTCAACCACCAAACACCATCACCGCCGCCACCAACCAGCACCGTCACCTCCGCCACCACCACCACATCCACAACCATCCACCACCAACAACCGCCGCCTCCACCACCACCCACCGCTGTCATATTCATATATGAATAATCATTTCCGCGATACTTGTTCATAAACATAGGGAAATCTACAGAAAAGTCTCAAACTTTTGAGAAAACATTCAAAAAAGTCCTAAAAAAATTTTGAACAGAAAAGTCTCAATTATTTAACATTTTGCCCAAATTAACGAAAAATATCTTTTTTAAATTTGAACAGCAAGTGATAGATTATATGATTTTCTCAAAATAATGAGACTTTTTTGTTCAAAATTTCTTATAAGACTTTTTTGAAACTTTTCCCAAAAGTTTAGGATTTTTCTGTAGATTTCCCAATATACGCATTCATATATGAATACACTTATTTATAAGTACACATAAATGAATATGATCTGTTCCGTCGGTCCGGTACACTGGAGCGCTTAAGCGGCAGATTCGAAATGAATGGTCCAGATTCATTCTCTCGTTCTCAACCTTCTTTTTCTCAATTGAACTCTCATATATATATATATATATATATATATATATATATATATATATATATATATATATATATATATATATATATATATATATGATTTAGTACACCAAATAGTTTATCTAAAAAAACAATATATATATATATATATATATATATATATATATATATATATATATATATATTAGAAATTTTCTTTTAGATAAATTATTTAGTGTACATTATATTAATGCAAAAAATAATGGTGATTCAATTCCAACCAATCTTTAAAATAATGTTTTTAAGAGGGCTCAATATTTGACTTGCATATTTGGTATTAAAAGAGAGCCAACACAAAAATGACGTTAAATTTAAAGGTCGGTTGGAGGATTCTTGGTCTCCAAAACACAAAAATGGTGATTTTTATCGGATGATTGGAGTTGCTTTGAAGCAAAGTCTAACGTTAATGTAACGCCCGCAACTTCAGGCTAGACAATTAATATATAATATGTGATAATTATTATAATTTAAACCCTTGAATAGGGAGATCGTTAGTATTACGCGTCGCTGACTACATATTATAAGTCTTTTTAAAGAGTTTATCGATGAGCGATAAAACACAATTTTGATAGAATGTTATTTAGGATAAATAATTTTAGCCAAAGTTGTAGTAGGTGTAACAATGATTCAATACATATAAAGAACTCTGAAATCCGACATCATATAAAGAAGTTATGCTTCTTCGAAGTTTTGCGATTAAACCGACACAGCTATGCGCGTCATAAAAAGTGAATTTTAGATTGGTTGCTTATTAGCCTAAGCAATCTAAAAAATCCGAAGTAATCGTAAAATCGAGAGCGTGCATATAAAGAACACCTAAATCTGATTTCATATGATGAAGTTATGATTTTTTGAAGTTTCAGCGAATTTGTGTTAGTACAGAAATCGAAATTAAAATCGGTTGATTGTTAGACAAAATAATCTAAATGAGAGTTGAAGATCTCGTGATTAGGAGTCCGTCGATATAAAGATAGTCGAGAACGAAGTTCGTATGAAGAAGTTATAAATTTCGCATGGACTTTAACAATTTAAACTGTTTTAAATATGAATATTAGTTAGAGTAAGAATTAGTTGTTGAGACCTTAATGAAAGTTGTATAGATCGTCAAGAGGATTCTAAGGATATAAAGAACGTCAAAAACGGAGGTCGTATAAGAAAGTTATGGTCGTCCGAAAATTTGTGAAAATTTACCTGTTGGGATGACGTGGCACCGTCAGGAGGTGCCACGTGGCACGGTCGGCCGCCCCTTCCTCCGAGAGACACAATGATGTGGCACCACGAGAATGATACATGTGGCTCCACAAAAAAAGATGACACGTGACGATGTTCTAGAAGCAATGACACGGACGTACCAGCATGTGACACGTGGCGAGCTATTAATAGAGCCAGCACATCTTTGAGGCGTGGTGCGCCTCTTGTCTGGGTGTGGCGCGCATCCCTCATCCTATATATACTTCAAGATTTTAGCCAAATTCTCACACCAAACCCTCCAAACTCTCTCAAATTCTCCCAATTTCTCTAGATCCAACTTTAGGGGTTTCCATTGATCAGTAGCGGGGCTCTAGTGCATCAAAGGGCTCGGGAAATAGAAGCTTTCAGGTCGAGATTCCGCCCGCGTAATTCCTCGATTTTCGCTAAAATCTCTGTAAGTTAAGCGTTACTTATTTTATTTCAATTGTAACTTATATTTATATTCATAGTCATTATAATGAATGTATAAATAAGATTTATCAATAATTTAATGTCATGTTACTAATTGATCTACTTACGGGGGTGATCTCTAGGCTAGATTTAGTGAGGTGTTTAAAGTGGGATTTCCAAACAATATAACATGTACATCAAACGAACCCTACATCCGGTATGATCTTAGATGGTTGCTCCTTATTTGATATATCTTGATGTAGACATTGGGACTGTTGAGAAATCTAACATATCATTAGTATAAGACTAAGTGTTCGTGATATTTGTATCTAGGTCATATCAAAGAAAAAAGCTAATGTGTAACACCCTATTTCCGCATTTCCAATAGAATTCAATATAAACTGTCCTTTATAAAATTCGATTTAGAAATATATTACTTTATAGCCAAATTAATTATCATAAACATATAGGAAACATCAATACGATTTCCGTAAATATATAGGACGCCCGAATCTGACTTTGTATGAAAAATTTATGCTTCTTCGAAGTTTCGCGATTAAATTGACACGACTCAGCGTATCGTAAAAAGTAAATTATAGATAGGTTCCATATTAGCCTAAGCAATCTAAACGAAAGTCGTAGTAATCGTAAAACCGAGAGTGTGCATATAAAGAATGTCCAAATCTAACTTTGTGAGAGAAAGTTATGATTTTTCGAAGTTCCAACACAGTAGTGCGGGCATAGAAATCGAAATTCTATGTAACACCCCGACTCCCAGGTATAAATGTTACAGCTTTATATCCGTATTTAAAGTCCTACTCGACGAGTTGGATGCCCCAAATCATCGTGTAGAAATGGATATGGCCGCGTGACTTAAGGGACCTACTCGACGAGTTGGAGCTGTAATATGAAACCCTAATTTTTAGGGTTTGCACCCTATTTAAAGGACCTTAAGTCCTTCCTTCCAGCCTCCTTACCACCCTTTCACGTCCAGAAGAAAACCCTAAGCGATCTAACCCCATTTTTGAGTATTTGTGAGGCTAAAAGAGTGTTTTGGTGCATTTGTTGAAGAAACTTGAAGGTTGAGAAGCTTGGAACGGTAAGGAGCTTGTAGATCAAGCATCCACATCATTTTGGCTTCCATTTGAAGGTAACAAGTTGTCACCTTGATCATTCTAGTGTTGGATCTCCTTATTCATGGGTTTAAGGCCATCTTTAGCATATTTGTGGGTCATTTCGGGTAATGGGCATGATCTGAAGTTGTAACTTCATATCCGGACTCCTCTAAGTCCTCATAGTCATAAAGTTATTGAATTTATCAAGCTTTGGCCCTTATCTTTGGCTTAAACCTATTCCTTAGCTTGGTTTTGGCATTTAAGACCTTGCATGCACGTAAAGTTTGCAACTTTACATGGTTATCATGCCCTAGGAGGCTAGATCTACAATGCGGAGCCTTGGTCTTGCTTAAAAGCGTCGGAATAAGAAAAAGACTAAAGGAACTCGACGAGTTGCATGGTCAACCCGACGAGTCGGATGAAGATTTCCTGCTTTTGGTTCTGCATGGACTCGGCGAGTCAATGAGATGACTCGACGAGTTGGTTAGGGTTTTCCCGACATTCTGGACACTGCATGGACTCGACGAGTTGTCTGGAAACTCGGCGAGTCGACTAAGGTTTTCACGATTTCTTGAGTTCTGAAGGAACTCGACGAGTCAGTGACTTACACTCGACGAGTTGGGTCAACATGGACTGTTAACCTTGACCGTTGACTTTGACTTTGACCAAGGGTTGACCAGTTTGACTTCTAGGGGTATTTTAGTAATTTGGAAATTTATAGAAGCTGATCAATAGTGGATGTAGGTGTTTGAGTTTGGAGCTGTATTTGGGGAGTTTGACATTATCATCCAAAGCTACTTGTGAGGTGAGTTTTCCTCACTATACTCAAGGGTCTAAGGCACCAAGGCAGGCTCTTTGGATTGTTATCCTGTTTTGTTACTGTTATGATATGTTAGATCGGTATCCTTGTAGATAGGATGTTGCTATGTGATTATGATCTGTTAGATCGGTATCCTGGTAGACAGGATGTTGCTATGCTTAGTGATCTGTAGATCAGCTTGACTGTTTGTAGACTGTTATGTGTTTATTTGATATGTGTGCACATGTTTGATTGGTGTTTGAGGCATCCGCTTTGTGCATGAGCCAACAGACCTGGGCATTCCAACCTGATGGTTGTGGACCGAGAGTATTCCATCCCGAGGATGATTGGACTCTTAGTATGTGGGTATTCCAATCCGATGGTTGTGGGCCGAGGGTATACCATCCCGAGGATGATTGGACCCATAGTATGTTGGCATTCCAACCCGATGGTTGAGGGCCTAGGGAATTCCAACCCGATGGTTGATTGGGCTCATAGTATGCTGTTATTGTATATGTGGTATATGTTGTGCTGGTATTTTAGGGAAACTCACTAAGCTTCGGGCTTACATTTGTTGATTTTGTTTCAGGTACGTCAGATGATCGCGGGAAGGCGAAGGCACGATCGTGCACCTCCTCATGTTTTTATGATTTGATTTCTGGGATACTCTGATATGAAACTATTTTGAAAACACTTTGTACTAATTAATGGTTTTTGAATGGTTGAAAAAGTTTTAAATTGGCTTGAACTTTATGGATGTTACATTCTAATCGGTTGATTATTAGCCGAAACAATCTAAACGATAATTGAAGATCTTTCCGAATATGAATTTGCCGATATAAAGACACTCGAGAATGGAATTCGTATGAAAGAGTTATGAATTTTGTATGGACTTTAATAGTCTAAGTTGATTAAAAATATAACTTAAAAATAAAGTGAGAATTAGCTGACGGAGTCTAAATGAAAGTTGTAGATCTCGTCAATAGCTACGTGTGGATATAAATAACGTCAAAAATAGAGCTTGTATGAAGAAGATGTGAATTAAAAAAAATACGCATGTGTGTGGCGTGACATGCGCTGACACACCACCATATTGCCGAGACGTGTCACCACAAGGAAATTGACACGTGCCACCCACAGGTACCACCCAAGTGTATGGTGCGCATCCCCGAAAAATGGCGATAAATACCTTTTCAAGCCCCCCCCCTTGTTCTTGTTAAATGTGACCTGCACATCTAGAGCATTCTCATGGAGCATTTGGAGCACTTAGATCTTAATGGAAATTTAAGGTTCATGGAGCAAGTGACAAAGGAACGGATCATCTGAGATGGCTTTGGATCATCAGACAAAGGAACATATCAAGTGACAAAGGAACGAATCTTCCAAAAGGAGGTTTAGAGCAACTTGGAGTGGTTTGGAGCATCTGGGAGTGGCTTGGAGCAACATGGAGCACTTGGAGTACTCGGAGCAACATGAAGCACTCGGAGCACTTGGATCTCTTGGAGAACTTGGATCACTTGGAGCTCTTAGAGCACTTAGAACACTTAGAGCAACATGGAGCAACATGGAATATCATGTTGCATCATGTAGAAGGAAGTTGTGCCATCCTTAGGGAAGTTGCACCAAGGTGATCTTGAGCCAAGTGAAGATGTTGAGCCAATGAGATGTTGATCCATGAAGATGATGTTGTTCCATCAATAAGGGAAGTTGCGCCATGAAGGAGATGTTCCGCCATCATGGACCATCTTGGTATGTGATGCGCCATCTTGATTCCTTTGTTGTGCCATATTGATCCACATTTGCTTGGAAGCTAATCATGCTCAATAAATACACCATGTTGTGCCACCATGATGGATGTTGGACCATTAGTGATCATGATGCTCCACTTGTGCATCATGTTGTTCCATTATGGTCAAGGTAGTCCATCATGTGTGTTGTTGATGCTCATGAGTTGTATGACATGGAAGAATGTTCCAAGTGATGTTGCATGGAGGATTGTGATTGGTTGATATCTTTCATGGGCCTATGGTCTAATGGGCTTGGCCCATTAGGGTTTTAGGTCTTATCCCTCAAGTATAAATAGGGATGCATGCTAGGTCATTTTGTATCTTGAATTCTACAGTGTTAGGCGAATCTGTGGTGAATTGTACTTTTAACCTCTGTTTGAGAATTCTGAAATAAAGAATACCCCCCTCCTGCCCGTGGACTTAGATCACCTTGACCATACCACGTAAATATTGTGTCTTTGTGTGCTTATAGTTTTGTTTGTTATCCGCATTACTTCCTAACAAGGGTCATCAAAACTTGGCAAGTGGCATCAAATTTGTTTTGAGTCTTGACAAGTATCGTCTCTTTTCCTTAACAAGTGGTATCAGAGATACGGTTGGTGTTCTGTTGATTGAAGATGGCATCTCACAAGTTCGATTTGGAGAAGTTCAATGGTTCGAATGATTTCACTTTGTGGAAGGTGAAGATGAAGGCTCTTCCGGTTCAACAAGGATGTGCAACAACATTGGAAGGAGAAGCTCAACTCCCTAAAGACATGGCGGATGAAAGGAAGGTGGATATTCTTGAAAGAGCGCATAGCACTATTCTATTGAGTTTTACAGACGAAGTATTGAGAGAGGTCGTAGATCAAACAAGTGTTGATAGGCTTTTGGAGAAATTGTGTGACAAGTATCAGAACAATTCTCCGACGAACAGGCTATACCAGAAACAACATTTGTATACTCTTAGGATGTTGGAAAGCACCCAAGGGAAGGATCATCTGGACAACTTCAATAGAATCATCTTGGACCTACAAGGTGTGTATGTAAAGATTGAAGATGAAGATCAAGCACTTATCCTTATATGTTCACTGTCGAATTCTTATGAGAATTTTGTTGATACCATGTTGTAAGGTAGGACAACGATCACTGTGAATGATGTGAAGGATTCTTTTATGTCCAAGGAACAGAAAAGAAATGTTTCAGTTGGAGAAGAAGTTTCCAGTTCCGGTTTGTTTGCATGCAGAGGAAGAACATCTGAGAGAGGTGGAGGTAACAGAGGGAATTCAAGTTCCGAATCTAAAGCCAACATTAAATGTTATAACTGCAAGGAAAAGGGGCACTTCAGAAGAGATTGTCCATTGCTGAAAAAGGGAATAATGGTGTTGGACCAAGCGACAACAATGTTGATGTGGTTCAAGGATATTCTTATGAGGGGGATGATGGTGAAGTTTTGACAGTTTGTACATCTAGTTCTGGTGATGCTTAGGTCTTGGACTCTGAATCATCCTACCATATGACATGCAATCACAACTGGTTTGACTCCTTCAAAGAGTGGAATGGCACAGTCAAGATGGGTGATGATTGGGTGACCAGTATCATGGGCAGTGGCACGATGAAGATTAAGATGCATAATGGTATGGTTAGGAAACTGGATTGCTGGTTCGTCCCGGAACTTTGAAATAATTTGATTATTCTTAGCACTTTGGCGAAGGATGGATTGAAATATTCTGGAGAGGGTGATTGGTTAAGAGTCTCCAAGGGTTCTCTTGTAGTTATGAAGGGAAGGATGAATCCTTATGGGATTTATATTTTGGATGGTTGTACGATTTAGGGAACGGTGACTGTATCCCAATCCTTGGATCAGTATGATGATGAAAGAAAGTTGTGGCATCATAATTTGGTACATGTGAACGAGAAGGGGTTATCTGGTGGAGATGCAACTGGAAATGCTAAACATGGTGAATCTTGTGTTTAAGAGATACAAAGCATGGTGAAGTTCAGTTCAATTCAACACTCAAGCAAGGATATTATCGAGTGTGTTCACTCAAATCTATGGGGTCCCTCTCATGTGAAGTCTCATGGTGGATGTCAATACTTTGTGACTTTTATTGATGATTACTCAAGGAAGACATGGGTGTACTTTCTGAAGACAAATGACCAATATGAAGTGTTTGGGTGGTTCAAGGAGTGGAAGATGATGGTTGAGAAAGAGACCGGGAACCATGACAGGTCACTCAGAACAGAAAATAGGTTGGAGTTCTTCAAGGCTTAATTTGACAACTTCTGCAAAACAGAAAGTACAGTGGGGAATCACACTATACGGCGAACACCACAACAAAGCGGATTGGCAAAATAGATGAACCAAACAGTGGTGGAGCATGCTCAGTACATGCGATTATTTGTTGATTTATCGGAGCAATTCTGTGCGGAAGCAGTCAACACTGCTTGATATCTGGCGAATAGATCTCCATCAACTACAATTGATTGTAAGACTCCTCAAGAGGTGTGGTCTGGGAAACCCTCTGAGAACATTGGTTTATTAATGTTTAGATGCTCTGCTTATGCTTGTGTGAATGATGGTAAACTAGAGTGTTGGGAAATGAAGTGCATATTTCTAGGATATGCATCTGGAGGGAATGGTCATTGTTTGTGGTGTACAGAAGATAAAACTCCAAAATTCGTTATTAGTAGAGATGTGACATTTGAACTTGATATGTGTAACCAGATAGGAGGTGGTATAAGTGTTATGGGGAACAATCAGGATGCTAGCCAGAAGTTGGAGTTTGAAACAGAAATCCCACACAGTTTTATGATAAATGAGGAACAGTAGGGTGGCATGGATCAGCATAGGTGTGAGGAATCCCTTGATCAAACCAGGGAAGAAGTGTCTGGTGATGTTGATGTTGGATTAGTGTCTAAGCCCGTAACCATATTTGGTAAGGACTTGACCCGGTTGTGCATGATCCTTTTGGGTTGCCTTCACTAAAGCAACTTGACTGGAGAAATAATAGAGAAATAGGTTATTATGGTTTATTAATATATTATAAGAATAATATATTAAGAGAGAAATCATATTTGTTTAGTTACATTGGTCAAGAACTAATTTTGTGATCAAAAGAAATTAACTAAACTAGGGGGACCGAACTGCAATTCTGTGATGGTTGGAAAGTAGGGCAAAGGATGCCCTATAGGATAGGGTGGACTAATTCAATGGGATAAGGCCTTAGAATTCGTCCACGGAAAGGGTTCTAGAATTATCCTTGGGCTGCTTGGTGGCTAAGCAACCAGATAAGGATAAGGACTGAAACCCTAATCCCTACACCTATATAAGGACCCCTTGGCTTAGGAAAATCGGTCACTTGATACTAGAAGTTCCTAGAGCCGATCTTCTGCCTCTCCCCTCTCTCTCTTGCCTCTCCATTTGCTCTTGGTGTTTGTGAGCCATTAGAGGTACTACACTTGTGGTACTTGCTTTCAAAGACAAGAAGGTTGAAGATACAAGTTGTTATTACAACATAACAACAAGAGGTATGTAATCCATTATCCTTTATGAATTTCAAAATTACTAGGAGCATGCTAGGGTTCTTCATGTGTTCATAATGTTGTGTAACTAATAGCAAAACATAGATCCAAATCTAGGGTTGCATGCACACATAGGATTGTTTGTATAAAACCCATCAGTGGTATCAGATTCATTGGTTTTTGTTTTCAATTAGCATTATACAAATGTATGAATTTAACACTTTAGGGTTTATGGCCAATAAACCCTAGGAGGCATGTTTTCGAAATTAGGGTTCTTGAACCCTAAATTTCGAAATTGATAAGGGTTTCCCAAAACCCTTTCCTTAGCCCCCAAGATTTCGAATTCTACGGTTTGCCAACCCTAGGGTTTCGAATTTGGCCTCCTCCCCAAGATAAGATCCTAAATTTTAGGGATTAGGATAATGCCTTAACTTATCATTATATTTTAATTGTTTAAAATGTGGTAATAAGATTTTGAATTATCCCATCCCATATTTTCGATTTTTAGGGGATTTAAGGGATTAGGTTAAATTAATTGTTTAATTTAAAAGATAATCCTTCAAGATTTGATAATTAAAATAAATTGTTTATATTTGGGATAATTATTAAATCAAGAGTTTTAATATTTAAAATTTTAAATTAAAAGGTTTTAGATTTCGAAAATTTTAAATTGAATTAAAACCCTAGTATTTTAAAATGTTTAAAATACACCTTATACTATTATAATATTACAAGATTATATATATATATATATATATATATATATATATATATATATATATATATATATATGTGTGTGTGTGTGTGTATATATAACTTAAAATGCTAGTCTTACCGTTAGTAGGCCTCATTCACGAACCCAATCTATAAGGGGGGTATAAGGTTATGGCCTATAAAATGGCCGTTTAATGGGTGTCCACTCTCACCCACCGCTTCCTTGATTTGTGGAGGGTCGTTAGCCGAACGGGTAGGATAGGGCAAACCCTTCCTCTTTAAAAGTATAATGAATTATAAAAGTAACTAAATGTTTTTACAACAATTCCCAATCTTAGTTACTTTAGGAAAAGTGAATTGGTGCAATTCCATGAAATTACACTTTACACCCTTGCTAAGACGTTAGTGGAGTGCGTGTGGTTAACCGGCACACTAATTGGACTCTAAGCATAGGTGGCAAAGGTTGACTCATTGTTTGTCATAGTTCGATGGAGCGTGTGTGGCTAACCGGCACATCGAATAGGTGACTGTAACAATGAGGACACCATGTACATTTGCATGGTTATTCACACCCGCTTTGTGATTCTTGGCATCCCAGTCACAAACTAGAGGGGCACATCGAGATTTAAACATGCCATTGAAAAGTTCAATGAATCTCAAAAGATCTAGGAGTTTTCAATACATTTAAAACTTAGCTTTAATTTGTTTTTCATGGTGGAAATTAGTGAATCGTCATTCACTTACCCTCAAATTATTTACTTGTTAGATTACGACATCCCTCTTCTAATTTGTAAATAATGTTGTTGGATCCTAACCCTAATTTCTCATTTGGGTGTTTAATTGGGGATTCATTTCTAATCAAACTTTGTCGAACAACAACAATAACAGCGCTTATGGTTCAAACTCCTCTGGCTCATTCTCACTCATGAACTTGTGTGGGAGAGTGATCTTTGACGGGTCCAATTTCAATGATTGGATCAGCAACATTCGGATGGTCACTCGTTACGAGGACAAAGAGTATGTCCTCTATGAGAAGCTAAATGAGATTGACATCAACACTGCCTCTGATGAAGAAATCACGGCCTTTGAGGCCCACGAGCATGATGCCATGAAATTCCATTGCATCATGCTGGCGACTATGACTGCAGAACTCCAGAAGTCCTATGAGGACATGTACCCCTACGAGATGCACCAAGATCTGCTGGACCGGTACCACCAGAGCACTAGGCAAGAAAGGTACGAGATCATCACTTCGATGATCACTACAAAAATAGGTAATGGAGAGTCCCTTACCGCTCATCTGCAAAAGATGCAGAGATATGTCAATCGCCTGCTAAAGTTGAATGTGAACTTTGATGAAGAGCTGGCAATTGATATCATCCTTCACTCCTTGCCTCCCTGCTATAGCCAGTTCCGCATGACCTACCACATGAACAAGGAGGAGGTCTCTTTGAGCAAGCTTCAGTGCTTGTTGAGGACTGCTGAGAGCAACCTCAAGGACAAATCTGTTGCATCAACTCCAACTCCCGCTGTTGCCCCTGTTTTGGCAATAGGACAAGGGAAGGGTAAGAAGAGGAAGGCTCCCTCAAAGAGCCACCACAAGGGAAAGTCCCAAGATGGTACCTCTTCTAGTGGAACCAAAGTTGGTTCTGTAAAACCCAACTCTAACCCTAAGGAGGCAGAGTGCCACTACTGCCACAAGATAGGGCATTGGAAGAGAAGCTGCCCAGAATATCTGCAGGCCATCAAGGATGAGAAGATCAAGCCATCTTTCGCAGGTATTTACACAATTAAATCTAATGGTTTATCACATGCTACTTCTTGGGTTCTTGATACAGGATGTGGTTTTCACATATGTTCTGATTTGCAGGGACTAAGAAGAAATAGGGATGTGGAGCATGGAAGGATGAATCTGATCATGGGAAACAGAAGATCGTCGCCTGTCACCAAGATTGGAGTTTATTCCTTAGTGCTTAGTAATGGATTAGATTTAGATATAAACAATTGTTGCTATTCGCCAGATATGGCAAGAAACATCATTTCATTTCATGGTTTATATAGACAAGGTTTTAGATATTCATTTGATAATGAAAAGGGTTCTATTTATGCTTATCTTAATAATGTTTTATATTTTTGAAGCATTGCATTGTAATGGAATATATGAGACTGTGATGGTTGTAGATAACTTAGGAAATGATGTGTTGTGTGTGGATTCTTCCAATAGTATGGATAAATCATGCTTGTGGCATTGTCGTCTTGGACATGTCAACAAGAAACGCATAGCCCAACTCCAAAAGGATGGAGTGTTGGAGTCATTCGACCTTAGGGACGATGATGTGTGCGAGTCTTGTTTACTTGGAAAGATGACCAAGTCACCCTTCACTGGCACTTGTGCGAGGGGTGAGGGTTTATTGGATCTCATACATACAGATGTATGTGGACCCTTTAGATCCACCACAAGGGATGGGAACCGCTTCTATGTGAATTTCACCGACGATTATAGCAGATATGGGTATATATACTTAATCAAGCACAAGTCAGAAACTTTTGAAAAGTTCAAAAAAAGTTTAAACAAGAAGTGGAGAATCAGTTGGGCAGAAAAATCAAGATGTTTCGATCTGATCGAGGTGGAGAGTACCTAAGTCTTGAATTCCACGACTACCTCAAGGAATGCAGAATAGTTTCTCAATTGACGCCACCTAGGACACCGCAGTTGAATGGTGTAGCTGAGAGGCATAATCGAACCTTGCTAGACATGGTTCGTTCCATGATGAGTCGTACTTCACTACCTATCTCATTCTGGGGGTATGCCTTAGAGACTGCCGCCCATATCCTTAACTTAGTCCCTACGAAGAAGGTTACCAAAACACCTCACGAAATGTGGACAGGGAAGGCTCCCTCATTGGCACATATCAAGGTTTGGGGTTGCGAGACTTTCGTAAGACGAGAGACTTACGACAAGCTCGAACCTCGTAGTGAGCGATGTATTTTCATCGGCTACCCGCAGAAATCCTTTGGATATCTCTTCTATAGACCGAGTGACAATGTTGTCTTCGTTGCGAGGAGAGGGGTTTTCCGAGAGCGAGAACTCATAAGCCAAGGAGATAGTGGGAGGCAAATCGATCTTGAAGAGCTTCAAGAGTCGAGCGATGAAGGAACCTGTAATACTGGCGCTCAACCCGAGGAGGAAACTCCGGTTGAACCGATTGACGGGTCCTTACCTCTTAGACGTTCTGAAAGGGTTAGTGTTCCACCCCAGTTTTATGGTTTTTATATTACTACAAAAGTGGATACGTTCATTAGTGATAGTACACTAGTGAATCTGGACGAACCTAACAGCTATAAGGAAGCCATGGCAGGCCAGGAGTCTGTGAAATGGAAAGAGGCTATGGACATCGAGATTCAGTCCATGTATGACAACCAAGTTTGGAATTTGGTTGACAATGTACCAGGGCGTAAGACAGTCGGGTGCAAGTGGATCTTCAAGAAGAAGACCGACATGGATGGAAATATGCACACTTATAAGGAGCGATTAGTTGTGAAGGGTTTCACTCAAACTCCTGGAGTTGACTATGATGAAACCTTCTCACCAGTTGTGAAGATAAAGTCTATCAGGGTGATGCTGGCCATTGCTGCATTTTATGACTATGAAATATGGCAAATGGATGTCAAAACCGCTTTCCTTAATGGGAAGTTGGCTGAGGATGTTTACATGGCTCAGCCAGAGGGTTTTATCAATGCGAAGCATCCCAATAGAGTGTGTAAGCTTGAGAAGTCCATTTATGGACTTAAGCAAACGTCTCGCAGATGGAATCTTTGTTTTGATGAGAAGGTCAAAGAGTTTGGTTTTCTGCGAAGCGAGGATGAATCATGTGTATATGTCAAAGCCAGTGGGAGTATAGTAAGCTTCCTCGTATTGTATGTCGATGACATGCTACTCATAGGAAATGACATCTCGACACTGCAGGAAGTTAAGTCCTGGCTCGGAAAGTGTTTCGCTATGAAGGACCTCGGAGAAGCTGCCTATATATTGGGAATAAGGATAGTGAGAAACAGAAGTAAGAGACTAATAGGACTTAGTCGGAATACTTACTTGGACAAGGTACTAAAATGTTTTAGTATGGAGAATTCAAAGAAAGGGAGTTACCAATCCAAAGTAATGCCAAGTTGAGTAAGACTCAAAGTCTGAGTACTGAAGTTGAGATAGCAGAGATGAGCCGAGTACCTTACGCTTCCGCAGTTGGCTCGATCATGTATGATATGACTTGTACTCGCCCTGATGTGGCCTTTGCTTTGAGCATGGTCAGCAGATATCAAGGGAACCCTGACAAAGCACATTGGACCGCAGTCAAGAATATTCGTAAGTACCTTCGGAGGACCAAGGAATGGTTTCTAGTCCTCGGTGGGAGTGATGACTTAAAGGTGTGAGGGTATAGTGATGCCAGTTTTCTGACCGATAGGGACAACTACCGTTCGCATTCGGGCTGGGTCTTTACACTTAATGGAGGAGCAGTGACTTGGAAAAGTTCCAAACAGGAAACCGTAGCTGATTCAACGTGCAAATCGGAGTATATAGCGGCGAGCGAAGCGTCGAAGGAGGCGATATGGTTGAAGAACTTCATCAGAGACCTTGGAGTTGTGCCAGCCATACAAGAGCCTATGGAAATTTTCTATGATAATGAAAGAGCGGTTTCCTTGACCAAGGAACCGAGGGATCATGGTAGATCTCGACATATCGACAGAAAATATCATTTTATTCGACATCGGGTGGAAGAAGCACTCCTTCTAGTAGAGAGGGTATCGTCGGAGGATAACCCAGCAGATCCCCTTACGAAGGGACTGAGTAGGGTTAAACACTTGCAACACGCTAGGAGCATAGGGCTGAAGGACGATATTAGTTTAGATTAGATAGTTTAGAAACGTGTAATAGATAAATGTAATTGACATTTGATGATTAAATAAAAGGGTATTATTTATTAGTAAAGTTACTGTCTTATGTTAATTGTTTACCTATTGGTTCATTTTGCTTGTTTTGACTTCCTGAATAATAAATTTATTCAAACGGTCCACAGTCGTTCATATGTTGGAAGTAGGTATGAATGAAGACTGTCATGAATTGGTGTGTAGATTGTCTAAAGTGTGTTAGACATAGCAAAAGTTTGCTACAACGTTCGTGAGTGCTTATGAGCAAGTTTTGAGCATTGGAATAAACCCACGCTTGCTGGAATCACTTCATGGAATTCATCACGAGTGATCGCAAGACGATAATATCATATGGTCTTAAAACCTAGATATAGGGTTTATTGTTTGCTAATTGGTTGTGCATTGATAATGCGTAAACGCATCAGTAACTTGATGTTATAAAACGCATTGTTATGTATGATTTAATTGGTGAATAGTAAATGCATATAAGTCGAAGTTTATTTGTTCCTTTTATCCTAAGAGTGTAAAAGCGATATCAGGGCCCCTCGATGATTTTATTTGACTTATGTGTCGGGCCCGGTCAGGACTGAATTGATGTGTTCAATTAAGTTCTATGTCAAACGAATCTGAGATCGAGAAACAAACTGCTGGACAATAAGTATGACTATGTTCCATGTGATTGTCCACACGATATCTAGAACAGAGGATCATACGATCCCTTATCTAAAGGACAGGTTACTGATAAGATCAGAGTTCGACAACGTCTTTGAGAGCTACGATTGCTAATCGGATTCTACTTGCATTTATGGTTACTAGACTTATCCAAGTGGGAGACTGTTGGAGCATTCTCAAGTCAAGGTGTACATAGTTAAATGTGACTCAAACATATAGAGCATTCTCATGAAGCATTTGGATCTCTTAGATCTCAATGGAGCACTTGAGGTTCATGGAGCAAGTAACAAAGGAACAGATCATTTGAGATGACTTTGGATCATCAGACAAAGGAACAGATCAAGTGAAAAAGTAACAGATCTTCCAGAAGGAGGTTTGGAGCAATTTGGAATGGTTTGGAGCAACTGGGAGTGGCTTGGAGCAACATGGAGCACTTGGAGCAACATGGAGCACTTGGATCACTTGGAGCACTTGGAGCTCTTGGAGCACTTGGAGCACTTGGAGCAACATGGAATATCATTTTGCATCATGTAGAAGGAAGTTGTGCCATCCGTGGGGAAGTTGTGCCAATGTGATGTTGAGCCAAGTGAATATGTTGAGCCAAGGAGATGTTGAGCCATGAAGATGTTGTTTCTCCATCAAGATGGAAAGTTGCGCCATGAAGGAGATGTTGCTCCATCATGGACCATATTGATACATGATGCACCATCTGGATTCCTTTGGTGTGCCATATTGATCCATGTTTTCTTAGAAGATGATCATGCTCAAGAAATACACCGTGTTGTGCCACCATGATGGATGTTGGACCATTAGTGATCATGATGCCCCACCTGTGCATCATGTTGCTCCACTATGGTCAAGGTGATACATCATGTGTGTTGTTGATGCTCATGGGTTGCATGACATTGAAGAATGTTCCAAGAGATGTTGCATGGAGGATTGTGATTGGTTAACACCTTTCATGGGCCTATGGGCCAATGGGCTTGGCCCATTAGGGTTTTAGGTCTGATCCCTCAAGTATAAATAAGGATGCATGCTAGGTCATTTTGTATCTTGAATTCTATAGTGTTAGGCGAATCTCTGGTGAATTGTACTTGTAACCTTTGTTTGAGAACTCTGAAAAAAAAGAATACTCTCCTCCTCCCCGTGGATATAGGTCACCTTGACCGAACCACGTAAATAATGTGTCTTTGTGTGCTTATAGTTTTTCTTGTTATCCGCATTACTTTCTAACATGGGTCATTAGAACTTGGCAAGTGGCATCAGATTTGTTCTGAGTCTTGACGAGTATCGTTTGTTTTCCCTAAAAATTCTTCACTCCTTTCCAAAACCCTCCCTCTGATTTTCTAAGTTATAACCTCGAAAATTCTTAATAGTTAGGGTATCTTGACGAAGCCCGGAGGTCTGTGTGTGTCCGACATTAGTAGCTATCAGTGCGAAGTTCTGCCAACGCAATATTTTGGTTTTCGCTAGAAACTCTCTGTAAGTTAGGCTACACTTACTACACTTAGAGTGTAACTTATACTTATATTCACATTCGTTGTTATGGATATATAAATAAGATTTATCAAAAATTCCAGTTATAATGCTGATTGATCTAGTTATGGGAGAGGTGTCTAGAATGGCCATGTTGGCTTGGTTGTTGGATTTCAGAAAGGTTATACACTGAAATGGGCATGCCTCCCAATTTTCCTGCCTGACTGATCCTTATTTGATAGAACTCTTGGTGTTCATTGGGATTAGTTAAAGATCTAGTTTTCATTACCGGATTGTCATAGAGATTAATAGGTTAAAGTATTTTAGGTTAATGCTTGTTCGACGCACTATCCGTCAGTTGGATCGTCAGTAGAATCGCCCATCTAGCTTTCAATCTTACAAGTCATTGTCAAGGTGAGTTTTCTCACTATAGTATGTTCTCCAGTATATATCCACAGTATGTTAGGATATAGTTACCTTGTAGTATGCTATTTGGCTAGTTTAGTTAGTTGTCTATATGTTGAACTGCTGGTATGCCATATATGTGTTGATATTATGTGGGGAGTTGAGGACAGACCAGTCTCATGCCGAAGGCAAATAGACTCGGGCGGACTAGCATTATGCTAAAGGCTAAAGTGCGGACAAATATATGTTGTAGGAAAAAACGGCGGACCAGCTTCATGTTGAAGGCCTAGGGCAGATCAGCTTTATGTTGAAGGTCATTATATGTATGCATTGTATATGTATTGTGGGATATGGTATTTTTGGGAACTCACTAAGCCTAGCGCTTACCAAGTTGTTATAAATGTTTTTCAGGTATTTCGTAAGAAGGGAAAAGTTTGACTGTACACACGCGCATTCACAACATCTTTCTGCATAATGTAATTGTAACACTGATATATTTTAAGAAATAAAAATGAAAAAATTTGAGTTGAAAAATCAGAACGTTACAAGTTGGTATCAGACCCCTGGTTTGAGTGAACCGGATGAACACTCGTGCGATTCCAGACTCAAACTAAGGATCTGAGTAATTAATAAATCTTTTCATAAAAAGAATAATACAAAAAAAGAAAGAGTGCGATGAGTACTGTCAGCCAAAGCTCAGAAAGGAAAGTGATTCCCAAAATCTCCATATTTGTTACGATTACTGATATGTGTGAAATGTTAGAAATGCATGTTAGTATGTAGGCTACGGATATTTTTAGAAATTGCTTCTTAGGATTGCCTGATAATTAAGATGTAACGTACCCAAACCCATAACCAAAAATTTTATTTTTATATTAAATAAAACATCAACCAAACATGTTTATCAAAACCATAAGGAAATCATAGTGTGACCATAATCATCCAATATACATCAGAGTCAAATATGTGAAAAATCACGGTGTGTGCGATACGATCATCCCGGGCTCTTCCCCTTCGAACCAGAAGTACCTGAAACATAAACTGAAAACCGTAAGCACAAAGCATAGTGAGTTCCCCAAAATACCCCATACCATACATATAATGGGCCTTGCCCAACAACCATCGGGGACCGTCGGGCATCGGACCCTGCCCGACATCGAAACTTGCCCAGAACAGATATGTCGGTAACATGCAATGGGCCCCGCCTAACACACTCATCAGGCCCCGCCTGGCATCAGGCCGCACCCGGTATACATACAAACACATACAACACATGAAAGAGTTACACAAATAGATAGCATACAAATAACAATAATCCATGGGCCGACATTGGTGCTTTCAACCCGTCAAACACTGGGAGGAGACTCACCTCAATCTACTGAAAAATCAGATAAATGCTCAGAGTGCCAATCTGGGAAATCTTCACACTAAATATGATCAAATAATACCCTAATTAATAATTAGGTCATAAACCATAACCGAGAGCCCAATTCCATAATCCTGACTCTTAGGGTAAAAGACAATTTTACCCCTCAAGGCTAAACCCACTTCAATCTAAGCCCAAACCCTCAAAATGGCCCAAAAAGCATCTTAGGCCCACAACAGGAAGTATGCCTTGCGTACCTAGCCTATACGTCCCATGTACTCAAGTTGACTGCAAATGGGCCTTAGACCCAATACGTGCATCGTACTCAGAAGTACGCTCGGCGTACTGGTCAGAGTCCCAAACCTTATCCAAAGGTCTTAATCCCTTAAGATCTTAACGTCCAAACCTCAGATCTACATCTAAATAAGGTCTTAATCCATAAAGTTGGCAACTTTACTCACTTGCATGTCTTAATGGGACCCAACACTAAACCCTAGGTTCAAAACTTCATAAAAAGGCCAACAACTCAAACATAGGTGAACTTTAACTCTCAATATCTAATTTTTATGACTCCATGCACTCCTAAATGCTCAAAAGGACAGCTCAAATGGTCTGGAGTAGTCCATACTCCATAAGACCAAGGTTTTGGGACAATAAAGTGCATAAACATGGACATAAAGAGATCTAGAACAAAGAACTCCAAAGTGTGAACTTGATACCTTCTAAAGATACACAAGAAGGTGTAGAATCTGGATCCAAGGACTCCAATGCACCAGTCCTTCTTCAAGGAATTTCCTTTACCGCCAAGAACCACCCAAAAACACCACAAGATCACTATAAGGCTCAACTACACTCAAAAGAGGGCTAGGATTTCGTGGGATATCTTTTAGGGTAAGGAGGCTGATAAGGGGGCAGCCTTAAGCTCCATAATGATGCTTAAATAGTGTCCATACCCTAAAAATTAGGGTTTGTCCCCTAACCACATACGCCTCGCGTACTAGGAGTACCCCCAGCGTACGCGCCCCACCTTTAAATTTTCACTTTACGACCATTGGGACCAAATTTGAAAACTAAATTAATGTCAAGGATCAAAATGAGAAATACATGGAATCTGGGTGTTACAATTCTTCCCCACTTGAATTAGACTTCATCCTCGAAGTCTATTTTTCGCGAATAACTCTGGGTGGTGCTCCCTCATCTCGTCCTCAGGCTCCCACGTCCACTCCGAATCCATTTGGTGCTGCCACTACACCTTCACGAGATCCACAACCATGTTTCACAGAGTCTTCGTCCTCCTATCAAGGATCGCCATTGGTCTCTCTATATAATTCAGGCGATCATCCACCTGAATGTACGCCAATGTAACCACTATGGAATCATCAACCATGCATTTTCGCAGCTGAGTGACATGAAAAGTACTATGGATCTGACTGATCTCCTCTGGAAGATCTAATCAATACGCAACCCTGCCCACCAGGCTATCACCCCGAAAGGACGAATATACCTGGGGCCTAGCTTACCCCAATTTTTGAAACGGATGACACCTTTCCAAAGTGGCACCTTCAGGAGTACCATGTCTCAAACCTGCAACTCCAAGTCTAATCAACGACTATCTGTGTAACTCTTTTGTCAGCTTTGTGCTGTCTGAAGTCTACCGCGAACCTATTAAATCAATTTTGTCATTTTGAGTACAACCTTCATACTCCCCATGACCCGCTAACCGACCTCACCCCAACATATCGGGGTCCTACACTTCCTCCCGTAGAGCATGTCAAAACGAGGTCGATCAATGTTTGCGTGATAACTTTTGTTATACGAAAATTATGCCAAAGGAAGATACGTATCCTAACTTCCGCCAAAATCCAGTACACATGCCCTAAACATGTCTTCCAATGTTTGGATAGTCCGCTCATTCTGACCATCAGTATATGGGTGGAAAGTCGTTCTGAAATGCAAACGAGTACCCAACTCCTCGTGGAATCTCTTCCACAGCCTGGAAATAACCGAACATCCCTATCAGAAACGACAAAAACTGAAACCCCATGTCGTGCCACCACTTCCGTAATGTAGATATCGGCCAGCTTCTCTATAACGTCCGCATATTCGGGCTAGTCAATTTAGAGACAATAAGCATCCAAAATGAATTTTGATAGAAGATCATTTAGAATAAATAATCTTAACCAAGTTGTAGTATATGTCACAAGGGTTCTGTACATATAAAGATCACTGAAATCCGAGTTATAACGAAGAAGTCATTACCTGTCGAAATTTTACGACAAAACCGGCACGACACCGGGAATTGTAAAAAGTGAGTTTCGATAAAATACTTTTTATCCTTAGCAATCTAAACGAAAGTCGTAGTATACGTTAAATCAGGAGCATGCATAAAAAGAACATCCAAATCTGACTTCGTATGAGGAAGTTATGATTTTTATAAGATTTAGCATAGCAGTGCACAACCCGAAATTTGAATTTTAGATCGACCGATCTTTAGCTGACACAATCTAAACAATAACTGAAGATCTCATTATTAATAACTCAACGATATAAAGACAGACGAAAACGGACGTCGGATGACAAAGTTATGAATTTTTAACGGACTTTACTTGTGTAAGCCCGTAAAAATATAACTTTAAAAATAAAGTCAAAATTAGCCGACGGAGTCTAAACGAAAGTTGTGGATTACGTCGCCACCTACGTGTGGATATAAAGAACGTAAAAAATGGAGCTTGTACGTGAAAGTTACAGAATTTAGAAGTCGGGACTATGCTGTTGCGAGGAGGGTGACGTGGCAAAATCTTGGCCCTTGCTTGTTCTCCATGGTCTCGCATGCGGAGCTGATAGCTGGCCTTCGTGTACACCCCACGTAGCCAGCATTACACCCATCGGTCTCGCATGTGCGGTCCAGCAGCCTCCACGTCGCCCCATCCGAAGTTCGACAATTGACCCCTCGTACGCGCAACGTAGCCTCGTACGCGCATCGTACTAAGTACGCGCAGTGTAGTCAGAGGAGTATGCCCAGCATAGTCCTAGGCTAGCTCCTATAAATAGGGTGTGAGGTTCTCCTAAATTCTTCACACCTCAACCTTTCTTTCTCTCTCAAACATCTCTCTAAACCCATCCCCTAACCAGTACTTCCTAAGTGCTAGAGGCGACTCCCCGAGCGCTAGAAGGCTCCGAGAAGAAGAGCTTTCAGCTCGGAAGTTCTGCCCCCGTAGAGTCTGGTTTCTAGCCTAACCCTCTTGTAAGTAAGTTATGATTACCCTACTTTAAGTATAGCTTATGTTTAAGTTTAATATCGTTATTATGAACCTATAAATAGTATATGCATTATAAAATATAATATACAAAGTGGTATTATAATATCTTTTAACTACTCACGGTACGGGGAATCTGGTTTGAAGAGCCGCATAGGGTTGTTGGATTTCAGAAGTGCTATAATGCCAAAATGGTCCTGCCCTCCGGCGTTTCATGTCTGGCCCCTATCTATACATAGTAGTTGAAAAGTATTGTTTAACACTTATAAAACAATATCGCTCGTAAATAGTGGCAATAAATATTAGACTAAAATCTAGTGGTAATAATCCAATGGAACGCTAACAGGCTCGCAACTTGTAGGTGTTGTGAACGATGTGTTCACCAGATGTACTCTAAAAACCCTGACAGCTATGAACTTAGTGCCTCATAAACGAACATTGGCAGCTATGGACTTAGTGCCTTACAAATGAACGTTGGTAGCTATGGATTTAGTACCCTATAGATGAACTTTGGCAGATATGGACTTAGTTCCTAACAGATAACATCGGCAACTATGGACTTAGTGCCTGCTAAATAAACCATGGCACCAATGGACTTCATTCCTGTTCCTTAGGAAAATCCTTAGGGATAAATATTGGGGAATAGATGATTCTTAGTGAAGATACTTAAGGATAAAGAAGATAATGGGGATGGGTAATTGGGTTAATTGTTTGTTTATCAAACATAATAACTTTATTATTGTGGGTTGAAAACCTTCTGCACTCACCAGGTTTCCCAACCTGACCCACTCAGTTTATTTGTATCACATGTGTCGATATGAAGCTACATTACACTGAGAGATTAAGTAGATATATCCATATCTGCTATAATCATCTGTAAAAGTCACATAATAGCGATTAGCATCTCTTGTAGCAACTCTGAAGGGCCCAATTGATTCTCAACTTCCTATAATCATCTGTAAAAGTCACATAATAGCGATCGGATCGGAGCATCTTGATGTTCCTGCCCAATTGATTCTCAACTTCCTGCTTAAACTCCTTGAACTTTTCAAAGGTTTCTGACTTATGCTTGATTAAGTAGATATATCCATATCTGCTATAATCATCTGTAAAAGTCACATAATAGCGATTAGCATCTCTTGTAGCAACTCTGAAGGGCCCACACACATCTGTATGTACCAGGTCCAACAAACCTTCACCCCTATCACAAGTACCTGTGAAGGGTGACTTCGTCATTTTTCCAAGTAAACAAGACTCGCAACTATCATCCGACTTTAGGTCAAATGATTCCAAGACTCCAGCCTTTTGGAGTTGGCCTATGCGCTTCTTGTTGACATGTCCAAGACGACAATGCCACAAGGATGCTTTATCCAAGCTATTCGAAGAATCAATATACAACACATTATTTCCTAGATTGTCTACAACATTCACAGGTTCATATACACCATCACAAGGCAATGCTTTAAAGTAAAATACATCATTGTAGTAAACATTAATAGCACCATTATTATTATCAAATAAAAATGTAAACCCTTGTTTGTACAAGCCATGAAAAGAAATAATATTTCTCGCCATTTCCGGCGAGTAACAACATTTATTCAAATCTAACATTAACCCATTATTTAGCAATAAAGAATAAACTCCTATCTTGGTGACAGGTGAAGCTTTCCTGTTGCCCATGACTAAGTTTATCTTCCCGTGCTCCACTTGCTCACTTCTTCTTAGGCCCTGCAAATCAGTACAAATGTGAATACCACAACCTGTATCAAGCACCCAAGAATTAGCATTAGATGAGTTATTAGACAATATTGTATAAATACCTGCATGGGTGGGTTTTACTTTCCCATCCTTTACATCTTGCAAGTATTTGGGGCAGCTTCGCTTCCAGTGCCCCTTTTCTTGACAATAGAAACATTGTGCTTCCCTTGGGTTTGAGGAAGGAGTGATGGGACCTTTCTTTGTCCCACTAGAAGAGGAACCATCAAGGGGATTACCCTTGGTACCCTTCGAAGGGGTTTTCCTCTTCTTACCTTTCCCTGCCCAATCGCAAGAACAGGGGCTGCTGAAGGAGTAGAAGTAGAAGTAACAACCGCTTTACTCTTAAGGCCATTTTCAGCTGTCCTTAAAAGTCCTTGAAGTTTACTCAGTGTGACTTCCTCCTTGTTCATATGATAAGTCATACGAAACTGATCATAACTTGGAGGTAAGGAATGGAGAATGATGTCAATCGCCATTTCTTCAGGAAAGTCCACATTGAGCTTCAATAACCGGTCAACGAACCTTTGCATTTTCTGCATGTGACCGGTGATGGGTTCACCATCTTTCATTCTGGTTGTTATCATGGAGGAGATGATTTCATACCTCTCCTGACGCGCGCTCTAATGGTACCTTTCCATCAGATCCTGGTGCATCTCATGGGGGTAGAAATCTTCATAGGATTTTTGAAGTTCAGGAGTCATGGTGGCCATCATGATGTATGCTACTTTAGTAGCATCCTTTTCATGTGCAACAAACTCCGCAAACTCTTCAGGAGTAGCAGTGGCTTCATTCACAACCTTAAGCTCCCTATCGAGAACATACTCCTTGTCCTCATAGCGGGTAATCATCCTGATGTTTCTGATCCACTCATTGAAGTTGGATCCATCAAAAGTGACTTTCCCACACAAGTTCATAAGGGAAAAGGAGCCTGTTGGGTTTGAGCCAGAAGCATTGTTGGAAGACATCTGAAAGAAAAGAAAGACAAGTTTCATTAGACTAAGAGTCCTTAATAAGTCACCCAAATGAAATATTAAGGCTAGGATCCAACAAACTATTTATAGTTGGAAGAGGGATGCCGTAATCCAAGCTATAAAATATTTGAAGGTAGGTAAATGACGATTTACCAATTTCCACCATAAGAACGAAATATTTTATTATTAGGTTTTATTGGATTTGAAACTCCTAGATCTTTTGAGATACATTGAACTTTTCAATGACATGTTTAAATCTCGATTGTGCCCTCTCAAGTTTGTGACTGGGATGCCGAGGATCACAAACAAGGTGTGAATAACCATACAAATTGACTTGGTACCCTTCACTATATTACCTAATCGATGTTCCGGTTAACCATACACGCTCCACCGATCTATAATAAAGTCAAGTTACCCTTTGCCACACTTACTAGTCCTTGTTAGTGTGCCGGTTAACCACACACGCTCCACTAACGACTTGGTAAGGTACAAAGTGTAATTTTATGGGCTAGCACCTATTTCACATTTTCCTAAAGTAACTAAGATTGGGAATTAATAATGTATAGTTACTTTATAATTCATTATACTTTTAATGAGAGTTAAAGTCTTATCCTACCCGTTCGGCTAACGACCCTCCACCAGTCAAGGAAGCGGTGGGTGAGAGTAGACACCCATTAAGCTGCCATTTTATAGGCAACAACCTTATACCCCCCTTATAGACCGGCTTCGTGAATGAGGCCTACTTGCGGTAAGAATGACTTATTCTTATACATATCTATATAAATAAGATTATAATAATAGTATAAGTGTTGATTTTTAAACTTTTAAAAATCTAAGGTTTAATTTGGAATTAAAGTATTAAAGTGTAAGACTTTACAAATTCCAAAACTTGAGGACAAGTTTTGAAACTATTTCAAGACTCTTCAAATTTGTAACTTATGAGTTTTAATGGTTCATAAAGTTGAAGACTCTTCATTTTATGAAACCTACTATTCTTTAATGACAACTTTTAAAGAAGTGACTTTTGGTTATCCATAACTTGAGGACAAGTTATGAACACCATCATAAGCATTAAGATCATGAATTAATCTAGCATGTAAGTTACACACAATTCCTATGATTTTCTAAAACTCATAAGAACAAATATTCATATCAAGCAATTTCAAGAAATCACATATAAAACTTGAAAATTGATAATAGTCATTTGAAATGGGTTAACATAATCATTACCACTTTTAAAAACATATTTTACAAGTCCAAAACAGTTTGGGATAATGATTCTAGCCCATTTCCAGCAACAAAACTCGGAAAACTGCCCAGCACGCACCTAATCGTCGAGTGCATTATCCTACTCGACGAGTAGGATGAATTTTGTCTTGGACTTGTCGAGTTCTCCCCTTGCACTCGGCGAGTCCAGTCGAACAGTGAACAGTTTTTCGATTTTTCAAGCAGTTTGCATCAAATATACAGAAAACAATCCTAGGCTCTGATACCACTGATGGGTTTTGAGCGTTCTAACACTCCTATGGTGTACATGAAACCCTATAAACCTTGAATCTATGTTTTCTCTAATATACATGCAAATATGATTTTTCAAGGTTTACTTCCTAACTAGCATGGCATGGGGAATATGTAATATAAAAACTAGTAGAAGTACATACCTTTCTAGTTGCTTGGATTCCTTGAAGACTTTGTGAGCCTAGCACCCCAAATGTTGTGCCTCAAATGCTTCACACAACACTACAAGACTTGGAATAACTTGAGAGAATACACTTGCACTCAAAAATCGGTTATGCCCTCTTAGAACTCACTAGTGGCCGATTTTGCTAGCTATAGGGTTCCTTTTATAGTGTTGTCACAATTAGGGTTTACACATGAATGCCCTTAATTGTCATGACTCTTGATTTCTAATGATCCATGGGTTTGTAACTCCCATATCCATGGAGCTCCAAATCACAATAAACCATGGATCATGAATCCACCATAAAAGATTAGATGATTGTCATAATCAACCCTATGTATTTAATTAGTCTCATTTTGATCACCAAATTAATTCTAAATTAATACTTGATCAATACTAATTAAATAATACTATTATTAATATATTAGAACTTATAATATATTAATAATCACAAGTGTCCTTTCTCTCATTTAGTCTATCCAAGTATTGCAATGCCATGCAACCCAAATGGACCATGTCGGGTCGGGTCAAGTACATACCAAATAAAGTTATGGACTTAGACACTATATCCAACAGTCTCCCACTTGGATAAGTCTAATAACTATATTTGCAGATATGACTTCAGGATCCGACTAGCAATCGTAGCTCTTTCAAAGTCTCTCGGAACTGAGATAATAATGATACGCCATTTAAGATAAGTGATCATATAATCCTCTGCTCTCAAGATATTAGCCGGACAAACACATGGAACATGGTCTTACTTATTGTCCAGCATTTGTTTCTCGATCTCTGATTTGTTTCGACATAGAACTAAATTGAACACATCAATTAGGTTCTGACCGGGCTCGGTACATAAGTCAAAACCAAATCATCGAGGGGCCTAGATATCGCTTCTATTTCTAGAAGGAACAGATAAACTTCGACTCATATGCTTATACTGACCACTTGTTGAATTATGCACAAAAGCACGTTTTATAACATCGAATTACCAATGCGTTTTCGTACAATCAATGGATAACCAACTCACAGTCAACAACTCATATCTTTAGGTTTAAAGATTTATATGATATTACCGTCTCACGATCACTCGAGATAAATTCCATGAAGTGATGCAAGTGAGCGTGGGTTGAATCCAATACTCAGAACTTATGAGCACTCATGAATGTTGCAGCAACTATTGCTATGTCTAATACCCTTTAGACATATCATACAAACCAAATTCATGACAGTCTTGATTCATATCTACTTCCGACATATGACCGACTGTGGAGAGTTCGAATAAAATAATTATTCTGGAAGTCAAAACATGCAAAATTGAAACCATAGTAAACGATTAACATAAGATAGTAACACTTTACCCATAAATAAATAACAACTTTTATTTAATCATCAAAATGTCAATTACATTTTACAAGTTTCAGAAATCTAATTATTGAAACTAATATCATCCTTCAGCCCGATGCGCCTCACATGCTGTAAATGTTTAACCCTACTCAGTCCCTTCGTGAGGGGATCTGTTGGGTTCTCATCTGATGATACCCTTTTAGCCACGAGGAGTCCTTCTTCTATTCGATGTCTGATGAAATGGTATTTTCTGTCAATGTGCCTAGATCTCCCGTGATCTCTTGGTTCCTTAGCCAAAGCAACCGCACTTTCGCTGTCACAGAAAATCTCCATTGGCTCCTTTATAGCTGGTACAACTCCAAGGTCTCCGATGAAGTTCTTTAGCCATATTGCCTCCTTTGCTGCTTCACTCGCTACTATGTACTCTGATTCACAAGTAGAATCAGCTACTGTCTCCTGCTTGGAACTTTTCCAAGTAATTGCCCCTCCATTTAGGATAAAGACCCAGCCTAACTGAGAGCGGAAATTATCCCTATCAGTCTGAAAGCTAGCATCGTTATATCCTTCCACTCACAAGTCATCACTGCCTCCGAGGGTAAGGACCCAGTCCTTAGTCCTCCGCAGATACTTGAGAATGTTCTTTACCACAGTCCAGTGAGCCTTGCCATGGTTCCCTTGATATCTACTGACCATGCTCAAAGCAAAGGCCACATCAGGGCGAGTACAAGTCATAGCATACATGATAGAGCCCACAGCGGAAGCATATGGTATATGACTCATCTCAGCTATCTCAGCCTCTGTACTCGGACTCTGAGTCTTACTCAACTTGGCATTAATCTGGATGGGTAATTCCCCTTTCTTGGATTCTTGCATGCTGAACCTCTTCAGCACCTTATCCAAGTAAGTACTTTGACTAAGTCCAATTAGTCTCTTACTCCTATCTCTTAATATCCTTATCCCTAGGATATAGGCAGCTTCTCCAAGGTCCTTCATAGCGAAACACTTCCCAAGCCAGGACTTCACTTCCTGCAAGGTTGGGACGTCATTTCCTATGAGTAGTATGTCATCCACATACAACACCAAAAAGCTGACTATACTCCCACTAGCCCTGACATATACACAGGACTCATCTTCGCTCCTCGAGAAACCAAACTCTTTGACTTTCTCGTCGAAGCAAAGATTCCATCTACGAGATGCTTGTTTCAATCAATAAATGGATTTCTCAAGCTTACACACTCTATTAGGGTACTTAGCATCGACAAAACCCTCTGGCTGAGCCATGTAAACATCCTCAGCCAACTTTCCATTAAGGAAAGCGGTTTTGACATCCATTTGCCATATTTCATAATCATGAAATGCAGCTATGGCCAGTAAGACCCTAATAGACTTAATTTTCGCTACTGGTGAGAAGGTCTCATCATAGTCAACTCCCGAAGTTTGAGTAAAGCCCTTCGCAACCAGTCGCGCTTTGTAAGTGTGTACCTTCCCATCCATGTCGGTATTCTTCTTAAAGATCCATTTGCACCCAACTGTCTTACGACCTGGTACATTGTCAAACCAAGTTCCACACTTGATTGTCATACATGGACTGAATCTCGCTGTCCATAGCCTCCTTCCATTTAGCAGACTCGGGGCCTGCCATGGCTTCCCTGTAATTATTAGGTTCATCCAAATCTATTAGTGTACTATCACTAATAAATGTATCACCTTCAGTCGTGATGTGATAACCATAATAAAAATCAGGTGTGTTACTCACCCTAGTGGAACGCCTCAGAGGTACAGACTCATCTATCAGATCAACAGGAATTTCCTCCTCAGGTTGGTTGATAGTATTTGAGGTTCCTTCACCGCTTGACTCTTGAAGCTCTTCAAGGTCAATTTGCCTCCCACTGTCCCTTTGGCTTATAAATTCTCTCTCACGAAAGACTCCTCTTCTTGCTACAAAGACCACATTATCACTGGGTCTGTAGAAGAGGTAACCAAAGGATCTCTGTGGGTAGCCGATGAAAATACACTTCTCACTTCGAGGTTCAAGCTTATCATGAGTCTCACACCTCACGAAAGCTTCACAACCCCAAATCTTGATGTGGTCTAAATTGGGAACTTTCCCAGTCCACATCTCGTAAGGTGTTTTGGCAACCTTTTTAGTAGGGACTAGATTAAGGATATGGGCGGCAGTCTCTAAGGCATACCCCCAGAAAGAGATTGGTAATGAAGCTCGACTCATCATGGAACGAACCATATCCAACAAGGTTCGATTGCGCCTTTCAGCTACACCATTCAACTGTGGTGTTCTGGGAGGTGTCAATTGTGAGACAATCCCACATTCCTTAAGATAGTCAAGGAACTCAATGCTAAGATACTCTCCTCCCCGATCGGATCGGAGCATCTTGATGTTCCTGCCCAATTGATTCTCAACTTCCTGCTTAAACTCCTTGAACTTTTCAAAGGTTTATGACTTATGCTTGATTAAGTAGATATATCCATATCTGCTATAATCATCTGTAAAAGTCACATAATAGCGATTAGCATCTCTTGTAGCAACTCTGAAGGGCCCACACACATCTGTGTGTACCAGGTCCAACAAACCTTCACCCCTATCACAAGTACCTGTGAAGGGTGACTTCGTCATTTTTCCAAGTAAACAAGACTCGCAACTATCATCCGACTTTAGGTCAAATGATTCCAAGACTCCAGCCTTTTGGAGTTGGCCTATGCGCTTCTTGTTGACATGTCCAAGACGACAATGCCACAAGGATGCTTTATCCAAGCTATTCGAAGAATCAATATACAACACATTATTTCCTAGATTGTCTACAACATTCACAGGTTCATATACACCATCACAAGGCAATGCTTTAAAGTAAAATACATCATTGTAGTAAACATTAATAGCACCATTATTATTATCAAATAAAAATGTAAACCCTTGTTTGTACAAGCCATGAAAAGAAATAATATTTCTCGCCATTTCCGGCGAGTAACAACATTTATTCAAATCTAACATTAACCCATTATTTAGCAATAAAGAATAAACTCCTATCTTGGTGACAGGTGAAGCTTTCCTGTTGCCCATGACTAAGTTTATCTTCCCGTGCTACACTTGCTCACTTCTTCTTAGGCCCTGCAAATCAGTACAAATGTGAATACCACAACCTGTATCAAGCACCCAAGAATTAGCATTAGATGAGTTATTAGACAATATTGTATAAATACCTGCATGGGTGGGTTTTACTTTCCCATCCTTTACATCTTGCAAGTATTTGGGGCAGCTTCGCTTCCAGTGCCCCTTTTCTTGACAATAGAAACATTGTGCTTCCCTTGGGTTTGAGGAAGGAGTGATGGGACCTTTCTTTGTCCCACTAGAAGAGGAACCATCAAGGGGCTTACCCTTGGTACCCTTCGAAGGGGTTTTCCTCTTCTTACCTTTTCCCTGCCCAATCGCAAGAACAGGGGCTGCTGAAGGAGTAGAAGTAGAAGTAACAACCGCTTTACTCTTAAGGCCATTTTCAGCTGTCCTTAAAAGTCCTTGAAGTTTACTCAGTGTGACTTCCTCCTTGTTCATATGATAAGTCATACGAAACTGATCATAACTTGGAGGTAAGGAATGGAGAATGATGTCAATCGCCATTTCTTCAGGAAAGTCCACATTGAGCTTCAATAACCGGTCAACGAACCTTTGCATTTTCTGCATGTGACCGGTGATGGGTTCACCATCTTTCATTCTGGTTGTTATCATGGAGGAGATGATTTCATACCTCTCCTGACGCGCGCTCTAATGGTACCTTTCCATCAGATCCTGGTGCATCTCATGGGGGTAAAAATCTTCATAGGATTTTTGAAGTTCAGGAGTCATGGTGGCCATCATGATGTATGCTACTTTAGTAGCATCCTTTTCATGTGCAACAAACTCCGCAAACTCTTCAGGAGTAGCAGTGGCTTCATTCACAACCTTAAGCTCCCTATCGAGAACATACTCCTTGTCCTCATAGCGGGTAATCATCCTGATGTTTCTGATCCACTCATTGAAGTTGGATCCATCAAAAGTGACTTTCCCACACAAGTTCATAAGGGAAAAGGAGCCTGTTGGGTTTGAGCCAGAAGCATTGTTGGAAGACATCTGAAAGAAAAGAAAGACAAGTTTCATTAGATTAAGAGTCCTTAATAAGTCACCCAAATGAAATATTAAGGCTAGGATCCAACAAACTATTTATAGTTGGAAGAGGGATGCCGTAATCCAAGCTATAAAATATTTGAAGGTAGGTAAATGACGATTTACCAATTTCCACCATAAGAACGAAATATTTTATTATTAGGTTTTATTGGATTTGAAACTCCTTGATCTTTTGAGATACATTGAACTTTTCAATGGCATGTTTAAATCTCGATTGTGCCCTCTCAAGTTTGTGACTGGGATGCCGAGGATCACAAACAAGGTGTGAATAACCATACAAATTGACTTGGTACCCTTCACTATATTACCTAATCGATGTGCCGGTTAACCATACACGCTCCACCGATCTATAATAAAGTCAAGTTACCCTTTGCCACACTTACTAGTCCTTGTTAGTGTGCCGGTTAACCACACACGCTCCACTAACGACTTGGTAAGGTACAAAGTGTAATTTTATGGGCTAGCACCTATTTCACATTTTCCTAAAGTAACTAAGATTGGGAATTAATAATGTATAGTTACTTTATAATTCATTATACTTTTAATGAGAGTTAAAGTCTTATCCTACCCGTTCGGCTAACGACCCTCCACCAGTCAAGGAAGCGGTGGGTGAGAGTAGACACCCATTAAGCTGCCATTTTATAGGCAACAACCTTATACCCCCCTTATAGACCGGCTTCGTGAATGAGGCCTACTTGCAGTAAGAATGACTTATTCTTATACATATCTATATAAATAAGATTATAATAATAGTATAAGTGTTGATTTTTAAACTTTTAAAAATATAAGGTTTAATTTGGAATTAAAGTATTAAAGTGTAAGACTTTACAAATTCCAAAACTTGAGGGCAAGTTTTGAAACTATTTCAAGACTCTTCAAATTTGTAACTTATGAGTTTTAATGGTTCATAAAGTTGAAGACTCTTCATTTTATGAAACCTACTATTCTTTAATGACAACTTTTAAAGAAGTGACTTTTGGTTATCCATAACTTGAGGACAAGTTATGAACACCATCATAAGCATTAAGATCATGAATTAATCTAGCATGTAAGTTACACACAATTCCTATGATTTTCTAAAACTCATAAGAACAAATATTCATATCAAGCAATTTCAAGAAATCACATATAAAACTTGAAAATTGATAATAGTCATTTGAAATGGGTTAACATAATCATTACCACTTTTAAAAACATATTTTACAAGTCCAAAACAGTTTGGGATAATGATTCTAGCCCATTTCCAGCAACAAAACTCGGAAAACTGCCCAGCACGCACCTACTCGTCGAGTGCATTATCCTACTCGACGAGTAGGATGAATTTTGTCGTGGACTTGTCGAGTTCTCCCCTTGCACTCGGCGAGTCCAGTCGAACAGTGAACAGTTTTTCGATTTTTCAAGCAGTTTGCATCAAATATACAGAAAACAATCCTAGGCTCTGATACCACTGATGGGTTTTGAGCGTTCTAACACTCCTATGGTGTACATGAAACCCTATAAACCTTGAATCTATGTTTTCTCTAATATACATGCAAATATGATTTTTCAAGGTTTACTTCCTAACTAGCATGGCATGGGGAATATGTAATATAAAAACTAGTAGAAGTACATACCTTTCTAGTTGCTTGGATTCCTTGAAGACTTTGTGAGCCTAGCACCCCAAATGTTGTGCCTCAAATGCTTCACACAACACTACAAGACTTGGAATAACTTGAGAGAATACACTTGCACTCAAAAATCGGTTATGCCCTCTTAGAACTCACTAGTGGCCGATTTTGCTAGCTATAGGGTTCCTTTTATAGTGTTGTCACAATTAGGGTTTACACATGAATGCCCTTAATTGTCATGACTCTTGATTTCTAATGATCCATGGGTTTGTAACTCCCATATCCATGGAGCTCCAAATCACAATAAACCATGGATCATGAATCCACCATAAAAGATTAGATGATTGTCATAATCAACCCTATGTATTTAATTAGTCTCATTTTGATCACCAAATTAATTCTAAATTAATACTTGATCAATACTAATTAAATAATACTATTATTAATATATTAGAACTTATAATATATTAATAATCACAAGTGTCCTTTCTCTCATTTAGTCTATCCAAGTATTGCAATGCCATGCAACCCAAATGGACCATGTCGGGTCGGGTCAAGTACATACCAAATAAAGTTATGGACTTAGACACTATATCCAACAGTCTCCCACTTGGATAAGTCTAATAACTATATTTGCAGATATGACTTCAGGATCCGACTAGCAATCGTAGCTCTTTCAAAGTCTCTCGGAAATGAGATAATAATGATACGCCATTTAAGATAAGTGATCATATAATCCTCTGCTCTCAAGATATCAGCCGGACAAACACATGGAACATGGTCTTACTTATTGTCCAGCATTTGTTTCTCGATCTCTGATTTGTTTCGACATAGAACTAAATTGAACACATCAATTAGGTTCTGACCGGGCCCGATACATAAGTCAAAACCAAATCATCGAGGGGCCCAGATATCGCTTCTATTTCTAGAAGGAACAGATAAACTTCGACTAATATGCTTGTACTGACCACTTGTTGAATTATGCACAAAAGCACGTTTTATAACATCGAATTACCAATGCGTTTTCGTACAATCAATGGATAACCAACTCATAGTCAACAACTCATATCTTTAGGTTTAAAGATTTATATGATATTACCGTCTCACGATCACTCGAGATAAATTCTATGAAGTGATGCAAGTGAGCGTGGGTTGAATCCAATACTCAGAACTTATGAGCACTCATGAATGTTGCAGCAACTATTGCTATGTCTAATACCCTTTAGACATATCATACAAACCAAATTCATGACAGTCTTGATTCATATCTACTTCCGACATATGACCGACTGTGGAGAGTTCGAATAAAATAATTATTCTGGAAGTCAAAACATGCAAAATTGAAACCATAGTAAACGATTAACATAAGATAGTAACTCTTTACTCATAAATAAATAACAACTTTTATTTAATCATCAAAATGTCAATTACATTTTACAAGTTTCAGAAATCTAATTATTGAAACTAATATCATCCTTCAGCCCGATGCGCCTCGCATGCTGTAAATGTTTAACCCTACTCAGTCCCTTCAGAAATCTAATTATTGAAACTAATATCACCCTAACGTAGTTTTCGTTTCACGGCCTACTAAAAATAATATAATAAAAAATATATTCAAAATTAGCCGACGGAGTCTAAACGAGAGTTGTAGAGCATAATCTCACCTACGCGTGGATATAAAGAACGTCGAAATCGGAGATCGTATGCGAGGGTTATGATTTTCTGAAGTTCGAGGCGCGCATCCCAAAGGGGGAACGCCCCGCGTTCGGAGCCCAGAGCCTGTCCCGTTGCCTGTCAAGTCCGAAGTTCGTAAGCAATGACGCACGGCGGAACGCGCTGCGTTCGTTCAGGGAACGCGCTGCGTTCGGAGGGTCAGCCTCCCCCTATAAATAGAATGCAAGGTCTCCGGAATTTGCTGCTCATTTCTTCTCTCTCACTCCTTATTGCCTCGTTTTGCGTGCAATTTATACCCTCGAAGCCCCGGTATCATCCCGAGACCCGAAGCGAGTCCCGAAGCCCCGAAGATCCCGAGAAGTAAAGTTTCCGAGCCGAAACTCTGCCCGCGAGAAGCCCGGTTTTTGTGAAGATGTCCCGGTTTCACCGAAGAAGTACTACTCTTAGAGCCGTAGTGTTGCCCGATCATCTTCTGATCAAGTGAGTGTATATTTGTTTTCTTCTAACACATAGATATGAAGTATTCTTTATAAAATACGTGCTATGTGTCTATATATTATTTGTTTATTTGAACTAGTTGTTGAATGGATGTTTGTACAGGTTTTAAGCTGTATATAAATGTATATATTTTATCTACTAATATGTTGGGTAGAACATGGGTAAACAGTTGGTGTGTGGTGAAATAAAAATGATGAGAGGCCTCGATGTTGTTGTTGATCTAGTTATCTAGCGGAGTATGGATGACGACCACAGACTCCTTCTAGACAGTCAAGTGGAACACTAGCAGGCTCATAACCTGTAGGTGTTGTGAACGATGTGTTCACCGATGTACTCTATCCCCCTCATGGTTGCCTTTAGGACATCTATTGTTAAGGAAACCCCTTTGCAGTAATGTCCGTCCCGATGAAAATCCTAGATTAGGTCCCTTGTAATAGTTGTTGTTTTAGGGACATAAAGTGAGGATAACGGGAATGGGTAATCGGGTTATTATTGGTTGATGAACTAAATATAATTATTTATTGTGGGTTGAAAACCCTATATGCTCACCAGGCTCCCAAGCCTGACCCACTCAGTTTTTCTTTGTATTACAGGTAGTGGCACGAGAGCATAAATTGGATGACATTGTCAAGATATTTTTGGATTATAGACCAGTAGTTATATGTAACTGTTGTAAGGTCTATTTTGTATTGTTTATGCTTTTGGTCTGTATCGGAACATGACATCCCGAGTTTTGATATATAATGAAAATACATTTCTTTAAGAAATGCTTTGATAAACTTTATTTTATCATGTTTTGTTTTGGGGACAAATTTCCGCAACTCTTTTAAATCAATGGATTTACTCTGAAATTATTTTAAAATCATAAATGAAACCGGTCTTTTCTGGCCGTGATTTTGGGGATGTCACAGTATACATGCAATTATTCAAGTATTTAGGCAAGATTTCACTTGTACTCTCCCCCAAAAACATTAAAATATTGAAAAATGTGGGGTATGAAGCTCACCTTGAGTTGGTTGAGGAGTTGTTTGGAGTTATGGAGTGAAGATCGCAAGCTTAAACTTTTGGCTGAGATGAAGAACTTCCCTGGGAGGGATGTTTTCCTAAGGTGATTATCACATATTATTGTGAATAAAATAATATGGATTTATCTTGAAAATTATAAAATATTAGATGAGTGGGGAACTTACTTTAAATTTCCCAAGAAGAAGTTGAGAAATCTTGCTTTCAGCAAGATCCTTGATTTTTGCTCTTGGGAGGAGTAGGTGAGAGAATAGGAAGAAAGTGAGAGGGAAATGTGAAAAGCCCCAAATTTCCTTCTACTGTCGTGCTTAAGAGTATAAGAAAAAGGGAGGAATCTTTGGTGCATGGGGATCTGCTGGTCCATGCATGGATGGGATACTGCGATTTGCATAGGGAATAGGAGTTTCGTCAAATCACAAAGTCAACCTCTGTCTTTATCTTGATTTAGGATAGGATCTTCCTAAATCCTAAACTTTTATTTTATGTAAATATAATTTAAATAATTAAATTTGGCATAAAATAAAGGTTTTAGGGGTCTTAGTTAAGAAAAACATGAGTTTGGTGGGATTCCCGACCTCAAAATACCCCAAAATGAAGAAAAGGTCCGGAATAGTCCAAAATCCGGAGCTAAAAGGTGAAATCCGGAGCCCTTATCCGAATTCTGAAGCTCTTCTTAGCATTCCGGAGCTATATCCCAAATTTCGGAGGGAAGGATTAAGGCTGCGAGGGTCCGAAGTGGTTGGCAGGGAGTTCCGGAGCAAATAGTGAAGTTCCGAAGCAAACAGGAACTTCCGGAAGGCTTTTCTCGGATTCCGAAGTCAGGAGCGGGTCAGCGGTCCGGACAGACCAGGTGCTTCCGAACCGAAGTGGGGTAAGAACTTCCGGAGCTGCGAACCTATCCGGATGAGAGGTTTCCGAGATGAGCTTCCTCTTGGCTTCCTTAGAAAACATTCTGGACTAAGAGGTTCCGGACCAGGAGGGTTCCAGACCAAGAGGGTTCCGGACCAAGAGGGTTCCGGACCAGGAGGGTTCCGGACCAAGAGGGTCCTTTTGGGTTTCCTCTTCCGGTTTTGAGCTGTTTTCGACTAAGGAAGGTGCTTAGGGAGATTTGGGAGAGATTCCACATACTTGGAGAGATTTGGGAGAGGTTTCATATTCTTGGAGAGATTTCACATACTTGGAGAGATTTCACATGTGGGAGAGATTTCTCATACTTGGAGAGATTTGGGAGAGATTTCACATACTTGGAGAGAATTGGGAGAGATTTCTCATACTTGGAGAGATTTGGAAGAGATTTCACATGCTTGGAGAGATTTGGAAGAGATTTCACATACTTGAAGAGATTTGGGAGAGATTTCATATACTTGGAGAGTTTTCATTCTAACACTTCATGGCTCATTAGGAACTCATATTGTACACTTAGAAGTGTTAGCACAAGTCTCACAATAGTACTTGCTTACTTGAGGACGGAATTTCCTAGCCAAAAAGGCTAGTTGTGACAAAGTCTTTCTTTAAATGTGTATAGTTATCCATGTAATGTATTCTTTCTAGAAGAACCACTTACTCCTTCTAGCCTTGCTATAGAGAGGAAGTTCAATCAAGACCATACTTGATTATCATACATGGATTACATCTCATGTTCATGACTCTAAGTCATTAATCAGAATCAAGATCTGACATAACATCTTGGCATTTGATGGATTTGTTAGAAACCATCAAGAAAAGCTCCTTAATGAGAGATTTCACATTTCTCAAGTCATAAATGATTTCTACCACTAAAGCGAACAATTTGTGTTTGTGAATAGCTATTATTCATGGGATCTTGATGTTTTGCCCAAATTGCTAATTTAAAAAGCAAGGGGCAAAATAGTCATTTTCGAAAGTCGGATTGAGGAAAAAAAACTGCACCACGAGTAAAAAATTATACACATTTAGTTTATGGTATACTTTAATTTATAATGCAATATAGTATCTTACTTTCATTCATTTTCATTACAATTGTGTGTAATGTATGTGGCTATGTGTATGTATATCCGGCACAATACATATACACAAACTACATTCCTATTTCTTGAAAAAAAAAAGTTAAACATTTTCCTAAATTCCAAGATGTATAATCACTGAAACTTATAAAATGATCAATGGTGCTCAGTTATAACAATGTACTTTGAAAGTACATTGCTCTAATTGGGATGTTTATTGCTTCTCCATGTAACATGCATTCAATGTTTTTTTAGGGCGAATTGCAAAATCAAAAACTACATTGCTATTTCTTGCAATGAACTTTAGGTTTTTACGTTTAACCCCAAAAAATCAATGAATATATGTTGCTTTCTTATAAAAAGAAACAACAACACGCATATTGGTCCATGTGGAAAAAGAAATTAGCTATATTACATAATTGGTCCCTATAATAAGCTAAATAGAGAAATAGTTCATTCATTTTAGTATATAAAACATTTATGCCACTTGAATTAATACAAACACACACAACACACACAAAAAATAAAATTATAAAACAAATGTGAATGGTCCTTGAATGAAACCGATGTGATAGAAATTGTCCATAACCATAAATAAGCATGTTTCTTAACAATTGAAACCGAGAAAAAGAAAATCATATAATGGCATCCCAGTTATATCAAAGTACTTTTAAAGTTCATTGTTATAATCGGTAAAACATTCATATGTTTGTATTAAAAAAGACAAAAAAGCAAAATTATAAGCAAAAGTACGATGCCAATAAAACACACAGAGAGCAACACACATAGATCGACATACTTGTTTCTAGGATGCTATATCAAAATTGTAAAAGAAAGAGAAGAAGATAGAAATAAACAAAATAAAAGAAAGTATGGAAAAATTATTTTGTTTTACACTAACCTGATGGATTGAAATTTATGAATGAAGATGGTAGTTTGTAGAGATGAAGAAGCAGAAAGATGCCAAACATATAAAAAAAATTTAGGGGTTCGGTATTTATAAATGCAATGAATAAGCAAAGATAATTATGTAATCATGATTTAATTCCTAATATGATGGCTATATATTTGGTAAAAGATCAATTAATTCAAAAACATTGATGATTATATGAGATATGAGGATATATGAAATTCAAAATTCAAAATGTGTTTAAATGCAGGGACAATATGGTAATCAAATTGTTGATTTGTGGGAGATGATGTCGATTCCTGAAGTAAGCAATGGACGGGAAAAGAATTGAGAATAGAGCTACAGGATTGACACGTGGATTGATGGGGGTCTAAGAGGGGGGACACGTGTCGGTTTAGGAGTCTTTTATTAGGAGCTATATTAGAGATTAGAGATTCATTTAACGGTTGTAATTTATAGGATCTCTCGTTTTGTAAACACTCCAATCTATTATTTAACCTCAATTATTATTTTTCCATCCAATAACCGAGTACAAATGTTACCAACGAAGGGATAGACAAACAATTTACAAATTCTGTATTGTTCTTCTCAATGTTTTAAAACCCGGTTTTTTAGTTGAACCGGTATGGTGACCAGTTTCCAGTTTAACCGGTTCGACCGCCGGAGGAACCGGTTACTATAAATTTCATATTTTTTCCTATTTTCCTACACATACATACATACATAAATCAAGAATTTGACGTCCATAAGTTTAAACATTAAAAATACACATTAAACAACTTGTAAATCAATCTAAATACATTAAAAAAACACATAACCATAATTTTTACATCAATCCATGTGTTTTTATTCAATTTAATCGGTTCAATTTTAACTGGTTCAACGGGCTTTTGTAAAAACCGACCGGTTCATTCCGATTCAGAAATAGACATAAAATCAGTGTTAGTTAAATCGCTCAATTCCTTGGTTCCCGGTCCAACCGGCCGGTTCAAACCGGTTTTTAAAATATTGGTTCTGCTTTTGTACATCCATAATCTTTTCAGGCCTTGAATTATTAGTTAAACTATAAATTGATAAATTGAAGATCTTTCTTTTTTATATTATATGATAAAAATTAATCTTGGACACTCCGTTTTTTTTTTTTTTTTTTTTGTAATCTGACTTACATTTATTTGTTATTTTATTAATAACATTATCTCGTTATTGTTATTTACAAAAAGGACTACTATAAATCTTTAGGCTTCATTATTACACTCATAGTTGTGACTTGTGATAGTTAAATCATTTTATTAACATATAAGTATCTGAATGAGATTATTGTTGTCACATGGAAATCATTCATAAAATATAATAGAAAGTAATATTTAAATATATCTTTTGTATGTATTTTGTCTTGAGGACACAAAAAAGTTGAGCATGGGAAACACCAACTAGTATACACCAAACACAAAAGTATTAAAGACAAGACAAGTATTTTCATAACCTTTTAAACATCAAAAACAATTATTTATTTCTTAGCTATTTTAATCAATACTACGACTTCAAATCCAAAATGTGCATTTTTATTGATTAGATTATATTTAAATAACTATAAACAATCAAAAGATGTAGATACATAATATATTTTGATATCTAACACAAAATGACAAAAAAAATAATAAGAAAATAAATTGTTTTATGTAAAATATTTTTCTAAAATAAGAAATAATTTTGAAGCATTATCTTTGTGTGAAAGTGAAGATGGTGAGGTTGTCAAGTGGTGATAAGGTGTTTTTTTGTTCTCCCAGTTCTATTAATGACATTAATGTTCTTAATCGTTCATTTATATTTAACAACATAATTGACGGTTCTGCATCAGATTCGTCTTTTCAAGTGCATGAAACGTCATATAAGTATAGTTATTACCTTGTTGATGGAATCTATCATGACTATGCTTTGTTTGTCAAATCATTTACGTGTCCACATGATTTTAGACGAAAAAAATTCAAGAAAGCTCAAGAAAGAGCTAGGAAGGATGTCGAGCGGGCATTTGAAGCTCTTAAGAAATGTTGGCACATATCGAAGAAACCAACACTTTTTTTTTGGTGAGGGAAAGGCGATATGTGCACATGACAAGCATGAAACCATCCCCAAGACGCAACCAACATAAATTGGTAGCGATGAGTACATGGATAGGAGAGTAAATAAACATAGCACTCAAACATTTCACAATCTTCGCATGAACTTTAGTGAAACACATTTACAGGATTAACACATTAATCTTAATTTGGATCCTCGGGATAACTTAGAAGACATAGTTCTCGGGTGAAGATTTCATGTAATATGTTTTTAGTTATTTTAGTTGTGTTTTTTTTTTTAAGTTTTTTGTATTTTTTATTTTTTAAGTTATTTTATTTGTGTTTTTTTAAGTTTCTTTTGTTTTGCATTTTTTTAAGCTATTTTAGTTTAAGTATGAATTTTCCTTATTTGAATTAATGAAATTTGGTGTTTTTGCACCACATCTAGTGTGTGGCAAAGAAACCACACTTTTATGGTAAGAATGACATGACAAAGTCGTGACATGGCAAAAAGTGTGGTTTCAGTAGCACCACTGCTTCGAGCCTACAAAGATGCATTTATTAGCATAGGGAAAAGTAGAAAGAAATGTGATATATTGGTTGTAAAAGGTGCAAACATGTGTATGTTAAAGGTGTGGTGTATCCCTTTACAATCCAAAACATAACATACACCTGTACATCATTCAGGATCCAATCCAAAACATGACTTCATTGAGAATTGTTCACAAAAACAAAAACTAACCACCTGTAATGTAACAACCGCTTTCTCTTACTGTAAATTTCAGTATCTATACACCTAAGGTCATGTAAAAAAAAGAATAGCCTTCACCTGCATTCCCCAAAAGAAAATTAAAATAAATACCATAGGACAGGGACCAAATTTGTAATTTACACTTGTATTTATATATTTACCAACAGGTCCCTAAAGAATGTTGTGTGTACCTGAGGGGACAGAACTAGTGCAAGGGGGGTTGTGACAATGAGACATTTGGTGTTGATGCTTCTAGACCTTTTCCTCCATTAATAGCAGATTGTAGCACGTTGTATTGCTCACACACTGAATCATAAACTGCCTGTGAATAAACTACCTTCGCCTGCAATGCATTTGACTCGTAATTAAATAAAAAGTTTGTGAAATAAATAAAAATGTAAAATCAAGCAACAAAAACCTCATCAGGGGATCCACAAGAAACAGTAGCTTCCTGGAAATTAATCGGGGGCCCCACTGATACTCCGGTTCCATGATACGATATCAACCTTTTTTCTCCAATTTCTTTCTCAACCTATACAAATAAATAAATAAATAAATAAAATGTCATTGAAAGCCAACCAACAAGAAGAGACCTGAGGTGGAGGAGGCATGATGTCATGGCATAGCATGGCTAAAGGGTATATATGTCCAACTACACCCGCATGCTGCACAAGCCTTCTCATATTGTCCAGTGAATTTGCATCAAATGGTGCCTATACAATATTGAATATATTATACATTATATAATATATTTCATTTTTTGTATTTTTTATTTATGTAATAAATTAAGATGTTACCGGAAACCATTGGTTTGTTACTGGATCTGGTCTGTCCCTTCCGCCACTTGGTGCGATCCATATTATTTTAGATCCACCCCTAAAAATTCAAATAAGAAAATGTTAATGGATTTATATTATATGACATGTGTTGAAAAAAATAGAGATTTGATTGTACCTTAAAAGCAAAGCCATTTCTTTTAGACTTCTTGTATTGGATCTTCTTTTCATATCAACAAGCTCAGGGTCATCGTTCATGTGTTTTTTTGAATATACACACAACAAGTTTCTTCCCATGCTGAAAGGCTTGCAAAGAGGATCTGTTATAACTCTATCACCTGCCACGTAGATCTGCATCACAGTGTTTTTATTTTTTTTAAGTAAAGGAAATATATATATATATATATATATATTTTTTTTTAGTTTGAATTTATGGTGAGGTGAGCTTACTATGTTTTCAGATATATGGGGATTTGTTGTTTCAAGCAATAAGGCGATGACAGCTGGATCTGCTTCTGTTTGGTGGTTTGATATCAAAATCACATTTTCTCCCTGATGGTTTAATAATAATTATTAGGATCTGAAATAATTATATTATATAGAATAATAGAAATAAGTGTGAGAATGACTATGAGAATGAGGAACCTGATTAAGCTGTTGTTCTATTTTAGTGAAAAGGGAGACGTTTCCAACATATGATTCCCTGAATGACAATAGATATTTACACCTTTCTTTATCATATAATAAATAGAGAGCTGAGATTGATAATAGCAAACAAAGATTGACTAACTTGAAATTGATCAAAGGACGAATATAGCTTTGACCAAATGTATAGTAGTCAAAGGGTTCCCGAATAGCTTCATGATATGGTGAAAATTCAAATGGCTCCTACATGTTCACAGATGAGGTTCATAAATCATGGTCAAGATAAATCAATGTTTTAGGTCAAATGGTCAAACCTTCACATCCAAAAACATACGATCAAAAGCTACACGCATGTTTGACACTACAATATCTTTTGCACAAGGATCTCCACTTTTGAGAACCTAAAAAGAAAAGAATGATAAAACTTTTATAAAACTCACAAGGTATAAAATTATTAAATCAGTATCTAAAACTAAAGGATTAGTACAGGGCAAGCCCTAGAAAGAAGTTTACTGCAGTTTTGTAGTTGTGATACAGCTCTTCCATTGATTGAGCAATGGGTTTTGGCAGTGTTTCAGCTTCTAGCTCTCTTTGAATTCCAGAAAGAAGATCTGCATGAAAGATTTATATTGAAATAATAGCATATGAAATTATGAATGCATCAAAGAAGGTATGTTTAGAGTTACATGCAAGCGTAACATTGTATTTAAATCGCACAATTAGGTTTTCATTGAAATGTGATAGTTGACATGAAGATTCCCTACAGCAAGGACACATCTATGAATCTTTACATAAATCAAAGCATCACAATTGGGAATTTGGGATCATCATTTCTTGAAGTTGTCTCACAGAAAGTTAGGATTTTATAAATTAGGGAAATCCTAGGGCTTTGATGGTTGAACACCGGGTGTTCCTGAACCTTCAGTGATTTCCATTATGAATTACCAAAATTGTAGATTTCTTACGTATTTGAACGATTTTGTGTTATAGATGCATTAATTTAAAATGTAGCAGAAGAAATTATTTCTCTCTTTGACATGTGCCTTACATTTCAGAAATCCTAACATGTCATCTTCAAGCCACGAATAACTTGAACACCACAATCAAAGTACATTTGACGATAACATTAAGAGTAATTAAGGATCTAACAATATGAAAAATATCATATACCAATTGTCCTCATTCACAAGACATGAAATTAGGAGCCCTATTCCTTGAGGCAGCATAGCAAAAAGACTGAGTGATGATGATGGTTCGGTGCCTCAAACAGTATCAACAAGCATAATCACTAGATTCAAATCATCATAAGACAAGAACATGCACGATGCACCCAAAAACTCATCAAGATGATTGGTTGATTGCTAAATGTCATTGGTTCAAATACACTCAAACAAACCAGAAGAACATCTGGATTCTGGATAAGCTAAGCAATGTCAATCATTCAAAATTCTATCTCGGATATCAATCAAGCCATCAAGAACACACAGAAATCATTAGTTTGTCTCAAATCGGGATGTGCATAAATCAAACCTACTAGTATTAAAGGATTTGACAATCGCTCAAGAACTCGATTCACCGCACTCTTTTACATATGAAAAGAAATGATCAAACCTACTGAACTGAAGAAACAAATCAGAAATTGCGAACAATGAACAATTGAATATCACACAAATCAATCGCTCGAAATTCTCCCACCATCACTTCGTTTTAGTTGAAATAGAGCAAAACAAAAAGCATAACACATGCGTACCTAGGCTATAACAGTAAATAGACACAGGCATTCAAAGCAAGTGTAAAATTCACTCGACAAACACACTCGGAATCGCATATACCTTGTTCGGAGCGAGCGTCGATGAATGTAGGAGAGCAACCGAGTTCGGATCCAGACACCGGTAGTGGAGTGGAGGATGGCGAAGGCGAACACTTCTTGTCTTGAACCGTTTCCGCCATGCCATGGGCGGCAGAAAACGCCAAGCACGGAAACCGCCGGAGAGCCGAACGAACTCGCCGGGATGAAGAATTAGAAGTAGAAGGTAAGAGAGAAACCCTAGGATTTGTGGTGGATAAGAAGAGAGTAGGGGAAGAAGGAGAGAAGATCGACATAGTGTGTGTGTAGAGAGAGAGAGAGAGATTTTCAGGTAGAGGTGGTGTTAATAAAGTGATGGAGGTGATGGGAGTGGTGGTGGTGGCGGTGGAGCATTGGCGGAGACGGCCTGAGCACACGTGCTTTTCATCGAAAACGAGGCGGAGGAGGAATCGTGCGATTGGATTAGCTGACGCCGCCTGTAATGGATAGTGAAACTAACTGGCCAACCGTTAACCCTATTTCCTTTTATTTTATTTTCTATTTTATATTGAACATTTTACAATAAAGTATATTATCTAAAAGATTGTTCAACATAAAATACCATTTCTTGAAACAATCTCTAACAAATAGCATTCATGAAAGGTTAATGATTAAAAAACTATTATATTTTGTTATTTTTTGGTTTAATCACTGAATTTTAATATATGTTTAAAAAAATTACTAACTTTTTTTATAAAAATTCTATCACGACCATAGTGACCTACATTTGTGTTAGAAAAACCATTAATTTTCATGTTATGCTAAAAAAATCACACATAAGTTGATGGTTATACCCAACTTTTGAAAAAATATAGTGTTTTTTTGTAATTAAAACCGACTCTAATATGCAACAGTGGTTGGGCTGAAAGGTTTTACAAAAAATTAATGGTTTTTTCATTACTTTTTAAAAATTGATTGTTAAACCAAACTTTTGAAAAAATATGGTGTTTTTTTCCGTCATTATCCCTTCATGAAATACTTGAAATGTAATGTGGATTATTTCTCATAGATAAATATTATTTTAATTATTGAATGAAGTTAATATTGTAAAAAAATCATTATTAAAAATACACTTCATTAATATCTCTTTTAGTTATTAAAAATGTAATCGACAACCATACCTTTAAACGATTACTAAATTTTTTTAAAGCTTAAAAGAATTTAAAATATGTTTACCTAATCAGTTGGCCACATTAAAAGTACAGAATTGACATGGTTTATTATTAAAATTCATGACACTTATGCGTCGCATTGCCACATTAAAAGTACATAATTGACATGGTTTATCATTAAAATTCATGACACTTATGCGTCGTATTAAATAGGAAATCAATTTCTGAAATAGTTTCTTATTTTGTCGTGTTATCCGGTTATACATATACTATGTAGGTAAATGAAAATCATTTCAGAAGTAAGATGTTATAGAAAATACATATAATGTCATATAGACAAATGAGAGATCATGTAAATTTAACATACATTAAAACGGATGTATAAAGTCACAATCGACATAGTGGTATTTCTTTTTAAAAAATTGTAGTCACTGACCGAAAAAAATATATAATGGTTAAACCATAAAAAATAAATAAATAAAATAAAGCTAGAATACACTTAAAGTAAACAAATTAAAATATTATATATCAAAAGGATAAAAACAAACTAAGCATTTATTAAAAATAAATGGTTTTTCCTAAATAAAAAATCATCTTCAAAATTGTGTTTTTAAAGAATTATTATAATACTAAGAACTAAGATGTGAAAGAAAATTCAAATGAAAGTATTTTTACGTTCATTCAAAAAAGTAACATATTATAAAGAAAAGAGAAAATGAATTGAGAGAGTAATTATATTTTCATCTTGTTTATGTTTAGGTAACTTTGTTTTTTTACACATTTGACCAATTTAACTTGTTAAATGTGTTCACATATTACCATTTTCATCTCCTATAATGTGAACAATTTTTTTTTTACAAATTTCTTAAAAAAAATTTATAATTTCTCACAATATTTTTATGATATTTTTTTCCTATAGGTTTTTCTAATACAATGTTTTAAACTTTATTTATAATTTTTTTAACTTTCTTTTGATATTTTCATATAATTTTAATACAAGTGCTTTTAAACCAAATATTTTATAAATGTTTTAAATTTTTCTTACAAGTATTTAACTTGTTTTTTTTTTATATTTTCATACAACTTTTTTTTATAACTTTCATACATTTATTTCTAAACTTTCTTTTACAACATTTTTAAAGTGTTTCACAGATTTTGTATGATAATTTAATATTTTTTTATAACATTTTAAAATACTTTCGTTAAATACTAGTTTAAAACGTTGTATTAAAAAATTAAAAGTTTATAAACTTCTAATTAAAAAGTTGGAATAATTTTAAAACATTTACATTATATAGATTTTTTTTGTTTTTTTATTTGCTACGTAATATTTTCTTTTTATTTTTTTAAAAGATCCTTCATACTTATTGTTAAATATTTAATTAATTTAATTTTATTGTTAGATACTATTTGCTTTAAAAATATTGTATATGCTTAAAAACAAAAGAAAAAAATTATAAGAAACTATATAAAATATTTCACAAAACAAAAATATATTTATTAATTAAAAAGTAAAGTTTAAAATTTATCAATATTTAATTAATATTTAGGAAGTTATGGATATTTGAAAAATAACATTTGAAAACAATAATAAAAACAAATATGAAAAATAAAATCACTATTAAAAGTGTGGAAAATAACTTATCAGGGTAATTAATTTTTCGTTTTGTTCACATTTAGGCAACTTTTTTTCGTACACATTTAACCATTTAACTTGTTAATTTGTTCACATATTGCCATTGTCACCTGCTATCGCCGGTGAAAATGACAATATGTGAACACATATAACAAGTTAAATGGTCAAATATGTACAAATATAAAGAAGTTACTTAAATATGAACAAAACGATAAAGATAATTACCCTGGTAAGTCATTTTTCCCTGAAGAAAATATAGTTTTTCTTAATCGTTCATAAAACGATTTAAACTAAATACTTTCCATTAAAATATTATCTAGGAGCAACTTATTTTTTTTCTACTTTAACCAATGTTAAAGGCCGAGTCGGTACAACTAGTTTGATTATCTACTTATGTAATACAACTAAAATGTATAATCAACATTATTGAATGACAATTACATTATATTGCTAACACATAAAAATATATATTATCTTAAAATAAATTTCAACAACAGTAAAGTTTTTATTATATAGAAAACGATTTCCCACTTCACAAGTTAAACGAGAAGGCGTGAAAGTGACTTGGGATTTTCTTGTGAGACCTATTTTTACATTTTTGTTCTCACTCTACTTGTATAATTAATTTATTAAAGTGATTACATTTTATAATCGGGTAAAATATGAAATATTAATGAATATTTTATTTCAACTTTATAAGAATTGTTCGAATTTGTTACGTCATGATGATTTTATTAAAAAATGTATAGATGGTAATTTCTACTTATTGATTTATAAATAAATGGATTTTGAATGTATATCAAGGGTCGAATAAGTAAAAGTGAAATTTTAGTAAAGTTTATTTTGATTATATTATATGTAAAATAACTTATATATCTTCTAAAAACAAAGTATTTGCAGAAAAATAATTTTATCAACAATTAAAATCAAATATTTAAATAAAAATGATAGATCAAAGAGATTCAGGCAACAACATTTTATGAATGTATTTGGTTGGTATTAAATAATATTAAATACTGATACTAATAATAATAACAAAAATAATAATAAATGAAATAAAATTGAATTTGGTTGGTCTTAAATACTACGAATAATATGGTTGGTATTAAATGAAATAAAATTGAAATTTAATATCCGATAATTACATGGTTGATTTGCAATGAATCATTGACAGTGAAATGTAGATAATGACAACCACCTAAATTACCAAATATAATTCAATATTCGTTATAAAAAAATATTTAAAATTAATAAATATTAAATACTACTACTAATAGTAATAAAAGAGAAAAATAAAACAAAGCATACAAGCCTTCGGTGTAACAGATGTAGCCTAACAATTGAACAATATGTTTTGGATTGAATTACAATTTTAGAAATGAAATGACTAAACAAACCTCATTGCAAAACCCAATTTCTATTTCTTTGACATTTTAAAAGTTTTAAAGGTTCGACTTAATTATTATATCAAAATTCAGTCATATTCTTTATATATTAAACCTATCCAAGGAAATTCATAATCACCAAATGTAGCACCAAATTGCATAGAACAAAGTCTGCAAAAGCACGCTCAGGAGGTAAATCCTGCAAAATAAAAAAAAAATTAACAGAAGGGCAATTTGGTCATTTACTAAAAAGAAACATAAGTGTAGATTTTTTACTTAACGAGCAAAAGAATGACTTGATATATAAAGTTATGGAAAAGAGGCTTTCCCCATTGGTTTTGGCTTTTTACAAATTTGCCCTCGTTAAATTGACAAAAATAAAATAAATAAATAAATATCATCCTTAGTTTTATGCAGGAATAAATAACGAATATACCTTGAATTCCTTGTTTTCTTTGTTCACTTGAATACGAAGACAAACTGTAAAAAAAAAAAAAAAAAAAGAGAAAAAATGAGGTAATTCAGTATCATTTCTAGACAAAAGGGTAAAATCGTCATTTGCTCTCATTAACAATCTATTTTGACTATGTCTATACATCAGTTTTTTTTACTTGATGAAGAAGAACGACTTAATAGAGAAAATCAAGGAAAGTGGTTTTTTTTTATTGAGTCCTAACTTTTTACAAAATTGCCCTCATTTAGAGAAAAATTTATGAAAGGGGTCCACTTACCAGCTAGGACAGCTGTCCCTACACAAGAAAGGACACCAGAGAGAAAAGAGTTGAATGGAAATGACCCAACTACTGCCATGTAAACCACCTGATAAATAACAAAATACATTAATAACCATAAATTCGTGTTAGTTGCATAAATCATTGTGAAAGTTGTTTGTTGGAATGTAAGGGTAAATTGGTCATTTAGTCTCGGACAAACGGATTAGTCTAGAAAAGAAACAAACTTTATTTACACAACACTTTATCTATACAGTCATCATAACCCATTAAGTCTTAACTTTTTATACAGAGGAAATCTGTTCTATTCCACATAGTAACATCCCTTTTCAAACAGCTTCACAGCATATAATTTTGAGAGATAACTGAAAACATTGTTGAGAATCAGAGTTATAAATTTCATTAGTTTGTGTTTTATAATGTCTGACATGCAATAACTTGTGCCTTATTTTCAAGATTACATTTTTAAGGACTGTGATACTGACTTACATTAAGATTTAGCTATGATAAATTCATATATAGATAGAGTCATAGAATAAATTATATATACAGAAGTATAACAGGTATTAAAATTATCAAATGTAAGAAATTGGATTAAGTTTTATACTATATAGATAATAAACACTGAAACATCAACAGAAAACCATCTGCATTTCACAAATCTGTTATAAGTTTTAGGTCAATTACAGGTGCCCATGAAGTTCTCAACACAACCAATCCATGGAAATAAAAGAATTCTTCAAGTTTTCATGCAAGCGAAGAAGAAAAAGCAAATTCAATCAACACTTTACAGACAAAAAACCATAAAAAGTTAAGAAAACTAAACCCTAATAAGCATAGAAATCCTAACTTATCAGACGATAGAGTTTCACGAGTTTGCAAGTGAGGCAAAATCCTGAACTTAAACGCGAAGGAACTACTACATTAACTTTTCAATCAAACACCGTGGAATTAACAAATCTTCATCCACGATGAGCAGCTAGTTTCGATTTATGCGAAATTCGTATAAAACCGATCTTAATTAGATAGATAATGAAGCAAAAGACGAGTACCTGAATTACAGCGGTGAACACAGCAAAAACCACGTACAGATCTATGATCTAGAAGAAACACAGAAAAATGTCAATCGGTTTAGTTCATTCGGACACTAAGAAACCAAAACACACAAAATTTACGTGATTAGATCGAGGGAGAAAATGAGAACCTTGAGATTAGTAGGAGTAGCGGCATAAGCAGATCGGAGAGACTGAAAAAGAGCCTGTGCATCATCTTTCGTCGTCGGCGATCTCCCCATTTCCTCTGATAACAGTTTCTGTGCGTTTACTCTCCAGTCTCCACAATGAAGTCAAATCGAGAGAAACCCTTGTGTAATAAAATCTCAGATCAAGTCTTCAATTTACGATTTCAAACGTTACCAAATCAAATTAATATCAAGGTCTATTAGCTCAGCTGGTTAGAGCGTAGTGCTAATAACGCGAAGGTCGGCAGGTTCGAGACTTGCATGGGCCATTTGTTTTTTTGGTATTTTCTATCTAAATTATTTGCATATTTACCCCGAATTTTGTGTGATTTATATTTTGCACTCTTAGGTTGCGTTTAGTTACGGAAAAACAGTTTTCATTTTCTGTTTTTCGTTTTCCCTTTTCAGTTTTCGTTTTCCGTTTCCGGTTTTCACTGGAAAATTTAGAAAACGCGTTTAGTTAAAACTTATTCATTTTTCATTTTCAGTTTTAGAAAATTAGAAAACGTGTTTAGATGTGTATTTTTCTATCGGTTTTCATTTTTAGAAAACGGTAGCGGTGGTAGGGTGGGCATGGGGACGGTGGCGATGATGGTGTCGATGATGGCGACGGTGGTGGTGGTGGCGGCGATGGCAGCGGGGTGGCGGCGGTGGTGGTGATGACAGGCGGTGGTGGTGGTGGCGGCAATTGTGGCAGTGGTGGTGATGGCGGTGGTGGTGGTGGTGGTGGTGATGGGGTGGTGGTGGGCATGGGGACGGTGGCGATGATGGTGTCAATGATGGCGACAGTGGTGGTGGTGGTGGCGATGGCAGCGGGGTGGCGGCGGTGGTGGTGATGACAGGCGGTGGTAGTGGTGGCCGCAATTGTGGCAGTGGTGGTGATGGCGGCGGCGGTGGTGGTGGTGATGGGGTGGTGGTGGTGATGGTGATGGTAGGTCGATGATTGTGGTAGTGGTGTTGGGTAGGTGTGTGTGTCTGTGTGTGTGTGTTGGTGTGGGGTGGGGGTGGGGGTGGGTGTGGGTGTGGGTGTGGGTGTGAGTTTGTGGGTGTGTGTGTGTGTGTTTGTGGGGGTTGGTGTGTGTGGGGGTGTGTTTGTGGGTGTATGTGTGTGTGTGTGTGTGTTTGTGGGGGTGGGGTGGGCTTGGGAGTGAGTGTAGGTAGGTAGGGGTGTGGTGGGTTGGGGGTGTTAAGGTGAGGATAGGTAGAGGTGGATGGGGTGGGAGTGGGTGTTTATATTTTAGAAAAATTTTGGAATTAGAAAAATATGGAAAACAATGATTATCGATTTTTTCCAAAAATTTTCAACTTCTTTGTAATTTTAGAAAACGGGAAATTTTCATTTTCCGTGAAAAATTTAGAAAAATAGACGAACTAAACGCGTTTTCAAAATTCTCATTTTTCTTGGAAATTTTTTCCGGAAAACGACCTATTTTTCCGCAACTAAACGCACCCTTAGTTTTTTCCGCCTCTTTTAATTTTTGAAGTTTACTTTTAGACCCATTAATACCTTTTAAGCTTTTCATTTCCAACTTTTACCACATGTGGATTAATATGTATTTGTTAGTCTATCAAAAAAATGTTGGTGTCATATTTAAATTCAAGAATAAAGTCTTATTATTTTATTATAATTTATGAATAAGTTCCAAACTAAAAATTATTTATGATAAAATATTAATTAAATGTCACTATAGCACAATCAACTATCGTCATTTATCTGATTTGGTCATTAAAGTATTTTCTTGTTCGATGGGTCATTAAACTTACAAGTTACATGTCTATTAAGTCACTTTCCTTAGTTTTTAAGAGATCATCCGGTAACCAGTTATTATAATTTACAAGAATGGTCTGTATGGTTTCAATTTCTTTTGTGGTTGGTCATTTATCAGCATCGTTCGTCACCTGCACCACCATCATTTACTTCCGGCACCCACCAATGTTCACCTCGAGCAACCCCCCACGATACATAACTAAAGGGGCCGGTAACAGATAATCATATAACCAGTTAACTGACAAGTAGACAGATCTACAATCACTACCGTATAGCAACATCCTATATACCAAGATACATAACCAAAGGGGTCGACATTGGTGTCTTCGACCCACAAGAATAGTGAGGAAAACTCACCTCACAGTCTGACGAATAGCTGAACAATACACTGCTCCGAATACCGGCTCTACAAGTTACATATTCAACAGATAGAGACCAAGGCTTAGCTATAGCTCAAAATACCCAAAATACTCTTAAGTCAAACTTGGTCAAAGTTAAAGTCAACAGGTCAAGGAGTCAACTTGGTCCACTCAGCCGAGTACGCGGGGCATACTCAGCTCCTACGATGGGCGTACTCCATTTTGACCGGAGTCGGGAGGTTGACCATGTACGTGCGGCGTACGTTAAGGTACGCACGACGTACGCTCAAAATCTTCTTTCCTCAATAAGAGCTTAATGCATTAAGCTCTCACGTCCCAATTTCAGATCCAATGCCAAAATACTACTAAGAGTCATAAAGTTTCCAACTTTATGACTTTGCACGCCCATTAAGGGCTTAATACACAAAATCCCAACTTCTTAACACCTTAAGACCTTCTAGAGCATGCATGGAGAAAAACTAAGCATCAAGACCAAATTTTTATGACTCAAGACCCCTCATTAGGTCTAAAAGGACGACTTATTCGACTAAGAACATGACATGCTTAAGAATCATCCTAGTTGGGACCAAAAATGTCTTAAATGAAGAAATGGTTAGATCTACAAGATAGGATGATCAAGTTATGAGTTTTTTACCTCCTGGGGTTGCTAGCAAGGATATAATCCCAGATCTAAGTTGCTTCCAAGCTTCAAGGTCTTCCCACCACCTTCTTATTCTTCAAGAGTACCACAAAACACAAATTTAAGCTCAAGATGCACTCTTCTCGCTTAGGGTTAGCTAGGGGGTCGTTTTCTCGGATGGAGGCTGATGAGGGAATGAGAAATTAGGTGATAATGATGCTTATATATGGACCAAACCCTAAAAATTAGGGTTTGAGGTTTCTTCACGTACGCCCTGCGTACACGGTGTACGCCGCCCTAGTATGCCCAACGTACTAGATCGTGGCCAAAATTCACCAAAATGACACTATGGTCCATTCTTGCAACCTTTCTCAAGCACAAGGGTCAAAATAGAATATTTCTTCATATATAGGGTTAAAATTGAAATACCTCAACATCGGGATGTTACAATTTTTCAGGTGTTGAATGACTCTACAGTTTCAAAAGATGAACTTAATCAATGTGTAATTAGAATGAAGAAGCTTGGTACAATCTTACATGTAAGTTATCAGGCTATTGGCAATTGGCATTGTGTTTCATGAATTGTAGTAAAAAGTTAATAGGAACAATATGAGAGTGCAAATTGTCTAGTATTTTTAGGTTACATAATTTAAACTAATCAATATACAAACATATAAGTACACTTACGTCTTGTAAACAACCATATGAAAATTCCATCACTGAAAGGGAACCGAGAAATAGAAAGGCACCCAAGTACATACGTGTTTGCGATCGAAGTAGTTGTGGTCATGGTTCTATGACTTTATCTCATCACATATTTCAATATTCAGTTGTATGTTATCCTAAATAACTATTTTATGCATTTGTATAGTTCATCACTGAATTATCATTTTTAAAACAACTAATATTAACAAATTAAAACCATCAAGAAAATGTGAGTCACATCATTTTTTTCTTCATTCTTTCCTCACCTAGGAAATGGTCACCTACTTCTCATTTTTTAGGTTTTTAAATAAATATATAATTAATATAATTTATATATAAATAAATTCAAAAAAATTTATTAATTCAAAAATGTTTAAAGTATGTGTGTTTAACCTGTATGGTGGTGAATCTAAATATGTAACACCATGTTTTAATTTCCATCCAATTGTCTTTGTTCCTTTTAATATATTAAATTTAAAAACGTTTTATATTTTATCCAAAAATGAATAGATCATCAACAATTTATGATATACTTTTGCGTAATAAAACACCTCACTTGCAATATATCTTTTGAAATTCAATTAAATTCATTTTTTCGGAAAACCTGACTCACATGATATTCATGTATAATGATTTATACATTAAAAAAAAGTATCTATTTAGTCTTTTAGACGTATAACATTAAAGATGATTGCAAAAACAACATAATGCTTACTTAATTAACAAACTTTTAGAATAATTCAAATAACGTTTTTGTATAACCGAAGAGATTCTTCATTTAAAGAGATTTTTTTGGACTCAAGAAATGGAAAATGACTATGAACAAGTATAACATAAAGTTTCATAATCTCCTAAGCTTCACAAAGAGATTATAACCCGATGTAGATGCTAAGGTGAGTCAATTTGTTGAGGGCTTATCAAGAACTTTTAACTCTAAATGAATGAAGTAAAACACCTCATCAATATGTAAGGAAAAAAAGAAAGAAGACACTCACAAAGAATGATAAAATGCAAAACACAAAAGCGGACGGAAAGAAAGAATAGTTATAACAGTGCGAAGAGTAATATGGGAGAAACGAGCAAGATTTAGAATTAGGCAGTTAGATCAAATGAAGACATTACATGTTTTAGACGCAGAGAAAAAGGACATTTTTGTAACGCCCGCAGATCCGGGCTAGTCAATTTAGAAACAATAAGCATCAAAAAATGAGTTTTTGATGGAAGATTATTTAGAATGATTAATCTTTTCCAAGTGGTAGTATATGTTACAAGGGTTACGTACATATAAAGAACGCCGAAATCCGAGTTATAACGAAGAAGTTATGACCCGTCGAAGTTTTTCGGCAAAACCGGCACGACACCGGGAGACGTAAATAGTGAATTTAAGATGGAAGACTTTTTAGCCTTATTGATCTAAACAAAAGTTGTAGTATACGTTAAACCGAGAACATACAAAAAAAGAACGCCCAAATCTGACTTCGTATGAGGAAGTTATGAATTTTCTAAGATTTGGCATAGCAGTGTACGACCCGAAACTCGAATTTTAGTTCGAGCGGTTTTGGCCTATGCGACCTAAATGAGAGTTGAAGATCTCATTAATAGGAACTCAACGATAAAAAGACAGACGAAAACGGAGTCCGTATGTATAAGTTATGAATTTTACGCGGACATTTAACAGTATAATCTCCTCCTACTGTTAAATTTAAGATCAGTCGAGAATTAGCTGACGGAGTCTAAATGAAAGTTGTAGATCTTGTTTTTACCTACGTGTGGATATAAAGAACGTCGAAAACGGAGCTCGTATGCGAAAATTATGAGTTTTTGAAAATCGGCTGATTTCCAGCCTGTGTGCGATGCCACGTGTCAGCACCAGACTGTGTCTGGGTGTCTCCAGCTGGCTCACGACGTGAGCATCATAAAACTCACAAAGTGAGTGACCCTTCACCCCCTATAAATAAGAGGTGAAGCCTCCATTCTTCCTCACACCTCCTATCACTTCCCCCTCTCTCTAGAACTTCTCTCTAGCCCCAAAACCCCCCGAAAAGCCTAGGGAACCTCCCTAGCACGAGGCGGAAGCCCCGGAGTGCCCGACGGCTTCGAGAAGAAGAGCCTTTCGGCTCGGGAACGCTGTTCTAGCGAAGCTCGGTTTCGAGAAAAACCCGTTGTAAGTGAGCTACGCCTAACCTATCTTTAGTATAGCTTATGTTTTAATATAGTAATGTTATTAGGACCTTATAATAAGTATTTAGGCTATTATTATGAGTTATATAAGTGTCGTTATAATATATTTTAACCACTCGCGGTACGGGGAATCTGGTTTAAAGGGCCGCATAGGGTTGTTGTATTTCAGAAGTGCTATATGCCAAAATGGTCCTGCCCTCCAGTATTTTATGTCTGGCCCCTGTCTGTATATAGTGGTTGAGAAATATTGCTTCATGCTTATATAATAAGTAATAATAGCAAGACTATTAATTAGTCTCGGTGAATATTAGACTAAACTCTAGTGGTAATGATACTAGGTTCTGTCAAAGGAGTTGTTTAAAGTAAACGAAGTGCCGTCCGAGTACCGAGTCACCACCTTATCAGGTGAGTGCATAGTCCCTTTCATGAACATGATTTTAATACAAGTATTGATTGAAGTATTAATTATATGTTTATGTGCGAGTTAATTGATGTTGCCTGAAATACGTGTTAAAGAACATACCTGAGTATATATCATGATTTAGGATAAAGAGTAAACCTAAATTAATTATGAGGAATATTGGGTAGTATTTTCTTACGAGTACGAGTGAGTTATACTCAGAGAATAGAACTTTAGTACATGTCATTGATCCGGGAGCATGGATTAGACATAGTCATTGTCCCTAGTCCGAGAGTATGGATTGGACATAGTCAACTGTCATTAATCCAGGAGTATGGATTAAGACATAGTCAGTTGTCCTTAGTCCGGGAGTATGGATTAAGACATAGTCAGTCGTCCTCAGTCCGAGAGTATGGATAGGACATAGTCATTCGTCGTTAATCCGAGAGAATGGATATACGCATAGACACTTGTCCCTAATCCGAGAGTATGGAATGGGCACAATTATTTATCCGAGAGCATGAATTAGATCTGAGAGTATGGGTTAAGTAATAGGTAAAATTTAAGGTCCGAGAGTATGGATAGTCTCGTTGTAAGGATTAACGGGGTGGGGTAAGAGTTGCTTATATATATATGGTGAAATTGTATATTTTGTGAGTTCTAAATTATATATATGATATAACATTGTAGGATTGAAATCCCTATGTACTCACCAGGTTTCCCAACCTGACCCACTCAAGCTTATTTGTATCACAGATGTCGATACGAAGTTACATTACACTGAGAGATTAAAGAGATGTAGATCACTAGTGTAAATGAATGTAAGTTCTGTTTATGCTTATGTTTCTGTATTGACGATGACATCCCAAATGTTTTAAAATGAATAAAAATACATTTATTCGGAAATGCTTTGATAACGTATTTATCATGTTTTACTGGGAACAATTTCCGCAACATTTTCACTAAAAGAGGTACTCTGATTTTTATAAAGCATAAACAAAATCGGTCTTTTCTGACCGTGAAAATGGGGATGTCACAATTTTGCCAATACTATCATAAATGGAATGAGTAAGTGTTATTATTGCAATGAAGAAAAATCCATGAATTGTCTAAACACGAAGAAAGATGAGAAATAAGCGAGTACAAAAAAGAATGATTTCTCAATGGAAAAAAGGCGAGCTCTTTAGATGACTGTTGATGTCGTCTTAGGTTCTTTTTAGTAAACTCAATATGTGCATCACTCTTGTTTGATTTTAGAGCCACAAATTTGTATGTCTCGTATATATTTGGTAGAAAAATTAAATATCTTAAGGGATCATGAAAAGTGCTTTACCATTAAAATCTTTATTATAATGGAATTTGTTGTGACACTAATAAGCAAGAATAACATAAAGGTGTCTTAAGCTTAACTATGTAAGTATAATTCAAGACAATTTAAGTTAAAGAGATTGTTTACCTTTTATTCATTCATTGTGATACGAGACAAAATCATCTTAAGAGGTGGATAATTGTAACATCCTTATTTTAGACCCATAATTTTTGCCTTTTTGATAAAATTAAAATTGAAAACTTTAAATATACCAAATAATTAAATCAAATAATAAAATATGGAAATAAAATAAAATATACTTATTATATTATTTATTAATTGATAAACAATTATATAATTAATTTAGATTAATGTGTTATTTTGGTCAAAAATTGAAAACTAGGGGTACAATGTTAATTTAGGCAAACTCTAGTATTTGACCAACAGTTAACTCAAATAACCTTTTGTGATTAGCAGTGTCAGAAATCTTGATAGGGAGGGGTTAGTCTTTTACATATAAGGGAGACTAGTTAGTTTTGTACATTTTGTGGGCCAAAGTGCGAAAATGGAAAGTAAGGGGTTGTATTTGACAAATTGTAAAAGATTAGAAGCTAGCTATTCTCTTCCCCAACTCTCCCATATTTGAAAATCGTTATTAGAAAGAGAATAAGACATGAAAGGTGTTTTCATCCATTGAAGGAGATTTATAGAAATATTTAAGTGTTTGAGAAAAAGGAGAGCTAGAATCATCATATTTGGACCATTAAAATGCAACCTCTCATGTACTCATCATTACTTTTTAGTTTAGGTTCAGGGATTTATCCAAAATCCAAGTTTGTAGTATGATCAGATGCTTTGATAGTGTTTCTTAATGAGTTTTAGCCATTAGAGCACAAATATCTCATTACATTACTTGTTTCATCACGATTTCAATTATAATGGTGGAAAATTAAGCTTGGAAGCTTCAACAATAGTGGAATCTAAATGTAATATTTTCATGAAATTGATATTTTTATAAACTTATTTTAATGTTCTAAAACTATATTTAAGTTATGGAACACATCATTTGTTGTAAATTGCATTTATCGATATGTGTTTGGCCTTCAACTTTGACCAAGCTTCAATGATTATTCAAACTCTACTTTGAAACAACTAAGTTTTGATATATTAAATCTCTTGGAAATGTCATAAGTTAGATGAACTAAGTCAAATTGAAAATTAATTGATGACAACCTTAATTAATGTAAGGATTGATGAGAATTTGACGCTTAAATGATTTCTATGAAACTAAACCATGCTTTTGAAAGTTCAAATTGGTTGATCGTCACTCTTAAGTCATATATTCATGTTTAGTTGACTTTCCAAAGGATTAATGACAGATTATGAAATTATTATTGATTTTTTAGACAAAAAAAATCAATCTAACTAAACCGTTGAGCTTAAATGAAGCTTGAAGGATAATTGGGAAGTTTGATGGCTTCTAATTTTGGGATGGATATGGAAGGTTTAGAAGCATATACACCATAACCTAATACCCAAATGAATGAAAAATGTCAAAATGGCTAAGTCTAAGCACCACACGACTATTTTTATTTCAAATGAAAAATGTACACGACCCTTGTACTAGCTGACCAACATAATGAAAATTTTGTAACATTTCCTTGGCTGATTCGTTTGACCTTCAAACCAATTCCATTGATATCCAACCGACTTAAATAGCTTATTTAAGTTTAAAAAAAAACGGGTTTGTTATGTGTTGAGTTTATTAGGAGCTTAATATAGCACGTAAGTGATGTATACAACTATTTTATATAGCTCTGATTGGAGCCTAGTGGTTGAGGTACAAAACTCCATACAAGAGGTCTAAAGTTGGAATCCTGACAAGCCTAAAATATCGTTAATGTTTAGCAACTGACATCCCTTGCGGGCCTTTATGTGGGTTGATGTTTGGTCTATTCACATAACAACACAATTGTACTTCTACTTTACATGGAGATTTAACATTTTAAGGTTAACATTTGGCCTATTCATTATTTATGTGATGTATTGTTTGGTTTTCCGTGTTGGGTTATCAAGAGAGCCAAATTTAATGGTTCTTGCACATTGATGATTATAATTTAAAGACATTACATGGATAGACCTATCCCCGTACATCCAAATATCATATAGCATATATGGCCATGAGTTAGGTTGATTTCTTTTGCCACATCTAGCTACCAACCTTATGTTATGGCACTTATCAAAGTACAACTATAACCATTTTCCACAAAGTACTTTTTAAGCCAAATTTTAGGTGTACATGGCTCTTGAAAACTTCAAATGATTCATCAACATAAGTCATCACTACCAACACAACCCTTTAATCATTTAAACGCTTATAGTGCTTGGTTCAATTTCTCACACATTATAAACCTTCAAACTGTGAACAAACATGTAATTACACGTACTGCTCTTCTTTCGTAATGGTGTATTGCTTCTATCCAAAAGTTTTACAACATTTTAACATAAATGTTACATTGTGTATGAGTTTACCTTCTCAAGGTTCTAACGAACATAAATCCCGGGGGTCCATATATATGGTGACGAGATGCGAAAGGGGGAATGCCCTTTGAAAAAGGCTCGGAAAACATCGAGAGTTTTATTGTGGAAATTGGAAAAACCCACTAAGGAGAAATTTGTAAAAAATTCAAAACCTAGGGCTTTTTATGTAAAATCTCTTTGAATTATCATATTAAAAAAAAAAAAAAAAAGATTTAGTTGCTACTAAAAGAAACAATTTTGTCTCCATACCTTCTGCTCACAACCACGCAGGAGAGCAGTCTAGTTCACGTGGTAGAGAAGACAACCCAAAAATGGCTTCATCGCTATCGTACGCTGCTGCCATTTCCAGACCACCTTCTTCACCTTCGCCAAATCTAAGAACTCTCTTCCCTTCTGGTATTGGTTCGCGTGCCTCAAACCCCATTTCTCACACCAATCGGTTAGTTCTCTTCCACTACAGTCTACACCCCTCTGCGTGCGTTTTCATTTAGTGTCTATTTCAATCGAATTCACCTCAAATTTAGCGTAATTGAACCGAATTTTGATGCTTTCTGTGAAAAACAACAATGGGTTTTCTAGGGTTCTAATTAATCAGCTAACACTCTAGATTGTATGGGGACATGTACCCGAAAACAGTAATTGTAATGTTTGATGTATCTAGGTTAGTTAATTCCACTTTAGATAAGGCCAAATTTTATTCCAATTTGTTTCTTATAGAGTTATAGGTGTTTCCATTGGCTGAATTTATCATAAGTGTGTGTGTGCGTTGAATTTATTGTAATCCAGCTGAATTATGGGGTAATTTACCCAAATCACAAAGCTTACATGGAAAAAGTTACTGAAATTTGTACGTTTTTTCTTGAATTTAGTGATAAGATCATAGAATTTCTTGTTTTGAGTAAACTTTAATAGTATCACTAATCATAATTTGTTGTTTAGATGTGATTTGATTACATTGACTAATAAGTTGACTTTTCTTGCAGCTTTTTGAGGTTTGGTGTCAAATGCAGTTATGCTGATGCAGGCATAAAGGACACCAATTCCAGGACAATAGATGTTGAAGCAGATATTAAAGCTGAGAGGGTAAAAATTAAAACATGCAAATTAAGTAATCTTAAAATGTAAATCTCATTAATGCTTTTTATTTTTATTTATTTATCAGCTTGTGGTGTTGGGAGGCAGTGGTTTTGTTGGTTCAGCTATATGCAAGGCTGCAGTATCCAGGGGTATAGAAGTCATAAGCTTAAGCAGGTTTGTTGATTACACGAAATAGCAATGTACTTTTATTTATTTGTTTATTAAAGTAATATTGCATTTAAACCAATTAATTTATTTCATTAGTTTTAGTGTAGTTAAAATAATGTAATAACATAAAATTCGTGATAAAATTTTGATGTTTTATGATTTTAAGGTTTTTTGGTTAATTTTTTTTTTCAGGTCAGGAAGGCCAACTTCCTTGAACTCATGGGAGGATCAAGTGACTTGGATTACGGGTATAAATCAAATACCTAAAATACCCCTCAATCTTTGACTATAAAATCAAATACCTCATATAGTAAAAATAAAATACCCTTCAATAGTGCTCACTCTCACTCTCTGTTTGACTTGATAAAAAATATTTGACTTTAAAGCAAATACCTAAAATACCCCTCAATAGTACTCCTTCCATTTGTTTAATTTGATACGTAGTTTGAAATAATTATTGTTTACTAATACCTAAAATACCCTCAATAGTACTAACGCGTGCTTAACTTGACGCGTAGTTTGATGAAAATCTTTGACTAAATCAAATACCTAAAATACCCTCCCTCCGTTAGTTTGACTCGACACATAGTTTAATAAAAAAAAATGTCTTATATACTTAAAATACCCTCAATAGTCTCTGTTTGTTTGTTTGACTTGTCACATAGTTTAATAAGAATCTTTGACTATAGTTCCCTAAAATACCCTTCAACAGTACCCTTTCCATCTTAGTTTAATCATAATCACTATAGATAAAATACCTAAAACACCCCTCAATAGTACCAACATGTGCTTAACTTGACACGTAGTTTGATAAAAATCTTTGACTAAATCAAATACCTAAAATACCCTCCCTCCGTTAGTTTCACTTGACACATAGTTTGTTAAAAAAAATCTTAAATACCGAAAATACCCTCAATAGTCTGTTTAACTTGTCACATAGTTTAATAAGAATCTCTAATCCCTAAAATACCCTTCAATAGTACCACCCCCTCCGTCTTAGTTCAACAAAACACTTTTGACTATTAATCAAATACCTAAAATACCCCTCAAGAGTCAAGAGTACCCCTTCAATTCCATCCTTTTATTGATTTTAAATTTTCTTTGTAGGAGATGTTTTCTATGTAAATTGGGATGAAGTACTTCCTGGTGCTACAGCAGTGATTTCAACCCTTGGAGGATTCGGTAGTGAAGAACAAATGCAAAGAATTAATGGTGAAGCAAATATCATTTCAGTAACTGCAGCCAAAGAATATGGTAACTTACTTTTACTTTTTACTTTTTACTTTTTACTTTTTACTTTTTACTGCATCCTACTATTTTAATTTTAAAATAAAATTACAGGGATTCCAAAGTTCATCTTGATCTCAGTGCATGACTACAACATACCGTCTTTTTTACTCACATCTGGATACTTCACGGGAAAGCGAAAAGCCGAATCTGAAGTCCTCTCGAAATACCCGAGTTCCGGTAAATACAAAATGACTGTTTAGCCCCTAAAGATTTTGATTTGATTTAATATTATAATTGTTTATGCAGGTGTGATATTAAGACCTGGATTTATATATGGGAAAAGGAAAGTTGGGAATTATGAAATCCCATTGGATTTGATAGGGGAGCCAGTTGAAAGACTTCTGAATGCCACTGCGAGTTTTACTAAACCTCTGAATGCTTTGCCTGCTTCTGATTTGATTTTGGCGCCTCCTGTTAGTGTTGATGACGTGGCACTTGCTGCTGTAAATGCAGCCAAAGATGATGATTGTTTTGGTGTCTTTACAATCAATCAAATTAAAGAAGCTGCTTCTGGTGCTAAAGTGTGAGTGAGTTTGTGTGTATTTATAGATTATATATAAGTACGTATGGTATATATAATATATAATATATATACATAGAAATGTATTTATTTATCATGTTGCATAATATTGTATGAACTTTTTTAATTAACGAGGTATGCAATATAAAGTTGTGTTGGGAAGTCGATTTTATATGAGATTCTTTTTATCAATTCCTAACTTTTTATAAATCTGTTTTTACTAGTATGATGTGAAGATTAGTGGCCTAAGATTGGATCAAATATTAATTTAAATATTTAAATCCTTTTGGTATAATATTTTCACAATTATTGTAATTTCACTCGTCTTTTATAAAGATTTTGCATTCCGTTTGTAAGTTTATAATAATTAACATAAGAAATAATACTTTTTGTATCTTTTATAATTTAACATAAACAACCATTTTATTTTATTTAAAACATTGTCTTTTATATTTTCTCTTTGCAAATTATAATAAACATAAAAACTTAAAAGAATTCATTTCAAAAAACAAAAAACAAAAACCACATAATCCAAAGCTTCTTCATGGAGCTTTTATATTTTATCTCATAACTTAAAACTTTAACATTCCAAATACATCACCTTTCTCTAAATAACTACATAACTATCAAACATGTTGAATATGCGATGCCACTATCTTTCACAAAATTGCATCATCATTTCTTTAAAGCAGCCTGCTCTAAGAGATACCTACATTTTTAGGTGGTTAGAACTTAGAAGTTTCTTTATAAAGAACTTAATACAGAAAGAACAACTTAATAAAAAAATTCATGGAATGAACTTAATACAAAAAGAACAACTTTTATATTTTTCACACATAAGTTATCTAGACAACAAGTTCTTACTTGCCAGTATAGAAGCCAGCAGAAAACCAAGCATTCAAGACAGCTGAAAGATCCGTTTCTTCACTTTTCTTTCCCTCTACAATTCATACACAAATCATTATATCTTTACATCATTAACTTTCACTGAAAAGTAAAAACCATACATACTACTAACCTTTATCTCCTGTGTTAAATGTCTGAATAACTTTGTCAATAGCTCCCATTGCAGCTTTAATAACAGCATCATTTTCATTACATGAAACTGCAGTTGAACATGGACATACATAGGGCTGACAAGAGCATGCAGGAGGACCAGAAGGTTGGGGTGGTTGATCTTGAGAATCATAACCACCACCATAACCATAGCTTTGATAATCCCAATTGCCATATTGATAAAGTTGCCCTAAAAGCTTTTGCCTTTGTTCCTCAACAGCATTATATTGGTTGACTAATACGTTATAATCTTCTGCAGTTTGTGCATCAACATAAGTAGATTCTGTATCTTGAACTTGATCACTGTTTGGCATGTTTGTGGTGTTATCTTCTGTTTCCACACATGCACTATGCATAATAAACAATGGTCATTTCAGATGAGCTTCAGGAGAGATACAAGAATTTGATACACAAGAACATAGACATACCTTTTAGCTTCATTACTTCCATTGAAGATGATTGCTTCACTTTCTTCTATACATTTTGTGATTTTTTCTTCATCAGGCGAACTAATGGTGCCTCCTTTTCCATGCATTATCTGAGCATATGGCAGTTAACATGTTTAATTTATGAGTTTCAGCCATTTGAAAGTAACATGGGGTCATGGAAAAGACAAATGAAATGTCTCAATAAACGAACAGAGCCATACTTTCACTAAATCAACACTCGTAGCAAACAAATACCATTGATATGATACATAAATGAACAACATACTGCAGGTATGACGCAAAACCTAGTTTTTTCTTTATAGCAAAAGCAGCAAATTCAAACGAGTTTAAAGGAATTTAAGCAGATCCGAGTAACTTAACAAAAAAACTAGGTCGTTTTCCTGCCATATTAGTAAGTCTTTAACCTCATAAGCTTCTAGGTCTTACTGTCTAGAGTGATGCTAGTTTCAAAAAGAAGTCATTTGCCATAGATGCGATTCAAGGTTTTTGAAAGGAAATAGAGAAAGAAAGACCTTATACTTGGAGATAGCGTCATCTAGGGCTTTGACGAGAGCAGAATCGTCCCAGAGTTCGCCATATTTCGCCATTGATTTCTGCAAGTGTGGTGTATTGTAGGCGCTTGTGGTCGCTTGGAAGTCTTATACAGAAGGAGAATTCAGGGATGCAAAGAGTTCTTTCTCTTTCAGGTTTTGATTAATTATTTGTGACAAAATTGAAAAAAATGGTTAGTTTGGTTGACAAAATTTTACACCCCTCCCAAAATGATTTATAGGGTAAGATACTTTTTGAAATGTACATATTTAGTTATTATTTTTTTTTGTAAAATAAACCCTTATACTTTATTAATATGTACACATTCGGTCATTTTCACCGGATTCTATAGGTTTTGCTGACGTGGAAGGGTTTATTTTACAAAAAAAAAGAATAAGGACTAAATGTGTACATTTCAAAAAGTATCTTACCCTATCAAGTCATTTTCCCTTTCTTTTATTTTGTTGAAATGAAATACCCAGGTGGCATCCACATATCCACAACGAGATTTTTCCAACTTTTATTCATCATGAAAAAGAGGGAGAACCCCGATCTCCGGCGACTCCTTTGTGTGTTCCTACACATCACTGGTAGCAAGGAGGAATGATGGCAAAAACAACAAGGTCGAAGGGGGAGACAGGAGGAAGTAGAGACGGTAGTTGGCGGCGAGGAGCTGCTCTGGTAGCCCCCTCGTCGATTCTTTCTTCTTTTTCTGGCAACATATCTCAAAGATGGAGGCAAAGAGAGACAGATCGGAGAAACACAACAGGTAAAGGGTGTTTGGCTGTTGTTGTTCGACCGGAAGGAAGAGAGACGAGAAAGAGAAGGGTCGCCGCCCTTTTCTTGTTGCTGGAGGATCACCCACCTCTGGTGACTAAGCTAATTAATTGCTATTTAGTGCCACTTGTGCTTCCACATCAACAAAACCTGTAGAATCCGGTGAAAATGACCTAATGTGTACATATTAATAAAGTATAAGGGTTTATTTTACAAAAAAAAAAGAATAAGGACTAAATGTGTACAATTCAAAAAGTATCTTACCCTATCAAGTCATTTTCCCTAAAAGAAAATTTGTATATGACCGGTATACCGGGTATAGCCGGTCACAAGGATTGCATTGTTATAAAAAATAAAGTATAAGGGTTTATTTTACAAAAAAAAAAGAATAAAGACTAAATGTGTACATTTCAAAAAGTATTTTATCCTATCAAGTCATTATCCCTTCATTTTAAGGAGAGAAAAGAAAGGAAAAAAGTGGAAGTGAGAGGAAAGTAAAAGAAATTTGTCTTTCCGAGTTTCATTAAATGAATGAAGCGGGAGGAAATAGAATGATCACTTTCCCACCTAACTTTCCTTCCGATTTGAAAAGATTTGGAAAGAAAGAACAAAATATTTAATTTTCCTTCCACTTCTCTCCAACTCGGGAACACAAAAGACGAATTTTGTTTCTTTTTTTTTTTCTCTTCTTTTCTCTCCTTACTTTCTTTTCTCATCTCTTCTTTTCTTTGCTACAACTCAGGAGTAGGGTGTTAGGGTTGTAGTCTAAAATTTTTTGATGGTGCACCAATGGTCTAAAATTAGATCTTATTGGTTTTGGTTCCTCACACTAACATTCGTCCAAATGTGTCGTTACCTACAAAAAAGAGGAGGTTTTTGATGTAATCTGGATTTACGGTAATGTACTATGTTTCTTACACATTTGTTTGAGTTTATTAGGCAATACCTTATGAAGAGGATTTGTAAGGTGATGAAAGTGATGTCCAAAGCTCCAGGACCACTCACTCCTACAACATCAAAGTTACTTCATAGAAACAAGGAAGCTTCAACCCAGTATAGGGCTAGATGGAATGGGATTGGAAAGTATGAAGTTTAAAGTCTTTGGCATGACCAACATGTGGTTGACATGAGAGAGATGTCATGTACATGCAGTAGGTGAGAGTTGAATGAGATTCCATGCAAACATGCAATAGCTACACTACATGAAATGTGTGATAGTGGAAAGAAAGTTGGGTAGCTTTACACTTATGTGAGCAAAGTGTATTCGCTTGAAACTTGGAAGGAAGTTTACTCTTATACGGTGGACCCCATAAATGGTAGAGCCATGTGGCCAAAAGTACATCTCCAATGAAATTAACATCATCACCACAACACACTCAACCTGGGAGACCAAAGACCAAGAGAAAACGCATTGCAGATGAAAGGAATGTAGTAATATTCTTGGATTAAGGTGTCTAAGTTCATAACTAAATTGGTATATTCTTATAATTAGAAACATAGTTCTTTTTGGGTTGCCTTCATAACTAGAACTTGATTAGAATGACACTTGTAGAGAGAGGATACATTTATTAGTTTACTAGGTGTATTCCTACGCGTTGCGTGGTAAAACAAATATATGGTTAAAATATGTTGAAATTTATAATTTTATCTATGGTTTTTTTTGTTATTTTTTATATATAGGCCTATTAAAATTGAAACCTACGACCCTAGAATATTGGAACCGATCCTCAAACATTGTTACATCCCAAATTTAAGGCCAAAAATTTCATTTTTAATATAAGAAAAACCTTTAATAACTTTGTTCCAGACATTGAAATCCTTTCAATTAAAACAAATATCAGAGTCTAATCCCAAAGATCACATAATACGGAATAACATGGGTGAATGCGTTGCGATCGTCCCGAGCTCCTTTTCTTGAAAACTGAAGATACCTGGAACCAAAACTGTAAACTATAAGCACGAAGCTTAGTGAGTTCCCCAAATACCACATACCATACATATCCACTGAGCCATACATGTCATACATACTGTGATCCATACATATCAATCATATATCAAATAAGGTGTTATGTGCCGCACATAGTCTTGCTGTTATGCCATGGGCCGCCACGTGGTCTTTCTTGCCAAGTCGGGGGCCACCCCCTGGGTCTTACAGACAAGTGCCAAGAGCCGCCTCCTGATCTTCCATGCAAGTATCACAAAGAAAACTAGCATACATACTACTCTACTTAGCTAATGAGCATACATTGTGCCAGGAGCCACCTCCTGGTCTTTCATGCATATTGCCTAGGCTAACCCCTCGGGTCTTCCTATCATTCATAATAGCATACTGTGTGCCAGGAGACACCCCCTGGTCTTTCATACATAGTGCCTAGGGTTAACCCCCAGGTCTTCCTACCATACATAAACTAAATGGGTCGGCATTGTGGCCGTAGACCTATACACACAGTGAGGAGACTCACCTTGCACTGCTGAAGCCCTGCTGATACTCCTCTGGCTGATAACTGATAATTCCCCGAACTGGTACTCCTTCGGCTCCCCGAGCTATCAGTACCGAGACATCACTTAGTCCAAACTCAGAAATCCTTCTTAGGGTAAAATGACCATTTTAACCTTGATCTAATTGGTCCATGCCTAAAGCCCAAAACCATAAATTCCAATGAAGTCCATCAATGGCCCAATTTTCCTAATTGGGCCCAAACCCTTACATGGGCCTTTTCCTAAATCCCATTTACTTTTCTGAACCAATGACTTTTCGATGGCCCAAAGGTCCAAGCCCATTAGGCCCAATCAAGACTTAACTACATTGGGCCTACTAAGGCCCAATTCATCATCCAAGGCCCATTAGGGAAACCCTAGCAAGGCAAGCCCAACCAGAAGTCCATTACTCTCAAATCCTTAGCCCGTTAAGAGCCCAAACCAAAAGAAAAGTCCAAAACCAAGCTAGCCCATCATCAAAGAGCCCACAACATGCACAGGTGATACTCACGTCGTGAGCACCTTATGCTCACGTCGTGAGGTCGCGATTTTGGGCCAGAAGCTTCCTCGGATCCGTTCTCACGTCGTGAGGCTTCATTCCTCACGTCGTGAGTCCATATCTGACAAAAAAATGAGCATTAAGCTCTTAATCCATTAAGCCATAACATGGGACAGTCTAGAGGGTCTTCCTTGACCCCAAGGACCATAAAAATCGAAGCTTTTTAGTCACATATGTCCAATACACGACTCAAATACTAGTTAGGTCAAAAGATGGGTATAAACATCAAGATTCAAACTTGAATCTCATAACTTGCACCAAAATCTAGATCTAAGGGTTCTAGCATATCAAATGACTCAATGGTCCATAAAATTGCTAAATTTATGGACCCCATGCATGATACTTCAAGATCCCATGCAAAGAAGGTCACCATAACTTAGATCTAGCAAGATTGAAGGAGAAAGGTGGGATCTCTGAGACTTACAGAAGCTTATGAGCTCAGAAGTGCCACTAGGAGGAGCTTATCTTGCCAAAAGGAACTTCCCAAGAGCTTCTTCTTCTTCTTCTTCTTCTTCAAGGGAACCACACACCAATAACTCCAACAATGGCTCAAGGTCTTTAATGGAGGCTTAGATTAGGGTTTCCAGGGTCTTGGAGGTAAAAGAGGCTGAGTAGAAGCAACCCTAATCATCTCATACCTTTAAATACCCGAAAATAAGGGTTTTGGTGCATCAGGTGCGTCTCACGCCGTGACCCCTTAATGCTCACGTCGTGAGCCTTAAATGAACTTGGTCAACAAGTCAACGATCACTCACCCTAACCATTCCAATTTCAAACGGCCATAACTTCTTCGTTTCAACTCCGTTTTTGACGTTCTTTATATCCACGGAAAGGTGGCGAGAAGCTCTACACATTTATCTACTTATCCTCACCTCAAAAACTTCTGAACGAAAATCCAAAATTCATAAAGAGCTCAACCTGCCACTTTACCGATATACCCCTTGGCTCCAATGCACAACCCAAACTCCCGGATTACCTCAAATACATTATTTGTACCCAAATGGGTCTATATCTCTCTTTTCCAAAGGCCCTAAGCCTTATGATCACCTATCTTCAGGCCACAATCCCGAATTAGGAATGCGATTTGGAATAGGGCGTTACAACTCTCCCCCACTTAAATTAGATTTCGTCCTCAAAATCACTCCTTACTAATACCCATATCCAAACTACTGATCCGAGGAACGCAACCGATGATCCTGCTCATAAGACAACCATCCCGAGATAACCGAAATTCCATTCTGAAGAAAACAAACTTTATGCTCCCGTGAGACCACTTCTACCTTCCCAAAGTTTGAATTCCATAATGGTCTGTCTCCCTGACAGACCGCTTTTACTGCAATGTTACCATGCTCAAACCTCATTGAACAACTAATCAACCATAGAGCTTCCATCTCTGATGATCTCGATGCAACCTTCGAAAACAAAGCCCTTAACCATAACCCTGCTGCAGAATTCTTGTACTTGACAGAAGGCTCAGATAATCCTTCGAGTAGAAGATTCATCCCTGCAACGGTTAGACTCATACGAGAGCTGCGCAACAGGGTCAAATCCATTACTCTGAGATTATTCAATCCAACTGTAAGTGACTTAGTTCCCTTGATCGGTAAACTATTCCTCACACGAGAATCCTCGCATTACCACTTCTATCCGTACATCATGTTGTCTCTTATCCTTTTTCCTGGATGAACCGAGACCACCCCGGTCCCAACTGTCTGCCATTAATTGGAATACCGGACTCCCACCGGGTTGCTGAACTAATGAACACCCTCTCAGTCGCTCCCAGTGACTTCAGAAGAAACTTCGGCTATCGAAAACTACCCTAGCCACATTGCCACTCGTGGCTCCATTATTCCTGCTGATCCTCCCGATCATACCGTCCGACTATTCGTTGCCACAGAATCTACTACAAAAGGTGAATGCTACCAGAACCATTGTAGTCTTACATCACTCCTGGTCTCCAACGACCTATCGATTTCCAATCCAATCATACTGTGGCCTACTCACATCCGTGCGGCTGCCCCACCCTATCTTAATCCATCTGAAGAATTCTGTGAGTGAATCACACATTTGTCGCATTCTCACCGTCGAATAGGATTCGGCAAATGCTACGGGCCACCCCGCAGTCTTATGCTCCCATCCTAATTGACCGCTAATGAATGTTACGGGCCACCCCACAGTCTTACTATACCCATATACCAATGGATAACCAACAAATGCTACGGGCCACCCCGCAGTTTTACTAATTTCTAACTATCATATGCTACGGGCCATCCCGCAGTCTTACTATACCCTTCTGCCAACTCGTGAATGCTACGGGCCACCCCCATAGTCTTACAACACTTCTACACTATCTGCCAACTAATGCTACGAGCCACCCCGCAGTCTTACCACATTTCTCATACTATCTGACCACTGGTGAATGTTGTTGGATTAGATGTCGAAGCCCATAACTATTATTGGTATGTATTCGACCCGAGAGTAGCATGGTCCATTTGGGTTGCATGGCATCGGAACAATTGGATAGACAAAATGAGAAAAAGGATACTTATGATTTATATTAATATATTATAAGTTCTAATATATTAATATAAAATCCTATTATTTAATTAATATTGATCAAGAATTAATTTAGAATTAATTTAGTGGTCAAAAGGAACTAATTAAATATGGACTCTTATTTATATATAGGATGGGCCAAGTTCATTTAGGTTGGGCTAAGCTTTCATGGATAGTCCATGGAGTTTTGACCCATGGATCGTATGGAAATGAAAGGTCATGGGTATTAGGGTTTACATGAATGTAACCCTAATCCTCCACACTATATAAAGAGGTCTCTAGTTCATGAAATTGGCACTAGTGCATACACAAAAGAGGGCAAGGCCGATTTTCATAGAGTGAACCTAAGTATTCTTCTTCTCTAGTTATTCCAAGGGTTTTTGGTGTTGTGTGAACCATTTGAGGTGCAACACTTGGGGCACTAATCTCTTAAAGGTTCAAGACTTCAAGCTCCATCAAAATGTATGTCATCTAACTAGACTTTTGTAGTATAATAGCTCCATTGTATGTTAGTTAGGATGAAAACCTTGGAAAAATCATATTTGCATGTATAATAGAGAAAACATAGATCCAAGGTTTCTAGGGTTGTATGTACACCATAGGAGTGTTAGAATGCTCAAAACCCATCAGTGGTATCAGAGCCTAGGCTTGTTTTCTTTATACATGATGCAAATAGCTGAAAAATGTCGAATTTCTGCACTCTGCCCAGTTGACTCGCCGAGTCCATTATGGAACTCGACGAATCCATGCATATATTCAACCAACTCGCCGAGTCAGTTCTTGCACTCGACGAGTTGGCAGGCCTGAGTGCAGATTTTCGAGTTTTGGTGCTGGAATTGGTCTAGAATCATTACCTTAAACTGTTTTGGACTTATAAAACCTGTTTTTTGATGTGGTAATGATTTTGGTAAACCAATTTCAAGGTTATTATCAAAATTTCAAGTTTTATATGTGTTTATATGATTCTTGAAATTGTTGATATGATTTTTCATACACTTATGAGTTTTGGTAGATCATAGGAATTATTTGCAAATTGTTTGTTAGTTAATTCTCGATTATGTTTTTAATGGAGTCCATAATTTGTCCTCAAGTTATGGATTACCAAAATTCATTTCTTTTAAAGATCCATTAAAAACTCATAGGTTACATTTTTTTTGAAACGACAAACTAAATAACTTATTCCTAATTAACCACATATGTCTCCACCGAGATTTGAACCCATGACCTCTCATATAAGAGGGTCACTCCTTACCGCTAGACCATTGGCCCTTTAACTCATAGGTTACATAATTGAAGAGTCTTTCTCATAAATAGTTTTATGGACTCCATAACTTGTCCTCAAGTTATGGATGTTCAAGAGTCTCTCCATTAAAATTTTTAAAACCTTAATTAAAGTCATAAGTTATGAAAATCCAAAAGTTTTTTGAATTGTTCAAAACTTGCCCTCAAGTTTTGGAATTTGTAAAGTCTCATACACACTTTAATTCCAAACCCTAGAGTTTTAAAAGTTAAAATTCAACCCTTATACTTTATAGTATTATAAGTTAATAATATATATATATATATATATATATATATATATATATATATATAAGAGCAAGTCAGTCTTACCGTTAGTAGGCCTCATTCACGAAGCTGGTCTATAAGGGGGGTATAAGGTTGTTGCCTATAAAATGGCAGCTTAATGGGTGTCCACTCTCACCTACTGCTTCCTTGACTGGTGGAGGGTCGTTAGCTGAACGGGTAGGACAAGGACTATAATTCTCATTATGAGTATAATGATAAATATAAAGTAACTAAACCTTTTATAAATTGCTAATCTTATTTACTTTAGGAAAATGTGAATTTGGTGCTAACCCATGAAATTACACTTTGTACCTTACCAAGTCGTTGGTGGAGCGTGTGTGGGTAACCGGCACATTAACATGGAGTAGTAAGAGTGGCAAATGGTGACTTAATGTTTATCATAGATCGGTGGAGCGCGTGTGGGTAACCGGCACATCGATTAGGTGATAAAATTAAGGGTACCAAGTTAATTTGCATGGTTATTCACACCTTGTTTGTGATCCTCAGCATCCCAGTCACAAAGTTGATAGGGCACAATCGAGATTTAAACATGCCATTGAAAAGTTCAATGAATCTCAAAAGATCTAGGAGTTTCAAATCCAATTAAAACCTAATAATTTATTTCGTTTTCATGGTGGAAATTGGTGAATCGTCATTCGCCTACCTTCAAATATTTTGTAGCTTGGATTACGGCATCCCTCTTCCAAGTTATAAAATATTGTATTGGGTCCTAGACTTAATATTTCATATTGGGTGTTCTATTAAGGACTTAAATCAACTAACTTGAATTTCTCCCATTGTAGATGTCTGGTTCAGACAAATATGATCTTCCCAAATCTCTTGGAACAAGCTTTCCTAATGAAGATGATGCCTCGCGATTGGATCATGGAAATCATACTTCTCTTCCTCCACCTCCTCCAATTATTCTCCCTGACCCACAAGCTCGAAGACTTGAAAAGTTCAAGATCACTCAAGCCCTACTTGCAATGAAACATAAAGATGGAAGACCTGTGTGTACTCATGTCTTAGAGATGAAGTCACACATTGACTGGTTGAGAATGTTGGGTGTCGATATCCCAAGGAATTTGGCTATTGACGGGGTTCTTTAGCCACTTCCTGAGTCATATAGTGAGTTCAAGGACTACTATGTGACAGATCACAACATGACCCTTATTGATCTTTCTTATTTGCTTGTTGCTACTGAATCAGAAATGTTTTGGCGCACGGGAAAAGTAAATTTGGGTGGAAGGTCTATTTCTCAAACTTCCATGGACATTGACAATGGTAACATTGGAAGTCCAGAAAAGCTTTCTCTTCCCAATGGAAAGGGATCGACCTTGGTCAACTCGGTTAACCAAAAGGTAAAGGGAAAGGCTAAGTCTATGATAGTCTCGTGTACCATTCCCAAATAGTCTACATGTTTTTATTGTCAAGAGAAGGGGCATTGGTTGCGAAGCTGCCCTAACTATCTGAAAGATCTGAGAGAAGGAAGAATCAAAAAGTTTGACTCTGCTTCAGGTAAGTCCACTATCTAACTCTGTTAAGTTCCTAATTGTTGATTCTTAATACATGATGTGACTAGGTTGCATTTTGATGTTTGGCAGGATCATGCAAAGGGAAGGAAGCTTAAAAGAAGAGTATGTTGAATCTGATCGCGGAGATGGATTTCAATCGCATGGTTCGAAGATCGGATTTTTGAGCTACTACTTAAGGGTTATGATAGATTGCTAGGAAATATGTAATAGAATAGTTTTCATTTAAAGTTGCATTGTAAGGAAAAGTTTTTTCCGCATTTTATAAATAAATAAAATTTGTTTTATTTTATTATATCTCATTGCAATGACATTTATGAAAAGTTGATGTTTGTATGTTTCTAGCAATATTGGAAATATGAATTTGATTATTTCTTTTGTGGTAGTGTCTAAATTTACCCAATAAGAAAATATTCCCATCACCCAAGTTTCAATTGGACCGAAACTTGGAATCATGCAAGTTGTATTGTATGGTGAATGAGAATTTTCATCTTTGGAAAATTAAGACTAATTCCTTGTTCACATGTATATGTGAGTCAAGTGAAGGACAAAGGGATCGGGTACACTTGGTTGTACGCTGGTCAGGTCCACCATAAGGAACGATAAGGCTATTCGTCATGATTTACAAAAGTTAGTAAATATGGTTACACTTACAAGTTTAAGTGTAATTCTGAAACATTGGAAAAGTTTCAGTGTATGGCAGGACGGATGAAAAGAATCAAATTAGGCAGAAAGATAAAAGTTACTCGAATCTGAAAAGATGGGAGAGTACTTTAGTATCATGTTTAATGATTATGAAACCATATCACAATTCATCCTCTAAGGACATCTTAGTGCATTCTTATTACTAAGAAGAGGAGTCATGAATTGTTGAAGTGGTTAAATCAAGAAGATGAGTCATACTTCGTTCCAAAACAATTCTTAGAGTCATACTCCAAGATTGTAACTTGAGTGACACATCTTAAAAAAGGTTTATAACACTTTTCAAATGTATAAGTAAAAGGTTTTCTACTCTTGAATATTTGAAATTGGTAAGTTGTGATGTTTTGGATAAAACAAAGACCAACCAAGTCCAATTGTGTGAAGTGTTTGTCTTGATAAGAATCCACACTGTCTCTTGAATATTTTTTTGTCAAGGAATGGTTCTTGGCAAGAGACTCTTATATGTCAAGAGGATAGTGGGAGTCTAAAAGGATCCTAAAATAGTTTCAAGAACTAATCAAGAATAAAACCTGTTGTTTATCACTAGCACACGACTTGAGGTTTATAGCCTATCGTGTTGACATTCCTATTACTTTACCCATTCCAGTTAAAGTTGACTATGCATTTGAGTTTTACAAGTTCTCAGTTGCTTGCATAACTACTTGGAAGCAATGGCAGACCCTTGTGCTGCCAGGTGGCAAGAAGTTAAGATTGCACAAGTTTGGTCCATATGAGTTTGGATTTGTCACTAACCTTGTCTTGTGATTATGGTTTTGACAAATTCACATGGATAGGAACACATACACCATAAAATCTAAGTGTCATAAGGTTTCTCTCCGATTCATGAAAATGATGGTGAGGAAACGCTTTCACTAAGTAGATTTTAAGTATATAGAAATTATGATATTTGCATTCTCAAAGTCGTTAGTAGAGTGTGTGGTTAACCGGCACACTAACATGGACTTCTGAGAAATGGAAAAAAGGTCTAAACATTATGATTACGGCATCCCTCTTCGTAATTGTTTAGACACACATGTGAGCTATCTAAGGAAAGGTGTATGATTTTGATAAAGTTTTATCAAAGCATCTCGTATCAGAAATCTGAAATTTGGTAAGAAAGTCAATAAAGTATTGATTTCTAGAAGTCCAGCTAATTTCTGGATACATGTCAAAGCTAGTGGGAGCATAAGTGTTATGCTAATAATTATCATGTTAGTGGGAGCATGATTATTATGTAAAGTGTTAATTATAGAAAACAAAAATTTCAATTCCTGACTCTGCAAGTTTTGAAAAGTTGTTTTGCTATAATTAAGGGAGAGGAAATTATACTTCATTTCAATTCTAAAAAGCTTAGATTGAGATTTTAATTATCTTTAGTCAAGGATATATATATATATATATATATATATATATATATATATATATATATATATATATAAATTTTGTGTTTGAACGGTTCAACATGAGGAAATTCTATATATATTGCGTTCTCAAAATTCGATTATGATTACGACATCCCTCTTCATAGTCGAATTATGAAAACATGGAAAAAACAAAAATATTGTAGCAAAAGGTTGCATCAAAACCTGGAAGCATAAAAACCTGGAAGCAATGGTAGGCCCTTGTGCTGCCGGGAGGCAAGAAATTAAGATTGAACAAGTTCAGTCCATATGTGTTTGGATTTGCCACTAACCTTGTCTTGTGATTATGGTTATGACAAATTCACATGGATAGGAACACTTACACCATAAAATCTAAGTGTTATAAGGTTTCTCTTCGATTCATGAAAATGATGGTGAGGAAACGCTTTCACTAAGAAGATTTTAAGTAGATAGCAGTTGTGATATTTGCATTCTCATATAGTTAGTGGAGCGTGTGTGGTTAACCGGCACACTAACTAGTGAGAATTGCAAAAGGTCTAGACAAACATGTGAGCTATCTAAGGAAAGGTGTATGATTTTCATAAAGTATTATCAAAGCAATCTCGTATCAGAAATCTGAACTTTGGTAAGAAAGACAATAAAGTATTGATCTCTAGAGGTCCAGTTGATTTCTGGATACATGTCAAAGCTATTGGGAGCATAAGTGTTATGCTAGTAAGATAATAATCATTATGCTAGTGGGAGCATGATGATTATGTTGCAAGCTAGCAATGTTAATTATAGAAAACAAAAAGTTTCAATTCGCTTTGAAAAGTTGTTTTGCTATAATTAAGGGAGAGGATTTTATACTTCATTCCAATTCTACAAGCTTAGATTGAGATTTTAATCAACTTTAGTCAAGAATATATATGAATGTTATGCTGGAATGGTTCAACATAAGGAAATTCTATATATGTTGCGTTCTCAAAATTCGTTTATGATTACGGCATCCCTCTTCATAGTTCGAATTGTGAGAACATGGCAAATAAAAAATTTATAGCATGAATCGTGTCCTATATGCTTCGGGTATAGGTTCGATTACATGTGCTATAATCCATTCTAAATTTTCCAAATGCCTAAGGCATTAAAATGGAAAAGGAATAGAACTGGATATGACTAAAATAATTAAGCAAATTGTCGAGGACAATCTGAGGTTTACCAAAGATTGGTTGCTCATGGACAATTAGAAGTATAGAGTAAGGACCATATTGACATATTTTGAAAAGAGGCAACTCTTGTTCAGAAGTGATGGTCAAAATGGTAATATGGAATTGTTTCCATAGGTGGAAGTTATTCTTTGAATCTGTGTAAGATTGGAGAACTTAATGCAAGAAGGATGTTCAAAGGAATGTACTTTGATTTTGAGACTTCGTTTCCATGGAATTGATATCCATTGGAATTCTTTGTAATGTTTGTTGCCAAGTCTTTGTGACTTTTGGGTATAGTCATTACAAGAGGATCATTTCATATAAGTTTAGAATCTAACATATTACAGTAAATGACAAGAGGATTGGGATTGTGAAATGAGCATCATTGAAATATTGTCAATCGATCTGTTTCACAAAGAGAGGACCACATGTAAACATAGTGTGCATACTTGGAGTATGGCATAGCTATTGTTTGGACGAACATAGTATGCATGCTTGGTGCATGGCATGACTATTGTTTCAATTCAAGTATTAAGTTGATAAATCGAAACAATGAATAATGAGTAATCAATATGGTGCTTAGATAAAAGGGTTTTTATTTACACTCAAGAGTTTGGGACCATATAGGATTAAGTATTATTCTTGTGTTTCACTTTGCATGTTTTGACTTCCAGAATAACTAGGTCATTCATCCTGAATGACTAAGTTATTCAAACCATCCACAGTCGGTCATATGTTGGAAGTAGATATGAATCAAGACTGTCATGAATCTGGATTGTAAGATTTGTCTAAGGTGCATTAGACATAGCAATGGTTGCTACAACATTCATGAGTGCTCATAAGTTCTAAGTATTGGATTCAACCCACGCTCATTTGAATCACTTCATGGATTTTATCACGAGTGAATCATGAGACGATAATATATTATATTCTTCAAACCTAGAGATATGAGTTGTTGACTATGAGTTGGTTATACATTGATTGCACGAAAACGCATTGGTAACTCGATGTTATAAAACGTGCCTTTGTGTATGATTCAACAAGTAGTCAGTACAAGCATATGAGTCGAAGTTTATCCATTCCTTTTACCTTTAATGGGATAAAAGCGATATATGTGGGCCCCTCGATGATTTAGTGATGGCACCCCTAAGTGCTTGGCCAAGCCTGGACTGATTTGATTTGTTCAATTAGTCAGTCATCATAAATCAGACATCACGAAACAACAAATGGACAGAGAGAATGATTATAATCCATGTCTCAGTCCATATGATATCTAGAATGGAGGAATATATGATCACTTATCTAATGGACGCGTCATTGATTTGTTCGGAGTTCGGCAACAGCTTTTAAGAGCTACGATTGTTGGTCGGGTTGTGAAGGCGTACTTGCAATAATAGTTATTAGACTTATCCAAGTGGGAGACTGTTGGATTAGTGTCTAAGTCCATAACTATAATTGGTATATACTTGACCCGACCCGGCATGGTCCATTTGGGTTGCATGACATCATGCAGTTGGATAGACTAAAATGAGAGAAATAACACTTAAGGTTTATTAATATATTATAAGTTCTAATATATTAATAAGATTATTTAATTAGTATTGATGAAGAATTAATCTAGAATTAATTAAGTGATCAAAAGAAGACTAATTAAATATATGGGTTGATTGTGTAAATCATCCATACTTGTATAATGGGCTAAGACTCCATGGATTATTAAGTTGGGCTAAAACCCATAGGATACTCCATGGTGTATTTGAACCCATGGATCCAAGGAAATGGAAAGCCATGACAATTAGGGTTTACCCTAATTGTAACTAACTATATAATGATCTTATTATTGAAGAAATCAGCCACTAGAGAAAAAAGTGAGGGCAAACCGATTTTAGAAGTGTTCTAGTTTCTCTCAAGTTTATCCAAGTGTTCATGGTGTTGTGTGAACCATTTGAGGTGTCACACTTGGGGCACTAGGCTCTTGAGCTCCATGAAATCAAGCACCAACAAAGAGGTATGTAATTCTACTAGATTTTATATTACTTGTATTTCATAATATGCTAGTTAGGATAAATACCTTGGAAAATTGATATTTGCATGTATAATAGAGAAAACATAGATCCAAGGTATTTAGGGTTGCATGTACACCATAGGAGTGTTAGAATGCTCAAAACCAACAGTGGTGTCAGAGCCTAGGCTTGTTTTCACGTATACTTGATGCAAACTGCTTAACATCGAAGTTTTTTGCTGCTGGGACAGTGGACTCGCCGAGTTCACTGATGGACTCGACGAGTCCAAGGCAAAGTTCATCCAACTCGCCGAGTTGGTTCATGCACTCGACGAGTTGGACCCCCAAACAGTATATCTTCGAGTTTTGGTGCTGGAATTGGTCTAGAATCATTACCTTTGACTGTTTTGGACTTATAAAACCTGTTTTTTAATGTGGTAATGATTATGTTAAAACAATTTCAATGCTATAATCAAGGCTTCAAGTTTATATATGTTTATGTAATTCTTGAAAAGTTGTTGATTATGAATGATCATGCTTGTGAGTTTTTGTTAGATCATAGGAATTATGTACAAATTGTTTTGTTAGTATAATTCTTGATCTTAATGAAATTGTATGGACTCCATAATTTGTCCTCAAATTATGGATTACCAAAAGTTTTTTTGTTACCTTGTTTATGAGTTGATTTAGATTAATAAAAAAAATTATGTGTTAGTTGTTTTCAATCCATATTGATCTAAAAGAAGTTCATAAAATATGTTTTTGTAACTTGTCTTCAAGTTATGTGAAAAGTCATATTTATGAATCTTAAAACTCATAAATGTGTCATAGGTTACACAAAAATGAAGAGTCCTTTTCATTAAATTGTGTTATAACTCCATAACTTGTCCTCAAGTTATGGATGTTTAAGAGTCACTTCTTTAAAAGTGTTATTAAAGAATAAGGAGTTACATAAAAAATGAAGAGTCTTCATTTTAATGTATATTAAACTCATAAGTTATGAAATGAAAAGTCTTGAAATAGTTTCAAAACTTGCCCTCAAGTTTTGGAATTTGTAAAGTCTTATACTCTAATACTTTAATTCCAAATTAAAACCTTAGAATTTTAAAAGTTTAAAATTTAACCCTTATACTATTATTATAATTTTAATTATATAGATATGTATAAGATAAAGTCGATCTTACCATTAGTAGGCCTCATTCACGAAGCCGGTCTATAAGGGAGGTATAAGGTTACTGCCTATAAAATGACAATTTAATGGGTGTCCACTCTCACCCACCGCTTCCTTGACTGGTGGAGGGTCGTTAGCCGAACGGGTAGGAAAGGACTATAATTCTCCCTTAATTAAAAGTATAATGATAAATACTAAGTAACTAAACACTTATAAATTCCCAATCTTAGTTACTTAGGAAAATGTGAAAAGGTGCTAACCCATGAAATTACACTTTGTACCTTACCAAGTCGTTAGTGGAGCGTGTGTGGTTAACCGACATACTAATAAGGACTAGTAAGCGTGGCAAAGGGTAACTTAAGTTTATCGTAGATCGGCGGAGCGTGTGTGGTTAACCGGCACATCGATTAGGTGATAAATATTAAGGGTACCAAGTATATTTGCATGGTTATTCACACCTTGTTTGTGATCCTCGGCATCCCAGTCACAAAATTGAGAGGGCACAATCGAGATTCAAACATGCCATTGAAAGTTCAATGTATCTCAAAAGATCTAGGAGTTTCAAATCCAATTAAAACTTAATTATATTTCGTTTTTGTGGTGGAAATTGGTAAATCGTCATTTACCTACCTTCAACTATTTTATAACTTGGATTACGGCATCCCTCTTCCGGTTATAAATAGGTTGTTGGGTCCTAGCCTTAATATTTCATATTGGGTGTTATATTAAGGACTTTAAATCAACTAACTTGAATTTCTCCCTTATAGATGTCTCCTTCAGACAACTATGGTCTTCCCAAATCTTTAGGAACAAGCTTCCTAATGAAGATGATATCCCAAATGGCAACCAAAGGTGAAAGATCAGTCCCTTTGTTGTGCATTAGTGGGACTGGAAATCATACTTCACTTCCTCCACCTCCTCCAATAAATCTCCCTATCCCACAAGTTTCAAGACTTGATAAGTTCTAAGTCACTCAATCCCTATTGGCAAGCAAAGTCTATATGTGCTTACATCTTAGAGGTTAAGTCACATATGGACAAGCCGGGAGAGTCGGGTGTCGAAGTCTCGAGGTAGCTGGCTTTTGACTTGGTTCTTCAGTCACTCCCCGATGACAGATCACGACATGACCCTTAATGATCTTACCTATTTGCTTGATGATGCTGAATCAGCAATGATTTGGGGCGTTGGTAAAGCAAATTAGATTGGAAGATCTACTTCCCAAACCTATTTGGACATTGACAATGGTGACATTGGAAGTCCAGAAAGACTTTCTCTTCCCAATTGAAAGGGGATCGGCCATGGTCAAGTCGTTTGACCTAATGGTAAAGAGGAAGGCTAAGTCTGAGATAGTCCCATCTACCATTTCCAAAGAGTCCATATATTTCTTTTGCCAATAAAAGGGACATTGGTTGCTAAGCTGCCCAATTTACCTGAAATTTCATAAGGTTGGTAAAAGTCAAAAGTTTGACTTTGCTTCAGGTAAAGTCCACTATCTAACTCTATTAAGTTTCCTTTTGTGATTCTTAATACATGATGTAATGTAATTACATTTTGATATTTTTGAAGAATCAAAGGAAGCTTAAAGAAAAAGTGTGCTGATTCTGATCGCATGGTTTAATGACCAGAATTTTGAGCCACTGCATAAGAGTTATGAGATATTGCTTAGGAATAGATAACAACAAAGTTTTCATATGAATTTGCATTGTAAGGATAAGTTTTTCCGCAAGTTTTAAAATAAAAGAAAAGTTTTGATTTTATTTATTTGAAGTATCCTTACAAAGACATTTGTGAAAAATTGTTTTTTATATGTTTCCATCGATAAACAATATTGGAAAATGAATTTGATTATTTCGTTTGTGGTAGTGTCATAATTTATCAAATAAGGAAAGATTCTCATCATCCAAGTTTCAGTTGGATAGAAACTTGGAATCATGCAAGTTGTGTTGTGTGATGAATGAGATTTTTCATCTTTGGTAAATTAAGACTAATTCCTTGTTCACATCCGCATGTGAGTCAAGCGAAGGACTAAAGGATCGGGTACATTAGGTTGTGCACTGGTCAGGTCCACCACAAAGGTTGATAAGATTATTCATTATGATTTACTAAAGTTTAGTAAATATGATTATTCTTACAAGTTTAAGTGTAATTCTGAAACATTGGAAAAGTTTCAATATATGGCAGAATGAATAAGAAGAATCAAATAAGGAAGAAAGATAAAAGTTTCTCCAATCTGAAGAGATGGGAGAGTACTTGTGTATCTTGTTTTATGATTATCTTAGTGATTATGGAACCATATCACAATTGATCCTCTAAGGACACCTTAGTGCATTTGTTGGCTAAGGAGAGGAATCGTGAATTGTGGAAATGGTTAAATCAAAAGATAAATCATACTTCATTCCAAAATAAAATCTTAGATTCATACTCCAAGATTGAGCCTTGAGTGACATAATATTAAGAAAGGTTTAAAACACTTGTCAAATGTAGAGTAAAATGTTTTCTTACTCTTGTACATTTGAAATTGGTAAGTTGTGATGTTTTGGATAAAACAAAGACCAACTAAGGCCAATTGTATGAAGTGTTTGTAAAATAATCCGCATTATCTCTTAAATATTGGGCAAGAGAGTCTTATATGTCAAGAGGACAGTGGGAGTTTAAAAGATCATGAAATAGTTTCAAGAACTAATCAAGATATTTGTTAATCACTAGCCCACGACTTGAGGTTTGTAACCTATCGTGTTGACATATCATATTTCTGTGCCCATTCCAGTTAAAGTTGGCTTTGCATATGAGTTATGAGAGTTCTCAAATGGTTGCATAAAAACCTGGAAGCAATGGTAGGCCCTTGTGCTGCCGGGAGGCAAGAAATTAAGATTGAACAAGTTCAGTCCATATGTGTTTGGATTTGCCACTAACCTTGTCTTGTGATTATGGTTATGACAAATTCACATGGATAGGAACACTTACACCATAAAATCTAAGTGTTATAAGGTTTCTCTTCGATTCATGAAAATTATGGTGAGGAAACGCTTTCACTAAGAAGATTTTAAGTAGATAGCAGTTGTGATATTTACATTCTCATATAGTTAGTGGAGCGTGTGTGGTTAACCGGCACACTAACTAGTGAAAATTGCAAAAGGTCTAGACAAACATGTGAGCTATCTAAGGAAAGGTGTATGATTTTGATAAAGTATTATCAAAGCAATCTCGTATCAGAAATCTGAACTTTGGTAAGAAAGACAATAAAGTATTGATCTCTAGAGGTCCAGTTGATTTCTGGATACATGTCAAAGCTATTGGGAGCAAACGTGTTATGCTAGTAAGATAATAATCATTATGCTAGTGGGAGCATGATGATTATGTTGCAAGCTAGCAATGTTAATTATAGAAAACAAAAAGTTTCAATTCGCTTTGAAAAGTTGTTTTGCTATAATTAAGGGAGAGGATTTTATACTTCATTCCAATTCTACAAGCTTAGATTGAGATTTTAATCAACTTTAGTCAAGAATATATATGAATGTTATGCTGGAATGGTTCAACATAAGGAAATTTTATACATGTTGCGTTCTCAAAATTCGTTTATGATTACGGCATCCCTCTTCATAGTTCGAATTGTGAGAACATGGCAAATAAAAAATTTATAGCATGAATCGTGTCCTATATGCTTCGGGTATAGGTTCGATTACATGTGCTATAATCCATTCTAAATTTTCCAAATGCCTAAGGCATTAAAATGGAAAAGGAATAGAACTGGATATGACTAAAATAATTAAGCAAATTGTCGAGGACAATCTGAGGTTTACCAAAGATTGGTTGCTCATGGACAATTAGAAGTATAGAGTAAGGACCATATTGACATATTTTGAAAAGAGGCAACTCTTGTTCAGAAGTGATGGTCAAAATGGTAATATGGAATTGTTTCCATAGGTGGAAGTTATTCTTTGAATCTGTGTAAGATTAGAAAACTTAATGCAAGAAGGATGTTCAAAGGAATGTACTTTGAATTTGAGACTTCGTTTCCATGGAATTGATCTCCATTGGAATTCTTTGTAATGTTTGTTGCCAAGTCTTTGTGACTTTTGGGTATAGTCATTACAAGAGGATCATTGCATATAAGTTTAGAATCTAACATATTACAGTAAATGACAAGAGGATTGGGATTGTGAAATGAGCATCATTGAAATATTGTCAATCGATCTGTTTCACAAAGAGAGGACCACATGTAAACATAGTGTGCATACTTGGAGTATGGAATAGCTATTGTTTGGACGAACATAGTATGCATGCTTGGTGCATGGCATGACTATTGTTTCAATTCAAGTATTAAGTTGATAAATCGAAACAATGAATAATGAGTAATCAATATGATGCTTAGATAAAAGGGTTTTTATTTACACTCAAGAGTTTGGGACCATATAGGATTAAGTATTATTCTTGTGTTTCACTTTGCATGTTTTGACTTCCAGAATAACTAGGTCATTCTTCCCGAATGACTAAGTTATTCAAACCATCCACAGTCGGTCATATGTTGGAAGTAGATATGAATCAAGACTGTCATGAATCTGGATTGTAAGATTTGTCTAAGGTGCATTAGACATAGCAATGGTTGCTACAACATTCATGAGTGCTCATAAGTTCTGAGTATTGGATTCAACCCACGCTCATTTGAATCACTTCATGGATTTTATCACGAGTGAATCATGAGACGATAATATATTATATTCTTCAAACCTAGAGATATGAGTTGTTAGCTATGAGTTGGTTATACATTGATTGCACGAAAACGCATTGGTAACTCGATGTTATAAAACGTGCCTTTGTGTATGATTCAACAAGTAGTCAGTACAAGCATATGAGTCGAAGTTTATCCATTCCTTTTACCTTTAATGGGATAAAAGCGATATCTGTGGGCCCCTAGATGATTTAGTGATGGCACCCCTAAGTGTTTGGCCAAGCCTGGACTGATTTGATTTGTTCAATTAGTCAGTCATCATAAATCAGACATCGGGAAACAACAAATGGACAGAGAGAATGATTATAATCCATGTCTCAGTCCATATGATATCTAGAATGGAGGAATATATGATCACTTATCTAATGGACGCGTCATTGATTTGTTCAGAGTTCGGCAGCAGCTTTTAAGAGCTACGATTGCTGGTTGGGTTGTGAAGGCGTACTTGCAATAATAGTTATTAGACTTATCCAAGTGGGAGACTGTTGGATTAGTGTCTAAGTCTATAACTATAATTGGTATATACTTGACCCGACCCGGCATGGTCCATTTGGGTTGCATGGCATCATGCATTTGGATATACTAAAATGAGAGAAATAACACTTAAGGTTTATTAATATATTATAAGTTCTAATATATTAATAAGATTATTTAAGTATTATTGATCAAGAATTAATCTTGAATTAATTAAGTGATCAAAAGAAGACTAATTATATATATGGGTTGATTGTGTAAATCATCCATACTTGTATAATGGGCTAAGACTCCATGGATTATTAAGTTGGGCTAAAACCCATAGGATACTCCATGGATGCTCCATGGTGTATTTGAACCCATGGATCCAAGGAAATGGAAAGCCATGACAATTAGGGTTTACCCTAATTGTGACTAACTAGATAATGATCTTATTATTGAAGAAATCGGCCACTAGAGAAAAAAGTGAGGGCAAACCGATTTTAGAAGTGTTCTAGTTTCTCTCAAGTTATTCCAAGTGTTCATGGTGTTGTGTGAACCATTTGAGGTGTCACAGTTGGGGCACTAGGCTCTTGAGCTCCATGGAATCAAGCACCAACAAAGAGGTATGTAATTCTACTAGATTTTATATTACTTGTATTTCATAATATGCTAGTTAGGATAAATACCTTGGAAAATTGATATTTGCATGTATAATAGAGAAAACATAGATCCAAGGTATTTAGGGTTGCATGTACACCATAGGAGTGTTAGAATGCTCAAAACCAACATGGAAGTATGGTGTAAATTTTTGGAGAGGACCATATTGACATATTCTGAAAAGGAGGCAACTCTTGTTCAGAAGTGATAGTCAAAATGGGAATATGGAAATGTCTCCATAGGTGGAAGTTATTCAATCTGTGTAAGATTAGGAAAACTTAATGCAAGAAGGATGTTCAAAGGAATGTACTTTGAATTTGAGACTTCGTTTCCATGGAATTGATCTCCATTGGAGTACTTTGTAATGTCTGTTGCCAAGTCTTTGTGACTCGGTGCATAGTCATTACAAGAGGATCAATGCATATGAGTTTAGAATCTGACAGATTTCGGTAAATGGCAGGAACTTGAAATCCTTACATTTACGATAAGGATATGGGATTGTGAAATGAGTATCATTGGAATTATGTTCAATTGATCTCTTCCACAAAGTAAGGATCATAGACAAACATAGTGTGCATACTTGGTATATGGCATAACTATTGTTTGGACAAACATAGTGTGCATGCTTGGAGCATGGCATGACTATTGTTTTAATTCAAGTATTAAGTTGATTATTTGAAACATTATGCAATGAATAATGGGTAATCAATATGGTGATAAATAAAAGGTGTTTTATTTATATTCATAAGTTCTGAGACCATATTGGATTCGATTATTCTTGTGTTTCACTTTTCATGTTTTGACTTCCAAATAACTAGGTTATTCAAACTATCCACAGTCGATCATACTTTGGAAGTAGGTATTGAGGCAAGACTGTCATGAAGGGTCTGTGGTTTGTCTGGGACAAAGTGGCTGCAGTGTTCATGAGTGCTCCTGGAATGAGATTCGAGTATTGGATTCAAACCACGCTCATTTGAATCACTTCATGGATTTTATCATGAGTGAATCATGAGACGATAATATCTTATATTCTTCAAACGGAGATGTGTGAGTTGTAGTTGCGCATCAGTTGCACATTGACATATGTAAACGCAACCAGTAACGTGGTTGCTATAAAACTTATCGTTGTGTGTAATTTGATGAGTAAGTACAAGCGAACACTTGGGTCAAAGTTTATCCATTCCTTTTACCCTTAGAGGGATAAAAGCGATATTTGTGGGCTACTCGATGATTTAGTGATGACACCCCTAAGTGCTTGGCCAAGCCTAGACTGATTTGATTTGTTCAATTAGTCAGTCATCATAAATCGGAAATTGGGAAACAACAGATGGACAGAGAGAATGATTATAATCTATGTCTCTGTCCATATGATATCTAGAATCGAGGAATATATGATCCCTTATCTAATGGACATGTCATTTGACTAGGTCAGAGTTCGGCAGCAGCTTTAAGAGCTACGATTGCTAGTCGGGATCTTGGAGTCATACGTAATAATAGTTTTAGACTTATCCAAGTGGGAGACTGTTGGATTAGATGTCTAAGCCCATAACTATTATTGGTATGTATTCGACCCGAGAGTAGCATGGTCCATTTGGGTTGCATGGCATCAGAACAATTGGATAGACAAAATGAGAAAAAGGATACTTATGATTTATATTAATATATTATAACTTCTAATATATTAATATGAACTCATATTATTTAATTAGTATTGATCAAGAATTAATTTAGAATTAATTAGTGGTCAAAAGGAACTAATTAAATATGGACTCTTATTTATATATAGGATGAGCCAAGTTCATTTAGGTTGGGCTAAGCTTTCATGGATAGTCCATGGAGTTTTAACCCATGGATCCTATGGAAATGAAAGGTCATGGGTATTAGGGTTTACATGAATGTAACCCTAATCCTCCACACTATATAAAGAGGTCTCTAGTTCATGAAATTGGCACTAGTGCATACACAAAAGAGGGCAAGGCCGATTTTCATAGAGTGAACCTAAGTATTCTTCTTCTCTCGTTATTCCAAGGGTTTTTGGTGTTGTGTGAACCATTTGAAGTGCAACACTTGGGGCACTAAGCTCTTAAAGGTTCAATACTTCAAGCTCCATCAAAAGGTATGTCATCTAACTAGACTTTTGTAGTATAATTGCTCCATTTTGTGTTAGTTAGGATGAAAAACTTGGAAAAATCATATTTGCATGTATAATAGAGAAAACATAGATCCAAGGTTTCTAGGGTTGCATGTACACCATAGGAGTGTTAGAATGCTCAAAACTCATCAAATGCTACGGCTGTCCCGTAGTCTGACAACACCTTCCACACCGACTGGCTGCTAGTGGATGCTATAGCTAACCCGCAGTCTTACAACACTTTACACACTGACTGGCTGCTAGTGAATGCTACAGCTATCCCGTAGTCTTACAACACTCTAACACTATTTGGCTGTTAGTGAATGCTACGGCTACCCCCGTAGTCTTACAACACTTTCCATACTATATGACTGTTAGTGATTGCTACGGCTACCCCCGTACTCTTACAACACTGTCCAAACCGGGTCGAGCACGCACTCGAACTAACAGTCAACTAAACCCGAGTGCTAACTGAAACTCTAACCTGGTTCCCAAAACCTGCTATCTGATGCCAAGGAAAAGCATGAACCAAATGTTGGAACGTGTTCCGAACTCCCAACTCACAATCCCCAATCTGGACGGCCATTCAGCCGCCTTTCTCCCTAAAGGGGATGCGAAACTCATCCTAGTTTCACACTCATTTTTGTTCTTGAGTACCTGATCGATTCTCCCCTACTTAGCTTCAGCTAAGTCTTCACGGCACGTGAGAATTGAAGGATCCCCAGTCCTTCTTGCTTTCCAATAATCTGTTGATGACAATCTGTGCTTACCAATGTTAGCGATCAATTACCAGTTAAACCCTAAGATCACCCATCCTCTGAAATCCTGAAGAGTGCCCTTGAGATCTGGTCCAGTCTGACACCTCAATCCATCCCCCATGCTGTCAACCAAAGGCCTTAATCTTCACTCTGGCTGACGAATCCTTGTTTCCACTTCTAATCTCGTAGCTCCACTGAACGTTAACCGAACATAGCCCATACGGTAGTATATCTCTCTTGAACATCCAATGTCCGAACACTTATGCATCTAACACCCGCAACTGACACCACCATCTTCATACTACTAGTCCCTTCCTAGCAACGGTAGTGCCTTGAACTCCAAAGTTCTTCCATAGGCAATTGTCAACCATACCCGAACAAATGATAGAACCATTGAACTCTGACTTCACTGGAGAGCTATCGCTCTAACCCTCACCTAATATCCTCTAGATAATACTCCTGCACATATCCCGACACCCACCTAGAAGTAGCAGAAAATAATACATCCGCAATCATCTGAAGGATTCCTGATCACCTCCTCATGAGATACCTCGTCCATTCTGAGGACATGGTGTAAAACTCCCTTCCGATCTCGATGATAAGAACTAACAATAGGACCCTCCTTCCTGAAGGACTCTAAGGATTCACATGCTTTGGGATTCAGATGAGCCCCTAACTGACCCGCAACAATTCTGTACTATGAACTGAGAGAACACTAAACACCACGAACCAGCAAAACGAAACGAACCTTCACTAACTACTAGAAATCCACGGTATGCAATTGGCATTTGATATTCCTTGAAAATATAATCCAAACACAAGCAGATAAATAAATCCCTAGATACACTTACCCAAAACTAAGTGAGAATCCAAAGCAGTTACAATTACTTGATCAAGAGTAATTACACCATAATTTCATTACCGAAAAGGGAATTCAAATTACATATCAGCGATCTATTGCGGCTCGATCTTGACTTCCTGCGGAAGTACCTGCGATGAATCCTGAGCAGCCCTAACCTCTATGCGGGGGCAATTCACCCTGATATGACCAAGCTGATGGCAACGATGGCATAACTCTACCTCCAATGTGCATGCTTGGCGATTGTGACCCTTCCACCTGCACCTGCCGCACTTAGACCTGCTACGAACATCTATTTGTACCCCTTTGTTCTTCGTGCAACCATTACGACCCCTCGGGTCTCTGACACTTGATGCCGCTGCACCCAACTGTTCGGTTCATTGACCCATACCATGTTCTCGCTTCCTCTTCCCCAACTATCCATACAAAACAATCTCCTGCTCCCGAGCTACCCCGAATACCTCATCAATTGTCTGAACAATCGCCGACTGACTCTGGAACTTAGCGGTCAACCTGTCCGTGACACGCCCAATGATATTAGGTAACTCCTCACGGAGGGCTCGCGAAACCTCCTCCACGATCCAATCATGTAATCGACTCCCTTGAGGACAAGGTGCATAACCCAGCTCTGATCCTAAATGACAAGGTCTAACAATAGAATTCTCCTTCCTGAAGGATTCCAGGGATCTAATAGCATTGGGCTCCATATGAGCCCCCAACTGCCCCGTAACAATCTCGGCCCGAAAGGCCTCAAGGCGACTATCTAAAAGTTCCAAAATCCCCTCCTTAACCGAACCGAAGATCACAGGAGTCTGATTAATGATGTTGCACGTAATCTCAGCTGAAATAAACTCTCTCGTCTGATCATCAAGCTGTCTGGCTCCAAAGACTGAGCCAAATCCCTCACCGGCACCCGTACTGCCAACTGGTATCTCCCGTAGTGTCACCATACTGCAACATATCATAGATCCATTAGAATACTCATTACTATCGAGGGATCACACACTTACTACAAGTTTCCTGGTTTTATCCCAGCCCTCCTTGACTCGAGTACGGATCCTCTGCTTTCAGTAGTATGGGCCCCTACTACCTTCCACATCTATCCATACTTTCCTCAAGAATTGCCTCGACTCCACCAAGTCCCTTTCACTACTACTATTGCTCCCAGTAATAATCTCATCCTAGGCTTACCCTAGGGAAATCTCCAATCTCAAACCCAGTCCTCAGCTGCTGAAAGAATCTTCATAATGACAATTAACCACTACATGAATAACATCACATGTGACGAGGCTCGAATAATCCTTCGAGTAAAGGACTCATCTCTACAACGGTTAGACTCAAACGAGAGCTGCGCAATAGGGTCAAATCCAACATTCTGAGATTATTCAACCCTGGTCACATGTGACTTAACGTATTCATCTAATAGCTAACTCCCATCACTCGAAGTCTCACAAAGCACAAAGCAAGCAACACTCAGACAAACAGAAAATCTAACCAAACAATCCATTCTATCCTCTTATCAGGAATCTATACCAACATGTAATTCAAAGGCTCATACAATCAGGCATAACCTAAACAGGCTATCCTACCACTGACTGATCAGTTCTAGCATGCAATTCTACAAGCTCATGTAAACATGCAAAGGCATCTTTCCTAGACCCTTAGCTCTAATCTAGCATGCGAATCACATAAACATATCATATCACAAACATGTATTGGTATTTTGGGAATCACTTACTTGAGCTCGGTTGATTGCACACATCACCCCTTTTTCTCTTTTTAAAATCCTTTTGTTAAAATGATTTTACTTTTGAAAATTTTCATACCAAGTCCTTAGTTTGAGTTCAGACACACCCGAGAGTGTGCCCGAATCCCTCAAACCAAGGCTCTGATACCAACATGTAACATCCCAAATTTAAGGCCAGAAATTTCATTTTTAATATAAGAAAAACCTTTAATAACTTTGTTCCAGACATGGAAAACCTTTCAATTAAAACAAATATCAGAGTCTAATCCCAAATATCGCATAATGTGGAATAACATGAGTGAATGCGTTGCGATCGTCCCGAGCTCCTTTTCTTGAAAACTGAAGATGCCTGAAACCAAAACTGTAAACCGTAAGCACGAAGCTTAGTGAGTTCCCCAAATACCACATACCATACATATCCACTGAGCCATACATGCCATACATATTGTGATCCATACATATCAATCATATATCAAATAAGGTGCTACGTGCCGCACATAGTCTTGCTGTTATGCCACGGGCCGCCACGTGGTCTTTCTTGCCAAGCCGGGGGCCACCTCCTGGGTCTTACAGACAAGTGCCAAGATCCGCCTGCTGGTCTTCCATGAAAGTATCACAAATACAACTAGCATACATACTACTCTACTTAGCTAATGAGCATACAGTGTGCCAGGAGCCACCTCCTGGTCTTTCATGTATATTGCCTAGGGCTAACCCCCGGGTCTTCCTATCATTCATAATAACATACTGTGTGCCAGGAGCCACCCCCTGGTCTTTCATACATAGTGCCTAGGGCTAACCCCCAGGTCTTCCTACCATACATAAACTAAATGGGTCGACATTGTGGCCGTAGACCCATACACACAGTGAGGAGACTCACCTTGCACTGCTGAAGCCCTGCTGATACTCCTCTGGCTGATAACTGGTAATTCCCTGAACTTCTACTCCTTCGGCTCCCCGAGCTATCAGTACCAAAACATCACTTAGTCCAAACTTAGAAATCCTTCTTAGGGTAAAATGACCATTTACCCTTGATCTAATTGGTCCATGCCTAAAGCCCAAAACCATAAATTCCAATGAAGTCCATCGATGGTCCAATTTTCCTAATTGGGCTCAAACCCTTACATGGACCTTTTCCTAAATCTCATTTACTTTTCTGAACCAATGACTTTCCGATGACCCAAAGGTCCAAGCCCATTGGGCCCAATCAAGACTTAACTACATTGGGCCTACTAAGGCCCAATTCATCATCCAAGGCCCATTAGGGAAAGCCTAGCAAGGCAAGCCCAACCAGAAGTCCATTACTCTCAAATCCTTAGCCTATTAAGAGCCCAAACCAAAAGACAAGTCTAAAACCAAGCTAGCCCATCATCAAAGAGCCCACAACATGCACAGGTGATACTCACGTCGTGAGCACCTTATGCTCACGTCGTGAGGTCGCGATTTTGGGCCAGAAGCTTCCTCAGATCCATTCTCACGTCGTGAGGCTTCATTCCTCACGTCGTGAGTCCAGATCTAACAAAAAATGAGCATTAAGCTCTTAATCCATTAAGCCATAACATGGGACAATCTAGAGGGTCTTTCTTAACCCCAAGGATCATAAAAATCGAAGCTTTTTAGTCACATATGTCCAATACATGACTTAAATACTAGTTAGGTCAAAAGATGGGTATAAACATCAAAATTCAAACTTGAAGCTCATAACTTGCACCAAAATCCAGATCTAAGGATTCTAGCATAGCAAATGACTCAATGGTCCATAAAGTTGCTAACTTTATGGACCCCATGCATGATACTTCAAGATCCCATGCAAAGAAGGTCACCAATACTTAGATCTAGCAAGATTGAAGGAGAAAGGTGGGATCTTTGAGACTTACAGAAGCTTATGAGCTCAGAAGTGCCACTAGGAGGAGCTTATCTTGCCAAAAGGAACTTCCCAAGAGCTTCTTCTTCTTCTTCTTCTTCTTCAAGGGAACCACACACCAATAACTCCAACAATGGCTCAAGGGCTTTAATGGAGGCTTAAATTAGGGTTTCCAGGGGTCTTGGAGGTAAAAGAGGCTGAGTAGAAGCAACCCTAAACATCCCATACCTTTAAATACCCGAAAATAAGGGTTTTGGTGCATCAGGTGCGTATCACGTCTTGAGCCCTTAATGCTCACGTCGTGAGCCTTAAATGAACTTGGTCAACAAGTCAACGATCACTCACCCTGACCACTCCAACTTCAAACGGCCATAACTTCTTCGTTTCAACTCCGTTTTTGACGTTCTTTATATCCACGGAAAGGTGGAGAGAAGCTCTACATATCTATCAACTTATCCTCACCTCAAAACCTTCCGAAAGAAAATCCAAAATTCATAAAGAGCTCGACCTGCCACTTTACCGATATACCCCTTGGCTCCAATGCACAACCCAAACTCCCGGATTACCTCAAATACATTATTTGTACCCAAATGGGTCTAGATCTCTCTTTTACAAAGGCCCTAAGCCTTATGATCACCTATCTTCAGGCCATAATCCCGAATTAGGAAAGCAATTTGGAACAGGGCGTTACAAACATGTTATGTCGGTTTTTAATATTCCAAAACTGCTCCTAAAATTGTCGATATTGGGGTTCTATTTTTTTATTACAGAATAAAATGGTTGACTATTACAACATATGAAAAAATAATTAACCGTATAAATTATTGATAACGTAAATACAACGAATTAAAGGAAAAGTTAAAGTTATAAATAAAAGATGTTTATAATTGATGTCAAAATATTTTGTAATAGATTCTAACCAGACTAATAATAATTATAAGACCCACAATGAGTTTTAGCCCTCATATGTTATTAGAAAACATAAGTTATAAAACAATTAAATGATTTGTATTTTATGAGAGTCTCGTGTCATTGTGCTTTTTATTAGCATAACATAAAATTAGATGTGAAAATTGCAATGGCTAAATCTTATTTCACTTTTAATTACCTTACAGTTAAATCATAAACGTCTCGTTTAAAAAGATCATGAATGATTAAGCGATTTATAATCAAATAATAGCCTATAATGATATATCAACAACTCAAATTTACCATTTTTATGGAATATAACAAAAATCAATTTTAATAAGCTTTATCAACTACATAATTGTCATCTATAGGGCCATTTCCATGTAAGCGATTGTGAACATCCAACACAACATGAAGACCTATAAAATTAAACGCTGACATGCACTCCATTACATCATCCTAGAAATTACATCCAATGAATATTTTTTTAAAAGTCTAGTTATACAATTTGAAGTGGAATGAACATTAACCTGCACCATCTTGCAAACTCCATTACAATTTATACGACATGGACCGTTGGGTTTAGACTTTAGACGGTTAGTTGCATAGCTACATTTTGGGACCACTCTGAACATGATTATAAATTTCTTGAAAAAAAATGCAAAACTTTATTATAAATTGAACCACCAACTTTTAAAAATCAAGAAGCATGAACTATGCTAGTTGTGTCCATTCTTGTTTTGTACTATTGTGAAGCATCTTGTTGTTTATGTGAATGTAGAGACAGTGATTAGAACATCTTCATATATAATATTTTCATTCCAACCAAAATCATAATTATACAGTATAAATTTGGATAAAAAGAAAGAAGAAAACAAAGCAAAATTTCTTACCATAAACTTTCATATTTCCTTCTCATCGTCATCTTCCTCTTTATTATTATTTATGCTCTCCATCGACAATCTTTTTGTATGAAGTTTCTAATCTACCTCTCAATCACTCACACAGTTCTTTAAAACATTATAATAAAAATCTACCACTGTGAACTATATATATCTCAATGTTAATCAATTGGTCTCATAAGAACCATTAAGTATCATAAGTTAAAAAATTATTGAGCGGTAGTTGTTAATTAGATGTTAGTGAAAAATTATGTAGGTTTAAATAGATATTATGGAATCATTATTATAAAGAAATATAAAAAGACATAGAAGTTTCAAATGATTGTGGTGATAAAAAAAATGTCTCCTTTATAAGTATAATATGATTATATGATTAATAAATTGTAATAAATGATTTGTTAATATATTATAAATATGTTACTTGGAAATAGCTAGTTGATTTGTTAATTTATTATGTGATTAATAAATTAATATGAGATCAATTGTTAAATAATTGATTTGTTAATTTATATTATTGATAAGTTAATATGAAATCAATTAGAATTGATTAATTATTAATCTAAAATTAATTTGGGATTTTTTGGAATTAATTAAAGGTATAAGGGGTGAATTGTAATTATAGTTAAGCAAAGAAAGACAATTCTAGAACCTACCATCATATGGACAATTTTGGGAGATCTTTTAAGGTTTCCAGAAGCCTCCTGTTAGTAGATAAGAAAATGATTTGGATTATGATTAAATCTATTATTTAATCAATTCAAATCTTGCTTTGCCCGCAAATTACCTAGACTCCCCTTGGCTTCTAAATTTCATACATAATCTTTCCTAGAGGCATATGAATGAATATTATACCTCTCATTCTCTCTCCTCAATTGTCTTCTAGTTATAGGGTTTGAGTGTGAGCCATTAGAGGCATCATCCTTTTGGTGTTAAGCTTTCCAAGTCTAACAAACACAAGGGGATTGAAGTAATTTGTTTACTATAACAAATCAAAGGTATGTAACCCTAATTATTGTATTTTGATTATATTAGGGTTCATGATAGTTTTTTGTTCATAATATGTTACTTTCAAAGTGTATGACATAGCTCCTTTAGGTTGCATGTGTCCTTAAGTGTTAAGTGAAATTCCACAAGCACATAATTTTTATAACCTATAAAACCCACAAATACAACAATAAGGGTCATAACTCCAGGAATTAGATGAATGGAGGGGGAAGTCTAGGAAGGAATGGAGATGGCAGTCAAGGCAGATGTTAGTGTGTTTATAACATATATTTTGGTTTAGAATTACATTGTTGCTCATTACTTATGGTTGTATGTCTTTTGGATGTAAAACATATGCAATTTGATGTCTTTTGTATGTAATGGTTTAGAACATTTTTCATGGTTGTATCTTGGTTTTTTATGTCCTTTTGGTCAGGGATTTAATGTCACACTTTTGTGATAATTTGATGTTTCTAGTGTCTTTTCTGCTAATTTTAAGATGAAAATATCGATGTTTGTGTGTCACAACTAGGAATTCTGATACGTTGTAGACACTTAACAAAGAATGACATTGTACCTAAAACTAGAAAACATGTATGGTGTTATTCAATGACAACAAAATTCCATCAAATACCCTATACAAACTTTCAAATAGTCAACAAAAGTTGGAAACCCTAAAAATCCCGGTTCAAGTCCGTTTTTGGACTAGGATTTTCTTATTGGGCCTAATGGACCAATAAGCTTCCAATTTGACTATTTTGGGCTTAGAACTCTTATATGGGCTCTAATTGAACCCACTTTCATTTATTTTAACATTTTGGGCCATAATGGACCTAGAATGAAATAAAATATTCTTATTGGACCATAACAAACTTAATTAGCTCTAAAGGGCCATAAAACTCATACCTTGATTGTTTTGGGCCGTGAACCATCTCTAAAGACCAATTGGGCCGAAAATTATCAAATTGGGCTCATAATATGGATTTAAGCACAAAAAGGCCCAAATTCTTTTCTTTCTTCTCCCTCTCTCGGCCCAACTACAAAAAAAGAGGGAAAAGAGTTGACTTATTGATGCCACCTCACAATTGTACATGGGATATCCATGCACTCTTCTCATGTTCCCATGCATGTCCACTCAACTCACTCTCTTCTCTCTCTCCTTTCTATCCTCGGCCGAAGACACCCAATACACACACACACATTTCATCCATCTTTTTCAAACAAAACTCTCTCTAGAAAAGTTCTTTCTTCTTCACAAATTTTCGAAGATCTAAGGAGGATCAAGGAGATTTCCACCAAAAACTCACTCCTTCCTTGGTAAGTCCTTACACATCTAAGTTGTATAACTTCATCATTGTGTTAAGATCATTCATTCTAAGCATTTTTGTGATCATACTCTTAGAAAACCTCCATAAGTTCGAAAGCAACCCAAGAAAGCTTCCTAGGGCCGAGAATAGCATCAAACTTCTTCCATTTCTTCAAAACCGAGATCCACAAGAAAAGGTGAGTTCATACCCCTCTCTTTTCGGTTTTCACAAGTTTTATGGGGGAGAATACAAGTAAAATGTGTAGATCTATGTGTATGTGTATGCTATGTATGATTTCATGCATGTATGTGTGATTATATGTGTTTATGTGGTAAATATGTAACAAAAAGGGAAGAAATCACGAAATCTATGGCACAAGAAAGAAAACAAACATGAACTAAGATATATTACACTAAACAAGTCAAGAAAAATACCCTCTAAGATTAAAATAAACATATTGCAACATAAAACCCATTTTTGGGCTTAAATTGTCAAATAAACAAAAGTTGGGTTAAAATTGTCATTCACGGTTTTTCTTAAGGATCAAAAGGGTCAAAACAGTTAAAATAAAAGTTTTTATGAATATTATACTCTTCAAAGGACTAGAAATGTAAATTGTAGCTTAATGGGCCAATTTTTGGGCTTTTCGGCCCATTGAGCCCAAAATTGCGAAAAACCAAATTTTTAAGGGATTGAATGATAAACTTCACAAAACAGGAGGTAAAAAGGGTAAACAAAACCAATTCAAGGGTTAGAATGATTTATTTTCCAAACAAGGATCAAAAATGTAAACTTTTTGGATTTTGGGCCAAAATTGTAAAAGTTGCGAAGAGTTTGGGTTTTAACTGAAAAATTCCTTACTGGAAGGGCTGAAACTGCCAAAGAGAAATTTTTGAACTAAAAACATCACTTAAACAAGTCTATGGGTCAAAAATGCCAAGAAAATGGTTTGAGGGCCTAAAATGTTTTTTTTTCAAAATAAGGGACTAAAATTGTTATTTTTATTAAAGAAGGGCTGAAAAGGTCAAACCAACATTTTGAAGCAATTATTTTGTTTTTAAGATATTTAAGTCAAAAATACCAAACTACAACTCATGAAAATAGAAAGATGAATATACGTATAATTCCAAATATCGTTATAAACAATCGACCGGCCTCGTGCCGATACGAAGATAACAATCGTTCAATCAAACTTTCCAACAACTATACTATACCTAAAACAAGTAAATATCCAAATAGTTGGGCTTGAAAGATCCTAATCATGCTTATTGGACCTTCGTGACCCATTGGCATGACTTTTGGGCCTAACACTAATAATAAATGTTTATTGGGCCTCCGGTGACCCAATTACATGTTTAAGGGACCCTCAATGGCATATATATGCTATTGGGCCTTGGTGGCCCATTAGCATTTCTAGTAAGGTCCAAATTTAATCAAATATGAAATGGGCCAATGTGTCCTTCGTATAACCAACAGCCTTAAATAACACGCGTAATTAGCAGGACCTTGTATTCCTCTTCTCCGTGTCTGTTAGGCTTATTTGAAATCAAAGTAAACAAACCCAGGTCGTTAATCAACAATAATCAATTTTGTTTGGATTAAGTGAGTAATAACGGGTGACACCTCTAAGGGTCGTTTGTAGTCTGTAGTTATAATCAAAGTCTCCTGGAAGGAGAGCGAGAGTTTGTGTATAGATCTATACGGGGGTGACTCCCCCACACCTCAGCTGTTCGCTACAGTTAGACTCGGCCAATCTAGGGTGACAAAATCTTAAGATCAATCCCGACGTACGTTAGGTTGCCAAGACAGACGAACTAGTTATTATTATGCATGGTTATAACGACTCACATAATTAATTAAATCCAATACCATCCGAGTAATCAAGGAAGAGTAATCAAAATCATTCGTTGTGGCGGTATAGCAATTTGAAAAACAATTATATTTTATGTTATCAGAAAACATCGGGTTTTTCGAGGAAAATCAACACCACTCGCTTGTAATTTTTCTATAACTATAATACAAAACTTCCTTTTATACACGTTTTGAAATCATTCATGCATCAACTTATGGATCTTCACACTTTGGTAAACAATTGTCTTTTCAGAAAATATAGGATTTTCTGGGTTTTATAAACTACACAAATCATTTTTATCACAACCCTGCTTATGAACTCACCAACATTTCATATGTTGACGTTTTTTCAAAATAACTTGTATTCTCAGGTAACAGGTAAGCTGAAGGGTAATATCAAGTATATTAGGATGTTATGTTTTGAAAACTCTCAAACAATTTATGTTATGGATGTGTAATATTTAAAACAATGTACTGGATGTGAACAATATCAGTTGTAATGTATTGATGCATGGTGATGTTTATGTTATGATTCATGTATATTCATTGTGATGATATTCAATTTAAGTCACGCGAGCCCTCGGACGTTTCCGCCGTCTGGTTTCGGGGGTGTGACAGGTTGGTATCAGAGCTCTGTTTATAGTGAACTGGTATATCTAACCACACATTGATATGCAACTATAAACCAAAGAGGGACTAAAACAACTCTGAACAAAACAAAATAAAACACAACGATAAAAACATCTTTACTTGTGCGATATAGGAAAAAGAACATAATACCAAATCAAATAAGATAATGCTAACATCTCGGTTAAGTCGGGACTGTTCATGGTTGTATTAAGGGGTGAATGTAACCTGATCAACAACATTTTCTCCAAAGTACAACTAATACATGCCCCGGTAAAAACCTCGATGGACGGTAAACCTAAAAACATACCCCTTGTTACCAAGAAAAGAACATCAACTCAAATTACATAATAACTAAAACATCTTAGGAATAATATTAGTACATTTATATACTCTCGCAGACTGTATGGCCGGCTTCCATCACCCCGGAGATCCGTATTTCCCTAATCAGGGAAATAACGGATGGCTGGAGGAGGAACCTGAAGAAGACCCTGAGGAAGGGTCTGAAGAGGAACCTGAGGCGGAAGTCGAGGGCGGACCTGCCAAGCCCGTGGAGGTCCTGGAAGAAGAAGAAGTCGTAGAGGACTTCGAGGAGGAACCTAGTTATGATGGTGATTCGGACACGGAGTCCAAAGTCATCAACCCCCTTACCCAACTAGGGTGCCCGCTCACCGGATGGGCCCGACTGGCCCTACACCCCCCTGGGGTATCGATCTTTGGAGGTGGAGCAGACAGCAGGGACAGCGACCTCCGTTTGGCATGGCACGCGAGTTCTACGACTTGAGGGAGGGAGGACCAGCTGATCGCGCGCTTCCGGTCATGGTGAGACGATTGCGGAACACTAGCGACCTAGCTTAGAGCACCGTCGATCAGATACACCAGATGCGGACTAGAGTTGAGCGTGCAGAACAGGAGACGCGAGAGGTTATCCGAGAGTTCCACATGACGCAGGTGAGGTGGGAGACTCGCCTCTGAGACGCGGAACAACAGATGGCTCGCCTTCAGGGAGCGTCCACTTCTTCAGCACCACCCCCTGGCACATCCCACCATGACTAGGACTAGTCATACCTATCCTTAGTATTATGCTTATATGATCTATGCTATGTACCATCGACTCTATGTTTAAGTGATTACACTACTCATAGAGTCGTTACGCTGCCGAACTTGCACCACTTATGTATGCTCTTTCGAGCAAATTTTCATGTAACAAAGTGCGGATAATATTAATGGAAAAATTTTATGTGTTCTATGGTGATGTTGTGATCTGCTATGTGTTATGTATCCATGATTGTATGCTAATTTGTGAAACTACTTAAGTTCATGCAATACACCTAGTTTATAGGACCACAATCTCACAAAAATCGTAGGCACTCAACATCTTTCCGTTCCATGACAGAAAGATGCCCCAACGACCAACCCGTGGAAACCCTGGACCAACCACACCCGAAGTCAACTCAGCTGCATTCCAAGCAGCTGTATCTGCTGCGGTTACTGCGGCCATGGCGCAAATCCACCAAGGAAACAATGGTGGAGTCAATGGACAAGGGGCTGGAAGTTCGAACAACGGAATAAATCAAGGACCTACCAAGACATGCTCCTACAAGGACTTCACCAACGCCAAGCCACGAACCTTTAATGGCACGGGTGGAATGATAACCCTAAAGAGATGGATGGAAAAGGTGGAATCAGGATTTGAGATATGTGAATGCCCCGAAGAGGTGAAAGTGAAGTTCGCCACATGCACATTTGTTGACCAGGCTCTCACCTGGTGGAATGGACATGTAGAGGCCATGACTCTCCCCGTAGCCAACGCTATGCCGTGGACGGAGCTGAAAGAAATGCTGATGGCCGAGTACTGCCCACGAGGCAAAATTCAGAAAATGGAACAAGAGTTGTGGAATCTCACCGTCCGAAATTCTGATATAGATGCATACATATCAAGGTTTAGCGAACTGTCACTGTTGTGCCCTGGCATGATCACTTCAGAGGGAAAGAAAATCGAACGATTCATCTGGGGATTAACCTCCCCAATTCAAGGAAATGTAATAGCTGCAAATCCTGAAACCTTCGACAGTGCCAAGAGGTTGGCCAAGAAACTGTACGACCACAACAACAAGAAGGGCGAGAAGCCAGCGGAAACTGAAGGCAAGAAGGAGAGTGACAACAAGAAGGGAAAGAACAACAAGAGAAAAGGGCGACAAGGCTCAGAGTCGTCAAAGAAACAACAAACAGTGACAGTCAATGCTGCAACCACCCAAGTACCCTCCACACCACATGCTCCAGCCTCAGCTAATCCAAGTGCCCCTAGGCAGTATTCCGGGAATCTCCCAAAGTGCAACAAGTGCAGTCTTCATCATAATGGCGAATGCAGAGAGATGCATTGTACCAATTGCAATCGGAAGGGTCACACGGCAAGGTATTGCAGGACCTATCCTCCCCAAAACCAGCAACAAGGAAACAACAACAACCGCAACAACAACAACAACATCAACAATAGGGGCAATAATACAGGATCAAGCCCCACCTGCTATGGATGTAGAAAGACTGGGCATATCTGTCGAAACTGCCCCAACATCAACAACCCTAGGAACGGAGGAACATGAAGAGTGCTAGCTATAGGTTAGGGAGAAGCGGTTCAGGATCCCGCTGTTGTTACCGGTACGTTTCTCCTAAACCACACTTATGCATGCATCCTATTTGATACCGGGGCAGAACGAAGTTTTGTGAGTAATAAATTCAAACACTTGTTAAAACAACAACCCCAGAAGCTTAATGAAACCTTTACGGTGGAAATGGCTAATGGGAAAATAAAATCCACTGGGGAAATCTACATCGGATGTACCCTGACCTTAAATCATCACGTCTTTCAAATAAACTTAATGCCTGTTTCCGTTAGGAGTTTTGATGTGATTATTGGTATGGACTGGTTAAGCCCCCACCATGCTGAAATTATGTGTCACGAGAAGGCCGTTCGCCTTCACCTCCCAAATCACGAAACCCTAATTATATACGGAGACAAACCCATCACGAACCTTCGTCTTATCTCGTGCATTAAGGCACAGAAGTATCTACGAAAGAAGGACTTGACGTTTCTAACTCATATAGTGGATAAGTCCAAAGAAGAGATCAATATTCGAAACATCCCTGTGGCTTGCGATTTCCCGGATGTCTTTCCGGAGGATCTTCCGGGGATACCCGCAGAAAGACAAGTCGAGTTCCGAATTGATCTAGTGCCAGGAGCTACTCCCATCGCCAAATCGCCCTACAGATTGGCTCCTGCGGAGATGCAAGAGTTGTCCAGTCAACTCAACGAACTTTTGGACAAAGGATTCATCCGACCCAGTTTCTCACCTTGGGGAGCTCCGGTTCTCTTTGTTAAGAAGAAAGACGGTACCTTCAGGATGTGTATTGACTACAGGGAACTTAATAAGCTCACCATCAAAAACTGCTATCCACTTCCGAGAATCGACGATCTATTTGACCAACTCCAAAGAGCAAGTTACTTCTCTAAGATAGATCTACGATCTGGATACCACCAACTCAAAGTCCGGGAGGAGGATATCCCCAAAACCGCCTTCTAAACTCGTTATGGACATTATGAATTTGTCGTAATTCCCTTCGGTCTAACGAATGCCCCTGCCGCATTCATGGACCTAATGAATCGAATTTTCCGACCATTCCTCGATAACTTTGTCATCGTTTTCATCGACGATATCCTAGTCTATTCCCGAAGCGAAGAGGAGCACGGCCGACACCTCCGACAAATCCTGGAAACCCTGCGAACCGAAAGGTTATACGTAAAACTCTCTAAGTGTGAGTTTTGGCTCCGTTGTGTGAACTTTTTAGGTCATGTTGTTAGTCAAGAAGGGATACATGTGGATCTATCTAAAGTCAAAGCCATCGAAGGATGGGCGATCCCAACAACACCCACCAAAATTCGTCAATTCTTAGGTCTCGCAGGCTACTACAGGAGGTTCATTCAGAACTTCTCCAAAACAGCCAAGCCACTTACCTTGCTTACACAAAAGGGCGTACCCTTCGAATGGACGGATAAGCAAGAAGCTGCATTCCGAACTCTGAAGCAAGCACTCTGCAGTGCGCCGATACTATCACTATCGGAAGGAACAGAAGACTTTGTAGTTTACTATGATGCGTCGAATCAGGGTTTAGGCTGTGTACTCATGCAGCGTGGAAAGGTGATAGCTTATGCGTCCCGGCAACTAAAGACACATGAGGTGAATTATACCACCCATGATCTGGAATTAGGAGCTGTGGTCTTCGCCCTGAAGATTTGGAGGCACTACCTTTATGGTACCAAGTGCACCATTTTCACCAACCACAAGAGTCTCCAGCACATCTTAAATCAAAAGGAGTTAAACATGAGGCAACGAAGATGGGTTGAATTGCTGAACGATTACGAGTGCGAAATCAAGTACCACCCAGGTAAAGCTAACGTAGTAGCTGATGCCTTGAGTCGGAAGGATTACTCGAATCGTCGTTTGAAGACTCTCTCCATAACCATCCAATCCCACCTGACCTCGCAAATCAGAGCAGCCCAGTTGGATGCCATGAATGCAGAAAACAGAACGAGCGAAGCGTTACGTGGAATGGAAAAGAATTTCGAAGTGAAGGAGGACGGAGCATATTACTTCATGAACCACATTTGGGTCCCTAAACTTGGGGGATTCAGAGAAGTAGTCATGAATGAAGCCCACAAGACACGATACTCTATCTATCCAGGTTCAGATAAAATGTACTTGGATATCAAGCGACATTATTGGTGGCCTAACATGAAGGCAGAAATTGCCACTTACGTTAGCAAGTGCCTCACATGTGCTAAAGTAAAGGTGGAATATCAAAAGCCCTCGGGATTACTACAGCAACCAGTAATTCCCGAGTGGAAATGGGAAAGGATTACTATGGACTTTGTGACCAAACTACCCAAGTCGACTGATGGTTTGGATACCATATGGGTAATAGTTGACAGATTAACAAAATCCGCTCATTTCCTGCCAATAAAAGAATCATACAAGATGGAACGTCTGGAAATGATCTATATCAAGGAAATCGTGAGACTCCACGGAGTGCCAATATCTATCATCTCAGATAGGGATAGTAGGTTTACTTCACGCTTTTGCCAATCGCTTCAGAAGGCTATGGGAACACAACTTGACATGAGCACTGCCTACCACGCGCAAACAGATGGTCAAAGCGAGCGAACCATTCAAACGTTAGAGGACATGCTTCGCGCATGTGTGATAGACTTTGGAAGGTCGTGGGATACCCACTTGCCTCTGATCGAATTCTCGTACAACAACAGTTACCACTCAAGCATCAAAGTTGCTCCTTTCGAGGCATTGTATGGGCGTAAATGTAGATCACCGTTGTGTTGGGCTGAGGTAGGGAACACCCAGTTAGCAAAAGGACAAACATCAGACAATGCACTAACGGGACCAGAAATCATACGCGAGACGACCGAGAAGATAATTCAGATCAGGGCCCGACTGCAATCATCACGAGACAGACAAAAGAGCTACGCCGATAAGCGGCGAAAGCCCTTGGAATTTAGAGTCGGGGATAGGGTGTTATTAAAGGTCTCTCCCTGGAAAGGGGTGATTCGTTTTGGGAAGCGGGGAAAACTAAACCCCCGATACATTGGACCTTTCGAGATTCTTGCCCGAATCGGTCCAGTGGCTTATAGACTGCAGCTACCCGCTGAGCTCAGCAGTGTACACCCCGTGTCCATGTTTCCAATTTAAAGAAGTGCTTATTCGACGAGACTCTCGTCATTCCATTAGAAGAAATCGAAATCAACGAGAATCTCCTGTTCATCGAAGAACTAGTCGAAATCATGGACCGGGAAGTGAAACGTACTAAGCAAAGTCACATTCCGATTGTGAAAGTTCGATGGAACGCGAGACGCGGACCAGAGTTCACATGGGAACGCGAAGACCAGATGAAGCAGAAGTACCCTCATCTATTCTCACATTCTCGAATCTAGCTTTAAAAAGAATTTCGGGACGAAATTCCCTCTAACGAGGGGATGATGTCACAACTAGGAATTCTGATACGTTGTAGACACTTAACAAAGAATGACATTGTACCTAAAACTAGAAAACATGTATGGTGTTATTCAATGACAACAAAATTCCATCAAATACCCTATACAAACTTTCAAATAGTCAACAAAAGTTGGAAACCCTAAAAATCCCGGTTCAAGTCCATTTTGGACTAGGATTTTCTTATTGGGCCTAATGGACCAATAAGCTTCCAATTTGACTATTTTGGGCTTAGAACTCTTATATGGGCTCTAATTGAACCCACTTTCATTTATTTTAACATTTTGGGCCATAATGGACCTAGAATGAAATAAAATATTCTTATTGGACCATAACAAACTTAATTAGCTCTAAAGGGCCATAAAACTCATACCTTGATTGTTTTGGGCCGTGAACCATCTCCAAAGACCAATTGGGCCGAAAATTATCAAATTGGGCTCATAATATGGATTTAAGCACAAAAAGGCCCAAATTCTTTTCTTTCTTCTCCCTCTCTCGGCCCAACTACAAAAAAGAGGGAAAAGAGTTGACTTATTGATGCCACCTCACAATTGTACATGGGATATCCATGCACTCTTCTCATGTTCCCATGCATGTCCACTCAACTCATTCTCTTCTCTCTCTCCTTTCTATCCTCGGCCGAAGACACCCAATACACACACACACATTTCATCCATCTTTTTCAAACAAAACTCTCTCTAGAAAAGTTCTTTCTTCTTCACAAATTTTCGAAGATCTAAGGAGGATCAAGGAGATTTCCACCAAAAACTCACTCCTTCCTTGGTAAGTCCTTACACATCTAAGTTGTATAACTTCATCCTTGTGTTAAGATCATTCATTCTAAGCATTTTTGTAGTCATACTCTTAGAAAACCTCCATAAGTTCGAAAGCAACCCAAGAAAGCTTCCTAGGGCCGAGAATAGCATCAAACTTCTTCCATTTCTTCAAAACCGAGATCCACAAGAAAAGGTGAGTTCATACCCCTCTCTTTTCGGTTTTCACAAGTTTTATGGGGGAGAATACAAGTAAAATGTGTAGATCTATGTGTATGTGTATGCTATGTATGATTTCATGCATGTATGTGTGATTATATGTGTTTATGTGGTAAATATGTAACAAAAAGGGAAGAAATCACGAAATCTATGGCACAAGAAGGAAAACAAACATGAACTAAGATATATTACACTAAACAAGTCAAGAAAAATACCCTCTAAGATTAAAATAAACATATTGCAACATAAAACCCATTTTTGGGCTTAAATTGTCAAATAAACAAAAGTTGGGTTAAAATTGCCATTCACGGTTTTTCTTAAGGATCAAAAGGGTCAAAACAGTTAAAATAAAAGTTTTTATGAATATTATACTCTTCAAAGGACTAGAAATGTAAATTGTAGCTTAATGGGCCAATTTTTGGGCTTTTCGGCCCATTGAGCCCAAAATTGCAAAAAACCAAAATTTTAAGGGATTGAATGATAAACTTCACAAAACAGGAGGTAAAAAGGGTAAACAAAACCAATTCAAGGGTTAGAATGATTTATTTTCCAAACAAGGATCAAAAATGTAAACTTTTTAGATTTTGGGCCAAAATTGTAAAAGTTGCGAAGAGTTTGGGTTTTAACTGAAAAATTCCTTACTGGAAGGGCTGAAACTGCCAAAGAGAAATTTTTGAACTAAAAACATCACTTAAACAAGTCTATGGGTCAAAAATGCCAAGAAAATGGTTTAAGGGCCTAAAATGTTTTTTTTTCAAAATAAGGGACTAAAATTGTTATTTTTATTAAAGAAGGGCTGAAAAGGTCAAACCAACATTTTGAAGAAATTATTTTGTTTTTAAGATATTTGAGTCAAAAATACCAAACTACAACTCATGAAAATAGAAAGATGAATATACGTATAATTCCAAATATCGTTATAAACAATCGACCGGCCTCGTGCCGATACGAAGATAACAATCGTTCAATCAAACTTTCCAACAATTATACTATACCTAAGACAAGTAAATATCCAAATAGTTGGGCTTGAAAGATCCTAATCATGCTTATTGGACCTTCGTGGCCCATTGACATGACTTTTGGGCCTAACACTAATAATAAATGTTTATTGGGCCTCCGGTGACCCAATTACATGTTTAAGGGACCCTCAATGGCATATATATGCTATTGGGCCTTGGTGGCCCATTAGCATTGCTAGTAAGGTCCAAATTTAATCAAATATGAAATGGGCCAATGTGTCCTTCGTATAACCAACAGCCTTAAATAACACGCGTAATTAGCAGGACCTTGTATTCCTCTTCTCCGTGTCTGTTAGGCTTATTTGAAATCAAAGTAAACAAACCCAGGTCGTTAATCAACAATAATTAATTTTGTTTGGATTAAGTGAGTAATAACGGGTGACACCTCTAAGGGTCGTTTGTAGTCTGTAGTTATAATCAAAGTCTCCTGGAAGGAGAGCGAGAGTTTGTGTATAGATCTATACGGGGGTGACTCCCCCACACCTCAGCTGTTCGCTACAGTTAGACTCGACCAGTCTAGGGTGACAAAATCTTAAGATCAATCCCGACGTACGTTAGGTTGCCAAGACAGACGAACTAGTTATTATTATGCATGGTTATAACGACTCACATAATTAATTAAATCCAATACCATCCGAGTAATCAAGGAAGAGTAATCAAAATCATTCGTTGTGGCGGTATAGCAATTTGAAAAACAATTATATTTTATGTTATCGGAAAACATCAGGTTTTTCGAGGGAAATCAACACCACTCGCTTGTAACTTTTCTATAACTATAATACAAAACTTCCTTTTATACACGTTTTGAAATCATTCATGCATCAACTTATGGATCTTCACACTTTGGTAAACAATTGTCTTTTCAGAAAATATCGGATTTTCTGGGTTTTATAAACTACACAAATCATTTTTATCACAACCCTGCTTATGAACTCACCAACATTTCATATGTTGACGTTTTTTCAAAATAACTTGTATTCTCAGGTAACAGGTAAGCTGAAGGGTAATATCAAGTATATTAGTATGTTATGTTTTGAAAACTCTCAAACAATTTATGTTATGGATGTGTAATATTTAAAACAATGTACTGGATGTGAACAATATCAGTTGTAATGTATTGATGCATGGTGATGTTTATGTTATGATTCATGTATATTCATGTGATGATATTCAATTTAAGTCACGCGAGCCCTCAGACGTTTCCGCCGTCTGGTTTCGGGGGTGTGACATTGTGGTATAAGTTTGTTAAGAACATGTCTAATGATTTGTGAAGGCTTGATGAGTTTGTTATGAAACGACCAATACACAACATGATAAGGTTATAACTACATTCGATTTTCATATCAACCATGAAAGGGGTACACATTTTTGCAATGGTACAAAATAACCCTAATTCCATATTGCAATATCAAAATGCAAAAAACAACCACATTACCCTATTACAATATCATAATCCAAAAACACCAACTAGGTATGAGCATTAGAACCGTCGGAACCGGAACCGAACCGGAACCGGAACCGGAATCGGAATTGGTAACAAGGTCCGGTTACCGGTTCTTCATTTTTAAGAAAACCGGTCCCGGTTCTAAAAACCAGAACCGATTTGACATTTTTCCCGTTTTTTAAAATGTACATAACTCACTCATATGAAGTCGGAATTATTTGATTTTTTTTCCAACATGTTATTTGGAGTTTGTAATTCTATTTTGACTGTATAAACATATATTTTGGTTAGATATTGAATCAAACACATGCCCCGAAAGAAAGAATATTTATGCTGCGTTTTTTATATTTAAGCACTTTTTTTGTTTTTCTAAATCTGTTCCGCTTTTTTAAATGTGCATAACTCATTTACATGAGGTCAGAATTACTTCATTTTTTTCCAGCATGTAATTTGGTGTTTGTACTTTATTTTAGACTGTACAAACACATATTTTGGTTAGATATTGAATCAGTTATAGACCTCGGAAGACAGCATATCAATGCTGCGTATTTTCTGTTTCAACATTTTATTTTTATTTTTTGGAATCTGTCCCACTTTTAAAATACGCATAACTCACTCATATGAAGTCGGAATTACTTGATTTTTTTCATCATATAATTTAGTGTTTGTACTTCAATTTAGAATGTAAAAAGTCATAATTTGGTTAAATATTGAATCATTTACAAGTTCCGAAAGATAACATATCATCTAAAATTTTCTAACCAGTTCTAGTTTGAAAAATAACCGAAAAACCAGGACCGGGACCGGAACCGGTGCTAGAACCGGCGGTCCGGTTTCGGTTCCGAACCGGTCTGGTTCTAAAGCTCATCCCTAACACCAACAATCCCATGCAACAACATGGCCCTAATTCCTAAACCCTAACTGAAAATAAACCATTGGTCCATGTCGGTGGAAAGATGAAAATACCCTCCTCTTTTTTGTAGGTAAAGACACATTTGGATGAATGTTAGTGTGAGGAACCAAAACCAATAAAAAGATCAAATTTTGGACTATTGGTGCACCACCAAATTTTTTTGGACCAAAACCAAATAACTTTGCCACGCGCAAAGAACATTTTTGCAATTTTATCATTATTTAAATTTGTTAGTTTTCGTTTTACTTAGATCAACTGTGTTATTTTAGATGTAATTTTTTAAAACATGTTTTATTAAGAAAAAAACATAAAAATATACTACAAAGTTTAACAAATAATATTTGATTACTTATTTATTAATAATATATTATAAAATTTAACAAATATTTTGTATATTACAAAAAAACATAAAAAAGGAGTAAATCAAATATTCAAAAAGTTTTAAAATTTATATCACTGCAATTCATTTTTTTTAAGTTATTATTATTAATTGAAATTTATCATATTTAATTGATTAATATCGAGATATATATACTTCATATATGTACATGAGGTTGTTAGGGTTTGATAAATGAGATGAAGAAAAATATTACTTGAGAAATTACAAAGCTCTACTTTAGAGTTGTATTCATCCATGTATATCGAGTCGAGTCACAAGTTTAACTTTTAGATTTCAAGTCATGGATTGACAAGTATTTTATTTCCATTATCTACCATTTTTGGTTGTTTTATCTATGTAAAATATCTTTAAAACCTAGGTCAATTTTTTTTACATGTTTATAAAATCATGTGTGTATTGTATCCGATGACCTTTGTTTTTGTTTATTATTATTTTTTATGTATTGTTTTTTAACTTTTGAACCGACAATTTATGAGAGTTGATTTTTCGAGTCATTTTTTTGGAAAAATATTTTAGTTGGTGACTTCTTAAAATATATAGATACATACTTTGACTTTCTATTGACGGTTCAATTTGTTCGTCAATATAACATGGTGGGTCATCCTAAAAAACTTGGAGGATCTCATGTAATGAATAACGTAATGGTTCAACTTCAATATTAACATTAATCTATTTTATCATATGGTATCGTATAATTGTAATGTTTTACATCAACTTTTTGATTTGGTATAGAAAAATAATTATTTCATAGTTCATGACAATGATATAGATATTTTAACGAAATATATTTGTTATCATTTTAACTGTATAATTATATTATTGCGCAACGGGTGGAGATTTGCCTAGTGTAAAATAATTAAGAGGTATTTGGTCGGTAGCCATTTATACAATTTGATGAAAATTTAAATTCAATTACCCAAAGGTCCTAATAAGAAACCCAATTTCAATATATCATTTAAGGAAAGGAAAAAGAAAAACATCTTTTTCAAATTGAATGAAAATGAGTCGGTCTAGGAGAAGAAATCATATTCTACGGGAAATACTCAATTCCATTTCTTATTGCAATCAAACGTGATTTTTTTTAATCATTTTCTGGTAATAGTCCATTCCATTCCCTCTTCGACTAATACATACCAAATGCTACTTAAGTTGTTCTGGTGTAGAACTTTATGGATGAGATTTTATTAGTAACTTTTTATTTATTTATTTCAATTGTGAATTATATAACAAAAAATAACCTCTTGAAAATATCAAATGAAGTGTTTTCAAAAGGATAACTGTATATCGTCAACTAATAAAATCTAGAATTATATCACAAAATATAACCTTTTGAAAATATCAAATGAAGTGTTTTCAAAGGGATAACTGAAATGAAATATTTCCAAGTAAAATCTAGAGTAAATTGTATTTTTTTTTTTCATTCCTAAACAATTTATTCTTGTAAAATTTGAATAGTTTTGGGTTTTGTTGTTTTGATGCTTTGTGACAATATTGGTCTTTTACAGGCACTAAAACTACAAGAATAAAATAGAGTAAAATTACACGGTTGGTCCTTTGGTTAGAGTTATTTGCACTCTTGGTCCCTAAAAAAGTTTTTAAATTCGAACCATCACAAAACTTAAAATTGTTATCCTTCCACTCTTTAAATTAACTTGCCGTCTATTTTGCTGTTAGAAACCCCCACATGAAAGGACAAAAATGCCCCCAACATGATACTCACCTCGGAGTTTCTAACAACACAATAGATGACAAGTTAATTTGGAGATCGGGCGGATAACAAATTTAAGTTTTGAGGATAGTCCGAGTTAAAAAAAAAACTTTTTAGGGAACAAGCTTGCAAGTAACCCTAACCACAGGGGCCATGTGTGTAATTTACTCAATAAAATATTAAAACTGCAATTTTCGAACAAACTTAGGGACCATAACTGGCACAACAACTAAAAATATACAAACTTGCAAGGTAAAAGTATTTGTAACAAAAAAATGAAACTTATGAACGAACTCAGGGACCTAAATTGTAATTTACTCTAAAAATCTATAGACGGTGAACCATAACCCAATTTCTTGTTCGACCTGCCGGAGCTTGTTCCCCCGGCACCTCAATATCCGATCTGCACCATGAAACTCTCCTTCTCTCTTTCCTCATCAAAGAATTCATCAAAACCCTCAAAATCCTCATTCAGTTCTTCACGGGATCACAATGATCAATCCCCGGAAAAGGAATTCCTCACAGAGTTCGATTCATCCATAACCCTAGCCGATTCCATTTCCAAAAGAACTATCGTTATTCCCCCAATTGCCAACGAATGGAACCCGCAAAAGCAAACGACGAACATCGATATACACATCAAATCCAACGACCCAAATCTTGAATTCGAAGTAGACACCAACTCTGCTGAAGAACCCATCGACTCCAACATCTCCTATGGTCTCAATCTCCGTACGAAGAAAGCTTCCCGTTTTGATAAGGACCCGGAAGTTGATCGGTCGGAATCATTGTCGTCGATTAATCGTTTGATGTTGATGAAATTGAGAAGTGATTTGAAGAGTTTGCCGGATGATAGAGGATTAGATGAGTTCGATGATGTTTCAGTTGAAGAGTTTGCACCTGCATTGTTGAAAGGATATGGATGGTATGAAGGGAGAGGGATTGGGAAGAATGCAAAAGAAGACGTTAAGGTGTTTCAGTTTACAAAAAGGACTGCAAAACAAGGGTTAGGGTTTGTTAACATTGGAGGAAAAGGTACTTGAGTTAGATCAACTAAAGATTACATATGGTTAATAGAAATGTATATGCATTAAGATTTTCCTTATGATTATGTCATATAATTGTTGAATTTTTGCATTTGATACACGTATTAGTTTGAAGTTTGAACTTTGAATTACTCCATTGTTTTCCCCAAAAAATGGCTTAAATTAAGCTTAAATGTCTATGGATTTGAGGGAGATATTTGATCTTCTTCCATGACTTACAAGCATCAATAGGATGTTGGGATGCTCATGATTATAGTGTTGCCTTGTTGGTGATTACTGGTCTTAGAATCAGTGACACTAATTCAAATCCATCTTGTTAATTTCTTTGAACAAAATCCAATTGAATCTTTAGAATTGGGTTTAGGGTGGATGTCCCAACCCGCTTATAAGGAAACAGTGTCTTGGAGATACCAACGATACATCCTCTTTTTTGTCTTGATTCCGTCCTACCTTAAAAGAAAAGAATTAGGGGCGTGTTTGGCATGAAGCTTTTGGAAGCGTTTTGGAGCTTCTAGCTTTTAGCTTTTGACAAAACGCTATTGTTTAAACAAAAAGTTTCGTTTGGTAGTACGAGCGTTTAGCTTTTAGTTAAAACAAAACGCTACAAATCTAAAAGCTACTTCATGTAGCGTTTAACAAAACGCTACTGAGCTTTTGAAATCAATTTCCATAATTACCCTTAAAAATATATTTATATATTTATTTATTTTTAATCAATTGTCCTTTTATGTAATTTTATATATTTCAAAAGCTTCCAGCTACTTTTGCCAAACACTCATATAACAAATAAAAGTTACAGCTTCCCGCTACCAGCTACCCGCTACCTGTTACCCGCTTCCAGCTAACAGCTACTTTTGCCAAACACGCCCTAGATTTTTATTTCATATCCATCTTTTTGTTGGTATTTTCATGTTGGAGAACCTTGGAATGCTATGTTAGTGTGACGCACATGATGTGTTTGACGAAATGCTATTCTCTTCAAACCGTTAGGGTTTTTTTAAACCAAAATTATATGACATCATCAAAAAATTGTATCAGAATAGTTTAATTTTGATTTGAAAAGCATTTACACGATTTCTATTACTCTAACCCTTTTATTAAATATTAGTTACTTATGTTATAATTGAACTGAACCAGCCATGGCCGATTGAAGATTCAAATTCCCAGGATAAATCGGAAAAAAAAAAGCCTTAAAAATTAAGTAAATATCGTTGAACGTCGATATATATATATATATATATATATATATATATATATATATATATATATATATATATATATATATATATATATATATAAGCATTCAATCGAGAACATTTCTTATTGTGAGAATATTTGAGAACAATTTGAACCATACAATTTTTTAAATTAAAATCATCAAATAATATTAATATAAATAAAAAAAAACTACTAACCAATACCACTCACCACCCAAACAACACCACCCATCACCGCCACCCACCTCCACCACCCATCACAAAAACCACCACCCACCACCACCACCTATCACTATCGACAACCACCGCCCATCACCACCACCCGCCACCACCACCCTCACCAACCACCCACCAAAACCACCGCCCACCACAATCACCACCACCTGCCACCACCCCCACCACCACCGACAACAACCACCACCAATCACCACCGACCACCACCATCCATCACCACCACCCGCCACCATCACCCCCACCAACGACCCACCAAAATCACGACCCACTACTAGCACCATCACCCACCACCACCACAACCCACCACAACCATCATCCACCCCTCACCACCCACCTCCACCACCCACCCACCATAATCACCACCACCCCCACTACCACCAACCACCAACCACCACCACCCATTATCACCACCCCACCCACCCGCCATAATCACCACAACCTGCCACCACCCCCACCACCACCACCACCACCACCAACCATCACCACCGACCACCACCATCCATCACCACCACCCGCCACCATCACTCCCACCACAACCATCACTCACCCACCACCACCACCCACCTCCACCACCACCCACCATAATCACCACCACCCCCACCACCACCAACCACCCACCACCCCCCACTACCACCAACCACCAACCACCACAACCACCACCACCCATTATCACCACCCCCACCCACCCACTCATCACTTCCACATGCCTCCACCACCGATCACTACCACCCACCACCACCACCCCACCCATCCACCTACCACCTATCACCACTACCCATCACCACCTCCCGCCATAACCATCCCCACCCACCACCCACCAAGACCACCACCACCTACCACCATCACCACCTACCACCGACCACCACCACGAAGACCCATCACCACCACCCACCTATACCACCCATCCCTATAACCTGCCACCACCACCCCACCTATCACCCACCAAAACCACCATACACCACCACCACCCGTCACCACCACCCCCACCACCACTATCACCACCACCGGTCTCCAACACCCATCACCACCACTCGCCACCACCACCCACCACCCACTATAATCACCACCCACCACCTTAAATGTCACCCCCGCCACCTTTCACCACCTACCACCACCTACCACCTACCACCACCAAACATCACCACACACCACCACCACCTGTCATTATGTGTATGTAACCACATGTGATTATGTGTATCTAATCACATATGATTAATAAGGACAATATTCTTTTTTGTCCGTATAAATCATATGGGATTAGATACATATAATCACATGTGATTAGATATATTTAATCACATGATTAAAGTTGAAAAAAAACAATAATTGAATCGAGAACATGATAATGAATCTTTTCCACATAAATCATATGTGATTAAATACATATAATCACATGTGATTATATTTATTTAATCAAATATGATTTAAGTAGACAATATTTATTTTCGCGGTTTCTTTTTTGATTTTCGCTTTCTGAACCTTTGTTTGTTTTCGGAAAACGTGTTTGGCTCAGGATTGCCCATTTTTATTAATTCAAGGGTTTCTCTGAATTTGAAAGTTATCACTTAGTAAGTTTCCAATTCAATAATTGGACTTGTGTATTTAATCACATGTAATTATATGTAATTAATCACATATGAGTTAGTATGATAAGATTTGTTTTCATATCCTTGATTTATTAGTTGTTATCGTGTATATAATCACATGACATTATATATATCTACTCATATATGATTTATATAGACATGATTTTTTTTTCATATAAATAATATGTTACTAGATACATATAATCGCATGTATTAAATGTATTTAATCACATCTAATTAACGTGGACAAATAATAATTATTTAATCACATAAATCATATACGATTAACGTGGATAAAATTTAATCACATAAATCATATATGATTATATGTATTTAATCACATAAATCACATGTGATTAAATACATATAATCACATGTGATTTTATGTATCTAATCACATATTATTTATATACACAATATTTTTTTGAATTTTCGACTCAATAATTTTTCTCATGTAAAAAATCACATGTGATTATATATATCTAACCACATATGGTTGATGTGCAAAAGATTTGGTTTTGCGTTCTTGATTCAAAATGTAGACAAAAAACAACTTTTGAATCAAGAACGAAAAAACAAATCTTGTGCACATAAATCATATGTGAAACATCCTAAAAATACAGTCCAAAATTTCGTTTTAAATCATTAAATAAAACCATAGTTATCAAATCATTTCATCAAAGCTTAGTCAAAATATCTCAAAACATTATTATCAGAGTATCAAAACATCAGAGTAAACATCCCAGGCTAAAACATCTTGGTGTGTGCAATGCAGTCATTCTGAGCTCTTCTCTTTGCAACTGGAAGTACCTGAAACCAAAACTGTAAAGCATAAGCACGAAGCTCAGTGAGTTTCCCAACCTACCACATACCATACACATAATCACATATATACTGGGCCCCCGCCCCTACATCGGGCCCCGCCGGACATCGGACAGTGTGCGGCATCAGGCCCTGCCTGGCATCGAGCCCCGCTCGGTATACATATCTGTTTCCTTCCAGGCCCTTCCTATCTTTGGGCCTCGCCCGCTATACACATACAAACAATAACATATAATCATACTAACACATAAAGCATCAACATAGAACTATATGCTCCAGTCCTAAAGCCTCGCCTATCATGGGCCTCACCCCTACTCTGCTACGATGAGATATGGAACCCCGTCCACACTCAGCTAGTGATGAGATACGGGACCCCGCCGATACCCACCTCCCTACCAGGCACATACGAGTATCACAAAGACAACAAGTATAAATAAACATGCATACCTTCCTCGGGCACCGCCCGATATTGGACCGTAGTCCGGAAACATACATATAAACATTCCTTGGGCCCCGCCCGACATCGGACCGAAGTCCGGAAACATTCCTCGGACTTGCCCCGACATCGGACCGAAGTCCGGAAACATATAAAACAAGCACATGCAATAATCACAAAGACGTCAAGCATACAAACATTCCTCAGGCTTTCCCCGCCATCGGACCATAGTCCAGAACATATAATCATACATGCATACATATACGGGCCGACATTGGTGCCTTAGACCCTTTCACACAAAGGGAAACTCACCTCGCAAAGCTGAATCTCACGGATAATCCCCTGGCTACTAGCTGACAAATCCCCGAACTGCTGATCCTTCGGCTCCCCAAGCTGCTAGTCATCATCTAAACTACTTAAGTTTGGGATTCTCATAACTTAACCATAAGTCCTCACTGGGGTAAAAGACCATTCTACCCCTCACATACTCTTGTCCAAAGATGGACTCTACTCAACCCTTGGCCGAAAAAGGTAACACTCTTACAAGGCCCAATATATGGCCTAATTTCCAATTGAGCCCAATTTCTTCACATGGGCCTTAGCCAAAGGCTCGCTAATGCTTCTCTAGTCCAACTGCTCAATTCCAGATCGCCCACTAAGGCCCAAAGTAGCAAAGTCCAAAGAATGGCCCAAACCGAGGCCCACTAGCTCAAAACCCACTCTGACTGATTACGCGGGGCGTACTTAGCTGTACGCAGGGCGTACTGGGCTCGTGACATGTACGCTGCGCGTACCAGCTTGTACGCCCATCGTACTCCCCTGTTAAGCTCTTTTTGCTATTAAGCACTTAATGTTTCCAGTCAATGGTCCAAATCACAGATCTGAGTTCCTCTCAATGTCTAAATCCATAAAGTCACTTGGTGACTTTGCATGTCCCACATAAGCTCAAACTCCAAAAATGGTAATCTACTTCCATGAAAATGGTCTTAACTCTTGCATGAACCCATTAAGACCTTAAAGATGACAACTTTCTCTCTTAGGGAATCATTTAGCACTGAGAGTGGCAACTCTAAGCCTATGAATCAGATTTGAACTATAAAGCTCCATCCTTGGGACCAAAAAGGTCTAAAAACTCAACATAATAGATCTAAGCATTCAAGAGGCAAGTTCAAGACTTTATACCTCAAGATGGTCTGAAATGAAACAACAATGTCGGATCTACAACTTCTCCATTGAACCACCACCTTGCTTTGCTCTTCACTTGCTTGGAAAATGGATCAACAACACCAAAATGCTCTCTAATGGCCTTATAAGCTCCAAGAACACTCAAAGAAGGATTAGGGTTTCGTGGTGGCTGTCTAAGGGTGAGAGGGAGGCTGATATCTAGGGCATTATGTTCTTTATATAGTGCTTAGCCCTAAAATTAGGGTTTAGGGACTCTGAACGTACGCTGGGCCTACGCCTCCAACACCTGCGTCCATTTACTCCTCTACGCTGGGCGTACCCCCAACTTAAGCTGGGCGTACTTCCGCGCTGTCCATCTTGCATTCATGGTATCTTCTTGCCACTTTTCTCCATTAGGGACCACTATTGCCAATAATTTCAAAGTGTCATATCTTCCTCATCTAAAGTCCGTTCCTGACGAACCTTATATCCACGAAAAGGTGGCAAGAAGCCCTACGCCCCTAACAACACGCCCAAGCCTTAAAGCCTTCCGAATAAAACCCAAAACCCATAAAGAGCTCGAACTGCCACTTTACCGATATACCCTTTGGCTTCAAGACACATCCCATCTCCCGGATCACCTCAATTACATTATCCATACTTAAATAGGTTTAGATCTCTCCCTTCCAAAGGCCCTAGGCCTTACGATAACCTATCCACAGACCACAATCCCGAATTAGGAAGGCGATTCGGAACATGGCGTTACAATATGTGGTTAGATACATATAATCACATGTGATTAAATACCCAAAAACAAAATTTGAATAAAAAATGCGAAATAAATATTGTCCATATAAATCATATGTGATTAGATAAGTATAATCATATGTGATTAAATACAAGAACAACTACTAAATCGCGAATGCGAAAATGAAACTTGTCCACACAAATCATATGTGATTAGATACATCTAATAACATGTGATTATATATAGTTAATCACATATTTGAACAATATTCACTTTTTCATTTTCGATTCAATAGTTTGTCTTGTTTATTTAATCACATATGATTATAGTATCTAGTCACATATGATTTATGTCAAAAAAATTTGTTTCCGTGTTCTTAATTCAATAGTTGTTTTCGTGTATATAATCATAATTGGTTATATGTGTCTAATCACATATGATTTATATGGGATTAAGAACACGGAAATTTTTTTTTTCGACATAAATCATATGTAATTAGATACATATAGTCACATGTGACTATATGTATCTAATCACATATGATTATATGTATTTAATCACATATGAATAATGTGGCAAATAAACAACTATTAAATTGAGAACGCGAAAACGAATCTTGATCACATAAATCATATGTGATTAATGAGGACATGATTGATTTTGGTGTTCTTGATTCAATAACTTTTCTAATGTATTTAATCATATGTGATTATATGTATCTAATTACATATGATTTATATGGACAAACTTCTTGTTTGCTTATATGTTTTATACATATCACATGTGATTAAATACACAAGAATACAAATCTTATCCACATAAGTCATATGTGATTAGACATATATAATCACATTTGATTATATATTTTAATCACATATGATTTATGTGAACAATATTCATTCTCGTGTTTTCGATTTGTTAGTTGGTCTCGTGTATTTAACCATATGTGATTATATGTATGTCATCAGATATGATGTATGTGGAGAATATATTTTTTTTTCGTGTTTTTGATTCAAAAATTGTTCTCGTGTATATAATCACATGTGATTATATGTATGATGTATTTAATCACATATGTTTTATATTGACAAGACTCGTTTCGCGTTTTCTATTCAATAGTTTTATACTACCCACCATTGTCCCCCACCTCCACCACCACCACAACCCACTATGTACCACCAATCATCTCCACCACATGACCACATCCCACTACCTATAACCACCACCACCATATGTGATTTATTGTATATAATGGCATAAATCGTGTGTGATTATATGTATTTAATAACATAAATCACACATGATTAAATACATATAATCGCATGTGATTATATGTATCTAATCACATATGATTTATATAAACAAGATTCATTTTCAAGTTTTCCATTTAATAAATTTTCTCATGTACTTAATCATATATGATTATATTATTTAATCACTTATGATTAATATGAACAAAGATTTGTTTTCGTGTTTTTGATTCAATGATTGGTCTCCTGTATATAATCACATATGATTATATGTATCCAATCACATATGATTTATATATACCATATTCTTTTTTGTTCGTATAAATCATATGTGATTAGATACATATAATCACATATGATTATAAAAACAAGAACATGTGATTGTGGTGGTGGTTTGTGGGTGGTTAGGGGTGGGTGGTGGGTTGTGGTAGGTCTTGTTGGTTGTGTGAGATAGGTAGGTGGTGGTTGGTGGTAGGTGTGGTGATGGGTGGTGGTAGAGGTGGTTGAATCAAGAATGTGAACAACTATTGAATCAAGAAAAACACGAAATCATATGTGATTTATATGTATCCATAACCCTTATTTTTTGTGTCACCTCAGCTCCAACTCATCAATCTCAAAACCTGAACATGTATTGTTTATAACAAAAACATTTCCTCAACTTATTATTGGGTCCCACAAAATTTAATTTTTATTCTTTTTTATGAAAATCAACATTTGAAATTAAATTAAAGTAACCAAATAGTATATATAATTTTCTTATTATAAAAAAGAGTTGACAATCAATATAACTAAATAGCATATATAATTTTCTTATACAAGAGAATATTGCAATAATAATAAATATTAATGAATCAATATATTTATAATTATTACAAACTTTCAGGTCTTAGTAATATCTATACATCTCAAAATGTTACCAAAATTTTAACTGTCACAACTAGGAATTTTGATGCTTTGTAACAACAACAATGATAACAATTGTAAACCAACAATGTGAAAGCATGCATGATGCTTATTCAATAACAACAAAACTTCCATCAAACACTTTATACAAGCACTGCAAATAGTCAACAAAGAATTGGAAGCCCTAGAAATCCCGATTTAAGTCCATTTTGGACTAGGATTTCCTTATTGGGCCTAATGGACCAATAAGCTTCCAATTTAACTATCATGAACATAGAACTCTCAAATGGACCCTAATTGGACCCATATACATGAAACATAATATTTTGGGCCTTATAAGCCTAAAATGAACTAGGTTATCTTTAATAGGCCTTATTGGACCACAACAAATTTATGTAGCCCTAATAGATCATAAAAATCATTCCTTGATTTATTTTGGGTCAAAAATCACCTAATTGGGCCATAAGATGGACTTAAGCACAAGAAGCCCAAATTTTCCTTTCTCTTTCTCCTCTTCTCGGCCCAACTACACAAAGGAGGGAAGAGTTGACTTCCACATGCCACCTCATTATTATATGTTGGTCTTCCATGCATTCATCTCATGTACCCATGCAACATCCTTTCAATTCTCTCTCTTTCTCCTTTCTCTTTTTCTCTTGGCCGAAACCAACTCAAACACACACACACACTCTCAAAAATCTCTCTCAAACACATAAGAACTCTCTTCATTCTTCATCAAATTTTCGAGATTTAGGAGCTTTTCAAGGAGATTATTCCACAAAAATCATCATCTAAGGTAAGTTCATGCTTGGATCCATGATCTAGATTGTTTGTTATATCAAAAATCTCTTCCTAATCTATTCAAACTCATGATCACCATCTTAGAAACCTCTAAGTTCGAGATCTTCCAAGAAGGCTTGCTAGGATCGAAACTTCTTCACTTCTTCCTTCTAAATCGAAAACAACAAGCAAAGGTGAGCTTCATACCCCTCTCTTTTCGGTTTTCATAAGTTTTATGGGGGAGAATACAAGTAAAATGTGTAGATCTATGTGTATGTGTATGCTATGTATGATTTTATGCATGTATGTGTGATTTTATGTGTTTTTGTGTTGAATATGTAAACAAAAAGGGAAGAAATCTCGATATCTATGTCCTAAGAAGGAAAACAAACATGATCTAAGTCATATTACACTAAACAAGTCAAGAATATTAACCTACAAGATTGTGATAAACATATTTCAACATAAAACCCATTTTTGGGCTTAAATTGTCAAAAATACAAAAGTTGGGTTAAAAATTGCCAAATCACGGTTTCTTAAAGTTCAAAAGAGTCAAAACAGTTACAATAATTGTTTTTATGAACATTATAACCTTTAAAGGACTTAAAATGTAAATATTAGCTTAATGGGCTAAATTTTGGGCTTTTCGGCCCAACAAGCCCAAAGTTGCAAAAATATGACATTTAAAGGGGCTGAAATGGTAAATTCTTCAAAGCAGGGGATAAAAAGTGTAACAAAACTATTTCAAGGGTTAAAAATGCTTTTCTTTTCCAAAAAGGATAAAAAATGCAAAGTTTTTAGATTTTGGGCTAAAATTCTAAAAATTGCAAAAATTTGGGTTTTAATCGAAAAATACTATTCTGGAAGGGCTGAAACTGCCAAAGAATAAGTCTTGAGTTAAAAATATCATTTAAACAAGTCTATGATGCAAAAGTGTCAAGAAAATGTTTTAAGGGCCTAAAATGACTTTTCTTTTATATAAATGACTAAAATTGTTATTTATAAAAAGAAAGGGGCTGAAAGGTCAAACCACTATTTTAAACCACTTATTTTAATTATAGAATATTGAGACAAAAATACTAATCTACGGCTTACAAAATCAAAAGACAAATACACGTATAACTCCAAATACCGTTATAAACAAATCGCTCGGTCTCGAGTCGATACAAAAACAACAAATCGTTCAATCGAACCCTCCAGTAGTTATGCGATACCTAAGACAAGTAAACATTCGACACTTGGGCTTGAAAGTTTCAAATCATGCTTGTTGGATCTTGCAAATCCATTAACATGATCTTTGGGGCCCAAGGGAAAACGATTATATGTTATTGGGCCTCCTATGACCCAATTCCGTATAAAGGGACCTTCAATGGCTTTTATGTGCTATTGGGCCCTAGTGGTCCATTAGTATTGCTAGTAAGGTCAAAGTAATCAAATGCGAGATGGGCCAACGTGTTCTTCGCATTCCCGACAGCCTAAAGTAACTCACGAAAGTGGTAGGACTTCATACTCCTCTTCTCTCGGTTGCTAAGGCTTGTGAGTAATCAAAGTAAACAGACTCAGGTCGTTAATCAATAGTAATCAAGGTGGTTTGGATTAAGTGAGTAATAACGGACGGCACCTCTAAGGGTCGTTTGTAGTTGGTAGTTATAACCAGTCATTATTAGGCATAGTTATAACGACTCACTAGAATTGATAATCTCCGACACCACCCGAGTAATCAAGGAAGAGTAATCAAAAATCATTCGTTGTGGCGGTATAGAAATTAGTAATCAAGTATATCTTTCGTCATCGGAAAACATCGGGTTTTTCGGGGAATTCAACAACACTCGCTCGTAATCTAAATAATTGTAATACAAAACTCCCTTTTTATACACGTTATGAAATCATTCATGCATCAACTTATGGATCTTCACACTTTGATAAACTATTGTCTTTTCAGAAAATATTGGATTTTCTGGGTTTTACAAACTACACAAATCGTTTTTATCACAACATTGCTTATGAACTCACCAACATTTCATATGTTGACGTTTTCCAAAATAACTTGTATTCTCAGGTAACAGGTAAGCGGAAGGTAATATCAAGTAATGTTAGGACGTTATGTTTTTGAAAACTCTCAAACAATTTATGTTATGAGTGTGTAATATTTAAAACAATGTACTGGATGTAAACAATATCAGTTGTAATGTATTGATGCATGGTGATGTTTATGTTATGATTCATGTATATTCATTGTGATGATATTCAATTTAAGTCACGCGAGCCCCCGGACGTTTCCGCCGTCTGGTTTCGAGGGTGTGACATTAACTTTCCTTTATATTTACGTTTTTATAAAATCAGAAGATTACATTTTACATTACAAACTTTATAAAATAGTTTTCTTACGTTTAACCTTACGAATTTTCCTAATTTTTGTATATGTTTCATGAAAATAAAAGTATATAGAAAACCAAAAAAGTAGAAAAAAAAGTAAAATAATTAGTTATTCTTGCAGACACCAACTTTCTCTTGTTCCAATGCCTGAGAACAAGAACAGCTTGGAGTGGTTTGTGCGAAGAGTGCAAGACAGAATTATTTCAAGCACATTAAGGAAATCTTTGGTCAACTATTGACAGTTGTGAAATATATATATATATATATATATATATATATATATATATATATATATATATATATATGTTTTCAGCATATTCTAATACTTAGACAACGTTCCATTTTTCAATTCTTATACTTTTAGTATTACCCGTGGATATCACTTCAGCAGAGACATTGAGGAGATTGCCCATTAGAACACACCACCACCAATTAGGAATCACATTAAATTAGGGCCGTAACCAAACTAGAAGGCTATGTAGGGTATATTTTCATTAGCCTTGGATAAAACCATCTCAGGAACCACCTTGGACTTGACAGCTTAAGACTGATTCCTACAATAATTAAGTTTATTCCAGCACACCGACTTCTGGAACAAAGATCAAGTATATCAAGTATCTTAAGTCTATAAACTTAAGAAAATTTGATCTTCTACGTAAGCAATGTAAGCATATCTATAACAAAACTGAATCATTCAACAAACTCATACATATTTAGTAAGTAAACTTGTAGAAACTCCCCACTAAGTATAGATCCAGTAATAACTCAACTCAGCCAACTTGATTCCTCAAAGCATTAAACTCAACATTGCATTCGTTGACAGTGGTAGTCCTTTTCAATTTTCTGAGCTCAATCAACAATTTAGAAAAATTATTTCAACGAATTGCTCCCTAAATAATTTTGCCAACTCATGTTCTAGCCTCCTGATTCCTTCATCAACCCTTAATGCCATTATGCAACCCTTCCTTTCAAGTGAATAACAACAACTAATTTGATCTTCATGTTTTCAGGGGTTTCATCTAATTCAAAGAACTCATTTATAAGAGATCGATAGGGTAATGTGGTCCTTTGCAACGATTGGTAAAAATTAAATAATTAATGAACTCAAAGATTACAGGACAAGCTGCAAGCAAGTAAAAGTAAAAGCCAATAGATTCAATTAAATCTAAATTCAATATTAAGAGCGTGGATTTGGATATAAATTTAAGCTAAATCAATTTCAAAGTTTCATCCTGCAAAAAACCCTAACTTATAGATTAATCTGAATCATTCATTCTCATTCTTCAAACTTTGAGAATCGAATTAGATGGATTGATGATTAAAACAATAAAAACGATATATATCAACTAGAAGTACGAACAAACAATTTTTGGAGAGGTTTAGGGCACTATCATCAGTAATCAGGCTTAAATGAGTTGTATATTGTGCATAAGATGTATAAACTTGAACAAAAATGTACTAGGAAGCTCACATGGATCGTGTTTGTAGAGATTGATCAACATCGATGACAATTGATGATGGAGGAGCGACATCAACGAACTTTGTTGTTGATTGAGACATACGACAGAGATAGTGTACGATGACCTCCTCGTCAGTGGGGTGAAATCGGAAACCGACTGATTGAGGCGAAGGCCCGGTGGTCTGAACGACAGTCCGGAGAGAAAACTATACATCTGATATTGGGAGGGTGGGTGGGGATGATATTTTTATTTATCAAATTAGTAATTACAAAATAAATAAAACCTAAATTATAAAAAGATTAAATGAGTGGCTAGGAATTGTCCTCAAATGTTCTCAAAATAAAGAATGTTCTCATATATATATATATATATATATATATATATATATATATATATATATATATATATATATATATATATATATATATATATATATATAGGGTTGAGATCGGTTGAGAACTCATAGTTTCCCGAGAACCCGATAACTAAAAGTGGAGCGTTAGATCAAATCTAATTCATTAAGGGCATGATCGTAATCCTATCAATCTCATTTAATGTTTAATATTTGTGTTATTGTAAATATTAATAGAAATGTCTAAAGAATTACATAATAAATCAAATTTTCGGATTTTTTTAAAAATAGTATTTTTTTCAGTTTTTTTTAAAGTGCGGATTTTTTAATTTTTTAAAGAAAACATGAATTTTTGAAAAAAAATTGAAAAAAATATATATATATTTAAAAAAACTGCAATTTTTTTAAAAGCATTTAAAATTCAATAAAATTAAAAAAAAAGTGGAATATTTAAAAAAATACTATAATTTTTTAACCAAAAAAATCAACATTTTTGGTACATTTATGCATATTTTTACAAATGCATATATGCATATTTCATATATTATAATATTTGTAAGGAAATCATAAGAAAACTCATTTTATTAGTAATCTATAAACACAATACAATAAGTATTTTATTCGATACAATATAAAATATAAAAAACAAAAAAATGCTACAAAATTTCAAAGCATTTTCATGTCTCCGTGTCAATATTTCCATATTTTCTTCAATTTATTATTTTTCACCTCTTCAATATTCACCACAATTTCTTCAAATATACAAGAAAATTAAAAAGACATTGATTGATGCAAAAACACTCACAAAAATACATATTAGATTTACATGTGAATCACATGTAATTCATATGTGATTTACATGTGAATCACATGTAATTCATATGTGAATTACATGTGAATCACATGTAATTCATATATATATATATATATATATATATATATATATATATATGTGAATAACATGTGATTTAAATGTGAATCACATGTGATTCATATGTGAATTACATGTGATTTATATGTAATTCATATGTGGATTACATGTGTATCACATGTGATTCATATGTGATTTACATGTGAATCACATGTAATTCATATGTGAATAACATGTGATTTACATGTAATTCATATGTGATTTACATGTGAATCACATGTAAGTTATATGTGAATTACATTTGAATCACTACACACTTATTGTCTTACATCTGAGTCCATAGGTGTTGCATACATGTCCTTAGGAGTTGACGTTGTGCCATAAGTCAAGATGTCTTGGCTTCCAATGCTCAATATTCCCTTGCTAATTTCATATAATCCTGTAATATGGGAATCCATGACAATAACCATCAAAAAATAATATAAAGAAAAACAAAAAAAATAGTGGTGAAGAAAGAACAATAAATACCATATGCAATAGGTCATCAGTAAGATTCATTCACAATGTGATCAGGTGCTATATCCAATAATTGATGTGAGAGTTAGACAATGATAATAGAATCACTGATCAATCTCAATCACAAATGAAGTATGAGAGACTCATGGAATCATCAGAAACAGATAATAAGATGGAATTGAACTCAAACATTCAAAATAAGTTAAATACATCATCAGTTCAGAATGTTACTCAAAAAGACGAATACAGAAAACAATCAAACGAATTTTATATTACTTGAGAACAACTGCTGTATTTCGAAGAGCAAGATATCTTTGCACATACTCGTTAGGAAGCGATCTGATCAAAAATACTTTCAATATATGTAACATAGCAAACTTATAGAGATTTGAAGAATGTAACAAGTTTCAAACCCTAAATTAAGGAGATATGATTATGGAATCTAACCTGTGGCAACTCTCCAAGCCAATACATTGGATAGATGTAAGGAGATCCTGACTCAAAGCATGCTAATGATTCTGCATAGAGCTTTAAGGAAGCAAAAACAAGAGAAAATTCCAAAAACAAATCAATCAAACACTTTCAGAGAGGACAAAATGTCATTAAGCAAAACAAAGTTAAACTGTTGTAAGAAAAATTGCACCCTGATTTTCTTCACAAAATCAATTGATGGTTGTTCCAGATAACTATCACTGGTATAGAGTGCCAATGCATCAGATTAATAAACTAGCTAGTAAAAATTTCAGTTACATAATTGAAATAGTGTTAGATTGAGAGTAGAGAGTTGAGAATTGAGAGTTGGATCTTACGAAGCAGTCGTCGTCAATGGTGAAGATGTATTTCTTCTTGGAGACGAGAAATCCGAAGCAGCGAAAAGCGGAATCCTTGAAGGAACTGCAACTGGCTTTCGGACCTAAGATCCGATTGATGTCGTTTCGGTTGTAGAGCTCGTAATCGAAGCCTTCAGGAACGTGGATTTTTTGGTCGGATCTCCGTCTTGAACGATAATCAAATGGTAAGGCTGGAAGAAGGATCTCCACTGTTACAGAAAGTCGAGGTTCCTGATCGTCGGAATGACGATGTCGAGTTCATCAGTCAACGGTGGTACCACGGTGGTCGCCGGCACAGACATAGCGATGTGGGAGCAGGAATCGTCGGCACCAGAATCGAAGAAGGCGAGGATCGCTTGGGGAAGATCGCAACGACATTGGGATATTTTTTTCATTTTGTTTTAGTAAATCTGATTTAACATATAATGTAATATGCCAATAATGCCCATTATCTCATTTAATTAACATGCCACTGCCTCTTTAGTTTTCCAATTATTTACAAGAACGTCACTTTGCATCTTGACCATCATTTTTTTTTATCCAACGCTCCACCTTTAGTTCTCGGGTTCTCGGGAAACTTTGAGTTCTCAAATGATCATTCCTCTCTCTCTCTCTCTCTATATATATATATATATATATATATATATATATATATATATATATATATATATATATGTCAACGTCCAACGATATTTGTTAATTTTTGAGGCTTTTTTTTCCGACTCGTTCTGAGAATTTGAATCTATGCAACTACCCACCCCTATCCCCCCTCAAATATGACATTGTAACCAGTGAATTCCCGATAATTATATAGTTAAAATATTAAGCAATATATGTTGTCCAAAATAACTATATAGTCTTAGTAATTATGAAATAATAATTTTTATATTAAGTTGATATAAATAATTATTGTGAATCGTATCATCTTAATATCTATATGTTGGTTACATGCAATGTTCTAAATAGACGTAACTTGACGACAATGTAAAACCTCAAACTTTGATGAGTCGTGACAAACAACGTCGTTTGTAAGACGTGACTTAAGGCTACAATTTTATATACAATATATATATATATATATATATATATATATATATATATATATATATTCTACTATTATTCATTTTTATATAGATATATGATTTAAGACGACATTTGTTAAAGTGTGACTTCAACTACAAGTCTTGGAGCCATGACTCGTCATGGCGAAGCTATGATGGATTTTCTAGAACCTTGCACATGTGATAATGTTAAACATAATTTTTGATTTATGTTTTACGTTCAATATCCTATTTAAATTAACCAATAAGTATAATATAATGACAATTTAAAAATTGTAGCATTAAAATGATAATAGTTTATAACAATAATATATTTAAATTAATAAATTATGTTTATGCGGTTGATAGTTGAACAGTTAAAATTAAATTTAAAATATGAAATAGTTTTAATATACAATAAATTCAGTTTAATATGATTTAAGAATATATATATATATATATATATATATATATATATATATATATATATATATATATATATTCAGTTTATATGTAAATCACTATGTTATTAAATTCTTAAAATTTTAATATCTTAAAAATGATTATATTATTTTGAAGGAAAAAAAATACCAAGAGTGATGACATTTAATTAATTAACTAAGTTCATTATCTAACTTGAAATAAAAAAATCTTTTATATCTATTGAAACTTATGTATATAATTTATATTAATTATTCAAAAAGTTTATTGAGTTGTAATAATTAAAAGATACACATTATATATGTTGGATTAGGTGTCTAGGCCAATAACTAAATTGGTATATACTTGAATTATTTACAAAGTTTTTTTGGGTTGCCCTTAAACTTGGTAATTGAATAGGATAACCTTTAGAGAAAGAGAGAGACTGATTTATTGATTTATTATATGATTAATAAATAGCAATAAGTGATTTATTAATCTATTATGAGAATAATATATTAATTAGAAATAACATTATTTAATTAAGAATTAATCATAAATTAATTAAAATTAATTTTGGGATTAATTGGATTAATTAATAGTGCAAGGACCTAAGCTGTAATTGTTCAATAGTTGAACAAAAGGGGTTCCAGAACCTTCCACATGAGGGTGGACGGTTTTGGGGTGTTTCTAGGGTTCTAGAATATCCCTTGGAGATAATTAGGAAACCAAATAATTACATGATTCAAGATATTATTATTTTAATCAGGTAAGGTTATCTAGGGTTTCTTGGTCAGCTATAAATAGGGTCCTCCACCCTATAAATTTCGGCCAACCTATAAGCTAAGAAGCCAACTGAATTTTGTCTCTTCCCTCTCTTCTCTTCAAGTTTCCTAGTTGCTAGGGTTTGGGTGTAAACCGTCAGAGGCACGAGATTTTTGGTGCTAGCTTCCAAGAGTTTTTCAAGAAGGATTATTTGATTGTTTACTATAACAATCAAAATGTATGAGGTTTTACCTAGGGTTATAGGTTTCTTGTTGTTCAATAAAATGTTACTTCAATAGTGTTATGGATAGATCTAATAGGCTGAATGTACCCTTAAGTGTATAAGGATTTATCAGCGTTATTGCATGTAAAACCCATCAATATACACTTTAATAACATCAGTTTAATAGTTCAAAGTATGGGTACTTTGTAACGTCCCAAAATTTAAGACCAAAACATTTCATAAAACCATAATGAAATCAGAGTATATCAATAATCATCCAGATACATCAGAGTCAAATAAAAAGCGGCACAATGTGGTGTGTGTGATGCAATCATCCTGAGCTCTTCCCCTTCGATCTGGAAGTACCTGAAACATAAACTGAAAACCATAAGCACGAAGCTTAGTGAGTTCACCAAAATACCTCATACCATACATATCAAAACATATAAAGGGTCATGCCTAACAACCATCAGGCCCCACCCGACATCGAGCCCCACTCGGAACAAATCTGGCAATAATATGAGATGGGCCCCGCCTCATCGCACCGCCTGGCATCGGGCCCCGCCCAGTATACATATCACATACAATGCATGCAAGAGTCACACAGAAAACTAGCATCCTAACCATAATAAATCATGGGCCGGCATTGGTGCCTTCGACCCACCAAGAACAGTGAATAAACTCACATCAAGATGTTGAATGTCTCAGATAAATGCTCAGACCGCTGATCAAGAAAATCCCCGCACTAACCAATCAAATAAACCCAATTAATAAGTTGGGTCATAAACCAAAACCATGAATCTCATTCAATTGTCCAATTACTAGGGTAAAAGACCATTTTACCCTTTCCTCACTTGGCCCAATAACCAAAACCCAACATACTAGCTCCAAAAGCCCAATATAGCCCAAAATCCTAAATAGTACCTAAATCCCATTATAGGCCCAATCCAAGAAGTCCCAATGCCAAACAATAGCCCAAAGGTCAAAAGACTATTGGCCCAACAAGACCCAAACCCTAAAAGTTTAAATATGGCCCTAAACACGAAAGTCAACAAAAGTCAAACTGTTGAGTACGCCCGATGTACTCAAACTTACGCCCAGCGTACTCCCTCCGGGGCTAGTACGTGCAACGTACGAGCTGGGTACGCCCAACGTACTCCACATGCAACCAACCCCTTCCATTAAGCACTTAATTGATTAAGCCACTAAGCCAAACTCTCAGATCTGATCCTAAATGATGTCTTAACACGTAAAGTTGGCAGCTCTACACTCTTTTATGACTTATTGGGGCGCAAAACTCAAAAAGAATCATAAGAGTAATTCTAAATCATGCATGAGTCAAGATGATTCATCAAGATTACATTTTTATGAACAAGGGACCTCAAAAATGCCAAGATCTACCATTCCTTTTGGAGTAGCTCATACTCTCAAGCATGGATTAAAGGACCATTAAAATCATAAAACGAGCCCTAAACTAGATCTTATCATAATGAATCATCAATTTAGGATCTTTATACCTCAAATAGCTTTAAAAGTTGATGAAGGTTCTGGATATTCAAGCTCCAAGTCCACCAAAGCTTCACCACCAAGCTTCCCTTCCTTTAAAGGATCCAAAAACACATCAAAATCAAACCAAGGCTCACAAACACTCAAATAGGGACTAGGGTTTTGCTGTTATAGTTTTAAGAGATGGAGGCTGGTCATAAGAAACCCCAAAGGCAACTTAAGGTGTTTAAATAGGGGACAAACCCTAAAAATTAGGGTTTGTCCCTGCCAAGCATACGCCCCCCGCGTACTACCACGTACGCCCAGTGTACGTGGGTGCCTCGGCGACCAACTTGAGAGCTAGTACGCCCAGCATACTCATATAGTACTCCCAACGTACTCGGTTAGGGACCGATTTTGCAAATATTTTTATATAACAAGGGCTTAAAGGGAAAACCTGGAAATGCAGCGTTACAGACCTCATATGTAAAATTGAAGCAGTCAACGTCAATTCTAAATCCTTAGTTTTACCTTGTAGTTAGAAGTCATTTTCTCATATTCTATCTTTCTTTATGTTGCATATAAACTGGTTGTAAATCACATTGCAAACATATAGAAATACAATTGAGAATTACGCTTTGATTATATGGTACTAGAGCTCATCATCTTATATTTTTTTCTCTTCTTCTTCTCTGATTTCGTTTACCTGTCATGGCTGGTGAAAGCCCTACTATTCTCAATGTCGCAAATATCATCGCCTCCGCTCTCAACTTTCAGATTCCATCCATCAATATCAAGCTAGAACGCGAGAACTACTACTTATTGCGCATTACAATCATTCAGATCTTGAGACGTATAATTTAGAGGATTTTGTCCTGGATCCTCATCCACCACCAGTGACTCTTCTTGTTCCCACTACCATTAGTAATCCGGCTACCGCTGATACTCCGGCCACCACCGAACCTATCCGTCATTTTATGGCTTGGAAGAAGAGAGATTTGTTTGTCCTTCTAAGGCGCAAGTTACCTTATCTGAATGATCCCTAGCCCTTTTGCAGCATATCCACCTCTTCTCAGATGTATGGAAAGCTATTTAGAAAACTTTCCATACCCAAATTAGGGCACGTCAGAGATCCTTGAAAGTTCAACTTCAATCCCTTTCAAAAGGGTCTATGTCTATGATGGAATATATTGAACGAAAACGTTTAATTGCATATTCTCTTGCTGAGAATCCTCATCCCATATCTGAAGAAGATTTAATCGGTCATCTTCTCAATGGACCCACTTTCACTACCGATTTCATGATGAAAACTGATGTTTTTTCGGTCGATGATCTTGTTGGTTTTTTACTTCGGGAAGAGGCTTGTATAGAGCAGGAGCATGAGCGATAAGCTTCTCTTTAGCCTCCATTTTCTGCACTCACTGTTCACCACTCTAACAACCTCCATGCACCTTCATTTAATGGCCATGACTCTGCATGTCACGCTCTCGTAATTCTTTTTATAGGTGTAGAAGACTGGTTTGTCAGCTCTAAAATAAACCTGGTTATGAGGCAATTGATTGTTAGCAACGGTCCAAACCAAACGATTTTACATTCTGATGCCTAAATCTGAGGGATCCACCATCATAAGCTCTGCTCGTCTACTGTAATAGACCTATCCTGGTATTTCGACACATAAGCTAGGGATCATCTGTCTCCTAATTTTAGCAAACTCAATATTGAAGAGAACTATAAGGGTGATGACAAGCTACAAGTGGGAAACGACAACCTTATGTCCATTTCTCATGTTGGTACATTTTGTTTTGCCTAATCTAAAATTGGCAAGTGTGCTTATTGTACCTAAACTCACAAAACATTTTCTCAGTGGCTCTAAATTGACCCAAGATAATAATTTATTCATGGAATTTTGGCCAAGTCGCCTTGATATTAAGACTTTTCAAGGCCAAACTATCCTCCGAGGGGACATTAATCAAGGGATGTATTGACTACCTATCACCATGACCAGACCACCTTCAATGGCCTTCACCAATATTCATACATCACTATACGAATGACATAGGAGACTTAATCATCCACATGAACCCCTATTACGACATTTAGTTTCTACTTTTCGTCTTCCTATCTCTTCAAATAAAATTTTAATTGTCAGTGATTCATGTCAGCTTGGCAAAAGTCACGTTTTTCTTTTCCTACTTCTCATATTATTTCCTTTAAACCATTTAAATTAGTGTACTATGATGTTTGGGCACCTTCCCTGTTGTTTTATTTAAATGGAAATTGTTATTTTCTATTATTTGTTGATGATTGCAGTAAGTTTGTATGGAATTATTTTTTATCACAAAAATCACAAGTATTCTCAACATTCTTAGAATTTCGTATAATGATCAAAACTCAAATTTCTTGTGACATAAAAAGCCTACAAGTTGATTGGGGTGGTGTGTTTCGAAATGTATCGAGATTTCTTCAAAATAATGGCATTATTCATCATGTTTCTTGCGCTTAAACTCCATAAAAAATGTGCGATTGAACGTCATAATTGTATCATAATTGAAAAAGACCTTACAATCTTAGCTCAACATCTCTACCACAACTGTTTTGGGAACACACTTTCAAAACAACTACATATTTGCACAATAGAACCATCACTCCTTTACTTAATTATGTAGCTCCCTACAAAAAACTCTACCACAAAATTTTGGATTACGATTTCTCAAAACGTTCAGTTGCCTTGTTGTCATTTTTTGCGTCCTTATAACACTCACAAAATAGATTTTCATTCTCTCCTGCATGTGTTTATAGGATATAACGCGTCTCATAAAGATTACTTATGTCTTCATCGACCTTGATGAGTTGAGAACTCTTTAGATCGATTAGATCTTCAACAGGTATAACAATAAGATTAACAAATACTGGAACACTCAATGAATCACTCCGTACATCGAATGATTAAAATATAGTCACACCTCAGAAGAGCTCGACTAAGAACTTCCTCTGTAGAGGTGTGCTAGGGTTTACAGTACAATCAATGAGATAATTAATAATAGCGTATGTGACAAGGATGCATGAATGCATCTTATATACTAAACCCTAGAAAGATAAGCACGGTTGGACAGGCCCAAACCGAGAGTACATAATGGACCGAACTACTAAGGCCCAATGGCGCAACCCTTTAAACCCAACAATCTCCCCCTTTGCGCCAATTGAGGCGAGAGACTACTTCGGTTGAGTAACTGTAGTTTTCCTCACAGTCTTGAACAGCTTGGGGATGATAGCAAGAAGAGTTTGACGGAAAAGAATATACCACCGAAGCATATCAGTATACATCTTCTTGTCGGCTTCGCTGTTCTGATTACACCCGTGTATAATATCAAGAATATGTTCCAAGCAAGCAGTGGAGAACATGTGTTTTTCAGTAAGAGCGAACATGCACTTTTGACCTTCGCCCCTAATGAACATGACCGTATGAAACTTGGGGTCAATTTTACCCTTAACCATCACGTTGATGTCGCTTGCCTTCCCAATTGGCTTCATAGTGGGCTTCTTATTTATGGCAGAGGCGATTTCCTGATCCATCTTTGCGACTTCAAGAATGTAACACACCAGCATTCGCTTGATGTGATCTATAATAGGCTCATACTCCTTTTGATTAGTCAGCATAATGTTGTTCAGGAGAATCCAATCATGAGGATTTAAATTTGGCAGATCAGCCAGGGAAATCATATGAACCGAACTATCAGAGCCTCGGGTCACTTTGAACTTAATGTTGATGAACTTCCCTGCTGATGTGGGTTTCAACACCTTGACTGTTGTGATTTTTTGATTACTCCAAGTCAAGTACTGAGGCTGAGCGAACTCAAGATAGTACTCAAGCAGATCTCGATCAACCTTCGGGTCCGGGGAAGGAATGCCAGCCGTTGACTCAAAACAATGAAAAATGAATGCCTTTCGGGTGATTGGCATATCAAATTGTGAGTCCTTAGAATTTTCAAGCGCAAAAGAAAGGACCGGTTCGAGCCAATGAGTGCTTGGAGCTTCAATTACCTCCCTCTGAAGCGTTTCCATAGACCACAGAGGAAAAATAGACTTCCTCTGCTCTAGCATTTCGTTCGCTTTCCTCTCTTTATCAAGCATTTCCTTCGCTTTTCGAACCTTTGCCTCAATCTCTCGATTATCAGGCTTAACTTTGAGACTTTCGGTATTCGAGCCTTTTTCTCCTGTGTCAGTTTCATCATCGTTTTCATCCTCATCATCATCACCAATCTTCTTTTTTCGTTTGTCCTTCATACTGCCCGAAGCTTCATTACCCTTCGGCTCAGCAGTAACTTTCGGTTGGGTGAAAGGTTTACTTTTTGGAGGAGGTTGAGATTGACCTTGGCCCTGACTAACATTTTCTCCCCCTTGTTTCGGAGGAGCAACAGACTCCGGAAAACCCTCAATCTTGCTTAAAATATCCAGATCAGGTCTCAGTTTCTCAGCCAAGTGGCGTCGAATTGAGATGGTAAGGATCGAGTCATGGGCTTCCAGAAGGTGTAGAAGAATGGAATGCACATCACCAACTGAAATTTCAACCACTGCACACTCATATTTTAATTCGTCAATCTCCTTGGTTGCAGCCTTGAGCTTTAGATTCTGAATTTTAAGCTGAGAAGTTCGCTTATCCAGCTCATCCATAATCCTGTTTTCGACAGCAAGTTCAGCTTCAAGTTGAGTGATACGAGCATCAAATGAAGTGTGAAGCTCAGTGTTGGCGGCCTAAATTGCTTGGCATGCTTCCTCAAAATGATTCTTTTCAGCCTCCAGTGAACGCATAAGATTATCAACGGAAGCATTCACTGTTTGAGCATTCTTCTGAGCGGCAGCTTGAAGAGAATCAAGAAAGACTTGAGCATCAGAGACTAGTTTTTCGACTTTTGCGGTCGCTTGCTTGCAATCCTTGGTGGAGGCTTCGACTGCAATGGAAGCTTTCTGACAAGTGGAAGTGGAGGCTTTAACAGCTTTAACAGCATTAGAGATGGAAGTGTCATGCTCTTTGACAAAGGTGGCCAATAGAGCTTTGATTGCTGCTTCGGAGTATGCACTGCCAGAAGAGGAAGAAAGCAGTTGGTCAAGCTTGTCATTCATAGATTTTAGATGCTTCTTCGTGACAGGAGCGTCATCATCTTCATCACTCTATACGCGATAAGGACTAAAGTAAACAGAGTCGAATTCCATGTTTTCTCCGCCAAGAATAGGTCCAGATTCGTGTGAAGGAGGTGGGGATACAGGGTTTGAGGTAATAAGGGGTTCAGAACTGAAAGTAAATGCCCCCGTATTAGATACGTTGAAATGAACATTAGGTTCGGTTAGAGAAGTAGTAGTGGACTAGTGGTAGTAACTTCGGTGAATAAAGGGGTTGGAATTGGAATTGAGGTAGTAGTGGTAGACGAGATGGGTGGAGGAAAGGGAGCAATGGTAATAGGAACCGATTGTGTAGGAGAATAAGGAGGTGAGGTTCGGTTACCTACATTAGTTGGTGATGGTGGAGGCGAATTACCACGAGGCGGACTTCCGGTTGGAGAAATGTCGTCTTCAGTTGACTCGGGTTGTTGGTCAGATGGAACATACTCAGAATCACTTGAAGATGGGGAAGGAGACTTCGACCTGTGAACAGGAGAAGATGATTTATCTTGCTTTCGCTTGGGAGGCCTTGATACTTGGGATGATTGACATTCACTTTCCTTCTTCTTCTTTTCTTGTTTCTTTCTCCGCTTTGTTGGTTTGTCAACAGCCTCCATGGCTTGTTGCATTTCTGGAGTGAGGTCTCTCGGCCCAGAAGAAGGTAGTTTCCGGTAATCAGCCATAACGTTGCTTACGCTCGAGACACACCTGTACATTGATTCGGGAATTGAACCAATGAATATAAAATTCGTGGGATCGGTGACAATGATTTTTGTTGTGTGGAAAGTGGCAATTGAAGATATCAACGCATCTGCCATAATTGGAACCTGAAAGTGGTCAATGGCTCTTCGAGTCACCAGCGTCCAAAAACGTCCACAAGAAATTTCAGAGTATCTGGTCGATGTGTTGAGGCTGTGCACCAGCTGGGACCAACTAAGTGATCTGTAATCCAGGTTAATTCCATGATAGAGACCATAAAGAATGGTCATGAGACCTTTGCTGGCACCATCAGACCCAACAACCGGTTTAGCTAATCCCTTGAAGATTAGTGTGAAAAGACCATTCCATTGAGGTGGTAAGCACGACTTCATGAATTTCGTCACCGTGGTTAGGGCATCGGTATACCCCATGTCATAGAACATCGTGAATAACTGAGTATTGATGATGAAATCAGGAGAGATGACAGAGGCGCCTGTAGGAAGATGCAGCAGAGAACAAAAACGAGCCTTTGAAACAGAGGTCTTGTGATTGAAGATGTCAAAGAAGATCCTTTCCTTGCGTTTGTCGTATATAGCAGATGTATAGACCTGTGAGAGTAGTGACATAGGAACTTGTTCAACCTGTGTGAGAGCAACCACCAGCGGGGAGTACTTGAGACATTCGACCACATGAAGCATGTATGAATCATAGAGGAATGGATTCAGTTCGATGATAAGATTCTGATTTGGTTTGATGACCAGAAGAGATGAGGAAGCAGTGTGCTCTTGAACAGATGATGATTTTGCCATTATTGTAGTGAGGAAGAAGATGAACAGTTGAAAATCGCCTGTTGTATTCGTGAGAGAGTGGAGAATTGGTAAAGTAACCTAAGAGGTGTGAGAAAACCTTATATACCATCGCCAGGAGAGAGAAAAATCCCCAGTAATGATTTGACGATCTTCTGAATCGACGCCTGAAAAAGCGTGATTTGACAGCTGGGTTTCCCTAGGAATACGTCATCAGGCGTGATATTAGGAACCATTTCAAATTCACGCGCCTTTTCATCCTTATCTCTTTTTCAAATTCCAAACCGTTTCAAATTCATGCTGACTCACCCTTATCTTTTTAAATAAATAAATCAACGCCACCATAAAGAACCGAAGCTATATGTCTGAAAATAGCTTATTAGCAACCGAACAAGAGCTTGGAAAAATCATAAAGATTTTCGTGCAAGATAGTGTGAAAGATAAAGAAATAAAGCAAATTTTATGTGGGATATAAGTGATGTCAATGAAGACATGAAGCAGTAGATCCCGGGCACGAATCTCTTCCTTCAAAGTCAAGAGAGACTTCAAAGTGCTTGTGTGGTTCCCCGTGAAAATACGATCAAATAATAGTTAAGAAGCATTGAAAGGCTTCTTTTCAAAATAAGGCTTTATAGGGTGGGTTGACTTCAACCGAACTTCAGTGCTTGAAATAAGACCGGAAGTTGGATAAAGTACTTGTGAGACCGATGTGGCTTGTTGAACAAGTAGGTTGGATAAAATTGTCAGTGACTTGATGTATTTTAGAAATCTCACAAAAAAGTAAAACTGGATCCTATGGGAAGAAAGCGTCTTGGTGTTAGACAATTTCATAAAGATCACGCAAAAATAAAAAGAGATTTCTGGAGGTAACAAGTAATAGCTTGAACATTAGAGCGTTCACCATCAATTCATTATAGGTGTTGATTTTTGGGTTTCACTTAGTTCGTGGTAGAACGAAACTAAGATCATTAACACAGATGTTGTGTAACCATAAACCTCAGTGTTAATGACCAAGAGTCTCAAGGGTTACAATTATGAATCGAAAGTAAATGGAGAAAAGTGGTAAGGAGGTTAAAGAACCGAAAGCACCTCTGCTATAGAGTAAGGATCGAGCAGACAACTCTTAACTCAATATGAGACGAGTAAGGTGGCTCATGACATAAGTGATTTTATCAGTCTGATTGGGAAGATTTGATTTGTGTATATCAAATCAGTAAGGCTACACTCGAAATCTTTGAGGCTTTGGTCGACATACAGCAGCATGCTTCTAGGGACACTTAGCTAGTACTTAGAGAAAGAAATGTATACATGTCCCATCGCCATCATTTGAATGAACAATGATACCTTTCAGTGATGTTTTGGAATTTGTAACATTAATGAGATGCAACATAAACAAAACTAAAGAAAGAAAATTATTTTTGGATTTTATGAATTTTCTGAAAAGAATTAAAAACAGAAAGAAAAAAAAATATTTTTGATTTTTATGAATAGAAACGAAGTAAGGAAAGACATAGACAATGTACAAAATAAACAACCCAAATTTCACCTAAAAGTAGTGAAGCGAAATAGACCGAGCGTTCGGTTCATTTCGGTTCCCTAAAATTCAGGAGCCGAAATAGACCGAGCGTTTGCTCTATTTCGCGTTCGGTTCATTTCGGTTCCCAAAAATTCAGGAGCCGAAATACACCGAACGTTTGCTCTATTTCGCGTTCGGTTCATTTCGGTTCCCAAAAATTCAGGAGCCGAAATAGACCGAGCGTTCGCTCTATTTCGCTTGAATAAATTTTAATGAGGTGAAAGCGATTTCGGTATTGACTCAGCTTCCATCATTCCTAAACCTTGTAAAATTTTGTCAAAGCTTGCTTCTGGTAAGGCTTTTATAAAGATGTCAGCTATTTGATCAGCGGTTCTAACAAAATGGATTTCGACATTACCATCCTCCATGTGATCCTTGATGAAATGATACCTCAGTGCAATATGTTTCGTTTTTGAGTGTTGCACTGGATTGTGACATATCCTTATTGCGCTTTCAGAGTCACAATACAGATGGATTTTCTTCATGTTCAGGCCATAGTCTCTAAGTTGACTTTGTATCCATATGACCCGTGAGGTACAAGACGCCGCGACTATGTATTCAGCTTCGGCTGTGGAAAGAGACACACATGTTTGCTTCTTCGATTGCCAGCTAACGAGTTTGCCATCAAGAAACTGACACCCCCCAGTTGTGCTCTTTCGATCCAGTCCACATCCACCTAGATCGGCATCAGAAAATGCTTGTACGAAGAATCCTGATTTCGCCGGGTACCATAAACCGAGAGATGAGGTTCGCTTCAGATATCGAAAAATATTCTTCACAGCCAGCTTGTGAGGTTTGCGTGGATTAGCTTGAAACCTAGCACAATAACAGATAGAAAACATTATGTCTGGTCGACTAGCTGTCAGATACATTAAGGACCCTATCATTTGGGCGATAGAGGGTCATGTCAACAGCTGGTTTTTCCAGAGAAGGTGTTAACTTCGTGCCAAACGCCATAGGAACCTTCACTTTTGATTCTCCCATCATCCCAAACTTGGCTAGTAAGGTATTGGTGTAAGCCTCTTTATTAATAAAAATGCCTTCGGGTCCCTGTCTAATATTCAAGCCAAGGAAAAAGTTAATTGGACCCATTGAGCTCATCTCAAACTTAGTCTCCATCAACTTCCTGAATTCAGCTGTGAGGCTGGGATTCGTGGAACCGAAGATGATATCATCGACATAAATTTGGACGATCATAAGGTGGTCACCATCTTTCTTACGAAAGAAGTTTAGGTCAACCGAACCTTGTTTAAACTTAGACATTTTTAGAAATCGAGTAAGTGTTTCATACCATGCCCTAGGAGCTTGCTTCAGACCGTAAACCGCCTTGTCCAGAATGTAGCAGTGATCTGGAAACTTTTCGTTCACGAAACCCGGTGGTTTCTCTACATACACCGTCTCTTCTAATTCTCCATTTAAGAATGCACACTTTACATCCATTTGGAAAACTTTAAAGTTTTTGTGAGCAGCGTATGCCAGAAAGATCCTAACTGATTCTAGCCTTGCCATAAGAGCGAAGGTTTGTTCGTAATCAATCCCTTCTTCCTGACAATACCCCTTGACCACCAGCCTTGCCTTGTTGCTAATCACATTTCCTTCTTTGTCCATCTTGTTTCTGAAAACCCACTATGCATCCTTTGGCGTAGGAATCAGTCTCCATACTTTGTTTCGCTCAAATTCATTGAGTTCGTCTTGCATTGCCTGTACCTAATCAGAGTGATCGAGTGCAGTGTTAATTGTCTTTGGTTCAACTGTGGAGACAAATGAATTAAACATGCAAAATTCAACTTGAGAGAACAATGCAGTTTGTTTCGCTTTTAGTTGAGAACGAGTGAGAAATCTTTCCGATGATTCACCAATGATTTGAGTTTCTGGATGATCTTTTGTCTATTTGGTGAGAGGAGGTTAATTTGGATCATAGGAGGGATTCAGTTCAGCATTTACTTCTTCTTCGAATTCTGAATGTGTATCATCATCTTCATTATTTGTATTAACATTCTCCCCTCGAATGATGAAACAGTTTCGACTTCAGGCTCATAATTCTCCCCCTCGATTGGTCGTTCAGTGGGAATGGTGGTTGATGGATTCTCCCCCTGGAAAGTAGAATTGGAAGATTCACTTGACTTTTGAGATTTTTCATATTCTTGAGATCCACTGGAACTGGAAGGTTCGCTTTCCATGACTTTAGCAGCTTCATCAATCACCTTCTTCAGATTATCTACTACGTTGACAACTGCTTTCGCTTCAGAGAGAATAGCGGTCTCTGGTTCATCAAAGAGCTTCATATATTCTTCAAATAAGTTGGAAATGGGAATCGAGACGTGACCAGTTTGAGGAAAGATTTCATTCGTTGGTTGTTTACTTGATGCGAGTTTCTTCACGTAGTTATTATCAAACGACACGTAATATGTTTCATCGATTTTCTTTGATCGTTTATTCAGAACCCTGTATGCTTTTGAAGTAAGCGAATACCCAAGAAAAATTCCTTCGTCTGCCTTTACATCAAACTTGTTTCGGTTCTCTTTAGAATTGAATATAAAGCATCTCGAACCGAACACATGGAAAAACTTGACGTTAGGCTTACGGTTGTTCAGGATTTCATAAGGAGTTATTGTGAATCGCTTGTTGAGTAGAGATCGGTTCTGGGTGTAGCAAGCAGCGGCAATAACATCAGCCCAGAAATACAGGGGTAACGAAGCGAAGCTGAGCATTGTTCAGGCTGCTTCACACAACGAGCGGTTTCGCCTTTCAACGACCCCATTTTGTTGTGGAGTATAGGGAGCAGAGAAATTGTGAGACACTCCCTTTTCAGCAAGGAATTCTTTAAACACTTGGTTTTTGAATTCCAACCCATTGTCGCTGCAAATTTTTCTAACCACCTTTCGCAGTTGAAGCTCTACTTGCTTTATGAAGATTTTGAGCTTAGGCGTTGCTTCTGATTTCTGTTTAAGAAAGAAAACCCAGGTGAAATGAGAAAAATCATCAACAAGACAAGTATATATTTGTTACCACCGATGCTTTCAACAACCGAAGGTCCACACAAATCAATATGTAGGAGCTCAAGTGGTTCGATGATCTTTGTGTTAACACGAGTTGGATGACTTTTCCTGCTTTGCTTTCCCATTTCACATGCAGCACACAAATGTTCCATGTCAAACTTGAGAAGTGGAAGTTCTCGCACATGATCACCAAGAACAAGCTTGTTGATGTCTTTGAAGTTGAGGTGCGAGAGCCTTCGATGCCATAGCCAACTTTCGTTAGAATGTGTTTTCGTTAGTAGGCATACAAATGGCTTCCCTCGTATTAGATTAAGGTTCAATGGATACATTTCGCCTTTTCTTTGAGATTTCAGCAGAACATTCTTGGTTTTCTTTTCTATTATTTCTGACCCTTCATCATCAAACGAAACCTTCAGTCCGGTTCCCACCACCAGTTGTGAGACACTGATGAGATTGTGTTGTAGGCCTTCTACATATGCCACCTTTCTGATCGAGAAGTCTCCATTTGTGATCATTCCATAACATTTTATTGTGCCAAAAGAATTGTTCCCGTACTTGACACATCCACCATCCTTCAGAGCCCGAAACTCTCGTAGCTCTTCCCTTCTACCTGTCATGTGACGTGAGCAGCCACTTTCAATATACCTATCATCGTCGAACTGCTCGTCACGAATAACCTGCAAAAATTATGCAGATTTAGGAACCCAAAGTTTCTTGGGTCCTTGTGACCCTTTTACTGAACAGGGAATAGTAAGAGATGAATCAACCAAAAAAGTTCATTTTATTATGGTGGTTTCATCTTTTCTTTTAATTGTGAAAACTTTGATTTTGTTAGTTTTTGTTTCTTTAACTTTAGACTTTGGAATGATGTTCTTTTTGTTCACAAACTTTTGGTTCTCTTTCCTAAAGTTAGCAGACGTCTTCTTTGTCTTATTTTCATCTTCCGAGACAAGCTTCCCTTTTCCCTTTATATCCACTTTTGGATTTTGCTTTGAGTGAGAGGGATGAGTTTTAGAAGCGAAACCTGGCTTTAGGTTCTTTCCGTCTGTAGATGGAGAACCGAAACCATTCTTTTGGTTTTGTGCGCTTCCATTTTGGGAGCTAAAACTATTCTTTCGGTTCGCTTGACTGTAGGAATGGCATTTTGTGCAAGAAGTAGATTTTTGCTTTGATTTTGCTTCATCTGTAAGGAGAGAAGATTTATCTGAGTGAGCATAATCAGGGTTTTGGGACTTCCAAAACTGCTTCCTTTCAGAGAGATTCTTCTTATATCTCTTATTACGTTGATGTTTCTTCTCTGCCCACTTCTTTGGAGTTTTATGGATATTAGCTTTGGGTTTCGGTCTTTCATCACGAGTTTTGCTCTCTAGCGAGGAGGTTTCGCTTGTCACCTTGACAGGCTCTCTTGGAATCTTTTTGGTACCACTTGTGCTTGGCACATCAAAATGTGTAGGCTTGTTAAGTGGTTCTGCCCCATATCTGCCTTTTACTCTCCATGATGTTTTCTCAGACAGACCAACCATTTCATCAGCATTGTCGAGTGGAGCTGACCAAAATTGCTCCTCACAACCATCAGCATTGTCCTCGTTTACTATTGCTGTTAGTTCGGCTGTTTGCTGCTGTGTGACTCCTGTAACTGCATAAACCTGATTTGGTGTGGTTTGAACTTTTTGATATACCACAACTTTTTCTTTCAGAATTCTGGACTTAGTTTGGGACAAACGAGCGAACTCAACTGAATTTTCAGAAATGAGATTTTTGACAGGTTCGGGTTCGCTTTTGACAAATTCAGAATAGTCCAACTCATCCTCTAGAAATATTTCACTCATATCATCATCCTCATTAAATTCAGAAGTATTTTCAACATCAATTTTTTTTTCCGAACTTAACTTGGCATTCAATGAGTCAAACTTCTGCATGGTTTCAGTTTTAATTTTTAATTTGTCATTTTCGTCCAAAAGGTTCTTAAGCATGTCCTTATGGTCTTTGGACTTGATGAAGGACTCGATTTTATCAAGACCAATTTTGTATGCTGGAGAAATTTCATCAGAAGATACAACAGCCTCACAGTTATATACATCAGCATCTATTTCATCTTCTTTAAATTCAAGGAAGGGCAGAATCATACGATGAATTTTCTTTCCTATTTCACAATTCAAATGCAGTTGGGTAATATTTGAATATAAACGCTTAGCAATTAAACAAAAAACATTTCTCTGTTTTAAAAGCTTTAAATTATCCCTTTGCAAATAAATTGTCTCATCCTTAATCCTAACTAACTCGATCTCCTTTTGCTCTATCCACATCCGTCTCTCCTCACTCTTCGAAGACACCTTGATGAGTTGATCATATAGGTTAGAGTTTGTTAAGCGATTTTGTATTAAACTACCACTTAAACTTGAAAATTTAGATTTTAGTTCATTCAGTTCCTTTTCATAGTTTGTGACAGGGATTTTTAACGATTCGAGAATCGATTGTACGTTCTCGATCAACTGGTCGCATTCGTTGATCTGCTGGCCAACAGGTTTGGCAGCGAAGCATCTGTCTTCTTGCTCCCTTGCTCCATCACAACCTCTGTCAGTAGTATAGCCTCTCATCTGAGACACTCCAGTAGTCACCATCAAGCACTTCCCTGCACTTTCGGTTTCAACTTCTTTTGCAATGAAAGCCCTGCCGTGTGTGGGTTTACGGACTTCTTCATCCTCAGAATCTGTAGACCAGACTTCCACACCACCAAACTCATCGTCCTCGAGATTTTCCTGCACAATTAAAGCATCCATAGTGTTGTTAGCATCAACTTTCTTCTTCTTTATTTCTTCAAGCTTTCGTAGGTAGTAGGCTTCATCATCTTCATTCTCGTTCTTTTCTGACATCTTTCTCAAAACACAATCTTTGGCAAAGTGATTTTTGCCTTTGCAGAAGTGACAATCAAACCCAGAGTCACCAACAAGCTTACTATCCTTCTTCGGTTCTTCATGCTGAGGAGAGTTCTTCGGTTCCTCCTTTGCTTTATCCGAACTGTAGCTTCCTTGCCAGTTTCGGTTCTTTGAGATAGGGAACTTTCTACGCACGGACTTCCGTGGATTAGAGACCATCAAAGCATATTCTTCATTGGTTAGATCAAATTCAGACAGATCTAAGTCTTCTTCTTCTTCAGCCGCATTCTTTCCTTTTGATATGAGAGCTAAAGATCCCATGCTTGAAACCACATTCGTTTCTTTGGTCACTACACTTTCGTGTGATTTTAGAATCCCCACTAACTTCGCCAAGGAGTAATTTTTGAATTGTTCATGAGCTTTTACTGTTGACACCACTTCCATCCATTCGGTTCTTAGGCCATTCATGAATGTGACCTTTTGCTGAATTACCTTCCTTTCTATGCCATGCTTTATCATTTTGCTTAGAAGATGATTGAAACGATCAAAGGCTTGAATGAGCTTCTCTTCTGGTTTTTGTTTGAAGTCTCCAAACTCTGAAAGCAGTAAAGTTTGGATAGAATGCTCAAGATCCTCGTCGGTGGAATATAACTCCTTCAGTTTAACCCATATTTCGTGTGCCGTCGAGCATGAACCGACCAACCGGAATGTGTCAGATTGTAGGGCGAATCTGATCATTCTCAGTGCTTTAATATTTCTCACAAGCTTTTCCTTCTCGTCATTAGGAACTTCCTTTACATCAACCACGAGTTGGTTGTACTCCTTTTGCGTCTTGATTGTTCTGTTTGTGCCAGAGTGAACGAACGGACCTACATATATCGCTTCCCAGATTAAGTATCCATTATCTTCTGAACCAATCAGATAGTCTTCTGAACCAATCCTGGTGGTTGATCCGATACTGTTGGAGATATTGATTGGGTTCGTCTGTGAATCGTCAAGAGACATGATGATTTTGTTTTCAAACCTGTTCAAGATCAGACTAGTAAACAAAGTTAGGGTATAATCGAAGTCCAGGAACTGCGTCAATGAAGAATGACGGTCTTGCAGAAAACGATGATAGCGGAAAACCCTAAAAACTTCTTCAACAGAAGAGATGCGTATGGATTACACAGTCTCCTGCTCTGATACCAATTGATGAGTTGAGAACTCTTTAGATCGATTAGATCTTCAACAGGTAAAACAATAAGATTAAAAAATATTGGAACAATCAATGAATCAATCCGTACGTCGAATGATTAAAATATAGTCACACCTCAGAAGAGCTCGACTAAGAACTTCCTCTGTAGAGGTGTGCTAGGGTTTACAGTACAATCAATGAGATAATTAATAATAGTGTATGTGACAAGTATGCATGCATGCATCTTATATACTAAACCCTAGAAAGATAAGCACGGTTGGACAGGCCCAAATCGAGAGTACATAATGGACCGAACTACTAAGGCCCAATGACGCAACCCTTTAAACCCAACAGACCTAGATCACGTATATATGGCTCCTGTTATTGTTTTTTTTAATAAAGAAGTGTTTCCATATGCTACACCACAACCTATTGATCTTCCAAATGTTACCACTCCGCCTCTTATTCACCCACCAGCCTTGCACAAGTTGATACTCTTAAGTCATTTAGTTCACCAGCACCATCTACCGCTAGTCAAACACCACCTGATACACCTTCCAAACCGCCTGTCACTCCTTTTACACCAATAGACCCCCAATCCGCCCATCTATCTAGTGCACCAGCCCAACGTCCACATACATCACCTATACTACAATCTCCTAGCCCTCACTACTAACAATATACTATTAGTTCTCATGCCAAACACACTAGTGTAGTACCTTCTCATTATCGAGCGACTGGAAATAATCAGCATTTCATGCTTATTCATGCCCACACATATTCCCTTAAACCTAAAACTTTCACCGCTACTCTTTCCACATATCATAATATCGAACCACATACCTTTTCCCAAGCCCTTAAGCATATGTATTAGCCAAATGGGATGAAAGCAGAACATGATTCCCTCATGGAAAATAACACTTGGGTTCTCATGTCTTGTCTCACTAATATTAATCTTGTAGGTTGTAAGTGGATTTTCAGGATGTAACGATGCTCCGATGGCTCGATCAAACATCATAAAGCTCGGTTGGTAGCCTAAGGATTTAGCAAAGAAGAAGGTGTTGATTTATTTGAAACCTTCATCCTCTTTATTAAACCAACCACCATTCTGTTGGTTCTTTTCATTGCCCTCTCCAAAGGTTGGTGTATTCGGAAACTCGACATCAATAATGCATTCCGCAATGGTGATTTATCGGAGGAAGTTTATATGAAACAACCAAGAGGATTTGAGGATTCAAAAAAACCTCATCATGTGTGCCGACTAAACAAAGCGATTTACGGTCTTAGAAAAGGTCCAAGGGCTTGGTTTACCAAGCTCATACATTATTTGGCTACACATGGATTTTGTGCTTGCCAATCCGACACATATTTATTTGTTCATATTTCTTCTTCAACAATCATATAAGTACTTGTGTATGCTGATGATTTAATCATTAAAGGAATAAATGAGGTTCTTCTTCACATATTTATCACATAACTAAATTGGGTATTCTCACTCAAAGATCTTAGAGCCCTCCATTTTTTTCTAGGTCTGCAAATTCATAGACATTCCACAAGTCTTACTTTGTCTCAACAAGGTTACATTCAATATGTTCTTGACCGCAACAACATGTCCATGGCTACCTTAATTTCCACTCATGCTGATCCCCAAACTTGGCTTCATCGTGATGGTGATCCTTTTCCCGATCCAAAAATTTATCGACATGTTGTGGGTTCACTTCAATACGTTACCATGACTCGACCGGATATTGCATATTCGGTGAACATAGTTTGTCAATTTATGCATTCACCAACCAATCATCATTGTCAAGCTATCAAAAGAATCATCTTTTATTTAAAAGGGACAATTAATCACTGTTTCACTTCAAACCAACTACAACTGAATCCCTTCACGCTTTTTCATATGTTGGATGGAACTCACATAGTGATGATCTTCAGGCTCTCATCACCAATCCTTCACTTCCTTCACGAATATGGTTTTTCTATTTTCCATGGAGCTAATCTCATTATTTATACCTCTCGTAAACAGAAGGTTGTTGCTCACTCAAGTACCGAGGTCAAGTATTGTTCGTTGGTATACCACCATAATTATTGTGGACCAAGCAATTAGTGCCCGATCTTCAGGCTCCCATCTCCAATCCTTCACTTTTGTTGTGTGATAATGTTGGGGAAATTTTTGATGAGCAAAAATCCTATAATTAGCACACCATATAAGCATATTGCACTGGACTTTAATTTCATTTGCGAACAAGTGGAGTTTGATCAAATGAAGATTTGTCATGTTTCTTCTATTGGTTAGTTGGTGAATGTATGTACTAAACCACTGGGAAAAGATAGGGTTACACTTCTTCATTCCATGCTGTAAGTTCTTCCTATCCTTGAGCTTGCTGGGGGTAATAACAACAGTTTAGTACTTCATAGTATAGAGACTGTATATGTAAATTGAAGTAGTCAAAGTCACTTCCAGTTCATTAGTTTTACCTTGTAGTTAGGAGTCATCTCTCATCTTTTGTTTTTTCCGTTTGCTATATATAAACTGGTTGTAACTCACATTGTAAACATATAGAAATACACTTGAGAATTACGCTTTGATTGTACACTTTAAAAAATTCAAATTATATGGTAATAAACGTATTTACTTAAAAGTTATCAAATTTCTAATATATAAGTACTACGTTATTATTTTTAATGCCATTTTTTTTAACTTTCACCCTAATTTGTTGTAACGATTTAAATATGTTAGTCGATGTAAAACATTATAATTTTAATTATATAACTTTTTAAATTACTTAAATAATATATTTAATTTGTTAATTTAAACTAAATACAAAACTTAAAATAAAAAATTCAACTAAACTTTAAAATTGTTAAAATACTATTTTTAATAGCTAATAAGATTACATGCATTGTAAACATTTGTAACTTGATTTGAAATGTCAAATAAACTAAAATTTTATCTAAAGTTATTTTATTATAATGAAAACTAGGAAAGGGGCCCATGCTTCACATGGGTAAGGAGTTTTGTTTTTCTATGAACTCTTGATAGGTAAGCAGCTGGGGTTTTTTGGGCTCTTCTTTGTGTTAAAAAGTCTACAATTTAAATAATATGTGCTCTTTATAACACATAAACGAAAACATTTAGTGATCTTTCTATAGCAGACCCGAGTTTGTAACTGAAGCCACAATAATACAGTTTAAAGTTAAACGGAACAATTAGACTTTTAAGAATTATTATTTTTTAAAAGAGTTGAAAGTAGGTTTGTAAAATTGGAAAAAAGATGAGACTCATATATCAGTTTGGGTATCTATTGCTTTAATGTCAGACCAATTTGACCTTGCTATAATTTAGCTTCATCAAAAGGAAAAGGAGATGCAAATTTTAGTTTAAGACTGATAGAGGATAATCAAACACAGATCATATCTAAATCAGATTGAATATATTGAATAACAAATCTCAAATATTTAATTTTTACTTATAAAGGTGCCCTGGAAAATCATCCACATCCATATATTGTTATTAATTAAATAACAATTAATCTGCAGCAGGGAAGCACATAGGCAAAGTGCAATGAATTACTTTAAAGGTAAAGCTACCTAACGAAATCATTGGTTAAAGCAGATCCGAAGTATAATAGATTTAATTGCAACAACAAGCATATCAAATTCAAATTCACAACATAAATGCTAAGATGAATTTGTTGTTAACCGGAGGTTGTTGGCCAAACGAAAGTAGAAAGCTATAACAAACAATTTTAGTCTAATTTCATATGTTATTCTCTCTTATTATAAATCCTCAAAAAAAATAAATATGTAATTTGGACGAATATGCTATTTTATAGAAAAAACAATAACTTAAAGCAATGAAAGTATGTCACTATAATACAAAAAAATGAAAGTATATTGCTATTTGGTGGATCCTCTCCTCTCGAGTTCCATTATCTATTTCTTTTAACATTTTTTAATAAATTTATAATCAATTAATGTAGTTTAATATCATTATAGTTACATTCATATTGTATAACAAATCCATGTGTATTTTCTAAAAATCATTTGTGAATGCGTTATTTGGGATATCGGGTATTCTCAGTCTACTATTGATTCGTACCCATGAGGTAAAATTTTAGAACCCTTACAACATGCCTCTTAAACATCAACTTGTCTTTGAACTTTAACAAAGTCTAAAATTTATAGGCTACAAGCATACATGAGGTCTAAAACTCTTGTTGTTGACATTTTCTTTAATGCACACTCAAAAAGATGTTTCTAGGAGATAGGAGAGGATATAGGAAAGAAAACATGGCTACCTGATAACATTCTTTTTCTTACCAGATGTTAGTGAAAAATACAAAAAAACATAATGATTTATCCATTATGTAAAATATTTTAAGTGGTGAAATCAGTAAAATAATGAAGAGTATGTTGTGATTTTTTATATTATATGAGTTCCAAAAGAGATTGATGTCATTAAATGATTATAATAATAACCAAGTAACCAATAAATTCTTATAAGAAGTATTCTCTGCAGTTGTGAAATAGTGCCAACAAATTGAGTATTTTGTAGGCCATTCTAATTCTTACAGATTTCGTAATGGGGGAAATTTAGGTAGAATGATAAGTTTTTATTTACCAAAGGTCCTTTATTCTAGCGGTAAGGAGCGACTCTCTCAAATGAGCGGTCATGGGTTCAAGTCTCACTAGGAGACATAGGTGGTGTTTAGGATTAGAATAGGAGTAGGATAATTTGTCGTTTTAAAAAAAAGATAAGTTTTTATTTAGTACAGGGAAAAACACCATTTCAATCATCATCAAGAATCATAGAGTGAGGACTTACTTCAATATATTTGTGACCATTTTTCCCTTCATCACCATTAGTTTTGATTTGTTTTGGATTTACTAGATTTCTGATGTTATTAACAACAAGACTCACCATTCTATTTGAATATCTATGGAATATGGCGGGAGAGATCTAAGTACCTTTATCAGAGAATTCACCATGTCTGATATTGGATGTCAGATAGTTTAGCCATCTCAACCTAGAACTCTTCCAACATCTTTTGAGACCTGCTCATACTTAAGTTGTGACATCCTCTAAACTTTCAGAACCAATTAAAACTTTTTCTTTACACTTTTAATTTCATTTTTCATTGTTGAGGAAAATCCCAATATATTTGAAACACTTTGAGTACAAGTGATTGTCTCAATTTGATAAAACCCTAAGGATGTCATAATCAATACAGATACATAAGTTACATCATAAATACCTATTAGTCCTTTAACCTATTGCAAGTTGTCTCTTAATCACTCAACCTCCTAATCTAGTTCTAGTAGCTTAATCTTGATATCTGTGATGCATACAAACTGAGTGGGTCAGGTTTGGGGAAACCTGGTGAGATACATAGGGATTTCAATCCCATAATATTTTTATGATAATACTCCTTAATTATCAGACCTGCAAAACCAATTGTTATCAAAAAATATAGTTATAGCTCAAACTTAAATATCTATAAGACCTTTTTATCGAAACATATCCATCCCTACTCGATCCTCACATATCTTAGTCCATGATTTTTAGGGAGAGTTATCTCCCCGACGAACCGTTTAAGGTAAGGGTTTGAATACACATCTAGGGGATTCCTTGGCCGATGTAAGTCATAAGGCAGCCGAGTCTTTAGAGAAGCTTGATGAATAGGGTATTACCTTTCATTTACGTATGTAGGTTATGAGCCTGCACTAGCAATGTAATTCACAAGACCTCCTAGAATGGTCAAGAATTGTCATCCTACTCTGGGATATGACCAAACATACCGTTGAGTTACCTGATCTGGACCCACCATTTCTGGACATCCAAAATTAATACTAAGATGTACTTAGGTACGAAGCTACCATACATCAACACCTAATAGTGTCATAGGATAGAAGGCTACTCTCTGTTCCTAACGCACATGCCCATAACATGCTACTACCCATTATTCAAACTTAATTGAACTAAGCATCCTTTATAATTCATATTTCCATAATAAGAAAGATTATTGGGCTTATGAACTTTCCTTGAAGTACCAACTTTATTTTAGGCAACCCTATCCTAATATTAACATAGAGTATTTATATTTTTCTTTATCTTTTTCACAAATAATACCTCTATTATTTATTTTCATGTAATATTATTATTTATATACTATAACACATATAGAACCATGTCTGGTTCACACCTTGTATATAAACATATATATTTCTAACACATATTCCAGGCAATAAGCATATAGTTCACATATAAACTTTTTAACATATATGTAATACTTTAATGAATACTTGTATTAAAATCATGTTCATGAAAGGGACTATGTACCCACTTGATAAAATGGGCGACTGACGATTTCCACAGTGCTTCGCTTCGCAGTTCCAAAGAAACCTAGACGTATAAAGCACTAAGCCTTAGTCTAGTTTCATAATCATGGCGACTATTTAGTGATAGTCTAGATTCCTCAATAATCCCAATGTTTACATCAAGATCCATCAAATAAGGAGTAACCATGTAGGATCATATCAGAGGTAGGGTCCGTTTGGTATACAAAGTATACTGTTTCGAAATCTTACTTTAAACACCTCACCAAATCCAACCTAGACATCATCCTCATAAGTAGATCAATCAGTTAGTGACTTGGAATCACTGATAAATCTTAGGGAAATTGAGTAATCTAACAACATTTTTGTTTTTTTTTTTATAAAAAATATAACTTTTTTTTGCATAATAACCACATATTCCGGAATGGGTCGTTCCGAAACGAATTCTAGATTATTTTTCGAGTGGCCTAGACCATTTCATTGGATCCAGAATGTCTATTCCGGATCAACCATATATGTTCCGGATCGCGATTTTGAATTTTAAAATTCAGAATATAATTTGAGGCGGCGATATCATTGTGAAAAGGCGCATTCCGATTCCGACGTTCCGACTTGATTCCAACGTTCCGACTCGATTCCGACATACAACTCCCATTTCCGGCACGCATCAACACTCATCTCCGACATGGAAGACGAGCACTATGACCCCGTTATTTTACGGGTACGTTCTTCATTTTCTCTTTATTTGTTTAAGGTTCCTATTTTTCTACTGTTACTTACTATTCTGAAATTCGTAGACCACCTCCAGAGTAAACTGAAAATGTTCCAGAGTTTAAATTAAAGATGTCATTGTTGTAGGACCAACTGAAAATTAGTTTAGATGTTTAGGTATTATTTATTTACATTGAAATGTCGTGTTCCGGATCTTAAAATTTCCTCCTGGAAGCCTCCAGAACACGAATAACTGTTCCGGAACACAATAAACTCGTCCGGAACATGAAGAACAGGTCTGGAACTCGTCTAGAATATTGTTCATTTCCATTTTAGAATTAAGTGATAACACATTTTTTACTTGTGCAACACGACATGGTTTTTGATGCATCAATTTCACTCTCGTGTAAACCAAAATTCGACAGGGAAATTCTTGCAGCTTTCAGAAATAGATCTGAATGCGAGACTATGTTCCAAAATACATGTTTCGAGAGGTGGTTAGACATTCCTAATGTAGATGGGGATCCTTTGCTTCTACATTACGTCTTTTGCGACGAAGTTGTCACCGAACCACGAATCCAAATACAGGAAATGGTTTTTGAGATTAGGGGTTACGAGATGTCATTTGGGAAGAAAGAATTTTGTCTCATCACCGGATTCCGGTTTGGTGACTATTTTCCTGCTTCTGTATCCGACGCCGCCTTCCATTCTTGTATCTTTCCTATGGTCCTGACGAATGTCTCGGTCAAATTACACCATTTTACGAATGTGTTTAAACATTCACTTAATGAGTTATCGGATGAGGATGTAGTCCGTGTACATCTTCTGTACATGTTAGAGAAGGGTTTCAATGAGCTGTTTAGCCTATTACAAAAGAGTATTTCACTTTGTTATCCAACCTTGATGAATTCAACAGGTATAATGTCGTCTATTTTATAATTACTGATTAATTAAATTACCTATTGTTATTAATATTTTTTAGAAATTTAATTGTTAACTAATTTTTTATGTGGTAGATATTCACGGTGGACGATAATTTGGGATCAATTATACAAAAAATTATATACTGTATTCAATAAGGTTGACAAGCTTATACATCCAGAAGAACCGAAAGAGAACGAACCTCAAAAATTGACCTACACCCTACAAGGGCTTTTATACGCTTTTAAGGTAAGTATATGATGAAAAATTTATTATTTATTTTTGTTTGCTAGAATTCTAAATATTTTTTATTTATTTGTTTGCAAACATTCATATATGGATTCTTTAGACTTTTCCGGTGAGCAGTTTGTTTAGTACTCGACAATAGAATGTGATGCCCCAGGCTGTTGCATGATCAAAACTAAGACCGTTACAAAAGACTCACTACAAACAGTTTTTACAAATCAACGACGTATGGTTACTTTATTATTTAAATATTTATTTATTTTATAGTTTATGTTTGTTTATAATTTTATAATTTTGTTAGCAAGGTAATAGACTCGTATAGAAGTTGGAGCCGACAGAAGATGAGATGCATGCTGAATGGTGGATTGTTAGCTCAGCGTGGATTGATCGCCCTGATTTTCCCGAAAATGAAGGTCACAGGGAACCTTCTTAACACCATCACCCAAAAACTCCTTTGCCCATGAGCCTTGAGAAAAGAAGGCAAAAATAGATGATCCAACTCACCCGCCACCACCACCACCGTCGGCCGCTGATCAATCAAATGACAAGGACCAAATTATTAGTGACTTGTAGAACGAGGTCGGTCAATTGAAAAATGAGGTCTGTGAATGTTGCGAGCAGTTGCGGTCTCAGGAGGAGCGTTTAGCAGAGCATGAGGCTACTTTAGACATGGTTATAAAACTTATCAATAAGACTCCCGGAGAGATGTTGGTACCTCGAAGGGGTTGGAGGTACATTTTTAAATATTTCATCGTTTATGGTCAGTATGTTTTTGCATCGTTTACAAGTATACATTATTGAACCATACATGGATACTACAATGACAATGAGTTATGGGAGCATTATTATGTCATAAGCATCCTTGAAAACCCGCTGAATGACGGCCCTGAACAACCGCTGAATATTGGTCCTGAGCAGCCGTCTCCGGTTATTCACTCGTCAGATGTAAAAGAGATTCCGTGGGATGAATACAAAACACCTTCACCAACACCTCTTAGGCGTTCTAAGCACCAAAAAGTTATATCCATATGGTATAAGTCGCCATGGATACAAATGAAGAGGAAAGGTGTTACACGACAACAACCAGCACCGTTGGACAATCTTTTAGATCCTACCGTACACACTGTTTATAAAGAACGGGATAGATCGCTGTTGTTTGGTCACAATTATTTGACCGGTTTTGCTACGCTTGAGTTTTGGACATGGTTATACGCAGATAGTCATGGAGGATGGTTGTCATGTGATGTAAGTAATATAATTATTTTCTTATTACATAATACGCTTCTAATAACAATACTTACTTTACTGCAAAAAATAATAACTAACAACACATCATGATATGGATCTCATTGTTGGTAGAGCGTAGAGCGGATGATGCTCGGTGGAAGGTTGTGTCGTCAACTTTCAACACTGATACATTTAATGGGAGTGACATGGCTGACGAATCTGTTTACCCAACATGGGCAGAGTGTGATATGGTATAATTTTGTTTAGATTACATTACCTGAGTATTTATATACTAATTAATTATTTTTAACATTTTTTTGTAGCTTTACATTCCAATCAATATACCACATGCTCATTGGTTTTTGGGTGTTTTGGATTTGAAGACATTTCACATGACTATATACGATAGTCACTGGAAGGGCGGCTACTGTTCGGAAAATGACGATTGGTTTTTAGGTATGAGATCCGCATCCACAAACTACTAGTGGAAGTCAACTACTGGGGTACCGAACCAACTGATTCAATCCCACTCGAGAGCTTCAAGATGCTCCTCGAAAAGGCACTAGACACACCACAACAAATTGGCATCATAGGGGATTGTGGGGTATTTTTATGTTGATTCCTGAAGGCGTTGATCACAGGGAAATCAATTTCTATAGAGGGTAAAACCACCGGTCCACGGGCTATAGGTTATAGAAAACGACTAACGGAAATATTTTGGGGTTCAAGGACAAAGATAATTTGAACATTATATTTGTAATATGACCTACACACATCCTTTATTTAGTTTATGTATTTATTAGTTGTTTATTCATTTTAATTGCATTGTATATTTTATAAAACCAAAAAGTTATACATTTTATGAAAGCAAAACTTATACATTATACTTAGGAACCATGTATTACAAATGTATTCTGGAACGATGTATTACATTTTATAAAATAAAAACTTACACGCAAAAACAAAGAGTCAAATGTATTCCGGAACCATGGTCCGGAATCGTACTCCGGAATTCCGGAGACCTCTCCGGAACAATGTGTTTCGGAAAATGTGGTTATTTTACCGAAATAATTTTTTTTTGTTATTTTTGGTCAAAAAGGTCATTTATAAGGGTTAGATTACTTAATTTTCATAAATCTTAATTATAGGTTCATAATAACGACTATGTCTATAATTAAAAGTCACACTTGAATAACATAAATGTAGCTTAACTTACAGAGTATTCAAATGAAAAACAGGGATTATGCGGGCATAAATCTGATCCGGGAGCTTCTTTTCGCCGGCTATCAGACACCACAGGGCCTCGCTAACAGCTGGGAACTTAGAGAATAAAAGGGCTAGTTATATGAAATAGTTTTCAGAGAGAATCAGGGTGGAGGTTTGGAAAATGAACTGAGAATCGAACGTATTTATAGGGCTAAAAAGCAGTGTGCTCCGCGTAAATGGTCGGGCCAGGTGACGTGGCAGCTTCTGGGTGGTGACACATGTCGAGCATCTAGTGGAGCGTTAGTGCGTGCCACGTATGCTGCCTGTGCGCGCAGCTGCGCGCAGAAATTTCTGATTTCTTAGAAAATTCATGTCTTTTCCGTATGTGCTCTGTTTTTGACGGGTTTTATATATACGCATAGATATCGACGAGATCTACAACTTTCATTTATACTTCGTTGGCTAATGTAGATTAATTTTTAAAGTTATATTTTTAACAGGTTTAGACTGTTAAAGTCTGTTAAAAAGTCATAACTTTATCGTACGACATTCGTTCTCGACTGTCTTTATATCGACAGACTCCTTATCAAGAGATCTTCAATTCTCGTTTAGATCGTTTTAGCTTACAATCAACCGATCTAAAATTCAATTTCTGCGCTAACACTGTTACGCTGAAATATTAGAAAAATCATAATTTCGTCTTATGAAGTCAGATTTGAGTGTTCTCTATATGCACGCTCTCCTTTTATGACTACTACAATTTTTGTTTACATTACTTAGGCTAATAAGCAACCTATCTCCAATTCACTATTTACGGTATATTGTCTGAACGAGAAACTTCTGAAGTCCATAACTTCTGCATACGAAGTCAGATTTGAGTGTGCTTTATGTGTATGGGATTCGTATCGCAACTCCTACATTTTCCAATAAGATTATTCGTCCTACATTTTCCAATAAGATTATTTGTCCTAAATAATTTCCAATAAGATTATTCGTCCAATAAGATTATACGTAGTCTGCAACGCGCACGACTAATGATAATCCTAATTGAGGATTTATATTATGATTATTATCTATTATATCTTAAATATCTAGCTCAAAGTTGCGGGCGTTACAATTATCTCCCCTTAGGATGATTACGTCCTGAAATCATCAGCAACCAACACTGAATACTGATTCCAAGTCACGTCTCAATCCTCAAGCAATGAGTTTCCTTAGGACTTGTTTCAACACAATACTATTCTAGCTGATTCTTTTGTAGTCAACAAAAAATACTATTTTAGGTTCCTTTATGTCAGCTTAACAGCGTGCCGACCTAAATCAATATTCTTTAACTCTATTGATTAGGGTTGTATCTAAGTGCCCCAACTACATCGAGTATTTCTCATAACCATTTTTTCCTTTTCTGAAAATGACAAGGTCCACGAATTTAACTATTACGTGCCCTTTTTTTGGGTTTCGAATTTTCCAGTCCACATCGTTTTCACATTATCACTAACATAAGTATTTTTAAGAAGATATGAGAAGGGAATCAGAACCATATATCTCAAGTTATTCTTGACAACGAGTCTACAAAAATGTACTATATGGACTAATTCCTTATCTACTTGATACCTAAGAATGTATACTCTTATCATTGATTAATTTTGACTCATAACTTATCGTGGTTCCTACACAATCTTGTAATACTTGATGTTAAAATCTAAGTTGAGATCGTTCCGTTTACCTATAGGCGCACTAACGGTTTCAAGTTTCCGCACAACATTTAATGCCGATTCCTTACTTTCTAAGCAAAATGCCCCTTCTATCAAAATAATTATTGAAGCTAATAACTATTTTTTAGCTTCTGGTTCTTATAACGTGTGATCTTCTTGCAAGACACCACGTAGCCCGATCAAGATCATGATAAGCGATTAGATTGTTCTACTAACATACACGTGTACCAGATGGAAGATGAGGGTTGTAATATTAGCAACAACGATGGTTGCTGAAGTCAATATTTTATCTTCCTCCTTTATAATATGATTAACCTTGTTGTACTCTAATTGATTATAATTAAGGTATTTGGATAATGACACACTACTAACATCCTTATGCATATCATAACTTTTGCGACTTGCCAATCGAGTATCAAACTCTTAGACTTCTGTTGGCGGTGCTCAGCTCGCGCCTGTATCATAATTCTTTATTGGACCTTTGGTCCAAATCTTCGAGTCGTAAATTTGATCTTCATCGGAGACTCCTGATCCTTCTCGAATTGAGCTATAGACTCAACCAAAGATGAGGTCTTTACTCCAACTAAGTATCAGACCGAATGGTCACATTTTAATGACCTTCTGTGGTGCATGCGATGCACGTTGAACTAGACTCTTGTCTCTGAAACTCCTACTACCGAAGATACCTTCCTTCATGTTCTAATGTGGCACAACCATATTATAGCAAGTAGCACTTCTAGCTACCGGTTGCTTGGTTTTTAACGAAAGCTACAATCTTTCTGTCGATTCCCTTGTTTTCGTCCTCCATTTTGTCGACTAAGGTCAGTTACTATACTAGAAATGGTTCTTAGAACTAATCGACTTACTTCGCAAATTTATACTATTTGGACTCGTTTCTTTATGACCATCACAGGCTGAATGAAAACTGTCTCCTTAGTCATTACTGAAACAAAGATAATGACGGGAATGAACAAACATGACTCATATACTAGTTTCTCGGTAACCTTGCGACTCATCCTGATCCAAGTGCAAGTCTCATGCTTCCGATAGTATAGGCCTCTAGTACCTTTCACACCTAATCATACTTGTCCTAGGAATTGTCTCACAGTTCTCCAAGTCATCTTACACAAAAAAAATCACATAGCGACTTAGCACATATATTATAATTGAGATTTTCATAACTTCTGAAAGTGATTATAATCATATTCAAAGCTTATTACACTCTATTCTTCTATTAGGATACAAATTACAATATTATATAAGTGGAACAACCATTCTATGTCTTGAACTTCTTAGATAGGTGGCATTCCTTCTATTGATTTCTTAAGCGACATCGACCTCCTCCTTTACACCCCTAAGAGTCGTTTGCAATGTTCGTGTAGCTTTTTCCTTCCTCGGGCAATCCTTCTTAAAATATCCATGTCCTCCATCGGATGTACATTAATTGGAATAGTGACACGTCTTGCCACACCTGTAGCCGATCACATCTTCTATGCATTGTCCAAAATGCTTTGGTCTGCATTTTTCGCACCAATTTGCCTCTTTGCTTCCCTCAGGTTTCTTGTTGTTGGGGCTAGGTTTTGAAAGCCTACTATTTTTTCTGGATTATGAGGATCCTTCATTAATCCTCTTTTCTCCAACTCCACCCTGGTTTATGGCTTTCCCTTTGACTATGTCTTAAAGGGATTTGGCAACTCGGATGGCTGCTTCTAAAGTAGTTGCTAGTTTTACGATTGGACCAAAATCCGTTGGTAGACCATTAACAAATTTCTCTACCTTAGAGAGTTCAGTAGGAGTTAGGTAAGGAACTAGCTCTATCTTTTCCAGAAAGGTTGCAGCGTACTGGTTGACACTCATCTCTTCTTTTTTCAGGTTTTGGAATTCATTACATATTTCCAGAAAGTCTCTCTCCGAGAGGTATTCCTTTTTCAATTGTTCGAGGAAGTCCTCCCATGACATCTTCCTTGTTTCTCTTTTTGGCATAACATTAGCCATCCATTTCCACTATAGAGAGAAAAACTTAAGTTGAGATATTGATTTGCGGAAATGTAAGTTAATCTCAATGGATCTTTTAATAAGTTGAATAATAAAGAAATATGCGGAATAATAACGAAGAATATAACAACAATATTAATCAGTAAGCATAAACAAGTGATAATACTTGGTTGAATCATAACAAGGTTTGCATTCAAACACATGTTAGTAAATGATGAACAACATAAGTAAGAGATAATGAAGATAATGAAGACATGTATTCAATAAGGAGTAATACAACGAAAGTCTGAGAAGTGGTGAATAGATCGATCAACATGATTATCTATTTATAGTAAAACTGAGTACATGATAAATAATAGAATACACCTAAGCCAGGCGGCCATGCTTGCCATACATGGATTGACAAAACTCATCTAACACCTAATGTCAGAAAAGGTGAACATTACTTTTCTAACACTTCGGTGTACAAAAGAAAAAACGTAATCTCCTTTGGGTCAACATCCTTCACTCCGGTATTCTAAGCGTTCAGTATCAAACTTCATAACTCTTTACAACTGATCAAAATAACAAGATCACTACCGCAACCAACAAAACAAGTCTTCAGTCATTCAATACACTTCATAACTGCCAAGGGTCACTTCCATGCATCAACAATTCCCCCTAAGTGAGCTTGCAACTATCCTTTTCATTTATTAAAATTGAGAAACTTAATAATGATCCACTAGAACTTCCTAACTTCAATGATCCATTTGATTCTTCTAGAGATTTCAAACTTCACCTCTTTGGTGGTGAACTTGGACTTTTGGACCATTGATAGAGTACATTCCATTTATTTTGGAGACTAACGATGAAAAGCAGTGGCTGGCAGGAAGAACTTTTCACCATCTCTGGAAAGCTTGAAAACAATGCCAGGTTTAGGGAAGTTTGTTGCTCCGAGGCTTATATCTTGAATCCCTTCGGTAATGTATGGAGGATATTCAAATGAAGGGAAGTTCATTTTCTCTACAAGAGTTGCATGGATCTCAGCATCAATTTTTCCGAAGTCACACACAAGAGATTTGAGAAAATCTGAAGCCCTTAGATATGCATCTTCCATCTGGGGTTATTTTTGAGCTTTAAATTGGAAGACCCTTGCAATCAGAAGAACGTCTTTTGGATTTATAAAGATGAATTTTGCTTGTGTTCAGTGGTACTCTTTGCCGAAGCAAGTGAGAGTGTAATGATAGTGCGTTTCTCCTTTGAAAGACCTTGGTTTGAAAGTTGTAACAGCTTCGGGCATGTCATTTGACGAGATATCCTCCATTGAATTGCCATACTTGTTGTGAAACAAGTTTAATCTTTCAAACTCCATGGGCATTCTTTGATCATCTGGGATGTTCTGGTCGAATGGATTAAATACTGGGAAGTATTTAGTGTTGGGAGAGAGAGAGGAATGTCTAGTATACACTAGTAGGAGGTTGAGAATATGTATGATGAGGAACATAATCCGTGTCCAAGAGTCTTCATATCAGATTTAACCATGAATTGATTAGAGTTTCATCAATTCTCATATCAAATCCTTGAGCCTGACATATGTATTCGACTAACTTGGCTGCCCGCCAATTAGCCTTTTTCTGTCTTGTCTTGGGAGAGTCGCAAGAGTTGTCATCGGACATGGAAGCCTCCGGTTATGTTTCTTTGATGGGAAAATTCTTCTTTGGAGAGGTTGGAGGACTTCGAGTTTTGTTTTTAGGAGGAGACCTTATGGGAGACTGTGGTGGAGTTTTATCTTTTGAAGACGGAGTATGAGTTAGAATTTTTTTCGAAGGAGGAGGGGACTTCGGTATGTCTGATGCCGAAGAAGAGCTTGTACCTTCATTAAATTGAATCGCTTGATACGTTCCCTATTTTGAGGAAGAAGGCTTTCCTTTCTCCTCAGACAAAGCTTGCAAATCTTTCAGCATGGTGAAGGTTTTGTTAAAATGAATCAAGATTTGTCCACTGAGATCATTGGTGGTTAGAATTGCAGGATGCTTGAGATAATCATAGATGTCCTTTGAAATGGTGAGGATTTCATCTATACTTTTTCTAGCTGAGACTGATCGACCAAGACCTCAGATTGTATCTTGAAGTTCTGAATACCAAGCGTCATAGGCCTTGAGTGTTTCATCAGTCAAAAATTTCGTCTTTGCTTCCTGTTTATTTGTCATCTTGACCAGTTGATCCTTCAGCTCTTTGATATCAGTGAGAAGGTCTTCGGATTTCTTTATGAATTCTTTGTGTTCCGATTGCCTTTGTTTATCAAGTTGACAAATCCCCATTTCAATTAGTAACAAGATTCTGTTAGCAGTCCGTTTTTCCCTTGTTACCATGGTCGTGATTATGTGTTCGAGAGAGTTGGGGGAGTTGAGGTCTGCGAGGGCTGTTGAGAAGAAACTGCAGTGAGAATCTGATCAATTTTGAGTTTTAGATCAAGGAATTCTTTCCTTGACACAACAACTTTCTTTTTCTTCTTCCGCTTTGGTGTAGAGATGGAGTGTTGAGATCCACTTGATTCTTCATGCTAAAAAAACATGTCGAAAAGTCTTCAAACTGGACCTGTTTTTGTATTTCCTCTTCTTCATTAAAAACAACATTAAATCCCGGTTCCTGACTGATTTGAACTTCGGTTCTACCGTTACTGGAGTCACAAATATCAATTGGTGAAGGAATGGGCTTTGATCCTCCGGCTAGATTCCCTTCAGCTTCTCAATTTCTTTGCATTGTTTCTTCGAATTCATCCACCCATAGTCTTGAGATCATAGATTGTCTTCAGATTGATGTTCCAGTCTGCCCAGTATGCTGCAACGTATTTGATCTCCTCTTCTATCCTTGGCTGCTGCAATCTTTGTCTTTGCTTTCTTTCCCTAAAATCCTTTTTGAATGCTTCAAATGTTTTCTTTTGAGATTTCCAGGAGGGCTGGTTGTTGGTACATCGATCATCTGCAATCAAGTTAGTTTCATTCACCACCGGGGTGTCCCTTGGGTTCGTGGATCCTTGCACATTGGTGCTCACCATGCCTATGCTAATTGGTCGTAATATCGACAATTAAGGCTTTACAGGGCTTCCTCGATCTCCTTGGTCTATAACCAAGTTTGGCCTCAGCCCTGTTCTGGCTAGGGCCTTTGAAAAAGGACCTTACGGTGCATTATGTATTTGCAGTGTATGTGTTAAGGAAAGAAAGATGGAGTGCAGCTCCTCGGGTGTAAAAACATGCAAGTGCTTTCTCTTGGAGACCTTAGGTGTTATATTAACGTCATAATTCACTTGAAATCCTGATGGGGTGTTGTATCCATGAATTTGATCTGAAACCGTTATACTTACTGTAGCGGAGTGAATGGATGGGGTTGGAGCAGGTGATTCAGCATGGAATCAAATAATTACTAGAGACTTTTGAGAGTCTCCGGTATTAGAGGTGGGTCGCTATAAGAGGTGGGTCGCTTTTGGTTAAGATGAGTAGGGAGTTTCAACTTCTTCTTCCTAAACACGTCTTCAGACACAACTATATCTTCAACCGCTTCTTCATTCATATTCACAGGCTCTTCAGTTTGGATTGGGTCTTCAGTCACCATGGGATCTTCGGTGACACTCTTCCTTTTCTTTGAGACTCCAGATCCTTTGGTTACAGTTTTCATCGGGGTCTTTCTCTTGGAAACTGACTTGACTTTCTTAGATTTTGGCACAAGGACCAGGCTAGTGGTCAGCAGTAGGGGGTTAGGCAGGGTAGAGCGATACAATGTTGTATCACTCGTAGCCTTAATGTGATCAGTGACCGAAGAGTCAAATAGTCCAATTGTACTCAAGATGTGCATCGGTAGTTGTCTAATGGGACCAAAAATATATTGGTCTTTAGGAAGAGTATACCTTTTTAGATCTTAGCATGATAAAGAGTAGAGTTTATCACTAAGACTAACTTCAACCTCTTTGTGAAGATCCACCAAACAGAGAGAACATAATATAGAATATGTGAGGTCCGTGAGTCCTTCTTTGGATGATCCTTTCCGAACATACGAAGTAAAATCATCCCAAAGGATGGTTCCATAATCAACAAATTTGCCGGTGAAGATGCTCCAGACGATGTCCATCAACTGTTTCCCCATGTTGTCCGTTTCTCTTGTTCTTCCAGATAAACACCTAATGACGTAGTGACAAACATACTGACATACAACTTGAAGCTTTCCCTTTTTGAATTCAGCAATTCCTTTGAGTTTAGCATGATAACCCATCTTATAGAGGGCTATGAAGATGTCAGACTTGTTAGGGTTCTTAAATGTTGTTGAAGGAGGAATTCTGAGGTTAATGGCTTCAAGTAATTTGGGTTTGGTGAGAATCGCCATTGATTCATTAGCAAGATTGAGATGGACTTCATCGAGTTTGTCAATTGGTCGGAATGCAGAGAAGGAACATTTGAAGAGCACTGATTGGGGAACAACCTCAGTAAAAGCATCGAAAGGTCCAAACAATGGGTGTTTGGGAAAGAAATGGATCATCAGTTTGATTGCAACATCATAGAGATCATGATCATTGAAGATTGGTTGATAGTTTCTTGCTGCGGTTATGGGGCTTCTGTTTTTTACTGTTGAGGTTGAGCCAGTTGGCTTAGCTTGCTTCTTAGAGACTCTGGATTTCACCATGATTGATTCAAAAAAGATTTTGAAGAACGTGCAGAAAACATTTTAGCAAGATGAGGAAGAAGATGATCGCCAATTAGGGTTCAAAAAACGTAAAGCTTTCTTGGAAGGAAATAGGGGGTTTTTATACCTCCATATTTGAAAATGGAATCCAAACGAGAAATGTTTTTTAACAGCTGTAAAAACCTAAGGGTTTCTACCGTTTGGATTAATTTAAGTAAAAGTATTTCCGGAAATGACCAACATTAAATGTAGTTAAGGGGCTCATTAAATGAATGGTATGATGAAATGGGTAAACGTGGGATGATGGTTGAATTAATTGTCAGAAATCATGGGTTAGAGGGATTACTTTCATCCGAAGGTTGAGTTTGGACTAGTCACTTCACAAAATGTTTGGTAAAGTACTTTTATTGAAAAGACAATTCTTCATCTTATTTTTAAAAGGAAAAAGGTACGGTTTTTGAAAAGATACCTTTTAAGGTTTAAACAAATTTAATGAAGAAGGAATAAAAACATTCCAAAGGAAAAATTTATCCTATTCATTAAATAGAACATCCCTAAAAAAACTTTATGTATTGCCAAACAAAAAACTGGACTTCATGTTCGTGAAGGAAGAACTGCGGTATGTCTGGTGATAGAGACTGCGAAAATATAAGCACTACATATCAACTTGATCGCAAGGTTAGAAATAAAAATAATAACATGACATGAAGAGTACATAAATCATAAGTAGTCTTCGGTAACCAACGAGTACCGAGGAGGCATTTACGAAATTTGTGCTCAATAGTTAAACTTGAAAACGATAGATTTTTACAACATAGACAAATATATGTGCTTCAAAGATATTGAGAAAACAAGATGAATGAATCATATCTATTTTTTAGATGCGGAGACTTGGGATTTTCATCATTTATCCTTTCAGGAAATATCGAGGATCATGATTTATCATTCCTAACATTTCTAAAAATCCATTAAATTTGGTGGAGTCAAGTGCTTTTGTGAAAACATCTTCTATTTCTTCATGGGATGGAACAAAGATGAGTTTAATGTTACCTTTCAGGATATGATCTTTGAGGAAGTGATACCGTAGTTCAATGTGCTTCGTCTTCGAGTGATGAATTGGATTGTGAGAAATAACAATTACACTCTTTGAGTCATAGTAAATACGTATGTGTAGCATTCTAGAGCCATAATCCATCAATTGTGTTTTCATCCAGAGGAATTGAGAGCAACAACTAGATGTGGCAATGTATTATGCCTCTGCGGTGGAGAGTGAGACATAATTTTGCTTTCTTGAATACCAACTCACCAGTCTCCCACTGAGGAATTGGCATCCTCCAGAAGTACCTTTTCAGTTTAATCGGCATCCTGCATGGTCTGAGTCTGTAATGGCCTACAGACTGAAGTCAGTTCCTATTGGGTACCAAAGGCCTAGAGCTTTACTCCCTTTGAGATATCTGAAGCTCTGTTTGATTGCATTCAGATGGGATACCTTGGAATCAACTTGGTATCTTGCATATAAACCGGTTGCGAAGACAATATCAGGTCAGATTGCGGTAAGGTAGATTAAGGAGTCAATCATTCCTCGATATATCTTTTGATCAACTGACTCTCTGGTGAGATCAGCTGAAATTTTATAGCCAAAGGCCAACAGATTTTTTGCCGAAGAACAATTGTCCATGGAATATTTATTCAAAAGTACTGTTGTGTACTTTTCTAGATGAATGAAAATTCCTTGAGGGAATTTCTTGATTTGAAGACCAAGAAATAAATTAATCTCTCTATTCACGCTCATCTGAAAATTTGTTTGTCATGAGCTATGCGAAGTCGTCTACCATTCCTTGTGTAACATCCCAAAAATCAAGGTAAAAATTATTTATTTGTCAATCAAAAAAACCATTCCAAAGACCATAATTGGTTACAAAACATTGTCCCAAAATTAATAATCATAATTCAAAGTATCCCAAATTCATCTGAAGTACCTGAAACAATAAACTGAAACTGTAAGCCAAAGCTTAGTGAGTTTCCCCAAGGTACCACACACCACCATATCACAAATAACAACATGCATACTTGAGCCTTGAACCAGACTAGAACGCCGCACCGGGCCGACAACCTATCTGGACCGATCTCCGGGCCATTGGCCTTACTAGACCACCTCGTAGGCCTTCAGTTTATCCATACCGCCCTGGGTATCTTGGCCTTCAGCACAAAGTAGGACTGCCTCAACCCAACCGACCATATCACATCAACATATACCATAACAATCAATAGCCAACAAGTACATGTAGTCAAACAGATCTATAGATCACTACTGCATAGCAACATCCTATATACTAGGATACAAATCTAACAGATCACTACAGTATAGAAACATCCTATACACTAGGATACATATCTAACATATCACTATATCATAACAACATCCTATATACTAGGATACAAAATCCAGTGGGCCGACCTTGGTGCCTTCGATCCATGAGTACAATAAAGAAAACTCACCTGAAACGAAGAACTTTGAACACTGCAGTGTATTTCCCTACTACACTGATTGCTCCCACGAGCCCTCTATCACCAAATCATGGAAGAATCTTAATCAACAACCCAAAACCTGCGTTGACATAAAGTCGAACGAGTAAAAAAGTCAATGGACAACGGTCAACGAAAGTTAATAGTCAAACCGCCCCTCATGACGTGACCAAATATGACTTATGTCATGAGCCACTAAGAGATAAAAAAGTCGAGGCTCATGATCCTCACGACGTGACAGGCAAAGCCTCACGTCGTGAGATCAGTCTGAATGACATTTTGATCCATAAACTTCTTAATCCATTAAGCCACTAATCCATCTTTTCCAGAAGCCCTCCTAACACCCCAAGGATCATACAAATCGATGATTTAAGGTCTTGCATGTCCAATACAAGACTTTAGCTCAAACTAGGGCATTCATGAAGAAAAAGGGGATCAATTCTCAAGTATTAACTCAAACATCATCCAAACTTCAGATTCATTACATATAATCACCAAGGGACTTTAAGGACCCATAAAGTTGCTAACTTTATGGAGTCCCAACACTCTAATTCTTATATCCATGGATAAACATACATAAAACCTCAGATCTAGCAACAAGGAAACAAAAAGCTTGAATCTTGGTAACTCATAATGGTCCAGAGATGTTGCTAGAGGTTGCAAATGGAACTTCCAAGTTGAATCTATGCTCCAATGGTGTTCTCTTCTTCTTCAAGCCATCGAAACTCCACAAAAAGCTCAAGAATCACAAGGAGGGGCTAGGGTTAGGGTTTTTCTGTGCTTACGGAAAGAGAGGCTGTTGAGGAAACCTAAAATGAAGTTTATGGGGATTAAATATGAAAGAAACCCTAAAAGATCATGGGATTGGGCTGCATCGCATCTCACGTCATGAGATCCTATTACTCACGCCGTTAGCTCAGTCTAAATCAACTTTCTCATTTAATCTCTTGTCATGTCGTGACCTCTCTGTGGTCATGTCGTGACACCTAGTTTTACCTAAAAACAAAGCCTTTGACCCCTCGAATCCCTAAACTAATCCGTTCTAGAAATTGGTTGTTACAATTCTCCCCCACATAAATTAGATTTCATCCTCGTAATCGCTCCCTACTACACCCAGGCCATTTGGAAAATCCTTCTAGAATCCCGATCCGAACTAAGAATTCAACTCGTACATGCGACTGCCTTCCCATACTACAATCAAAACCTAATCTTAGTGAAACTCACATACCCTGACAAATAATGAATCCTTAACAAACTAACTTTAACCAATGAAAAATAATCATCACTCCTCTGCCCGAAATTCCGTAAATCCATTGCCTTGTCTGACTCCCAAGAAGGCCAAAAACATCTTGGAACACAGTCGACATGTCTTTGCTTCGCAACCCAAACCATACCGAACCCTTCCGACCCCGAAGTATCTTGCTGATACCACTAGAAACAAAGCCTCTTACTATTCACTACTGTTGAACCCTCCTCTTAAAAACAAAGGCGACTCCCAACACGAGTCTTCCCAAGACATCTTACTAGCTTCTCCGTTGGGCATGGTATCAACCAACAATTTCCACTAGCTTAAAACCCCAGTCTTCAATTGTTTGACCGCGAGAACGGTCTTTTGCTTGTTGCTATAGTCGCAACTCTCAAACACTGTCACACCCCCGAACCAGACGACGGAAACGTCCGAGGGCTCGTGTGACTTAAATTGAAATATCATCACAATGAATATACATGAAACATAACATAAACATCACTATGCATTAATACATTACAACCGTCATTGTTCACATCGAGTACATTGTTTACATTACATAATCCAAAACATAAATTGTTTATTAATCGACATCACACAAAAGACATTTCAGAAACACAAGTGATAATTCTTCATTCTAACGGTTACCTGAGAACACAAGTTATTTTGAAAAGGGTCAACATAAATAATGTTGGTGAGTTCATAAGCAGGTTTGATGTAAAAACGTTTTGTATTGTTTGTAAAACCCAGAAAATCCGATATTTTCTGAAACGAAAACTGTTTGCGAAAAAAGGTGTGATGATCCATAAATATACGTGTATATGATTTCAAACATGTAAAAGTGAAATGCCTTTCATAACAGTTTCTTGTATTATAGTTGTTGTTAGTAAAAGTGAATAATGTTGTTTCCCCGGAAAACCCGATGTTTTTCGACATAAATAGTATTATAGTTTTGTATTATTGTATAATCTCTTTGCATCGTCACAGCGTATGAATATGATTTCCCATGACTACTTAGATGATAATGGATCTCTATGTGAGCCGTTATAACCATGCATAATAATGACTAATTCGTCTGTCTTGGCATTTTATCGAATGCCGGTCTTGAATTAAGATTTTGTCACCCTAGACTGGCCGAGTCTAACTGTAGCGAACAGCTTAGGTGTGGGGGAGTCACCCCAGTATAGATCTATACACAAACTCTCGCTCTCCCTCCAGGAGACTTTGATTATAACTACAGACTACGACCGACACTTATTGGTGTCACCCGTTATTTCTCACTAAATCCACATGATATTGAATAACATTGTTTTACAACGCGATTTATGTTTACTTGAATAAAAGGTAAGCCTAACAGACGAAGAAAAGAGGACAACGGAGGCCCACTAACCTTGTATGTTATTACAGGCTGTCGAGTATGCTACGGACACGTTATAGCCCATTAAGCATATTATGAATGTTTAGGGTCTTATTAGCAATGAAAATGGACCATTAAGGCCCAATAGCTTGTTGAAGCTGATAAAGGCCCATTGGGTATGTAATTGGGTCACCGAAAGCCCAATAAACATGTGTGATTATATTGGGCCCAATAATCATGATATTTGGGCCCAACCATTGAATCAGTTATAATTTATTGATCTTAAGTTCGAAATGTAGGTATTTGTTGTAAGCTAAATGTATATTCGAAGTGTTAAAATACTTTGACGTTCAATTTATAACGAAGCTTTGGTTACACGTATATATATATTTTTAAAACCATGCGTTATAAACTTAATATTTTTAACCCAATAATTTAATATTTGTCTAATTGGCCCAACAACATTTAGTTTGACATTTCAGCCCCTTTATCTATAAAAATGGCACTTTTAGTCCCCTTTTATGAAAATTGACATTTTTGGTCCTTAAGCCGTTTTTCTTGACATTTTAGACCCAAACTTTATTTAAATAATAATTTCAGCCCAAAACTATTGTATTTGCCATTTCCAGCCCTTAGTTGTAAAAACTTTACACTTTTGGCTCAAATTCCGTAAGTTTTACAATTTTGACCCCAAAATCAAAAAATTTGCATTTTTAGTCCAATTTTTGCATCAAAGTCATTTTCAGCCCCTAAAAATAGTTTATTCACGTTTTAGACTCATAGTTTGTTAAGTTTTCCACTTCAGTCCCTCAACACTTCATTTTTTCGCAACCTTGGGCCCAAAAACTCGTGAGGCCCAATTTAAAGCCCAATAAGCTAAAATTTATGTTTTTCACCCCTAGAAAAGTTTTATTTTCATAAAAGTCAGATTTTTATGTGAATAATACCATTTTATCCTTATAGAACCGAAAATATTATGTTTTACCCAAATCTTTGTTATTTTTGCAAAAATGACACTTATAAGGATTTTGACTTTGTTTTCACTTCTTGAGCCTAAAGACCCTTAGATCTTTGAAGTATGTTGTTTATTATGTTATTTGTTTATGTATCCTTCACACTTTAGCCTTAGATTTCAAGATTTAGCAAATAATATCATATTTTCACAACATAAACCAAAGAAATCACATATAACAAGAATACACATATATATCAACACATAGCACTTGTATTCTCCCCCAAAAACATGTAAAAATCGAAAACAAGGGGTATGAAATCACCTTGGGGTTTGTTGGTTCGGTTTTGAGGAGGATGTGAAGAGATTTTTGGTCGTAGCTACAACTTGGAGGTACTTTCGAACTTAGAGAAGTTCTAGGAAGTTAGATCATGAAACAAAGCTATGTAAGAAGGAGTTTTACTAATAAGTTGGAAGTAGATGTTTGTGTTTGATAGCAAACTTACCAAAGGTTGAAGAAAACTTGATGAAGATCCTTAAAAACCCAAGCAACTTCGAGATTTTGAGGGAAGAAGGAAGAGGTTCTTGAGAGAATTTGAAGTGTAAGTTTGAAGATGTGTGTGTGTGTGTGTTTGCTTCTTGTCCTCGGCCGAAGGAAAAAAAGAGAGGGAGAAGAGAGGGTGTGAGGTGACATTGCATGGATGTCCACCATGCAATAAAGAGGTGGCATGCTCACAAATTTCCTCCTAATCCATTTTATTTTAATTCCTCTTCTAATCTTTTCTTTCTTTTTTTTTTTAATGTTGGGCCGAGTTGGGCTTGGTAAAAGAAACATGGATTAATTTGGCCCACTTCTAGCCTATGTTCGAAATTATGAGGTTCCTAAAAAAACGTTTTCGGCCCATTCGGCTCCTTTGGATGGTTCACGGCCCATTTAGCATAATAGAATAGGTTTGTGGCCCATTAGGGCTAATTAGATCAGTCATGGCCCAATAAGGCTTATTGGATTAGTTTATTCAATTTTAGGCCCAATATGGCCCAAAATGTTAAATCTCATGAAGGTGGTTTGAATTAGAGCCCAATTAAGAGGTCTAAGCCCAAACTAGTCAAATTGGAGACTTATTGGTCCATTAGGCCCAATAAGAAAATCCTAGTCCAAATTGGACTTAAACCGGGATTTTTAGGGTTTCTAATCTTTTGTTGACTATTTGAAGTGTTTGTATAGGGTGTTTGATGGAACTTTGGTGTTATTGAATGAACATCATGCACGTTTTCCAGTTTTAGTTACAAATGTTATCCTTGTTAATGTTTACAAAAGCATTAGAATTTCCTGGTTATGACAAACACCATCTCCATCTCGAAGATCTAATCCATGACTTCCGCCGGTATTGGGCTTCCAGAAAGACGTGGTGGCTTAGATGCCATACAATTCTTGTACTTTCATCCACGACCATCGTTCCTCCATCAGGTTGGTTTCTTCTAACCACATGTGGCTCATCTTGACTAACAATTTAACTATAGTTTCCCTCCTTAGACTATTCTTCATTCAGATCAGGTTTCACAACACGTGAAGTGGGTTCATTCCTATTCTCCCGTAGGAGTCGTCTACTCTCCTCCATTTGTCGATCTAACATAGCTTGCATCAACGTTTGAACTCTTGCCATCGTAATGGGTTCATCTACTGGCACAAGTTCTATCACACCCCCAAACCGGAACGACAGAAATGTTCGGGGGTGGATGACGTCATGTACAGTATCAGAACAATTGAATAATAGTAATCAAAGAAACAACAACCATTGTATTCATAATCTTAGTACTTTGAGACCAAAAAGTATAAGTTTCTTATGTTTATAACCAGTAATTCGAGTTTCTGATTCATGTATTTGGTATTACTCGTACTGTTAGCTCCTATGATTATTTAGTGTATACAAATTATATATAATTAAGATCGAATAGACAGTCGATTGGGTGATTCTGCCCTAAGCCCACAACCAAACAAGGAACAGGAAGAAAGGCGGAAATCACACATTCCACTGCCTATCGGATATATATATATATATATATATATATATATATATATATATATATATATATATATATATTCAGTATTTATTTACAAACTAGTATAACATAAATGACCCTTAATCGTTAATTCTATGATTCTTTTGCATATACATCAGAGTTTTATATATATATATATATATATATATATATATATATATATATATATATATATAAAACTCTGATGTATACGCAAAAGAATCATAGAATTAACGATTAAGGGTCATTTATGTTATACTAGTTTGTAAATAAATACTGAATCTTTTGTAAAATATACTCAGTTCAAATCACTCTATTGTAGAGCATTGTTTTCGATAATTAATCGTATTTGTTCCGGAAGTTAAGTTGTAAACCATTTGTCTGTAAAATAATGATGTTTATGTTGGGTTTTGAGCATTCTAACACTCCTAAGTGTACATGCAACCCTAAATAGCTTGGATCTATGTTTTCTCTATTATACATGCAAATATGAATATTCCAAGGTATTACCCTAACTAGCATACAATCGTTTGATACTTGAATAATAAACTAGATAGAAATACATACCTTGTTGATGTAGCTTAACTCCATGAAGCTTGAGAGCCTAGTGCCCCAAGTGTGACACCTCAAATGGTTTACACAACATCATCAACACTTGGAATAACCATGAAAAGAAGACACTTCATGCTCAAATTGGCTAGCCCTCATATAAGTATCACTAGTGCCAATTTCTTGAGCTAAAGGGGTCTTTATATAGTGTGGCTATTAGGGTTACACCATGTAACTCATGACTTTACCCATTCCTTATGCTCCATGGATTTTAACCTCCATGGATTATCCATGGGTCACCACATGGGTTAAACCCAACATAAGGAATCTTGGATCATAAGCCCACATATATAAGAATTAACGATTTTCACAATCAATCCCCATATATTTAATTAGTCTCTTTTGATCATTAAATTAAGTCCAAATTAATTCTTGATCAATACTAATTAAATAACATGATTTCATATTAATATATTAGAACTTATAATATATTAATATGTCACAAATGTCCTCTTCTCACAAACAGTCTATCCAAATGTTCCGATGCCATGCAACCCAAATGGACCATGCCGAGTCGGGTCAAGTACATACCAATTATAGTTATGGACTTAGACACTAATCCAACAGTTTATCCTAGAAAATCCTGTATTTTTCCATAAAACTGATATGTAGTCTTAAACGTTCCAAGACTGAAAAGTACAAGTATAATTGTCATACTTATTTTGTAGATACCTAGTTTTATTTATAAGAAAAATTGCTGAAGTTATGTTTGCTCTGAAATCTGAATGTAAAGTTAATATTCAAATAAAATTATTTGAATATATATTATTCGTAAATAAGTCGTTGTTTTCTCCTTGTGAGTTCTTTTAACCATACTAACCCAGTCGGCCTGATCGCGACATTTTTCAAGCGTCGGAACGTTAACGACATTTGTCATCCCAGGCCTGCCGACCTGACTGTATCTAACAGTCGGGATGTGGGATTGTCAGTCCCAAATAGATCTATACACAAATATCTCGCTCTCCCTACAAGAGACTCTGGTTATAAGTCAGTACTTTTACCAGTACTCAGATGAGTACACGAAAACATCTCACAAATTGCTTCAACGTTTTTACGAGTAATAACTGAAAACCCTTTGTGTTTATCTGTTAACTGAAAACCCATTGTGTTTATCTGTTATCTGAAAACCCTTTTTGTTTATATGTTAATATGTACTTTGTGAAATAGATCATTTGTTCCATAAACTATACCTATTATAGTTTATATGTTTGTTTCCATGTTGTAACATGAACTTTGTAAAATAGTATCTTTATTCCATTAAATCATATTTATTTAAAGTTTATAAGTTGGTTTCCGTATTAGTATGAAAAATCGTCGCGTCTTAACATATTTTGTAAATCATTTGTAAATTCAATAGTAACGATATTTTGCATATTTAGTAAATTTCACGTTTAAATGTATATTACGGTAAGAAATATAATAAGTAATTTATACTTTTAAACACAAGAATTCTTGTGTTTTACTTGTATCCCCCCCTAAAACAATTAAAAATTGTGAAAACGTAGGAGTATGAACTCACCTTGTATACATGTTTTTGGTTGGATACAACTTTGTCACGATGAATCCTCGGGCTAGAACACGTATAATTTATGGTATCCTAACAATATTTACACACAATATCGTATTTAAATCATATAAGAATAATTTAAATACTAAGTTAAAGTGTTAGACAACATTTAATCATTGTAAGAAAACTTACAATAATTTCATAGAATAGTTGAAAGTGTTCTTGGTGTTCTTGGTGTGTTCTTAAGCAGGTTTTGAGTGTTTTTGGTTAAGGATTTGAAAATGGTAGGGTGATTCACGCAAATCGTTAGGAATATATAAAGAATTCGGCAAGATCTTCAAGAGCTTCAGATGATACTTGAAGGAAAAAGATGATGAACTCGATGATAGTTGAGAGAAAATGGGAAGGTTTTCGGCCAAAAAGAAGAGAAATGATTGTTGTTTTCGGACAAATATATATATATATATATATATATATATATATATATATATATATATATATATATACATATGGGTTTTCGGCCAAGAACACTGCCCGAGAAGATGTGATTAGACCGAGCCTGTTTGCGGTCCGATGACATTTGCAGTCAGAAGGCGTTCAAGACGTTTGCGGCCGGAGAGTTGTTTCTGGTCCGAAGCTTCTTGGCCGAAAACCGTTCTCGGTGCGAGGCAAGTGGCTAGTCCGAGGGTTTTCGACTGCAAAGGGTTTTCGGTCCGAGGTTTGTCCCATGCGAATATTCTCGGTTTGTGATGTATTCATTTCTTAACTAAATTACATTATTTAATTATAAATTAACATATTTAAATCAAATGGTTTGTAATATTTTGACCTTGATTAACCTTCATTAACTTTGTTGACTTTTGTTGACTTTCGTAGGCTGGAAATAACGGGTTGTTACATTATTCCCCCGTTAGAGGGAATTTCGTCCCGAAATTCGAATTCTGAGTGGTTATTCTTCGAACTAGGGAAAGAGGTAGGTATTTATGTTCCTATTCATCTTCTTGTATCTAATTGAAATCAGATTCACACTTGATGTTCCATCTGACCTTTATTATTAACATGTGACTTTGTTTCGTTTAACCTGACTGTTTGTTTAGGGATTGTAAATTGTACTTAAAACATGAGAGAGTGTGGGTTTGGTTTACTTATCTATGTTCAATCGAATGGTAGCATATCCACTCGTAGTGTTGGGCAGCTTTGTCCTGAAGTTCATGGTAGGTCTCATACTTGGATCATCTATCATCACTTCGTGTATACAAGTCGTACATAATTAAGATTGAAAAGACGTTCGGATGGGTGGCTCTGCCCCAAGTCCACAACCAGACAAGGAACCGGAAGTAGGGCGGAATCACACATCCTAAATCTGTTGAATCTTAATTATATACCACCCTTGCGTATACACTTAGCAATGATAGGTTAGCCACATGAGTCCTTAGTCTCTATTCTCAAACTTGACTTGTTGTACGAGTGATATTCCTGGGTGATCTACTGAGGATACTTCGGAAGGTTACAGACTTCCAGAACATCCTTGGTGTTTTCCGCTTCAAGTTTCTTGTGTACGGAGTAAGCTAGGAAGGCGTGGTACCTCTCGCATAGGTACTTCTATGTTTTGAAGCGAGAGACGATACAAAGGTTTGTGTCAGGTTTGTCGTAATAGGTTGAAAAGTTTTCGTTAAACGGTCGGTTAAGGCGAAGGGTCTTTTCGTAACACATGGAATTGATATGGTGAGGACCAAGTCAATCCATTTCTAAGGACGACATCGAAACTTCTTATCATAACGGTTGTTAAGTCGATTAGGAAGAAGTGTTTGTTAGAGAGGTAGTACATTCTATGTTTATGTCTTTAGTGTTCTTTGTTTTATCCTTGTTATTACTACTGTGAACATTTGTACCGCATTTAGCGAATATAGGCAGTAAGAGTACTTCGATAATTACTGATGAAATCTTGTAATATGATCCCTACAAAGTCCCTCTATAATCGCTTAGTGTATACAAATCGTATATAGTTAAGATTGAGAAGACATTCGGTTGAGTAACTCTGCCCTAAATCCACAATCAAACAAGAAACAGGAAATGAGGCGGAATCACTCACTCTATGCCTGCAAAACCTTAACTATATATGACTCTAATGTTTGACTAAGCCATCATAGCTCACCTGTAAGGATCCTTAAGTTTTTATATGAATGATGTGTTATATTTGAATGAAAAGGCAATTTATGATTTTGATTTTAATTGTTAAAAACTTTTGTGAAAGTTCGATGCTTAATTATTTTTATTTGGAAAACGTACCAAAAATTCCAGTAGGCTCCTCGTTGCTCCATTATGTCCTGTCGTTAAACTCCTCCCTCTCCTCCGCCATTTCTCTTTGTTGGAAAATTTCTCTTGAAATGTCCCATTTCACCACCTGCATGACATACTTGACTTGTACCAGCATCGGTGGTTGAAGTGAAGTGTTGGGCCGGAATCCTACAGAAACGAGTAGTATGCCCATTCTTGTTGCAGTTCTTGCAATGCAACTATCGACAGACTCCCTTGTGATGGTAGTTACATTTGTTACACTTCGGTAGTGTTCCAACATAACGACTGGATGGTATCGGAGCGACATATGTTGTGGCTACAGGGGCAAAAGATGTTGTGGCAGCAGGGGCTACCACAGGTTGCTGTCTCTTGGCAAGTCTTTGAGATACTCTGTGCTCCTTTTTGTTCCAGAATTTTCATGTCTTGATCTTAGGTTTGTGGTTTGGGGTATCATTGTAGGCAGGCACTCGTTGTTTTCCTTGGTTGTTACTACGGTTTGAATTATCAACACCGTTTCCATTTTCGTTTGGGTTGTTAGCGTTGAACTGCGCCATGACAGCTGTCACATCAGTTGTTACGGCGGCTTGGAATGTAGCGGAGTCTATATGTAGAATCGGGGTTTCGTCGGTTGGCCGGTTATTTCCATGTGAAGACATGATTCTGTTGCATGATGTGAAACGAGTTCATAAGTAACTATGGTCGTTGCTAGTTGTACTTTATCTATTTAGATATACATATAAATTTCTTGTTTTGTTGTACGGTTCTCAATGTTTCAACCTACATCCCTATGATGTATTCATGGTAGAGAGTAGAAATAGGTTTTGTACGAATGTTAAGTTTAACAAAATAGGGTATAGATATTGAAATATTAAGTTGATCGAGTTTCATAAGTTTTGGAAGGGAGTATCTCTCTTGATTTTACTGTTACTAGTTGTGATGAAAGGTACGGTAAACTTAACACATAGTGCGAGTAGTGTAATCACTAACTCACTAAGTTATATTAGTTTATAAATTAATAATGTGACATATACGAAGTTCTTTAGTTTGTTCCTGATAGGGTTGTTGGATTAGGTGTCTAAGTTCATAACTATTTCTGGAATGTACTTGACCCGGTTGGCTTGGTCCATTTGGGTTGCATGGCATTGCAACACTTGGATAGACAAAATGAGAGAAAGGACACTTAAGGTTTATTAATATATTATAAGTTCTAATATATTAATAATATTATTTAATTAGTATTGATCAAGAATTAATTTAGAATTAATTTGGTGATCAAAAGGAGACTAATTAAATATATGGGGTTGATTGTGTAAATCATCCATTCTTTTATAGTGGGCTAATGATCCATGGTTTATATGAATTGGGCTAAAACCTATAGAGTGCTCCATGGATAGTCCATGGAGGTTATAAACCCATGGATCATGGAATATGAAAAGCCTTGTCAATTAGGGTTTACATGGTATAACCCTACTTGTGACACAACTATAAAAGGACCCCACGGGCTACCAAAATCGGCACTATGTGTAGAACAAGAGGGCTAAACGATTTTGAGTGAGTGTGGACTTCTCTCAAAGTTATTCCAAGAGTTGTGGTGTTGTGTGAAACATTTGAGGCATCACACTTGAGGTGCTAGGCTCACAAGGTTCTTAAGGAATCCAAGCAACAAGAAAGGTATGTTCTCCTACTAGCTTTTATGTTTCAAAGTTCCCCATGCCATGCTAGTTAGGTTAAGAACCTTGGAAAATCAAATTTGCATGTATCTTAGTAAAACATAGATCCAAGGTTTCTAGGGTTGCATGTACACCTTAGGAGTGTTAGAATGCTCAAAACCCTTCAGTGGTATCAGAGCCTAGGATTGTTTCCTTGATACTTAATGCAAATTGTTGAAAAAACTCAAGATTTATGCATTCTGCTGAGTGAACTCGCCGAGTCCATGGGGGGACTCGACGAGTCCATGTGTTATTTCATCCTACTCGTCGAGTAGGTTCTTGCACTCGACGAGTAGGAGGCCCTGAATGTAGATTTTCGAGTTTTGCTGCTGGAAATGGACTAGAAACATTACCCTAAACTGTTTTGGTCTTATAAAACTTGTTTTAGATGGTGTAATGGTTATGCTAATCCATTTACAATGGCTATTATCAAAATTTCAAGTTTTATATGTGTTTATATGATTCTTGAAATGGTTGATATGAATGTTCATAAACTTATGAGTTTTAGTAGATCATAGAAATTATTTGCAAATTGTTTGTTAGTTAATTTTTGATCATTATGTGTTTTAATGGAATCCATAAATTGTCCTCAAGTTATGGATTACCAAAAGTCATTCCTTTTAAAGTCCATTAATGAACACATAAGTTACATAAAATGAAGAGTCTTCCTTTTATGAACCATTAACTCATAAGTTATGAAGATGAAAAGTTACAAAACTTGCCCTCAAGTTTTTGGAACATGTAAAGTCACTTTCGAAAACTTTAGTTCCAACCCCTAGAATTTTAAAAGTTAAAATTCAACCCTTATACTTTATAATATTATAAGTTAATTATATATATATATATATATATATATATATATATATATATATATATATATATATGTATATATATATGTATGTATGTATAAGATCAAGTCGTTTTACCGTTAGTAGGCCTCATTCACGAAACCGGTCTATAAGTGGGGTATAAGGTTGTTGCCTATAAAATGGCAGCGTAATGGGTGTCCACCCTCACCCACCGCTTCCTTTACTGGTGGAGGGTCGTTAGCCGAACGGTAGGACAATGACTTTAATCCTCATTAAAAGTATGATGGTTAAAAAGTAACTAAATGTTTTTATAAATTCCCAATATTAGTTACTTTAGGAAAATGTGAATATGGTGCTAACCCATGACATTACACTTTTCACTTTGCTTAAGTCGTTAGTGGAGCGTGTGTGGTTAACCGACACACTAACCTGGACTTAACAAGGTAGGCAAAGGGTGGCTTTAGGTTTATCATAGATCGGTGGAGCGCGTGTGGTTAACCGGCACATCAGTTAGGTGATAAACATTAAGAGTACCAAGTAATTTGCATGGTTAATTCACACCTTGTTCCGTGATCCTCGACATCCCAGTCACAAAACTTGAAGGGCACATTCGAGATTGAAACATGCCATTGAAAAGTTCAATGAATCATAAAAGAATCTAGGAATTTCAAAACCAATTAAAACCTAATAATTTATTTCGTTTTTCATGGTGGAAATTGGTGAATCGTCATTCACCTACCTTCAAATATTTTATAGCTTGGATTACGACATCCCTCTTCTAAGTTATAAAATATTGTGTTGGGTCCTAGCCTTAATATTACATTTGGGTGTCTTATTAAGGACTATCTTTATATCTAATCTAAACTTGTCCTTCTTTCTTTTCAGATGTCTTCCAACAATGCTACTTCTGGCTCAAACCCTACCGACTCCTTCTCTCTCATGAACCTTTGTGGGAGAGTCATCTTCGATGGTTCCAACTTTATGGATTGGATCCGGAACATCAGGATGGTTACTCGTTACGAGGACAAGGAATATGTCCTCGATAAGGAGCTTAAGGAACTTGATGAGTCGTCTGCTACTCCTGAGGAGATCACTGAATACCGAACTCATGAGAGAGATGCCACCAAAGTGGCATGTATCATGTTGGCCACAATGACAGCCGAGCTCCAAAAGTCCGATGAGGACTATTACCCTTTTGAGATGCACCAGGACTTGATGTACCGCTACCATCAAAGTGCTCGTCAAGAGAGGTATGACATCATCTCCTCCATGATAACAACCCGGATGAAGGATGGTGAACCCATCACGGGCCACATGCAAAAAATGCAAAGGTATGTGGACCGTTTGCTGAAATTGAATGTGAACTTCCCCGAGGAGTTGACAATTGACATCATTTTGCACTCCTTACCTTCGTGTTATGATCAATTTCGGATGATATATTACATGAACAAGGAGGAAGTTACACTCAGCAAACTTCAAGGACTTTTGAAGACCGTGGAAAGAGGTTTTAAAGGTAAATCGGTTGTTACCACTCCTACTCCTACCGCGGCCCCTGTCTTGGCAATCGGGCAAGGTAAAGGGAAGAAGAGGAAGAGCCCTTCGAAGGGTACCAAGGGAAAGTCCCTTGATGGCTCCTCTTCGAGTGGAACCGAAAGAGGTTCTGTCACTCCTTCTGCCAACCCTAAAGAGGCTGAATGCTTCTATTGCCATGAAAAGTCGCACTGGAAGCGAAATTGCCCAAAGTAACTGCAAGATGTTAAGGATGGGAAAGTGAAACCTAACCATGCAGATATTTACACTATATTGTCTAATAACTCACCCTATTCTAATTATTGGGTCCTTGATACAGGTTGTGGTATTCACATATGTTCTGATTTGCAGGGACTAAGAAGAAGTGACAATGTGGAGCATGGAAAGACAAACTTAATCATGGGGAATAAGAAAGCTTCACCTGTAACCAAGATTAGAGTTTATTCTTTGTTGCTAAATAGTGGGTTAACATTAGATTTGAATAAATGTTGTTACTCGTCTGAAATGGTGAGAAATATTATTTCCTTTCATGGTTTGTACAAACAAGGTTTTACCTTTTCGTTTGATAATGAATGTGGTGGTATTAATGCTTTCTTTAATAATGTTCTTTATTTTAAAGCATTACCTTGTGATGGTGTATATGAAACTGTGTCGGTTGTAGATAACCTAGGAAATAATGTGTTGTGTATTGATTCTTCCACAAGCTTGGATAAAGCATCATTATGGCATTGTCGCCTTGGACACGTAAGCAAGAAACGCATAGGCCAACTCCAAAAGGATGGAGTATTGGAGTCATTTGACCTAAAGTCAGATGATAGTTGTGAATCTTGTTTGCTTGGGAAAATGACAAAGTCACCCTTCACCGGTACTTGTGCTAGGGCTGAGGGTTTGTTGGATCTCATACATACTGATGTGTGTGGACCCTTTTGAACCGCCACAAGGGATGCTAACCGCTTCCATGTGAATTTTATTGATGATTATAGTAGATATGGATACGTCTACTTAATTAAGCATAAGTCAGAAACCTTTGAAAAGTTCAAAGAGTTTAAACAGGAAGTAAAGAATCAGCTGGTCAGGAACATTAATATGCTTCGATCCGATCGAGGTGGTGAGTATCTTAGTACAGAGTTCCTTGACTATCTTAAGGAATGTGGGATTGTCTCACAATTGACACCTCCCAGGACACCGCAGTTGCATGGTGTGGCTGAGTGGCGTAATCGGACCTTGTTGGACATGGTTCGTTCCATGATGAGTCGAGCTTCGCTACCAATCTCATTTTGGGGGTATGCCTTTGAGACTGCCGCATATATCCTTAATCTAGTCCCTACAAAGAAGGTTGCCAAAACACCTCACGAGATGTGGACTGGAAAAGTTCCCAATCTGGATCACATCACGATTTAGGGTTGCGAGGCTTTTGTGAGGCGCGAGACTCACGATAAGCTCGAACCTCGGAGTGAGCGGTGTATTTTCATCGGCTACCCACATAAATCCTTTGGTTACCTCTTCTACAGACCCAATGATAATGTGGTCTTTATAGCAAGGAGAGGAGTCTTTCGCGAGAGAGTGAGTTCATAAGCCAAGGAAACAGTGGGAGGCAAATTGACCTTGAAGAAATTCAAGAGTCAAGTGGTGAAGAAACCTCAAACCCTAGCAATCAACCTGAGGAGGAAACTCCTGTTGATCCGACTGACGAGTCTGTACCTCTGAGGTGTTCCACGAGAGTTAGGAATGCACCTGAGCATTACTATGGTTTCCATATTACTGCGTAAGGTGATATACTTATCAGTGATAGCACACTGGTAAGTCTGGATGAACCTAACAGTTATACAGAAGCCATGGCAGGCCCTGAGGCTGCTAAATGGAAAGAGGATATGGACAACGAGATATAGTCCATGTATGACAATCAAGTTTGGAACTTGGTTGACAATGTACCAGGTCGTAAGACAGTCGGGTGCAAATGGATCTTCAAGAAGAAGACCGACATGGATGGTAATGTACACACTTATAAGGCGCGACTGGTTGCACATGGCTTTTCTCAAACTCCGGGAATTGATTATGATGAGACCTTTTCACCAGTAGTGAAGATTAAGTCTATTAGGGTTATGTTAGCCATTGTTGCATTTCATGATTATGAAATATGTCAAATGGATGTCAAAACCACTTTCCTTAATGGAAGGTTGGCTGAGGATGTTTACATGAGTCAGCCAGAGGGTTTTGTCAGTACAGAATACCCTAATAGAGTGTGTAAGCTTGAGAAATCCATCTATGGATTGAAACAAGCACCTCGCAGATGGAATCTTTGTTTCGATGAGAAAGTCAAAGAGTTTGGCTTTTCGAGGAGCAAAGATGAATCTTGTGTATATTTCAAGGCTAGTGGGAGTATAGTTAGCTTTTTGGTATTGTATGTGGATGACATACTACTCATAGGAAATGACATCCCAACTCTGCAGGAAATGAAGTCCTGGTTGTTGGATAAGGTGTCTAAGTCCATAACTTTATTTGGTATATACTTGACCCGACCCGGCATGGTCCATTTGGATTTCACTTCACCCGAACTACTATATGGTTAGAACTTTGAGAATTGTATGTTTATGATTTGTTAATATGTTATAAGTTATAATATATTAATATGAAATCATATTATTTAATTAGTATTTGATCATAAATTAATTTCGAATTAATTTGGTGATAAAAAAGGTGACTAATTAAATATGGGCTCTTGTATTCATATAAGTGTGGGCTAATACTCATTTGGAATGGGCTTGGCATGCATGGGAGTCCATGGATAGTCCATGGAGCTTTTAACCCACGGATCCTTGGAAAGGAAGAGTCATGGGTATTAGGGTTTACATGGATGTAACCCTAATTCCCCACACTATATAAAGGAGCTTATGATGCTTGAAATGACACTCTAAGTGTGCGTGTAAGAAGGTGGCCGATTTCTACAAGCAAACATACACTCTCATAGTTTTTCCAAAGTTTTTGGTGATTTGTGATTTCCATTTGAGGCATCCACATTATTGGTGCTTGGCTCTCAAACTCCAAGGAATCAACTCACTATTGAAAGATATGTAATTCTTCTAGCTTTTATGTTTAAAGTTCCCCATACCATGCTAGATAGGTTATGAACCTTGGAAAAACAAATTTGCATGTATTCATAGTAAAACATAGATCCAAGGTTTATAGGGTTGCATGTACACCATAGGAGTGTTAGGATGCTCAAAACCCATCACTGGCTTGGGAAGTGTTTCGCTATGAAGGACCTTGGTGAACCTGCCTATATCCTAGGGATAAGGATTTTGAGAGACAGGAGTAAGAGACAAGTTGGACATAGTCAGAGCACCTACTTGGATAAGGTGTTGAATAGGTTCAGCATGCAGAATTCCAAGAAAGGAGAGTTACCGATCCAGAGTAACGCCAGATTGAGTAAGACTCAGAGCCCGAGTACAGAGGCTGAGACAGTTGAGATGAGTCGAGTACCGTATGCTTCCGTTGTAGGCTCGATCATGTATGCTATGACTTATACTCGTCCTGATGTGGCCTTTGCTTTGAGCATGGTCAGCAGATATCAGGGGAACCCTGGCAAGGCTCACTGGACTGCGGTAAAGAACATTCTTAAGTACCTACGGAGGACTAAGGACAGGGTCCTTACCCTCGGTGGGAGTGATGACTTGAGAGTAGTGGGGTATAGTGATGCTAGCTTGCAGACTGATAGGGATAATTTCCGCTCTCAGTCAGGCTAGGTCTTTACCTTAAACGGAGGAACAATTACTTGGAAAAGTTCCAAGCAGGAGACAATGGCTGATTCAACTTGCTAATAATAGTATATAGCAGCAAGCGAGGTGGTAAAGGAGGCTATATGGCTAAAGAACTTCATTGGAGACCTTGGAGTTATACCAACTATAAAGGAGCCTATGGAGATTTTCTGTGATAGTGAAAGTGCAGTTGCCTTAGCCAAGGAACCAAGGGATCACGGAAGATCCAGACACATCGACAAAAAATACCATTTCATCAGACATCGAATAGAAGAAGGACTCCTCGTGGCAAAGAGGGTATCATCGGATGAGAACCCAACAGATCCCCTCATGAAGGGACTGGGTAGGGTTAAGCATCTTCAGCATGCTAGGCGTATAGGGCTAGATATTAGTTTTAGAAATTAGATAGCTTTGAAATTTGTAAAGTGTAATTGACATTGGATGATAAATAAAAGTTCTTGTTTATTTATAAGTAAAGTGTTGCTATCTTCTGTCAATCGTTTACTATCATTTCCTTTTGCATGTTTTGACTTCCAGAATAATTATGTTATGGTATATCATATTATTCAAATTCTCTACAGTCGGTCATATGTTGGAAGTAGATATGAATCAAGACTGTCATGAAGCTGGCTTGTAGATGTCTAAAGTGTTGGACATAGCAAGAGTTGCTACAACATTCATGAGTGCTCATAAGTTCTGAGTATTGGATTCAACCCACGCTCAATTGTATCACTTCATGGAATTTATCTCGAGTGATCGTGAGACGGTAATATCGTATAAGTATTCAAACCTAGAGATATGAGTTGTTGACTATGAGTTGGTTATACATTGATTGTACGAAAACGCATTGGTAACTCGATGTTATAAAATGTGCCTTTGTGTATAATTCAACAAGTAGTAGAACAAGCATATGAGTTGAAGTTTATCTGTTCCTTCTTGGATTAGAAGTGATATCTGGGCCCCTCGATGATGTTGTTGTGACCTATGTACCGGGCCCGGTCAGAACTAAATTGATGTGTTCGATTAAGTTCTATGTCAAACAAATCGGAAATCGGGAAACAAATTGCTGGACAATAAGTAAGACATTGTTCCATGTATTTGTCCGACTGATATCTAGAACAGAGGATTATATGATCACTTATCTTAAATGGCGTATCATCATCATCTCAATTCTGCGAGACTTTGAAAGAGCTACGATTGCTGATCGGTTCCTGAAGTCATTCTTGCAGTTATAGTTATTAGACTTATACAAGTGGGAGACTGTTGGATTAGGTGTCTAAGTTCATAACTATTTTTGGAATGTACTTGACCCAGTTGGCATGGTCCATTTGGGTTGCATGGCATTGCAACACTTGGATAGACAAAATGAGAGAAATGACACTTAAGGTTTATTAATATTTTATAAGTTCTAATATATTAATAATATTATTTAATTAGTATTGATCAAGAATTAATTTAGAATTAATTTGGTGATCAAAAGGAGACTAATTAAATATATGGGGTTGATTGTGTAAATCATCCATTCTTTTATAGTGGGCTAATGATCCATGGTTTATATGAATTGGGCTAAAACCCATAGAGTGCTCCATGGATAGTCCATGGAGGTTATAAACCCATGGATCATGGAATATGAAAAGCCATGTCAATTAGGGTTTACATGGTGTAACCCTACTTGTGACACAACTATAAAAGGACCCCATGGGCTACCAGAATCGACACTATGTGTAGAACAAGAGGGCTAGCCGATTTTGAGTGAGTGTGGACTTCTGTCAAAGTTATTCCAAGAGTTGTGGTGTTGTGTGAAACATTTGAGGCATCACACTTGAGGTGCTAGGCTCACAAGGTTCTCAAGGAATCCAAGCAACAAGAAATGTATGTTCTCCTACTAGCTTTTATGTTTCAAAGTTCCCCATGCCATGCTAGTTTGGTTAAGAACCTTGGAAAATCAAATTTGCATATATCTTAGTAAAACATCGATCCAAGGTTTCTAGGGTTGCATGTACACCTTATGAGTGTTAGAATGCTCAAAACCCTTCAAGGGTAAGGTTCGTTAACGATCTCTTTAGTGCTTTTCTCTTTGTTCGGTCCTTTCTCAGAATTATCCTCATGAACCCTCTTTTGGTTCTTCTTCAACTCCTCTGATGGCTATTGTAATGGAGTAGTTACATCTACCTATGTTGTTCGTGCGAGAATGGAAATGTCTAAAGAATCTATGAGATTAATAAAAGTATCTCTATTGAAATAAATTTTTACGAGGATGATCCTTACCGGGTCTTTCTATAATCACGTAGTGTATACAAATTATATATAACCAAGATCAAATAGACATTCAAATAAGTGATCCTACTCTATGACCACAACCAAACAAGGAACAAGAAATAGAGCAAAAATCACAAATTTTAAGTCTATAAAATCTCAATTATATATAACCTTAATGTATACACTCAGTAATTATAGACTTACCAGTAAGGGTCTTGTAGTTTTCACATAAATTAGTTATAGTACTTAAAATACTCCTATGGTATTTTAATTGTATATTTGATTCTAGAACTTCTTGGTGCACGAAGTTGATAAGTTCTTAGACTTGTTGTTATTGTATAGTATCATAAAATACTCCTATAGTATTTTTAAACTTTATGTTTGGTTCTAGTATTCCTTTGTATATAGAGTTGGTAAGTTTTAGACTTGTTGCAACACCACTATCACTCCCAAACACATGTTGGTCGTGTCTCAAATAAATATAGTTGATCAGGATATATTTATGCCAGATATGATTACATAACTGTCTAGGTTTGACTATAGTGTCCAACATCTAAATACTTTTGTTTTGTTCTTCTTGTGACACTTATTCTAGTATATACATATATGCATGTATGTATACTTCCATAATAATATTTATATATTTTAAAAGTATAATTCTTGGTCAGAGTGTTTTTATCCCATTGTATTTATAGTTGTATATCTTTTATAGGTTAATATACTTAGTTCACTATAAACAATGCTCTGATACTAATCTGTCACACCCCCAAACCGAAACGGCGGAAACGTTCGGGGGTGGATGACGTCGTGTACAATATCACAACAATTGAATAATAGTAATCAAAGCAACAAAAACCATTGTATTGATAACATAGTATTTACATTGTATTCAAAACATTACTTGTTTAACATTAAAACTATAGCAAAAGATAAGACGAAATGCTAATATGCTCCGTCCTCGTTGGCGAGTTCATAAGTATTTTGTTTGAAAAGGTATGTTCGTTGTTATTAAAAATGTTACTGTTTTCTTCCAGAAAATCCAATATTTTCTTAGTAAATAAATCATAATCTTAGTACTTTGAGACCAAAAAGTATAAGTTTCTTATGTTTATAGTTGAAAGTGTTCTTGGTGTTCTTGGTGCTCTTGGTGTGTTCTTGGTGTTCTTCGTGTGTTCTTAAGGAGGTTTTGAATGTTTTTTGTAACACCCGGAATCTAGAAGGCCAATAACGGAAGGAAAAACCCCAAGTCAAGAGGTCCACTCGTCGAGTCCAGAGGGATGACTCGACGAGTAGGAGCAAGTTTTAGGGCACGGGTTAAGTGACCTACTCTACGAGTTGGAGGACCAACTCGACGAGTTGGTCTGGGTTTGGGAAACCCTAAATTCGGGCTTTTGTTCCTTATTCAAGCATATTATTCTCCTCCCACCAGCCTCATTTCCAGCCTACACTGCCCAAACCCTAATCCATAAAACCCTAGTGCCTTGCATAAGCTTGTGAGGAATTTATGAGTGTTCTTGAGTGCTTGGAAGCTTGAAGAAGAAGGAGAAGCCTTGGGGGTACAAGAAGAGACTAGTAGATCCAGAAACCCCTTGCACTCCTCATCATTTCCTGGTAAGAAAGTTCCAACCTTGATCATTATGCACTTAGATCTCTTCTTTGTCACTTCATGGGGGTTTTTGGTCCAAGTATCCTAGCATGTGAAGAATGGACGTCCCAAAGGCTTACATTTTTAGATCTAGAAACATTAAGGGATGTTATGGCATAAAGGTCCAAACTTTATACCATAGGAGTCCCCATGCAAGAAATAGAGTGTTATTTTGGTCTCTTTAGCTCAAAAGGCCATGTATGGAAGGAAAAAGGCAGGAGATTTGCATGGTTATGAGATGTTTGGGTCCATATCTATGTTTGGATGCATTAGTTTGGTGTATGGTTGGCTTGTGGACCAAGATCTAGGCCCTTAAGAGTTAGGGTTTGAGTTATATCCATTAAGTGAGGGTATTGATGGGTAAAGTTGGAAACTTTACCCTCCTAAGGTCATTTCCAGAGTGTATTCGAAGTTTAGAGCTTAGATATGAAGAATAGTGGCTTAATCCATTAAGAAAGGCTTAACAAACTGAAGAATTCGCGACTATGAGTAGTATGGGAACTCGGCGAGTCAGGGGGTGACTCGACGAGTTGAGTCAACTCGGAGCGTTCACTTTGACTTTGATCAAGGTTGACCTAGTTTGACTTTTGAAGACCTTTGGACAAGAGTATGTGAGGGGTGGAATGGTCTTTTACCCCATTGAGGACTTATAGTTAAGTTATAAGAATCCCGTACTTATCTAAGTTGTATGATGATCGGTAGCTCGGGGAGTCGAGAGATCAGCATTTCGAGGATCTGCCAGCCAGCAGCGAGGGGTTTATTCGCGGGATTCAACAGTCAGTTTGTGAGGCGAGTCTCCTCACCATACCAATGGATCTAAGGCACCAAGGCCGGCTCATTTTATGATATGTAGTATTATAGCTGAGATTGTATAATATGACTCGTTAGTTGGTCTGAGATAGGAAGTATGCTAGCAGTATATGTGGTATGTTTGTATGGAAGACCATGGGAGAGCCCATGACACTTGGATGTAAGACCATGTGAAGAGCCCACGACTTTCCTCTTATGTAGTAGTGTTTATTGTAGATTCACTACTGATATGTCTGGTATGCATGTATAGGTGGTATGCTAGTGATTATGTGGTATGCTAGTTGTTTTTGTGATACTTGCATGGAAGACCATGAGGGATCCCATGGAACTTGGATGTAAGACCATGTGGAGAGCCGATGGATTTCCTATTAAAGACCATGGGAGAGCCCATGACACTTAGGTGTAAGACCATGTGGGGAGCCCATGGCATCCTGGAGTAAGACCCTGGGGACGAGCCCACGACATCCCTATATGTTGTATGCATGGCTTAGGTGGTTTATGTAGCTTTTATAACTATTATGGATTATGTGATTATGTGGATTGTATGTAGGGTATGCTCTGGGGAACTCACTAAGCTTCGTGCTTACAGTTTTGTTTATTGGTTTCAGGTATCATCGATTTGGAAAAGAAGGGCTCAGATTGATCGCAGTGCACACACCCATGTTTTCCACATTGAATGATTTTGGGATGAACTCTGATAAATGTTTTAATTAACGATGTTTTGGATGTTTGGAATAAATGATATCTATATTTTGACTATATTAAAATCAAATTTTTACCTTTGATTTTTGGGTCGTTACAAGTTGGTATCAGAACCTTGGTTTGAGGGATTCGGACATACTTTCGGGTGTGTCTGAACTCAAACTGAGGATCTGTAAAGTTTTCAAAAAGAAAAATGTTTTCAAGGAAAAAGTTTTCTAAAACAAGGAAGGGTATGGTGCATGCTATCAGCCGGGCTCAAGTAAGTTTCCCAGAATACCCATATATGTATCTGTTATGACTTGGTTTATGAATCTGAGAATCACATGCTAGATTGGGCTAAGGGAGATGCCTTTATATGTTGTATGAGCTGGTAGAATTGCATGCTAGTTCTGAGTAGTCAACAATGGATTGACTTGATATGTGGTGCTTATAGCCTTGGAATATTGTATGCCATGCTTGAATGAGAAGGATTATTGGTAT